>NC_138346.1:143996844-144634344 GCF_046562875.1 Panthera onca
GAACATGGTATTGAAATTTTGGGGAGATTGTACACCTGAAATTTATATTAAAAAAAAGACACCTTGGAAATTTTATCCTACTGAAAAACCTTCTCTCTTAGAAAGTGATTTTAACTTTTTATAAGTGATTCAAAGAAGGTGGTTCTCAGGAAATGTTCTATTTCTGTAGCCTGGAATTAATTTCAAGTATAAACATCTTTGCCAAGTGGAGGAACAATTGGTTCTATTTATGTGTTTTGCTGACCATAAAACTGACATCCCTCCACACAGAGACATGTTTCCGTCCCCCTCGTAGAAAGATCACGGTTGGAAAAGTGTTAAAGAGTAGGTTGTTTTAAATGATACAATACATAATTGTTAAGATGGAGGGTTTGAGCTGAGACCACTGAAAAGTTAAAATCTATAGGAAGAGTCGATCCTTACCTCATGTTTCCTCCTTGGCACTCCCTTTCTTCCGGTCATCTCTCATACTTGTAAATGTTCATGAAAACATGTTTGTAGAGTATTTGAAGTGTGTTTTCTTGTATCATTGTTCAAAGTGTTTGCTGTGGGTCACATTTTGATCATGGAAGTTCATTTTCCAAAGCATCTTCACACGGAGGCTGCAAAGTGAGGAGGATATCTTGGAAATCGGATCATTTTATTTTCATTTTGGGGGGAAAAAAAACATGCAAGTTTCAAATACACTGCATTTTCTTGGAATCCTCATTTCACCCTTGTTTTTATTAGTCAGGGCTCAGCCTTCCCAAAGTGCTTGTGGCACAGATATAAAATTGTAACGTATAATGCAGATTCACTGAAAGTATGCATTGGCTTCCCTTCCTTTATAGAGATCTTCCATGGTCTGGACACCCTCACCGTGATGGGCATCGCATTTGCAGCATTTGTGATCGGAGCACTCCTGACAGGGGCCTTGTGGTACATCTATTCTCACACAGGTGAGTGTGACTGTCAGATAGTAGTTGCTGTGAATCCTGTATGTCTGCCACACAGGCGACCTTTCAGGGTTTCGTTGCATGAATGGATGGACTGACGAATGAGAGAGAAACTTCATCCCCACCATTTGCACATGAATGTATTTGGCATAAATGGGGTTTTGCAAAAATACAGTGTGCCTGAAGCATCATTAGAAAAGGAATGTTCAAGGGTGCCTGGGTGGCTCAGTCGGTTAAGCATCCAACTTTAGCTCAGGTCACTATCTCTCCCTTTGTGGGTTCAAGCCCCTCGTCGGGCTCTGTGCTGGTGGCTCAGAACCTGGAGCCTGCTTCAGATTCTGTGTCTCAGTGTTTCTCTGCCCCTTCCCTGCTAGTGCACTCGCTCACTCACTCTTTCTCTCTCTATCTCTCTCTCTCTCAAAACTAAACATTTAAAAAAAAAAGAAAGTAAGTAAAGAAAAGGAATGTTCAAACTATGTTAATTGCAATTGAAATGTTGGTCAAGTTTAGCTACTAATAAAGCTATTTTGTGGTTAGGGTTGAATTAAAGACAATTAATGTAGACAAACCAGAAATACAAACCCTTCCCTCAAAGCTAAACACTTCAGTGCAGACATATGAATGGGCAGGAAGTGAAAAAGGAAGCGAAGATTTTATTATCCTCTCTGCCAAGATGTTGCGCACTGCCCACCAGAATCCCCAGTCTCGGTGGCTTACACCAGAATTTCTTGACCCTTTTAAAACCCATGCCATGCCCTCTTTGATAAGCATAAATTTCTCATGTCTTTCTTCTATAAAATTGTTTAAATTTTTAAAATATATTTTCATGAGGGGCACCTGGGTGGCTCAGTTGGTTGAGTATCTGACTTCAGCTCAGGTCATGATCTCACAGTCCATGAGTTCGAGCCCTGTGTCGGGCTCTGTGCTAACAGCTCAGAGCCTGGAGCCTGCTTCAGATTCTGTGTCTCCCTCTCTCTGCCCCTCCCCTGCTCATGCTCTGTCTCAAAAATAAATTAAAAAAAAAAAAAAGTTAAAATATATTTTCATGATTTGCAAACAAATAAAAATGGTGAAACAAGGTACTTTGTTTTCAAGCTGTGCTCCTCCTTCCCCCAAATTCTGATATGCCACACCCCCCCCCCCCTTTCCCCTTCCCCTCAATCCCAAGGTTGAAACATTCTGGCCTGAACAGAGAACCTGTTCTGACCCCAGTACAGAATGCAGGCCTGGCAAGGGGCGAGGCTAGTGCGATAGGGGAGAAACAAATGGACCTTCCTTCTGTTGCTTCTTTCTTAGTTTCCTTGCAGATAGACATAGGAAAGAAAGACATCCATTTTGGGGTATGTCTAGAGAGCTACTTAGGCTTATGTGTCCTTGGATACTTTGAGTTTATACTATGAACCTAGGTAAATTGTGCTTGATTGATCAGCCCGAGGCCAGTGGCAGGTCCAGCCTTTCTATTTAGAATTTCATTGATTTTCCATTGAACGAATGAGCACCATGATCTTTGGCCTTACTGTGGGCCATTCAACCAGACAAGCTAAAAAGATGACTGCTTTAAAGGGAGACGAAGCACAGAAGGGCATTTTGAGAAGTCACCTCTTAATCCCTAAGCAGAATTTTTACTTCAAATACTGCATCCCCTGGCTGAGATATTTTAGATTATGGCCGAAGGAGATCAGATCCATTTGTGCCTAGCATGGAAAGTCACACAATCCAAAGCAAAAGCTTAGGAGTTGTGATAGTGGAGCTTTGAGTCCTCAAACTATTGTTCCCAATTGGAGATGTTTGAGTGAGGTATATATCATGTGAGAGAGAAAATGAGACTCTTAATCCTAAATGTAATGATTCTAAGAATATACAAACCCCTGGGAATCAATTTAGGCATATTCTTCCTCATGAACAGTTCATATAAGCACCAGAAGGGACGGCTTTTAGCAGAGTAGTATTTTAGAGTAAGTAATGTGTCAGAGGTGTACTGACATGTTCAGATCTCATGCTAGCAGTTCCTTTTAATCTTTCCCAATCTCCTGCCTGGCTGTGAGGTTCTAGGGCCATTGGCAGCTGATGCTGTATTTTGGGAATGAACTTGGAACTACACCAAAAAGACTCTGTCGCCCTGAGGATTTTATATGGGCTGGTTATCCGCCTATGCTTAACATGTGCCTGCTGAGAGCAATGACTGGCCTTGGCCATGGAGCTACACCCTCAACCCTGGAAGTTCATCTCAGGCCGGGTAGGGCCAGACAGCCAGGTCCAGGCAGTATCGGGCTACCACATGGCACTCACTATTGGCACACACCCCACTAAACTCACTCCGATAATCCCAGACTCTTGCGCACAACCATGGTCACAAACCTGATAAAAAGCAAAGCTTGGTTTTATGGCATTTATTGGTCTGCTCATTAAATTCCAAGGTTTGTCATTCCTGCTCCCTTCTCCCACAAACCAGACACTGAAGGGGAGGAGTTTTTACATTTTGTTAATATAGAAATAGGTTTGGAAGTAGATTAAAGAAAAACAAAGCCAAAAACCCTTCCTGTTATGGTTTCCAAAGCAATATAAATTACACTGATTTGGAAGTTAAAAGGTTTATAGACACTGTCATTTGGGCTCTAACCCTGCTAGCATCACATATGATACAGCTTCAGAATGACTTTTTATTAAAAGCTGTAGCCTCTGGTTCATTTTAAAGACTTCTCATAAGGAAAACCAACATCATATAAGTGTGAAAAAGGCCCACTTCAGAACCCAGTCGTACTATCCTGTCCAGAACTCCTTCAGTTTCCTACCTGGATCAGCTAGCAGCAAGGTTAGATGAAAAGAGATTCTAATGCAGTAGTCAATGGAGAGAGGTGTATACACAGACTCAATGCATTCAACATCCACAATAGTCTAAGCTGTGAAACTCAGACCTTGTATGGTATATTTGGGGGTTCAAGCAGCATCTGCCTCTGTGTCAAAAACAGCCCCTAATTCAGACCAATTCTTTTTATGTTCTTCATTTCCATCCAAGCACAGAGCACCAAACCAAGTCATGTGTTTGAATTGTGGATACATACTTCCATACCTGGAACATGTGTTAGTCCAAAAAAGCTGGGTCCGTCCTCTGTCATATCACAGCTTTGGGCGCCATAAGCAATACCTCCTGAGGGCTATATTAACTCTGGAAAACTCCATTCCTAAAACTTATATTATCTACTAAGATACCACAAAAAGGAGCAACAGTCAGAAAAGAAATGGTGCTGGAAAGGAACCATAGAATCTTCATGCTTCTGCGAGTCTGGCTAGTGCAGGAGCCCCAAACTTGTAGTTCTTAAAGGTCCCAAAAATCATATGCAGAATTGTATCTGTCATTTTTTTGATGTGAGGGGCAAAAGTATTTACTTTTATTTTTTAGTAAAACTTCTTAGCCCTATTACAGTAACATATGCACATAGCTTAAAGACTGAAATAGTTCTACAAGACTTATTAGAAGAACATGAGCCCCCTACTGCCCCACTCCCTTTTCTTGCTCCTCAGAGCACCATTCCTGACTCTTAGCTGATTGTTTTGGACATTAATCTATATATTGAAATAATAGAAGTATAGTATTGCAACTTCTTGACTTAACAGCTTTAGGCTTTTTCTTTCAACAATGGAAAATGATAATTCAGTTCTTTGTCATCACTGTGTCCCAATTATACATTCATGCCCCTGATTGTCCCCCAGCCCTACCATCCTCTTAACAGAATTATAGTCAAATTTTGGGTAGATCAGTATTTATTGTTTATATTATAACTACCTAAATGCTAATCACAATTTAGCTATGTAGTATATTATTGTTTCTCCTGCATGATTTTTAATTTTCCCTAGAATTGATGATTATCTCTCCCCTCCTTCCCCACATTAGTTTTGTTTTTTAACCCCTTTTTAATGTTATTATTTATTTATTATTTGAGAGAGCAAGACTGCTCACATGAGCAGGGGAGGGGCAGAGAGAGAGAGAGAGAGAGAATGAATCCCAAGCAGGCTCCACACTCAGCACAGAGTGTGATATGCAGGGCTCCAATCCATGACCCTGGGATCATGACCTGAGCCCAAGCCAAGCGTCAGATGTTCAACTGTCTTAGCCACCCAGGCAGCAGGCTTAGTTTTCTGTACGCTTCTCACTAATTCATCTGTTGACCCTCTGCCAGTTGTCTCAGTCTCTTCTGAATGCATTCAGACAACAGTATTCCACTGATTCATTTTCTTCACTAAATCTTTCCCGGAGCCTTTTTACCTGTTCATGTCTGAACTGGCTGCCCTCTGTATTGGACACTGTTGTCTTCTTGTATTCCTTCACTACTGTTCTGGGAATTTCCTGCACCTTGGGAGTTTTGAATGGCCTGTGTCATTCATTCCATGTCTTCTCCTCCGTTGTTGAAAGGGTACATAAGAAGTAAATGTTTGTCACACCTTGCATATCTGAAAATATCCTCAGTTTATACAAACACTTGGTGGACAGCTTGGCAAGGTACAGAATTTTAGGTCATAAATAATTTTTCTTTAGAATCTTAGAAGCACTCCTCATTGACCTTTGGCTCTGAAGATTGCTTTTGGGAAACTCAGAGCCATTCAAATTGCTGGCTTGTTTTGTTTGTTTTGTTTTCTGGGAGAAATTTTACAATGACAGTCCTTGACTTAGGTGGATTTCATACATTATGGAGCTCTTTCAGTCTAGAAATTAATGTCTTCCAGCACTGAGATTTTTGGAATCATTTGTTTTTACTCCTATTTTCTCTGTTCTCTCATTCTAGAAATCATTATAAAGATGAACCTCTTGAATGGTTCCCCAATTTTCCTTTCTTTTCTGTTTTCTACTTTTTTCCTTAATTTTCAAAGAGATTTCGTCATCTTTATCTTTTCATTTCCCACTGAATTTTTAACTACTGCATTCAAATGTTTCAATTCCAAGACATTTTTCCTATGAATTAAAAATATATATCTTATTCCTACGGGTGTAATATCTTATCCCTCTGAAAATATTAATATAGGATTATTTAAGAATGAGTAAGTTTTGAGGATATAGATGGGATATACTGATTGTGAACTTCCCTTAGGGTGATCTGGCTGCCTTTTATTGAGTAACTCCTAATAATTCATCTTTGGATCTTTCCTCTTGAGGTTTCCTCACCAGGTTTTCTATAAAATAGGTTTTCTTATTTTCTTCCTGGGGAGTGCAGGTCTGGCTGTCAGAGTTCTAGGCACCACAACATCCAACCTACAGGACATTCATTTAATCTTCCTCTTTGAGTTGGGTTCTCTGCTCTCAACTGTCCTGGTGTTGTTCACTCCTGGAAACCTCAGTTTCATATTCTGGAGAGTAAACTTCCTGTCTCCCTCCCAGATGAGGATGGGCAGGGTCCCACTCCACAGGGTAAAGAAGGGGATCTAGAAAAATCTCACTGCTGCTTATACAGCAGCAGTCAGTCAACCCTAGTGCTTGCAGCCTCAAGTTTGCCGTCTTTGCGAGTAACTGGTGCTACCATTTCCTGAATTTTTGAGGGTTCTGTACTATAACTTGGTTGTTGCTCATCTGTTCTTACTGTTGGCTTAGGTTCTGGCTCTCTTAAATCTGCTACATCACTTACTACTCACCCATTTCTTCACCAGCTTTCAATATTTTATTGATGTTGTCGCCACTCCTGCTTTTCTTTTTTTCTTTCTTGTAGGTTGATGCCTTTTAAAAATCTGTAAAGTGTCAGGGCACCTGGGTGGCTCAGTCAATTAAGTGACCAACTCTTGATCTCAGCTCAGGTCATGATGTCACGGTCTCATAGGTTCGAGCCTCACATCAGGCTCTGCACGCTGACTGTGCATGGAACCTGTTTGGGATTCTCTCTCTCCCTCTCTTTCTGCCCCTCTCCCGCTCTCTCTCTGTCTCAAAATAAATAAAGAAACTTTAAAAATAAAATCTGTACAGTGTCATTTTGGTGAGATTTTTCTCTTGGCCTCCGTGTAGGTTGTCATCGTGCACCAATGTCTCAGTCTCTTGATATCCTAATTGGAATTATTTCACTCTCTCACCCCTGTAAGAAGAGTGAACTAGATTGTGTTTAGTTTAGAGAAGTATTCAGTCACTGTTTATCGTTTCCAAAATTGAGCCTCCCCATTCTCCAAGCTAAAAGACCTTCCTTTTGCAGACAAAACTGTGCAGGAGGGTGGGTTAGAGGTTGTCATCATTTATTTTTACTTTATGTAACTTGCCTTTGTGGCCACTGAACAGAATGTACTCACAGTGTGATGATAATAAGAGGAAGAAGAGAGGAAGACGGAAGAGGGCAGGGGTCCGGGGCGAGGCTGCCCTCCATGTGTGTCTCTGTACAGCCCTGGGACTTGAAGATCTAGTTTGTTCAACTGCTAGTCTTGTTACCTTACTATGAACCACGTCCCTTTAGTAAACATAGACGTGACCCCTTCTGCCCAGGGTCATTGGCGGTGAGAGCACTTAAGCAAGAATGCATGTGAAAAGTCTTATGAACTCCCAAGTCCTACAAAAATGTAAGATAATGAACGTTTCTCAGATATGTAGGCAGAACAAAAATCTAAGAGTGGAAGGAATGCTGCATTCCACAGAGCAATATAAAATGCTGAGGTCTCAAAGTAGGCATGCCTGTCCCAATCCCTCAGGTTTCTGTTCAGCAGTCCTCAGTTGAACATACCATGTGTTCTTAAAGTGAAAGTCAAGCACCTACTTAGGTTTACCTGAGTCAGGTAAGAGCTTTTAATTAGGAGCATCTCTAGGGGCTTCAAATGTTTCCAGAAGTCTGAAGTTTCTTCAGGCTCCCAAGTTTAGTCCAGGTGCAGAGAGAAGCAGCAGAAAGACAGGTGTGACTAAGGTAGGGGGCAAGAGGCTGAGTCCCAGGGATCAGGAAGATGCAGCTGGAACAGATGGGAGCCCTGGTACGACTGTAAAGAAGGCAGGAATCCACTCTCGGCACCCATGTGCTCAGGTTAAGTTAAAGTAAAATAAGCCACAGAAAACCAAAATGTGGGGGCAAATAGGTTGGCTGTACTGCAGGAATACAGAAAGAAAATGATAGGCAGGACATTTTGAAGGGTTTTAATTCCTGCCTTGGAACCTCTCCCCCCTTCCTCATAAATTATAACAACATCAGACGTACCCCTCCTGATGAGTTTCGCCTGCAGAAGGAAAATCTTTTAGCTCGGAGAGTGGAGACGGACCATTTTTGGAAATGATAAATAATGAATGAACATTTCTATAAACTAAAGGTAGTCTATCTAGTTCACTATCCTTACGGGAGCAAGCTTGTAAAATAATTACAATTAGGATATCAGGAGGTTGAGACATTGACTGGTCCATAATTACAACCAACACATAGGCCTTGCAGACAGTATCTTTTTCTTTCCAGCATCAAGTAATATTAAAGCTAAGCCATCCCCAGGCATATGGTTTTCAATCCAATGCTTAAGTGTCTTCCAAGAAAGAGATTCCATAAATTCCCCTTATAACTAACCAATCCCCATAATCAGCAAGTTCTTTTCTCTGTGACCTAAATCCTTAGTGCTACCATTTAAACTCATTTCCTCATGTTCTGCCCTCAAGAGAGATAAAGCACAGCTGTCTGCTCTTCTTTATAATAATCCTCTTTGGGTGATATTTGCAAACATTCTCCTTTGGGCTAAATAATTGAGATTCCTCTCACCTTTCTTTAAAATTCTTCTGTTGTTGTTTCCCCGTGGAGCCTCTCCAAGTTATTCACATCTTTCTGAGATGAAGTTTCTTCCCCAGGACCTGCCATGCTGCAAGATGCAGAGATAAGAATCCAGTTGTAAAGTAGACTGCCAAAGAGGTGGCAGGAAATCAGATCTGGACAACTCCATGCCAAGCTAAAGAAATAAAACAGATTATCCCTTAAGAAATATATTTTTCTGTTTCTGAAAGCATCTCTGGCAACATCTTGGCTCAGCCACAGGCAAATATGTGAACTGGGTGGAATTATTTCTAATACACCCTCTTCCAAAGGCCTCCTCCTCTACTGTCCTTCCTCCCCACATCTCTCTTCCTTAGTGGGGTTTGAAATTTTAGGAGCAAAGCGTGAAGACTGAACACATTTCTCCTGATGGCCAACTATGATGTTCATGAGTAAGGATCCTTCCTTCAATTCCTTACATTTGCTAAGTGGGCCTATTCTGCTTAGCTCTGGGGTCCTCCCTGCCCTTCTTCTCCGGAAGTAGGGTGGTTGTATTAGTCACCCAAGGGATATGTTACGAGTTAGTGCTCCAAGAAATCAGAGGTCACTGTGATAGAGAGCAGAAAGCCAAAGGGCCCATCTCAGAAAACCCAGGGGAACTCCATTGGCTTTTTAAGCAGAAGCATCTGCACATCAGACTTTTGTTTCTCAGGGTGACTGTTTCTGTCGCACCACTTTCATCTGACAACAAAAAATCCTTGTCGTAATTTGTCAGAAGGTGAAAGCTTTTGGGGCGCCTGGGTGGCTCAGTCAGTTAAGTCTCCGACTTTGGCTCAGGTCATGATCTCGCAACTTGTGACTTTGAGCCCCGCGTTGGGCTCTGTGCTGACAGCTCAGAGCCTGGAGCCTGGCTCAGATTCTGTGTCTCCCTCTCTTTCTGCCCCTCCCCCACTCATGCTTGCTCGCTCACTCGCTCTCTCAAAAATAAATAAACATTAAAAAAAATTTTTTTAAAGAAGGTAAAAGCTTTTAACAACGTGAGAGAAATCTCATCCATGTGAAAATAGCCACCACAGTAGGAGAAGGTATTTTTAATATTTCTAAAAACAGTACTTTCAGTATTTCTGAGCAGATTCTCAGACAAAGATTCTCCTTGGCTTGGCACATTATTGGCTCAAAGTCAGTAGATTGGCTTTTTTTTTTTCCTCATTTTTTTTCCTGAAGTATAGCCGACACACAGTGTCACATTAGGTCAGGTGTCCAGCATAGTGATTCCACAAGTCTGTATGTTTTGCAACGTTCACCACAGGTGTAGCTACTTCGAGGTCAGTAGATAATTAGGTTAAGTTGACTTGTCCACCGTGGTGAAATACATCCTGCAATCTTGAGAGGAGAGGGGGCTTCTTTGTTTGGCTTTGCTTGAGTTTTCATTTTAGACAGTGTTTTGCGTTAGCACAAGAGTTTCCAAAACTGGAAGCTGAAAGACCTTTTTAATGGGCACTGATTAAAATCAACTGGCATGCCAACAAATTACATTCAGCAAACAGACATCAGAAAGCAAGTACTCATACTTCCTGGGCAGGGAGTAGTATTGGCACTTTTCCTGACTCTGAATAATCAAGCCCGTGTCCAATTCTGGATGAGACAGACTTGCTCACTGTCAATAAATGAGGCAAGGCCACCTTGCTTTAGCTGCTATCAGGCTGAACAAATGAAGTCCAGGTGAGCCAAAAAGGGAAGGTGGAGTGTTGATTCCTGCTGCTTTTCTTTTTAAATGGAGAAAAGTGTTGCAAAAATGTGCTTCATGCACGGCCCCATCAGTCCTTCTAATAGCATAACAATGCAGCTGGGTGTGGATCAACATGTGGGTTTAAGGGAGCTGAATTTTTAAAGTATATCACAAGTTGTTTGGGTCCCTGGAGGCTTTGGGTTTTTTGTTTGTTTGGGGGTTTTTGTTTTGTTTTGTTTTTTTGACATCAGAATAGCTAAGAGATTTGATTTCCTTCTAGAAATAAGCTCCCACTCTGGGGAAAGTGAATTTCTGGCAGAAAGTCACTGTCATGGAGGCAAACTTCTCCAGATCTTTAATTACATACATACATGAAGGGCAGAGGGTAATGCTGGGGAACGTCCAAAATATAGATTGCCTAAAAAAACCAAGAAGAGTGGAAATACAGTTTCTCTGCCTCTGAGGAATATTGGCCCCCTATCCTCTCTCTATCCCACCAGTCCCGGAAGAAAAGATAATCAGAGGAAAGACAGCACGGGCCAAACAATGCAGCAAGCACACAAATGCCCTGAGGTTGATGCAAAAATGTGTGCTGTAGTTGTGTGGTTTGTAAAATGGGTGACAGGGGAAGCTGTAACCAGACGCGAAGGCACGAACGGGTTCTACATTTTGCAGAGCTGCTCTTTTGGCAGAGTCCTTTGAGGGGCCCCAGAAAGGGAATGGAAGTAACAGGCTGAGATCCCGCCCTTGAGGAGTCGAGCCTTTGCTCTGTGTGTTTTGTTTTAATGAAGCAGGCAGAGGGTTGCTTATCTCTCTGGCTGATAGCTGTGTATTTCAGCAGGACCGGGAAAGAGGAGGCTCATTCATAAACAGAGCTGGCCCTCTGGGGCTTCCAACATTAGAAGAGGGCGACTGCTGACCAGAAGATTATTAAGTTTATGCTCTGACTTTTCAGAGAAAATGCAGTGTTTTTCATTGGAGAGCATTGATCCCTTTTCCCTACACAGAGCCATTTTTTGAGGGCTGCCCTGAGACCAGTTTCGCTGAAGAAAAGACTTCACTCTAGGGCCTTTTGCAAGTGCTAAATGCAAACCATGTGTGTGGGTGACCCAGGGTTTCCTCCTCCTCCAAAGCATTGCACATTTGGCACAAGGAATGGGTTTAGCTAAAATTCAGTGGGATGTGTAATGAAAAGTGGGATGCGTAATGAAAAGTGGGATGCTTAATGTGTTAGGAGATATTCTCACTGCACCCCCAGTGAACTGCAGGATGGAGGAGGTTGTTCCCAGGCAACCACAGTTCCCTGTGTGTCAACAGCTAAACTCCTTTCCCAAAAGGTTTTTCCAAGAGCAGGCTTGTCCTGCCTCCATTTCTCAGCTGGGTTGTATTCATGGGCCGCACAGCACTTGGCTGTGCTGTAGCTCGGGCAAAATCTAGGCTCACCACCCCCATTTTGAGCAAGTATATTCAGAAAAAGGCCCCCGTACTACAGACCTCTCTCAGTACAGTTTAAAGGTCTCACCCTCTTGGGGTGCCCGGGTTGGCTCAGTCAGTTACGTGACTTGGTCTCAGGTCATGGTGTCATGGTTTGGGGGTTTGAGCCCCCTGTCAGGCTCTGTGCTGACAGCTCAGAGCCCGGAGCCTGCTTCCGAGTCTGTGTCTCTCTCTCTCTCTCTCTCTCTCTCTGCCCTTCCCCTGCTCGTGCTCTCTCTGTGTCTCTCAAAAATAAATTAATGTTAAAACTTTTTTTTTTTTTTAATAAAATAAATAAATAAATAAATAAATAAATAAATAAATAAATAAATAAAGGTCTCATCCTCCAAACCTGACTGTATCTTTATGAGAAGAGATAGGCTGTGTGTCCCGAATACAGGGGCTGGTCAGTTGGTACCAATGGTGGCGGTTTCTTCAAAGGTCCTGGGCACTGAAATCCCAGGGATTTATTGTCATCTGTCAGAGTCTTAGCCACTAACACTGCCTATCATAGGTCAGCTTGTAAACAGTTCTCTTTTCACCAGGCAAAACAAAACACCAACAAACAGGACCACTTTCTGTGTAAGGCCTGGTCTACCTGCTTCTGCCCCCGGAGGAGAGAAAAATCAGATAGAACAGCAAAGGGGGGGAAATAACTGGCCTTGTCACGGATGCGCACACGTAACACGCGTGTTTCTTCGTCCCTTTTCTTCATTAACCGCAGGGCAGACGGCAGGAAGGCAGCAAGTGCCCACCTCCCCGCCGGCCTCGGAGAACAGCAGCGCGGCGCACAGCATCGGCAGCACGCAGAGCACGCCCTGCTCCAGCAGCAGCGCAGCCTAGCTCCCCGCCTCCGCCCGGAGGGGACCGGCGGCCTCCCGCCCGCCCTGCGTGTCCGCGCAGGAAGGCAGCAGCGCGGTGCCATTGCGGAGAGAGAGTGAATTCCAACACGCAGGCCACCTGTTGTATTCCTCCCCCGCCCAGGGCTAATACACGTGTGTCCCCTGGGCTTCTGTAACACACTAGAACTCCTGTGAGAAAGCCAAGGTGGTGGCCTTCTCCACCAGCCCCGCCCGGGCTTGGGGGTTTTCAATGTGAAACACGTGCCAGTTTTCAAAATGCTGCTTTGTCCAGGTAAGACTGTCCATAATTTGGGGCCCCGAGATTTACCCTGACTCGAGGAGTTGGTGAGAGGATGATAACCAGACAGTAGGACCAGTGAGGAGATATGGCCAAAGAGCCTTGTATAACTGAACCAAGATGTATAACACAAGAAATACTTCAAGATTTTCTCAGTGTGTTCCTCCGTGTCTAATTTGCACCTTCTGGACGCACACTTCTCACTTTGCTGTCACACCCTCTGGGGGCTGATGTTGTCCACTTGATGGGTGCCGCCCTCAGGGACTGCACCCTGACACACATCGCAACAACATTCCTTTCTAGGGTAGGGCCCTGGGCCAAAACCAGTGCTGATAACCTTACCTGCTCCCCCCTGTCCCACACTCGCACACCGACTGCAAAAATGTCTTAATGCAAAGTTTGTATTGCTTCATAAGCATATAGAAATAGAAAATGGCCAAAATCTGGGACTGCATGTTTGTCCCCATTTATGACATTGCGTTCTGAGAAAAATTATAAATTGGGGCAAATTTAGTTTTAAAGTTGGAGAGGAATTTGCACAGTAATATATATGCAAGTACAGGTATAGACCATGTCATCTGGCACATTTGTTTTCTCCGTTGGAAAAGAGAAAATTCATTCCCCTTTTTAAAAGACCCTGTGTCTTCAGAGTTGCAACTTAAGTGTATTTGGGAGAATTAGTGTTTCCACTCAAAACGTGTCAACCTTGTTAATAGACCCTTTTGTGAAAAACGAAGCTCTTGTTCGTGCAAATGCACGGCAGATCCTGTTGGTTTCTGGTTGGTTATCTGAACAGTGTCACCGATTCTGCCAAGAAAGTGCTGAGATCTGGAAAAGGGCACTCGTGTGGACTGCTTTAGTTCTCTTGCCTTAAATATATTCCAACCTCAAAAAAGGATTTGAGATGGATTTCATTAAAATGGAATAATATCATGCCACTTTGCAGCTAAAATAAGCTCAACTGATAGTCTGTGTTAAAAAAGAAGGCCGAGGAAAGTTGCCATGCCAATTCATTTACTACTGAGAATAGCTTCGTTGCAAAGAAATATTCATCTTCTTCCAGAATTCTCCCCCAAATGACTCCAAATCCTACAGAAAGAACAGGCTAGCTTCTACTCCAAAATATTCCTAAGTGAATCTCACTGCCCTTAAAATAAGGAAGTTGTGCCTGGTTCTCTGAATGGAACCCTAAAGACCTGAGGGCAGTGTCTGTCAGCCCACAAGTAGGTGGAGATACTGACAGTCATTGATATGATACTGATCTGTCATGTTGGTCACTGATATGATAGACATATCATCCAATCATAGAATAATACTCTGATTTGATAAGTATAGATATTCAATCTGCATAATATTAACCAGAACAGATTACTTGAGGGCTAAGATTTCCAGGCTGCCTGCATTGATTTATTGAAAATTTTACAGATTTCCACATACAAATGAAGATACGAGATTAGAGAATTGATTTCCTTCAGTTAATTTTTTAACATAAGGGTATCAGAGTGGAGGACCTAGATTATGCTACCTGTGTTTGAAAATAATGCGCTTTGCCTAACCTTCAGCAGAATGTATTGTTTTAGCATATTCTATGTATAAAAAAGTTTAAAGATGTCTTCAAAGAAGACTAGAGTCTTTAAGTCACATATAGCTATATTTTACTACAAAAATGTGTGTATAAAGATATATTTAAGTGTTTTAGATAAATTTAAATTACTCAATATGAAATGTTTAATTTCAGTTACTGTGAATTCTTTTGATCAGTTCTTTGCTGTTTAAAAAACCCTTTCCATCCTCTTAAAAACAAAATCATCTATTAAGAGGTATTAAACAGATCCAGTTCTTTAGATGGACAGGGTTAAAACCTTTTGTGATGATTATATTTAAATGTATATTTTTGAGAGAGATGCTACATTGCCAATGATTTTATAAATAATTTAAAATTAATTTACAAATTTATGGATGCAAACCAAAAGATTTTAAAAGAAAGAGAAGGAAAAAAAATCACCTTTTAATTGTTTGGGTCTTACTGTCAGAAGTATTATTCAGATCAAGAAATCTGTGTTGATAATAAACCCGGTCCCATGTTCACTGGAGAGTGAATGTCATTAATTAAGTATCTCAGAAATGTTTCTAAAAAATGTTTTTTTAAAAAAAGTGTTCTCTCCCCAGTTTTGTATTACAGCATTTCTAATCACTTCATACTTCACAGTTTCAATACAAAGTACAAGCTCTAGTTTATAACAAGTTCTGCAAGTTTCCTTAAAGCTGTTGTTATATTCCAGTTAAATGCTTCTGTCTACAAAGTCTTTCGTTACTTCTGCCGGCTACACTCTAATTCACAGAGATCATTTTTGTTGTGTTTGACCAAGCCAAAGCTATTGTTGAAATGCTCCAAACTCCCCAGGCAGAGTGTCTGTGGGATACCTTATAGCTTTTCACCATGTGGTGTTCACCAGCAGTTCCTCTGTTTTTAAAGCCAGAGGTGTCTTCTGTCTGAGCTGCTTCTAGAGCATTGTCTACACAAACAAACAAAAATGGTCTTTTCCTTGTCTGTGATAAGACTGTAAACCCATGTTCTGTGTGTGTTCTGTAGGGGGCGTGGTTGTGAGTGTGTGGGGGGGGGTGCGCACATGCGTGCTGGTCATTTCGTACAGTAACTACCTCATGGTGTGAGTGATGGTTGTGGTAACAGAGCACATTTGGTTGGGCGAATTGTGTGTGTGTGACCTTTTTCCTGTTTGTGTTATCTGGGGGTTGTTCATGAAACTGACAGATGTTTTTCTAAAAAGGACTATTATCAGTTTCCAAAAACAATGCTTGTTTCTTCTGGGTTTTCCTGAGTGAGCCTGATTTTGTTGCTGTGTTTCATCTATCAGGGTAAAAAGAGTACCCTTAAAATCCCTGTGGCCAGTTTGAACACCCCTGTTGTATTCTTTTCTCTGTTCAATGTGTTGGCAATTTTATGAACATGCTTAGATGTATAGTTTTGATAACCACAGTTTTAAGTCCTTTATCTGTGCATAATAAAAAAGATACATATCAATTTATTAATGTGTGTCTTGTTTTATCATCATTAAATTCTACCCTCAGGATGACATAACTTTTTCCTTGTGACTTTGTTCTAAATGTATCATCTGCTCCAACTGTGTTGGTGAGGAGTCGGGAGGGAAAAGGCTAAGAGAAAACCCTAGCTCAGTAGAACAGAGGGAAAGAATGGACAGACCTGAGGAAGTAGACAGCAGGAGCTGTCTCTGTTCTTGGAAAAACATGGTGGGAGACCCAGAAGTGGATGTCGGGCCCTGAATCCATTCCTGGCCTTTCTGTCCATCTCCTAGAGCCAAGGAATGGGAAAATATGTATTTGGATCTCCAAATACCTCAGTGTTGCTTCCAGCATTCTCTATGGATATGGCACTACCACCACCACCTTTTAGCTGCCCAAGCCAGAAATCTGGAAGTCTAACTTGACTCCTCTCTGGCTTCCCACGAATTAATAAGTCCAAGTTTATTGAACCTCTAGAGTATCTCTTTCTCCAAATCACCTGCTTATTTCTACTCCTGCTGCTGTTACCCAGAATCCAAGGCCCATTATCTCTTAAACTGAATTACTGCAGGGACACCTGGGTGGCTCAGTTGGTTAAGCGTCCAATTTCAACTCAGGTCATGATCTCACAGTTTGTGGGTTCGAGCCCTACATCAGGCTCTGTGCTGACAGCTCAGAACCTGGAGCCTGCTTCAGATTCTGTGTCTCTCTCTGTTTCCCTCTGCCCCTCTTCCCCTTGCACTCTGTCTCTCTCAAAAATAAACTTAAAAAATTTTTTTTAAAAAACTGAATTACTGCAACAGCCTAACTGGTATGCAGACTTCAGATTTGCTACCCCCTAATTCTTTCTCCACTATGCAACCAAAAGAAATGAAAAAAGGCTCAAATCATGTCACTTTCCAATTAAAGCCTTTAAGTAGTTCCCCCACTTGCTTTCAGAATAAAGTTCAACCTCCTAAGTATGGCTTAAGGAGAATAATCTGCCTACCTTCCCAGAAACTTCCTTCACCTCTCGGAAGCTCAATTTCTATGTGGCTTACCCCCCACTAGACATTTGTGTCGTGAAAACAACAGCTTGGTTTTTTCCTATTAAGGATTAAATTATGATATTGAATATATGTTTACAAACTGCTGTCACATGTCCCTACCTTCTCCTCCCCTTTTGAGAATTAGTGAAATTAGGTGGTTGCAAACAGACCCAAATGGTATTGAGGCCAGTATCCCCCTCTCCCCAACACTTCACACAGGTAGGTGTCCACAGAGCAGGAGCAGGTGAGGGGCTTAAGTAGCATTTCACTCCAGTGAGGTCGAAGTCCTCATTACAGAAGAGAGTCCAGCCACTTTCCAGATCAGTATTGTGTCCTGGAGCCAGCGCTTCTCAGAGGATGGAGAAATTAGCAGATCAAATAATTTTTCTGCCGTTAAAGTGGGGAGCAGAAACCTAGGCAATCCATAGAATTGCTTCAGAGATTCTATTAACTACCTGAAATTGTATGTAAAATTTTGCATTGATGTGTCTGGGGTTTTGTTGTTCTGGGGTTTTTTGTTGTTGTTTGTTTTTTGTTTTTTGTTTTGTGGGGTTTTTTTGGTCCATAGCCATTTTATAGTTGCATCCTCTCAAATTTTTTCCTGCACATTCAATTAATTTACATGTATAAAATGAATGCAAATAATATAGACATGTAGCAGTGAAGCAGCCCCCATAATTCTCACACTTAAAGGTGGTAATACTGATTTATTGTGTATTCCCAGGCATTTCCTTATGTTCATATCAACATGTACATGTCACTGTAACGCATAAGATTGTATCATAGCATTTGTGACTTGCTGTTTTCACATGGCATATTTTCCTATCAGGTTTTGTGTGTGCTGATCATCACTTTTTTTTACTAGACTTTCCTTAAATTGCCAAAGTAAAGCATAGTCATTGTAGGTGGTAAAATAAAGCAAAGTTGTTAATGCTCTTTCCCAGGCAGGCACCTCTCTGGAGGAAGTGATGTTAACAGCCTTTTTTCTTTTTTCTTTTTCCTAAAGTTTATTTATTTGTTATTTATTTATTTTGAGAGAGAGAGAGAGAGAGAGAGAGCAAGCATGACCAGGGGAGGGGCAGGAAGAGAGAGAATCCCAAACAGGCTCCACACTGTCAGTGCAGAGCCTGTTCGGGGCTCAAACCCACAAACCGTGAGATCATGACCTGAGCAGAAATTAAGAGTCAGATGCTCAACCAATTGAGCCACCCAGGCACTCCAAGAGCCTTTTTTCTAACTCAAACATACGAAGGTTAATAGACCTAGAACAAATTCATGCTTTTTAATGGCTGTATAATATCTCATACAATTAGCCAATTCACTGGTGATTGACATTTAGAAGTGTTATTTTTAGGGTTTTGCGAAGATACTCTGCTGCTATTAATATCTTTACATATGTCCTTAAATTCTAGTGCTGTAAAGCAAACAAAGTAACAGCGTACCATCAGTAGATTTTAACATAATACTTTCAGAAGTTCATAAATCACAAAGATCTGGATATGGAAGATTTGAACAATGCAATTAAGTTTGATCTAATGGCCATATACATAGAATCCTGCACCCCCAAATTTGAGAATTTTGTGCATACAGAATATTTACAAAAATGGACTACTATTAGACCATAACGGAATTCATAGCAAATACCACAGAACTTAATTATACTGGTCAAGTTTTTTAACCACAACCCAAGTAGTTTAGAAATCAATAAGAAGGGGCGCCTGGGTGGCGCAGTCGGTTAAGCGTCCGACTTCAGCCAGGTCACGATCTCGCGGTCCGTGAGTTTGAGCCCCGCGTCAGGCTCTGGGCTGATGGCTCGGAGCCTGGAGCCTGCTTCCGATTCTGTGTCTCCCTCTCTCTCTGCCCCTCCCCCGTTCATGCTTTGTCTCTCTCTGTCCCAAAAATAAATAAAAAACGTTGAAAAAAAAAATTAAAAAAAAAAAAAAAAAGAAATCAATAAGAAAAGGATAATTTAAAAATACTCAATACAGGGGGACCTGTGGGCTTAAGTCAATTAAGAATTTCTGCTCAGGTCACAATTCAGTTTCTGAGTTTGAGTCCCGGGTCAGGCTCTGTGCTGACAGTGCAGAGCCTGCTTGGGATTCTCTTTCTCCGCCTCTCTCTCTGCCCCTCCCTCACTTGCACTCTCCCTCTCAAAAATAGATAAGTAAAATTAAAAAATAAAATAAAAATACTCAATAGATTTGGAAATTTTTTAACTCCTAAATAATTCATGACTCAGAGTAGTACTCTTAATAGAAATTGGGAAATACATAGATTTGAAAAATAATGAAAGTACTGAATTCAAGCATGCAGCCAAAGCAGTAATTTAGAAGAAATGTATACCTGTAAAATGCTTGCATTGGGGGGAAAATGTTAAAAATGGAAGCATATCCAGTATAGCAAGTTAAGAAAAGTTTCAAAAACTAGTAATTGAAAGATTACTAGAGATAGATAAAAATTAAGAAAAATAGACACATGCGTTAGGAATGAAAGAGGACAAAACAAGATTCTGCAGAGATTTTAATAAATAAGGAATCAAGATAAACAGCTTCATTTTAAGAAGTTTGAATACTTACTTCCTGGTGATGTGCTGTTGGGGCCCTTGTTGGAGGAACAGAAACCACACTGGGTATTTCAATACAGAGAAATTAAGGAATTGGTTAAGCGGGTGTCAGGTGGCTGGAAAGGTAAAAAGAGGACACTGAATTAATAAATGTAGGAAGAATTACATCCCTGGGGCTGAGGACTGTTGGAACTTGCAGTTGGCAGGGGTTTGCTCAGTTCCAATACCAGGAAGAAAGGGGTAGATCAGGAACTGGGAGGCCACAGCTTAGAAGATGGCATGAATGATTTCCTGGAAAAAACTAATTTGCCAAAATCCATTCAAGAAGCAACAGAAAATAGGAAATACATTTAACCATTAAGGAAAATCAATGGTTTAAAATCTACTTACAACAAAACAGAGTAAAATTTTAAAACAACATTAAAAAAAAAAACCACTGCCAAACTCAGATGGTTTTACAGGTAAGTTCTACTGAAGAATCAGTAATACCAGATGAAAGAATCAGTAATCAAAGAATCAGTAATACCAGATCATGGTGATTCTTTTATCTGAGGGATGGCAGGTCAAAGGGAATGAGTTTTTTTAATATTCATACCTATTACCACATTACTTTCTCTAACAGTTGTAGCAAATCACACTGCCACAGCCTTCCCATCCGCACTGGACACGTGAAACAGAACTTGGGCTCTGGGCATCAGACTACCTGGGTTTGAATCTTGGACCTGCCATTTGCTAGCTGAGCTTTTTCCTTAATTTAAGAGAAATCTATTTCTTAGCATCGTCATAAATATTAAATGATATAAATCCACATAAAGTATTCAGGATATGCTAATCACTTTAATAAATATCATCTAGGGGCGCCTGGGTGGCTCAGTGGGTTAAGCGTCTGACTTCAGCTCAGGTCATGATCTCGTGGTCTGTGAGTTCGAGCCCCCTGTCGGGCTCTGTGCTGACAGCTCAGAGCCTGGAGCCTGTTTCAGATTCTGTGTCTCCCTCTCTCTCTGACCCTCCCCCATTCATGCTCTATCTCTCCCTGTCTCAAAAATAAATAAGCGTTAAAAAAAAATTTAAAAAAATATCATCTACTATTATTGTTACCAGCATTACGTACTTTGAATTTGGCCAATCTGATAGTTGAAAAATTATGTCACGTTGTTTGAATTTGCATTATCCCCACTGCCAGTGAGTTTGTTTTGTTTTAAGCTTTCTTTGTTTTGAGAGAGACAGAGCTATCGCAAGCAGGGGAGGGACAGGGCATGGGGGGGAGGGGGGAGAGAGAGAGAGAGAGAGAGAGAGAGAGAGAGAGAATCCCCAGCAGGCTTTGCTCTGCCAGCTGCGGCAGAACCCGAAGTGAGGCTTGAACTCATGAACCTGTGAGATCATGACCTGAGCCAAAACCAAGAGCCTTTCACTTAACAGACTGAGCCACCCAAGCACTGCCCCCACCCCCCACCCCCCGCCACTTATTTTTAAAGTAAGCTCTACACCCAGCGCGGGGCTTGAACTCACAACCTCAACATCAAGAGTCACATGCTCTACCAACTGAGCCAGCTACGTACCCCATTGCCAGTGAGGTTTAAGTTATAAAATTATTAGTCTTTCCCAGGTCCTTCTATACATTAACATTTCCTTTGCCCATTTTTCTACTGAGTTGTATTTTCTTAATAATTTCCATATTGTGATATGATCTATCACACATCACGTATGACAAATATTTTCCTAATCCATGATGGTTTTCTCATTCATCCTGCTTATAATGAATATTCCCAAAATAAAGTGTTTAATTTTATGTAGTTGAATATTTCTGTCTTTTCCTTTTGGCTTCTGGGTTTCCTGTCGTGCTTAGGTTCTAACTAAAGTTAAATGCTAATTCTTGTGTTAATTTATTTTTAAAATTTAGATCTTTATTCCATATTTTTGTGATGATATCAGGATAGAGGTCTATTTTTGTTTTCTTCAGATGATTACTCAGTTTTACCAGAAGCTTTTATTAAACAGTTCATTTATTTCCTGTTGGATTAAGATTTTGAAAAAGAATCGTGAGAGTGATTTGGCCTTAGCAGATGTTAACATTTAGTATAAAATCTTATAATAAGAATATTATGGTAGTAGCATAAGAAGAGTTAAATAGATTACTCAAACAGATAAATCAGAAAGAGATCTAATTCATTGGGACCTTAACATACAGCAACCAGTCATTTTCATTAGATTCTTAAAGGATTCTGTGACCCATAATAAGACATATAGGTTGTCTGATTTTCCTTGTAAAAAAACCAGATCTGATTTTTTTTCCTGTTATTTAAAAACATTTAGGGGAAAAAGTCTGAAAAACAAACATTTGATTAATATTGGGCCTATCTGATATTTTTCACGGTTCCACACGGTTTAGCCAGAGGGTGGGTGATGTTGTTACCCAAATGGGTCTGGAGGGCAGAGCATCAAGCCAAAGAGGATTGTTCTCAAGCCTTAAGATCTAGGAATTTTTCTTGCTAGGGTTTGGACTTGCTTCAGACCTGTCACCTGTTCGTTCTTTCCTGTTTCTCCCTCTTGGAATGGGAATTTGGGGGGAGGAAAATAAATTTCCCTCCACCTTTCTGAGTTCTTAGCTCGAACCACTATAATAAAAGACATACATACCAGAGGAAAACAAACACGTTTATTAACATGTATACCTCATCTATACATGGGAGACACCCAGCAAAAAAATGAGTAACTTAAGGAGGTGGCTTTAGAATTCAAGATTAAATACCATCTTAATAGGGAAAGGGGAGGGGTGATAATAGGCCTCTTACAGGGGAGTGAATGGCTTTTATGGAAGATGAATGGGCCCTTAGAAGGCTAGATGAGAGCTTTGATAGTTTGTGACAAAGTTGGGTGTGGTGTCAATTTTCTGGTCTCCTCTCCTATGATGAGTCAATCTTCCCTGATTGATAAAATTCCCAGGAAGAGTATTTATGACAATTGGGTTACTTTTAGAAGGTCTGTCTTTAGCCTGATAAGAAGGAGTCCAAAGAAAGCCCTTTCCTGCACCTGCTGTTTTTCACAAAACTACAACTCGAAATAATCAATGTACCAAAGTGGCACATTTTGGGGTGGCATGTCCTGAGCTCCTACAGACATATTCTGGGTGGTGTATTCTGCTACCCTTCAGAATGTCTACCCATGCTTGTCCCACTGTTGTATTTTGGAAGCACATAACTTGTCTGGTTGCACAGGTTTACAACTGGAGAAGAATTTTGCCTCAGGATGAGTCATACCTACTTCATTTCACACTCATACATGATTTAGATGATATTTAGATGAGACTTTGGACCTTTGATGCTGGAATGAATTGATGCTGGAATGAGAACTTAGGGGTCTGTTGGGCTGGAATGGATATATTTGGCATGCGAGAAGGGCATGGATTTAGGGGCCAGGGGTGGAACACTATGGACTAGATATTTGTCTCCTTCCATATGTTCATATGTTGAAAACCTAATCTCCAGTGTGATGCTATTTGGAGATGGGCCTTTGGGAGGTAACCAGGTCATGAAGGTGGAGCTCTCATGATGAGATTAGTGCCCTTATAAGAAGAGAAAGGAGAAAACTTGCTTCCTCTCTCCCTCATGGGATATGATGAGAAGACAGACATCTCCAAGGCAGGAAGTGGCCTTCACCAGATACCAGATCTGCCAGCACCTTGATCCTGGACTTCCAGCCTCCAGAACTGTGAGAAAGAAATGTTGTTTAAGCCACCCAGTCTATGGTACTTGATATAGCAGTCCAAGCTAAGACAAAAATGCATTTCTGTTACTCCTCATCTTCCTCCCCTCCCCATAAATACTTATAGAATAATTAATATTATAAGTATATAATTATAATAATTAATAGCAAACACCATTTATAAAGTGTTGATTTCTTCCACTTGTGAATGTTATAATTCTGTAAAGAAGAAATATTACTAGTTGGGTTTTTTTTTTATTTTTTTTTAACGTTTTTTATTTATTTTTGAGACAGAGAGAGGCAGAGCATGAACAGGGAAGGGGCAGAGAGAGAGGGAGACATAGAATCGGAAGCAGGCTCCAGGCTCTGAGCCATCAGCCCAGAGCCTGACGCGGGGCTCAAACTCACGGACCGCGAGATCGTGACCTGAGCTGAAGTCGGCCGCTTAACCGACTGAGCCACCCCGGCGCCCCTAGTTGGTATTTTCAAGACAAATGCAGATGTCTTATTTGTTTCAGAGCAAGCCAAACCTATATAGAGCATTGTTCTTCCTAATGCAATGTGTTTAAAAATGGGCAAGTAGCTAGTTTAAATTTTATAGATGTCATTGATGATCTAAAGTTTGAGTTTTGACATGTTAGCTGCATTTGTGTCTAAATTTCTATCTCAACTTTTTTAGAGGAATGAACACTGCCCTTTATGTAGATTTGATTTCACACTTAAAGGTCATATGATATCACCTCTCTTTCTGTAGAATGTCATAGCTTAAATTGATTTTTGAAGACCTTCTCCAATTACTGCCTCTGAGATTTCATTAAAAAAAAAAAAAAAACTTTCAAGGTAGATCCACATGACTGAAATGAATTCTATCGTCACTTAAAAAGAAATGAGGGTCGGGAATGTGAGTACAAATACACACACACACACACACATGCACACACACACTTACATCTCAGCCATTTTCTGCTTTCTTTTTTATTAACATGTTCTTAATATTTTCTTGCAGCTCAGAAGCCCCAGAACATGATCCTTTTATAGACCACAGCACACCATCTGTACAAGAAGGATGGGCAAGAATTTCTCAGCTTTAAAATCCAACTTGGTTCCTCCCACTTGATGGATCAAAAATCCAGAGCTGAAAGTCTTCATAAGTGATTTGGGTGGAGCAGCTTTTGCTGGTCTGTTACTCATCCTGGTTCATAAACTGCCTATGACATAGTTCCTGCAAAGAACACAGAGCACTGGACAAGAGTGTTGAGATAATGCTGAATTTTAAAAGGAGAAAAACACATTGATTTTGTTTGGTGAAGGGGGAGGGTAGACAGAAGACTGGGGGCACCTGTGTGGCTCAGTTGGTTAGGCATCCAACACAGAACCTGCTTAGGATTCTCTCTCTCCCTCTCTGCCCTTCCCTCACTCTCTCTCTCTCAAAATAGAGAAGTAAACTTAAAAAGAGAGAGAGAGAGAGAGAGAAGATTGGATTGTTGGTGTTAAAACCCAACCCAGATAATAACAATCTACTCCAAAAGTGGAAACCAGAGCTTCAAATATCTTCTTGGTCAGAAACACAAACTTCTAGGGTCACTGCTCTTGATTCAAGATAAGTACAGTATCTACAAAAGAGTCTTTCCAGAGGGAAGTCTAGTTATCAAATCTTTTTCTTAAGTGGAGAGGAGAGGTGAAAACAAAAAGCTTCTTAGCCTACCAATTAGCCTTAAAATTAGAAGCATCTGCTGGAGCGTCCAACCTGGACTCCAGGGAAACCCAGCATTCTTCACCATTACACTACAGTTCCAAGAGAAGGTAATTCAGTTATTGTGAGCAAACGGCAAAAAAGACAAATCTTTAGCCCAGCCTGATTTTCCCCATTTTGCCTGATTGATTTTTTCCTTTCAATATATTCTAAGAATGCCAATGTGTGTGATAGAAACTCTTTAGTTTCTGCAAGGAAATAGTCACAGGAAGTGTAGGAAGCAATTAGGAGAAGTATGTCATGGAAATAGGATTTGGTTTCAAATCATTTCATGCCTGTGGATCTAAGCTCAGCTGCAGTGGAGAAAAATGGAAGCAACTCTTAGGAGAGAGACCCACCCCACTCTGCAGGGCAGAGCCCTCCACTTGCTGCCTGCCCTCTGCCCTCTGCCCTCTGCCCCCTGCCCCAAGCCCTCTTCCTATCCATCCACAGTGACCTCTCACCATGTTAACATCTCCTTGCATCCTAATGTCCTTCATGGCTCTGCTGGTACACATCTTTCTCCGTAGAACCTTCCGAACTGCTCCACCTGTGAGTTATTTACCCCTTTCTGAGCTCATGGCACAAACCTGTTACTATCTATCAGCAAGTGCTGTCGATTTCACTTCCAAAACATATTCTAGGGCTTTCCGACTGCACTTTGGTCTAACTCATCCTGACCCCTCACGACTGCCCCTCACTCCTCAACCCCCACTCCACCCACAGACCTCCACATCCCTCTTGTCCTGCTACAGTTTGTTCCCTGTGTGGCTGCTGGACCATTCACTTCACAATATGCTACATCTCGTCAAACCCTCATGGAAAATTCTACAATTTCCCAGCACACTTAGAATAAACTCCAAATTCTTTATCAAAGCCTTTATTGGTTCTTAGATTAATTGGTAGGTTTTCTCATTGATTCATTTTTGTGTCTTTAACTTTTTAGATTTTTAAGTTTTGACTAAAAATACAATTCGGATAATTTGAAAATTTAAGTGATATAAAAAAATGTGTATTAGTATTAGTAAGTCTGGCTCCTACTCCCGTGTCTACCCAGCCTATTTTCTCCATAGGTAATTAAGTTTTACAAGTTTGTCATGTTTCTTAAAATGCAAGCAAATGAATATTCCTTCTTCTTCTTCTTTTTTTTAATGTTTATTTTTGAGAGAGAGAGAGAGAGAGAGAGTCAGAGCATGAGCAGGGAAGGGGCAGAGAGAGAGGGAGACACAGAATATATCAAGACGCAGGAATATATCAAGAGTAAAGTTCCGGAAAAAGGTTAGTAGGTGAATTACAGAATGAGTGCATTTCTACTTGTAACGAATATTATAAAATTGTATACTATTAAAGTTAGACCTTACTTTTTTTTTTTTTTTTTTTGCTCTTGCTTACTTGGATGTTATAACCTAATTATTTTTTATTTTATTTTTTATTTATTTTTAAAATTCCAGTATAATTAACTTATAGTGTTATATTAGTTTCAAGTGTACAATATAGTGATTCAACAATTCTGTACATTACTCAGTGCTCATTATGGTAAGTGTACCTTAGGCCCATTCATATATTTCACCATTTCCCCCCACCCACTCGCCTTCCCTCTGCTAACCATCAGTTTGTTCTCTATAGTTAAGACTCTGTTTTTTGGTTTGTCTCTTTTTTCCTTTGTTCATTTGTTTTGTTCCTTAAATTCCATAGATGAGTGAAATCATGGTATTTGTCTTTCTGTAACTGACTTATTTTGCTTAGCATTATACTCTCTAGATCCATCCATGTTGTTGCAAATGGCAAGATTTCATTCTTTTTATGGCTGAATAATATTCCATTGTATGTATATATACCACATCTTCTTTTTTTAAGTTTATTTATTTATTGAGAGACAGAGAGAGCACAAGTGGGGGAGGGTCAGAGAGAGAGAGTAGAGAGAGAATCCCAAGCAGGCTCCACACTTAAGTGCGGAGCCTGATGTGGGGCTTGAACTCACAAACTGTGAGATCATGACCTGAGCCGAAACCAAGAGTCAGACACTTAACCGGCCACCCACCCAGGTACCCCTGTTTTAATTTTTTGAGGAAGCTCCATGCTGTCTTCCATAGTGGCTGCACCAGTTTGCATTCCCACCAACAGTGCACAAAGTGTTTCCTTTTTCTCCACATCCTTGCCAACACTTGTTTCTTGTGTTTTGATTTTAGCCATTCTGACAGGTGTGAGATGATATCACATTGATTATCAGGGAAGCGCAAATCAAAACCACAATGAGATATCACCTCACTTCTGTCAGAATGAAGTTGCACCATTTGTATCAACAATACCTGTTTTCCCACAGCTGCACCAACTGAGTATTTTAGCCGATCTGATGGATAAGAATGGTATCTTAATGTAATTTAACTTGTATTTTTCTTATGAATGAGGTTGTGCATCTTTTTACATATATAAGAACCATTTATTCTTCTCATTTGTGAACTGTCTGTTCTGCCCTTTGCCTGTTTTTCTTCTGGGTTGTTGTCCTTTACCTTCTCAATGTCTACAAATTCTTTATATATTAGGGAGATTAGCCTTTTATCTGTGATTATCTTGGCATTTAAAGCCCTAAGGATCTGACCCCTCCTCATCTCTGTCCTCAGCTAGTATCAGTCTCCTGCCCACCTGTTATGCTCTAGCCACGATGTTCTGTGATCTTTTTCTTGCCTGAAGGACTTTGTTTGCTGTCCTTCTGCCTGGAATGCTGTTCCCCAGATCATCACACAGCTGGCTAGTCCTTATTATTCAGATCGCAGGTCAAGTATCACGTGAGAAAGGCAGATGAGTCAGCCTACAGAAGACACCCAGTTCCTCTCCATCACGTCACTCGGGTTTGACTCTCTAAGTAGCACTCATTCCCCACTAGTGTTTTTGGGTTTTTTTTTTTTTTTTAATTTTAGTTTGTTTATTGTCAGTATCTCCTATCCAGAATTGGAAGCTCCAGGAGAAGCAGGGTCTGTCTTGTTCATCACTGTCTCCCCACAGCTTCAAACGGTGCCTGGCACAGAGTAAGTGTGTCATATGCAGATTGTGTAATTAATGGATACTTTCCTCCTTTTCTTAGGCATTTCACGTGCCTTTACAATGAGTGTTATCTGTCATATCCTGTAGAAGGAAGATAGAAAATAACATTTTTTTTTAGGCTGCCAGTATGTGCCAAACACTGGACTAGGCTTTAGTATACATCTTATTCAATTCTGGTCACTTTGAGCTGGCTGGTATTATGTCCGTATTTATTAGTAAGGAAGCTGAGACTCAAATAAGCCCCCAAGGAAGCTATCCGAGAACACATGTTTTGTATGTGACAATCCAAATGAGGCTAATTTCAAAGCTCACTCCCTTCTTGTGAGAGTTCTCTTGTTCTGTGGTGTGTAAAATTCACTTGCCCCCAAAACTAAATGACCCCAGAATGCTATATATTTTTATACTATTCCTGGGAAAAAAATATGATGGCTTGTAATGCTCAAAGAAACTCAAAAGATACAAATTAACTGATGTAATAATTAGATATATCCCTGGTGCGACTCACTAAATCACAGAGTATCAGTAGGAAATAAAACAATAGCCAATGGTACAGGCCCAGTGACTGGAACATAAGTAGATATTTGATAAATATAGCCTTCTTTTTTTCTAGGGGAGCTGCTTGAAGCCAAGTCCTATTTTAAAATCATTTAGTGAACTAGTTATTTAAAGGATTCCTGTGGTGAATCCTTTTCCAAAGCAAAGGGTCCTTTTGTGAAATGCATAAACTCCTCCTAATCTTTTTATAAATATAGATTTTTATATATTTGGTTGGCTTAATGTGTTCTGTAAGGAATTTGTTTGCTAAGTGTGGGTGTGGATGTGGATGTGTGTTTGGGAAATGGGTAAGGAAGAAGGGGTTTGGTTGTGCCGTGTCGTAAACGTTGTTGGTCTGGGTAGAAGCCATGAGGTTTTAGAACTGTATTTTGAATGAGATGATAAGACAATAACAAAATACAAGATGGGAAATCCCTAGACTGCACAAAAAAAAAAAAAAAAAAAAAAAGAGGCAGCTAATGTACCAGTTTCTGCTGCTACCTATTGACCCCCTGGGTTTTTACAGAACACTTTCCAAGAACCTACAATGAAACTTGCTGGGTCATGTCTATTCCATGACAGTTCACGTGTTCATTTGTTTATTCTTGCAAGGAATACTTAATTTTTTTAGCATTTTATTTAAATTTTAATTGTTTAAGTAATCTCTACACCCAACGTGGGGGTCGAACTTGCAACCCTGACATCAAGAGTTGCATGCTTTGGGGTGCCTGAGTGGCTCAGTTGGTTAAGCGCCAGACTCTTGATTTCGGCTGAGATCATGATCTCACATTTCATAGGACTGAGCCCCACATAGGGTTCTGCACTGACAGTGCGGAGCCTGCTTGGGATATTCTCTCTCTCTCTCTCTCTCTCTCAAAATAAGTAAATAAACAAACAAACAAAAAAGAGAGAGTGAGTTGCACACTCTATCGACTGAGCCAGCCAGGTGTCCCTGAAGATTTTAATTTTTTTTTTTAACATTTATTTATTTTTGAGACAGAGAGAGACAGAGCATGAACGGGGGAGGGTCAGAGAGAGAGGGAGACACAGAATCTGAAACAGGCTCCAGGCTCTGAGCAGTCAGCACAGAGCCCGATGTGGGGCTTAAACTCACGGACCACGAGATCATGACCTGAGCCGAAGTCGGGTGCTTAACCGACTGAGCCACCCAGGCGCCCCCCTGAAGATTTTAAAGTAATCTCTGCACCCAATGTGGAGCTTGAACTTACAACCCTGAGATCAAGATCATATGCTCTGATCTGAGCCAGCCAAGTGCCCCCAATGAATACTTATTGAGTGTTCGGTATGTGTCAGGTACTATTCTAGGTGCTGGGGACACATCAGTGAATGGCAGACCTGCCTTTAGAGAACTTACATTCTAGGCGGGAACGCAATCAAATAAGCCAATGCTGTGCAGAAAAATAGAGCAGTGTTAGAGTGGTGGGAATAGGTTGGGCTAATAAGAAATGCCTTTTTGATATAGGGAAGGGGCACCCACAGAGAGCACATTTAAGCAGAAACCCAAAGAAAGTGTGTGGGGGGAGAGTATTAACTATCTTTGAGGAAACAAGGAATGCAAATGCCTGAAGCAGGAGCAGTATTGTTGGGGTGCTGAGGACTGGCAAGGAGGCCATGTGGCTAGCATGTTCGGGTAAGAGAGGAGTATAAGGGACAAAGTTAGAGGTTGGAGAATGCCAGAGCAGGTAGTCGGATAGCCACGGCAAGGACTTTGGATTTTATTCTGGATGAGATAGGAAACCATTGGAAAGTGTTGAATTGTGAGATATGATCTTACGTTTTAATATGTTGGGTGTTTTTGTTTTTGTTTTTTGAGAGACAGAGCTCAGGCTTGCATGAGACCAGGGGAGGAGCAGAGGTAGGGAATGAGAATTTTAAGCAAGCTCCATGCCCAGCATGGAGCCCAGCATGGGGCATAATTTCATGACTGTGAGATCATGACCTGAGTCGAAATCAGGAGTTGGACGCTTAACTGACTGAGCCACCCAGGCGCCCTGATCTTACATTTTAAAAGGATCACTCTGGCTGTAGAGAAGAAACCGAGGTGAGAAGACCAACGCAGTGGTTCTTGCAAAAGTACTCATGAGAACTGTGGCAGTTTAGGCCAGGATAGGAGCAGCGAAGTTGGTAGGAAAGGGTCAGATTTTGCACGCATTTCAAGAGCAAATCTGGCAATATATGCTAAGTGATTGGATATGGGGTATGAGAGAAAATGCAAAACCAAGGATGACATCAGTTTCTGGCCTGAGTGATTGGAAGAATGGAAAGTGCATTGGTAGGAATGAGGGTGGTGAGATTTGGTGGAGTACTCAGAGACTCTGGCAATATGTAACAGTCAGGGAAGCATTGGGCCTACTAAGGAAAGAACGGGACTGTAAGACCTGGTCAGTGTGTACTGATAGAAGCTGGGAGAGTGTGGATGAGACTGGATCTTGGGAGTGCTAGACCAAGGAGGGAGGATGGGAAGAACATAAGGTTGGAAAAGAGTAAGTGTATTAGCTATCTATCGCTACATAACAGTACTACCACAAACTTAGCGGCTTACAACAATACACTTTTATTCTTCTCACAGTTTCCATAGGTCAGGAGTTCCAGCACAGCTTAGCTCCATCCTCTGCAAAGCTGCAATCAAGGTGTCAGCCAGGGGTGGGATCTTATCTGAAAGCTCACCGGGGAAGGATCCACTTCCAAGTTCACATGGTTGTTCGTAGGATTCAGCTCCTTGCAGATGATTGTAATGAGGGCCTCAGTTTCTTGCTGACTGTCTGCCAGAGGCCACCGTCAGTTCTTTGTCACATGGCTCTCTCCTTAGGGAAGTTTATAACATGGCATCTTGCTTCTTCAAAGCCAGCAAGGGAGACAGTCTTCTAGCAAGATGGATGTTATGGTCACATGCAATGTAATCACTTATATCTCAGCATGTCTGAATCACATTCAAGGGGAAAGACCACACAAGAGTGTGAATACCGAGATGCGGGGAAATAAATTCTACTTACATAAATGGGTTAGAAAAAAGTTTAGCGTGGAAAGCTGCCACCACAGGGTGAAAGTGTCCTGTGGTGAAAGAGGTTAGCTAGTGAGGTATTGTAATGGGATCACGAGTACCTTGTCATATCACCCGCAGAAAATTACTTTCCATCTGATGCCAATATACTATTGTACTTTGATCATAAACTCCACTTGCCCCCCAGACCCTTTGCTTCTTACACACACAAGTTAATGATTACCGTCTGATTGTTTTCTCCACGTTCACATGTAAATCTTGTTTTCTTCACATTCGCCATGTGGGTAATATCCTGTGAGCTCAATAAATATGGAGTCGAAACCTGTTCAGGGTTCTTGTCTCCTCCCAGACATTAGCCTCTCTTGTATTCAATTCTGCATCTGCTCTCTTGCTGGACAAGAAAGAACTCCAGACTCATAGTCTGCAACACCAAGACGCATGATCATGGAGGTCACCTTGAGTCTCTTGTCACAGAGAATTTATTGGTATGGGAGCATTCTCCCATGATGCAGGATTTAACACTGGTAAGGCCTCTGGGCAGTAGTGCTAACATGCTGTACTGTCCCAAATTAAGTAAAGTAGAAATGTCAAAATTTCTGGCAGAAATTCTGGCAGATGGTGGAAGGGGGACCAAAAGGCTCAGAGTGGTGGGTGTGCAGGAGTGGCTACACTATGTAAGGCAGGGAAACCCCACAACTCTGTTCTTCAGGAGGGCCCAGAGGATACTGTGTTTACCCAAGTGATAAACAGCGCACTGTAGAGAGGCTGCTGAATGTCTGCCTCAGAGGCTAAGGCACTAATCAAGGTGCAAGGAAACTGGTCTGGACAAGGGAGGATATGGTGGAAGTGGCGAGAAGCAGGTAGATTCTAGAATGACGAGATTTGACAGGTTGGATGTGAGGTGTGAGAGAGGAGTCACAGATGACTCTAAGGTTTGGGGGCTGAGCAGCAGAAGGTGGAAGGTACATTTACTGGCATGGAAAGAACTGTAAGGACAGGAGATTTGTGGGTGTCAAAACCCAAAATTCAACTGAGCGTTTTATTTGCTTTATTCAATGACTTGTGGGTCAGGCAGCATCCAATCTAGCAGATAGACAGGACCTCTGAGGAGCTGCACAAAATGAGAATTATAGGCAGAAGGGAGAGGAACAAGGAGGTTATACTGGGCAAAAAAGCAGGCCGGTTGTTGCAAGGTACTTTCCTTTCAGGGATGGCAGGGGTCCATGAGGCAGATTATCTAACTAGTGCTGATCAGGCAATTCCTGATTGACTGGTTTAAGATTCCATTTCTGGGAGAGCTGAAACTATAATTAAGTCTAATTAAGTCGTGATTTGGAGATGTGGGGCTTATGCTAAGTAAGCAGCTCCATTTGGGGCCGTTGTCTTATTTTTAACATGGGGAAATCAGGAGGTCTGTTAAGAGTGAGATGTGTGTTAGGCATTTGGATAGAGATTGTGAGTAGACAGTTCAGTATGTGTGTTTGGAGTACAAGAAAGGTCTGAGTACAGAGATAGAAACTTAGGAGTTATTAGCTTATGGGTGTATAGGCCATCCATGGGATTGGATGACATCACTTAGGGATTAGGTGTAGATACAGAAGGGGTCAGAGACACAGAGCCCCAGAGCATTCCAACATTTGGGAGATGAGAGAGAAGAGAAAGCCAGGGTCTGTCACAGAAATGAGAGAGAGACACAGACAGGTATCTGTGAAGGGGGGGAAGAGACCAGGCCATAACAAGGGGAGCTTGTTGGTAGTATCATCTGATGTCATGAGCTTCAGAGCTGGAGGTTTTAAAGAATATTGAGAGAATGTTTTTTGGTAGAGGCTTTGTGACAGGATTAAGAACAGGAGCAGCTGAGCGCTCAGGGTGCAGCCAGGCAGGGTTCACATGTAACAAGTCATGAACAAGTTCAGATACAACCAGAGAAGAGGTTGGGCATGCAGGGATTTTAGGGATGGTGGATAGTGAGATTTCTCCTTTCCTATGCCCGCCACACCCCCTTTCAGGTCACCAAAGAGATTCCAGTAATTTTCCAGATCATTGCTCTCCTGCACCTACCCCCGTCTTTCCAAGAGAATGCCTCAGTCAGACTTATTCCTGGACTTTGGTAAAGACAAATTCTGAAGACAGGAGAGACATAGACCAAAAGGGGGGTGTGTGTGTGGAAAGGATTTAAGAAGGGATTAAGTCATTAAATAGCCAGGAGTGGAAGAGGTCATGGGAATGTGTTGGGGGTGAGGTGGGGAATGGGGTTGTTGGGAAAGAAAGGGAATGGGGATTTGGTAAAGAAAAGATCTAGATTGATTTCGATGATTTAGATTCTTGTGGGGCTGGAGGGAATTGGGATAGAGAAAAGAGAATACGAGAAGTCCTGCAGGGGTTGTGAATTGGACTCCTTTGAATTTCAAGACACGAGGAACAAATGAGAGTCCTCCTCAATAAAATCTTTGTTGAACTGCACTCCTTCAGTGCAGCAGTGGTTTGGGTCTGGGCATGTGGGTATTGACTAGGGTAGGGTTTTGTTTTTTGTGTGTGTGTTTTTTTAAGTTTATTTATTTATTTTGAGAGAGAAAGCATGAGTGAGGGAGGGGCAGAGAGAGGGGGAGAGAGAGAGAATCCTAAGCATGCTCTGCACTATCAGCACAGAGCCCAATTCGGGGCTGAAACTCATGAACTGTGAGATCAGGAGCTGAGTCAAAGTTGATGCCTAACCACCTGAGCCACCCAGGTGCCCCTGACTAGGGTAGGGTTTAAGGTAGATAAGGATACTTGGACTCTACCTATTGATTCAGGACAAGGTTCTGGCCCCCTGGAAGAGATAAAAACCAGATAGGCAATCCTTACAGAATACTACCATGAAAGGCTTATCCAAGCCTATTCATTCATTCATTCATTCATTCATCTACCCATACATTCAATCAATGAACCAATCAGTCAATTCCTAGAATGTCAGCTCCAGGACATACGGACTGTCTCATTTTCTCTTACATCTCTAGCACCTAGATGAGTGTTTATTCATTCATACCACAAACATGTATTGTGGGCCTGGCTTACGGCAGCCCCTGGGCCAAATACTGCTTTATGCTGGTGTATAAAGTAGGCATCTTCTTGTGCTGCCCTTAGGACCTTACTCTGTAATGGAGTCACAAATGAACAAATACATTTATAATTACAAGTTGTGGTTTTGATAAATGCTATAAAGGAAATGTACATGATGGTGGGATAAACAGTAAGGAATGACTTGAATTAGACTGGTTAAAGTAGGTGTCTCTGAGAAGAATCATTTATGCTCAAGCCTGAGACACGGCTACCCACGGTGGTGACAGAAGGAATATTTACTTTCTAAGCAAAGACAATAGCATGTGTAAAGGACGTTAAGGACCAAAAGATCTTCATAGTTTTTGAGGAGCTGAAAGAAAGCCCATGGAGTTATTTACTGTTAAGAAATAAGAATTTAACCAGGTCTTACTGACACTTTCCCCCTAAATGCTTCTTTAGAATAGATATTAATGAATGTTCCATAACAAAAAGTAATGCCAGCAATAAGTTTTCTTTTAGCATTGAGAAAATATTTAATATTTATAGTAATTAGTTTATTATTTGCCTTTTATTTTGGTTTATGGTATTTATCCACATACTGAAACAAATCTTTTTTCTTTTTTTTGTTGTTATATAGTCATATTTATCTAACTTTTCACTCATGGTTCCTGCCTTTGAGGTCATCCACAGAAGGGCTTCCCTATCTCAGAATTACATAATGGCTTATATTCTCTTCCAGGACTTTTGTGATTTTGTATTTTACATTTAAATCTTTAATTCAGAGGTGCCTGGGTGGCTCAGTCAGTTAAGTGTACAACTCTTGATCTGAGCTCAGGTCATGACCTCACGATCCGTGGGTTCGAGCCCCATGTTGGGCTCTGTGCTGATAGTGCGGAGACACAGCTGTCTTGCCCTCTCTCTGCCCCTTCCCCGCTTGCACTCTCTCTCTCTCTCTCAAAAATAAACTTTAAAAAATCTTTAATTTATCTGGATATTTTCAGATGTATGGTTCTTTTGTTTTCATTTTCTCTCAATAAAGCAGAATGCTTTTTTCTTTATACATGTTCCTCATTTCTTGTTATATGAATTACTGGGCATTTAAAATTTTGTTGTTTTGTTGCTACTATGAATGGACTCTTTTTTCCATTGCATTTTATAGCTGGTTATTGTGGGTGTTTGGGAAGAAATATATATATATATATATATATATATATATATATATATATATATACACTTAACGTATATATTATTATATGCTTTTTAATAAGAATATTGTGACCAGTCACTTGACTGAGATCTCACTTCTGTAGTCCCCCCAGTTGATTCTCTCTGGTTTTTCAAAAGTTAAAATTTGCAAATAATATTATTTCTTTTGATCTGAAAGGCTCAGCAAGGCTTCTCATTGTTTTAAGTGCATTTCTTTGACAGCTGTTGGGGATGAACATCTTTTCAGGTGTTCATTGGCCGTTTGTTTTCCTTTAGTGAACTGCCAGTTCACTTCCTCTGCCAGTTTTTCTGTTTGGTATTTGTAATGTTTTTATTGATCTGATAAAATCATTTGAAATTCATTTCCCTGTTGAAATTTAAAAATAATTTCTTCCAAGAGAGAGAGTGAGCTAATGTCAAATGTAAATGTTAGCATGTGAGCAGTCTAGAAAAGTTGAGAATCCTTGCTGGAGGCTACCTACCTGCATATTGATTTTTTGTCCCTTGGTCCTTAAAATCCAATGGGAGGTGGGGTAGGTGACCAATAAAATACGTGCCCAGAGCAGGGAATGTGCTATTCCAATTCAACAGCCAGAACCGGTTGGCCGGGGCTCCCCCCACTCGGCCCCTCCCTTCCTGCACACCGGGTGGTCTCCCCACCCCCACCCTGCCTGGTTTGAAGGGATTATTCAGGATCAATATTTGAAATCGTTGTATTTTTTCCTAACTGGAGTTAAGTTTATAAGCTTTTTTTATTTAACCACCAAACACCAGAAATAAAAACTTGGAAGAGAGCCAGTTTGACTCGGAGCCAGTACACTTTCTCATAGCCAAAAAGCTCGCCCTTCATCCTCGTTGTTTTTTCCCCTGAGTTACTGACATTTCCTTTCAAAAGCTGATTCCCAACTTCTCAAATTCTTCATCCGTGTCGTTCGGTCCCCAAATGATTTCCAGAGATCCTGCCCTCCCAGTCCAGCCCCCGGCCCAGCCCAGCCCCTGACACCTGAGCTGTAAACCGGGGCCCGAGCCACGTGACCTGGACTCGAGCTCTAAGCTCCTGGGGGAGCTTTAATTACTCTGCAAATGCAGAGCAGGGCCCTGGTGGGAGGAGGAGGGGGCCACAAGAGCATCTGATGCATCTGAAGGCCGTTCCACGCAGAGACGTGTGGGGGGAGTTTTGTTCCTACTAACCACTGAGGGCTGCAGTAAATCCATGCGCAGTTCACTTAACAAACACATGCTGAGCACCAACTGTGTACTGGGGACTCTCCGAGGCACTGGTGAACAAGACTAAACCGACTCTGGCGAAATTGCCCAGTGGGAAAGACAGGCATGAAATAATCCCATCTCACAAATTCAATAAGTACAAGTGTGAAAGTTCTGTTTAGGCAAATGTGAACGATTTCATGGCTTAGCTCTGAATCCTTCGAAAGGATTCTGAGGAACAGCAACAAGTCGGCCCCCAGGGATTTTTGGTGGCGGTTCCTTTCTTATGCCGCCCACATCTAGGGGTGGGCCGTCCTGAGAAAACAGCCCTAACAGGAGTAGGGAGGTCTAAGGGGGAGGGTTCGGAGCAGCTGGGCGGCAAAAGAGCTGTTTTCTCTCCCTCTTTGGGAAACTATTTGGAGGTGCAGCCTGGCGGCTCTCATGACCTCTCATAGCGCTTTGGGGACGGTCTGCGACGGGCCGGGCCATCCCGGTTGGCCTTGGAAGTCAGTTCTGAGTCAGCTGTCAGTGACCCGCAGGGTTAGGGCTCCTCCCCTCGTCTCCCCGCTCCTTCATGCTCAGAACTCATGTTCCAGATGGACTCAGCTGGCAAGTGTTTGAGACGTGTCTCAGCATCTTGTGATGTGTTCCTGAACCTCCGGCCCCCAGTGGGGTGAGTCACTGGCTCTAACTTGATCCCTGCTGCTCTTGGCCCCTTCTTCCAGGGTCCATAAACCCAAGCCCATCATCATCTGAGAGCAGACCACCAAGTCCCTGTGGCCAGGCCTGGAGGGGACTGCTGTGCCCTGAGGCGCAGCCTGTTGGCCCTGCCCTGCAGGGATTCTTTTTCTCCCCCCTTCCCTCTACAGGGATTCTTTCTGCCAATTCATTTGTGGAGGGATGAGGGTAAAAGCACCCTCCCTCTGGGTCCTTCTCCTTCCCAGTTCTCTTCGCCTGAATTTCAGATACCTGGGCTGTGGGACCGAACAGAGCTGAGAATGCTGTCAAGGCAGGATTATTGCTGTTCCATCCTTTCTGTCAGTTTGGGGTAGGCACTGAGTTGGTGAGATCTGGAAATGGGAGGAGGTTTGCCTTTGCTTAAGAGACTGGATTCAAATCCTGGCATTCTTACTTCCTAGCTGAGTGGCCTGGGGCAAGCTTATAGTGGTTTCCCCACTTAAAATATAAGTAAGCACCCAACTCATAAGACTATTGTAAAGATAAAATGAGATAAAAACATGTACAGGTTTTTAAGAAATTCCTAAAATATAAGTGATAGTAGTAATGCTGTTGTTGATATTACAGGCTCTTCAGGGAGGTTCCTTCTTGGTAGGTTTTTGCAACATCGGGTTGCTAATAATGATTTTTACGTGCGGTCTCTCCTTTTCTGCCTTTTATTGGATCAGTGTTCCAAAAAAGCTAGTCTGACATTTTTTTTTTTTTTTTTTTTTTTTTTAGCACTTGATTATACTGATTCCTTTGCTCTGGTGTCTGTAGGCTGTGGTTCATCAGGGTGTGGGTGAGGGCTGGATAGGAGAAAGACCTGGAGTCTTATTTTCTCCCCAAGCATGAGGGCTTGCTTCTCTATGACTGACCCCCAGGGAAAGCCCGTATCCATCATCCGTCCATTGGTGGAGGTACTCATTTATTCCACACACACTCCTGAGCTTCTACTATGTGTTAGGTGCTATGAGAAGTACTAGTTTTAAAAAATGAAAAATGCTCAGTTCTTATGCTCAGGGAGCTCAAAGTCACAGGCAATTATAATCCCGGTGTGTGAGTGATGCTATGAAGGTAGATGTGGGGTACTTTGGATACACCCAGTAGGCACCCGATCTGATGCAGGGTGTGGGTTGTGATGGTGTTCTCTGCTGGATTCCACAAGATTAGGAGGATTTGGCTAGATAAAGTGAGGGAAGGGCATTCCTGGCCAAGAGAACAACGTGTGCAAAAGCCTAGAGGACCAAGGGCGTGGTGTGGATTTAATGGCCTCTTCCAGGAAGGAGTGGAGTACAAAGTCTAGAGGTGGGCTGGGGAGTGCCAGGAAAGCATGGGGGCTGCTCTGTAGGTTTTTCACTGATGATCTAGATCTGTCATATTTACCCTATGGTTTCTCATTTCTTAACATCCTGTCTCAAATGGTGCCCCCAGAATGCAGTTAATTTCAATAATTTTCACATGACCTATATGAAGCTGGGGAGATTTCTATTTTCCATGGTGTTATGAATATGTTTTCACACTTCTGATTAAACATGATAGATTGAATACACATGCTCATCCCAGATGTCTTTTAAAAATATCACCGAAATGAGAGCAGAGAAGAAAAAAATAGATATAAACAGAAAAGAGGAGACAATAGCAAATGAGAAATGCCAAGGAATTCCTAGAATATGAAAATCAGATGAAAGCACCAGAGAACTGAGAGGTACCTTGACTGGGTTCCCTGTGAAACAGCCCCTGAGAGGAGGATGTGATAGAGGAGGTTTCTGGGAGCCACACCTGCAGGAGAGCAGAGGAATCAAGGCTGGATGGAGAGTCAGTCGTGACAGTCTCAACTGACCTCACAGGAAGCTCTTCAGAGTGGTCCCAAATGAAGGCAAGGAGTTTGTACCCCAACACAGACCAGTCATTGGACATGGCTGACCGTGGAAGGGGGATACCTTTGGGTGAGGCAAGTCCCTTTATCCAGTGCCAATGCCTAGGAAGGAACTCAGCTGTAAGCCTTTATCAGCCCATAATTCAAGCAGCAAGGAAATGAGAGCATCAATTTAAAAAAGGAGTGTCAGGGGCGCCTGGGTGGCTCAGTCAGTTAAGTGTCCAGCTCCGGCTCAAGTCATGATCTCACTGTTTGTGAGTTCAAGCCCCCCGTCTGGCTCTGTGCTGACACCTGGCAGCTCGGAGCCTGGGACCTACTTTCCAATTCTGTGTCTCCCTCTCTCCCTGACCCTCCCCTGCTCACACTGTCTCTGTCTCTCTCTCAAATATAAATAAACATTAAAAAAAAAAAAAAAAAGGAGTGTCAGGTTGGTGTAACCTAATACTTATTACAAAGAGAGTCAAAGGAGGAGCAAGCCCATTCACACCACAGAACCCTGGAAAAACTCAGGAACTGGTGGTGCAGGAGCCTCTGAGGGACAGGGGAAGGCATGGAGCTGAAAACAGACATGGTCTCAAAGTGCATGTGAGGAGGCTCCCACCTCTCCCCAGCCTTGGAAGAGGACTGAAGGTTTACTATGGTGGGACATTAACCAGAAACGTTCCAGTCCCTGAGACGCTAGATATGGCAGAGTTATGTAGAGGAGGCCCCTGGAAATGCAAGAGGTGGGGACAATCTTCTGAAAACAGGGGGAATTCCATATTAGGAATGGTGAGACCCCCCAGTCCCTTCCCTGACCCCCAATCAGCTCACAGAATTCCAGCAGTGGGGCTTGTGGAGACTAGGCAGGAGTCTAAACAAGAAATTCATCTCTAGGGAGATTGGCCAGCCCAAGAGAAAAGACCCACCATACTGAGATTTGAGGGTTCTCAAGTAAAAAGTCCAGCCAGTCACCTTATCACTTGAATGCAGATTACCAGGCACTGTACCTCACACATGGTCACATAGCTTTTAATCAGTTTTTTAGTGCCTTACTCTCAAATATGATCAGAAAGTCAATGATGGTATACTCATATACTTGGAGAAAAACTCAAATTGAATGACAGATATGAAAGTTTGATAGATGGCAGAAAGAGCCTGGAGGAGGGGCACCTGGGTGGCTCAGTTGGTTAGGCATCAGACTTCAGCTCAGGTCATGGGTCTCACGTTCGTGGGTTCGAGCCCCACATCAGGCTCTCTGCTGCCAGCATGGAGCCTACTTTGGATCCTCTGTCCTCCTCTCTCTCTGTCCCTCCGCAGTATGCATTCTCTCAAAAATAAATAAACCTAAAAAAAAAAAAAGAAGAATCTGGAGGAAAGAGTGCAGGAAACAAGAGGAAACTAAAAACAAAACAACAACAAAACCCTTCGATGTCCTTAAAGAGGATTAATTAAAAAGAATAAGACAAGTAATCTCTTGTTTATAAAATGCAACCAGTGATAAAAGATGGTGGAGCTGGGTAGGTCTCTGCTCCACAGAGTTGTTCAGGGCTCAGAAGACCAAGAGTCTGCCATCATTAGCTCATGGCTTCCAATGTCAGCCTAGGGAAAAGAAAGAGGATCTCTCCAGAGGGTTTTATAGGTCAGGTGTGTAAGTAGTGAGCATCATTTCTGCTCACATCCCATCAGCTAAAACTGACATGCTGTAGCTTTGTGCTCAGGAAGTAGAAGGATCAGTTATGAGGAACGTGTTGTAGTGTCTACCACAAGAAGTGCTGAAAAATAGTTAAGGAAGTCGCAGAGCAGGCCTGGAAGTTAACTAGCCCACACCGGAACAGGCAGGGACATTCTCCAGGAGGGAATGTCTGCGGGGGAAAAAAGGAACTGAAAGAATATCGGACATTCAACTGAAAAGAAAGGTTTAATTCAGAGGATTTTACAATGCTTTTGTGACTGTGGGAAGAAATTATGATAGTGAAAAATGGGCAACTGATAAAAGGGAGGAAATTATTACCTATAGAAACAACAGTGAAAGAAGAAAATGTAATCACATTATATTTCATAGTAAGAGGAAAACTAGTGGGGCGCCTGGGTGGCTCAGTCGGTTAAGCGGCCGACTTCGGCTCAGGTCATGATCTCGCGGTCTGTGAGTTCGAGCCCCGCGTCAGGCTCTGTGCTGACAGCTTGGGGCCTGGAGCCTGTTTCAGATTCTGTGTCTCCCTCTCTCTGACCCTTCCCCGTTCATGCTCTGTCTCTCTTTGCCTCAAAAATAAATAAACGTTAAAAAAAATTAAAAAAAAAAAAAAGAGGAAAACTAGGGATTTAACCAAAACTTCTAAAGTATGTATTTTGGAAGGATGAAATAGGATGAAGGATAACAAGAAGCAATAGTGCTAACTCCACATTTTCTGTATAAAAAGCCAGTGGGTAATATATAAAAGTATTGACCTGGAAGGTAGCTGTATAACCCTACTGGTTAGAAATATGGAAGTAAGTGCTATACAAAGTAGTAGAAAACCCTTGAAAGGAAGATAAAGGACATGACAAGGAATAGGCAGGGGATTTCTGTGGTTGTTGTTTATAAACCTGGTAGTATTGGAGCACCTCACTCAGTCGGTTAAGCGTCCGACTCTTGATTTCAGCTCAGGTCATGATTTCGTGGTTCAGGTCGTGGGTTCAAGCCCTGCATCAGGCTCTGCACTGACAGTGTGGAGCCTGCTTGGGATTCTCTCTCTCCCTCTGCCCCTCTCCCACTCACATGCACGTTCTGTCTCTCAAAATAAATAAACTTTAAAAATAAAAAAATAAACCGTGTAATATTATTTGACTTTTAAATCCTTGTACATGTATTACTTCAGACATAATGACATAAAAAGTCCATGGATAAGACCAGCTTTAGGCATGACTGGGTTCAGGAACTCAAAGTTATCAGGACTCAATTTCTCAGCTTTGTTTTCCCTGTGTTGGCTCTGTTTTTAGTTAGGCCTCTCTTCATGGGGCACAGGACCTCCTAGCCTCTCTGTTTTCTTTTCCTTCAACCTTTCCTTCCTTCCTCCCTCCCTTCCTTCCTTTCTTCCTTTCTTCCTCCTCTCCTTCTTTCCTCCCTTCCTCCCTCCCTCCTTTCTGTCTTCTTTTGTAATTAAAGAAGTTTTTAATGGTGGCTAAAAAACACATGCAATTTGCCATCTTAATCATTTTAAGTGTATAATTTAGTACTGTACATTCACGTAGTGTGTATTCACATTGTTGTGCAACAGATCCCCAGAACTTTGTCATCTTGCAAAACGGGAACGCTATACTCCTTAGACAACAACTCTTTCCTTCCTGCCCCCCCCCCCCCCGACCCCTACCCCCAACTACTGGCAACCACCATTCTACTTTTGCTGTCTTCTTACAGCTATTAGTGCCAGCAGAGAGAAACCTCACTTTCCTGATAATTCTGACAAAATCCCAGGATCGAGTTCCAGTAAACTGACCAGGGCTTGGCTGGCATCCCCAAAACAAATGGCCCGAGGGTCAGGGGTGAGCCCAAGCAGAGCTGAGAGTAGAAGGGGCTGGGGCTCCAGGCAAACATACACGGTCCCCATGGAAACGCTGGGATGGGCAGGTTGTGAGACATCCCGTCCCACCCTGCTTAGACCCTGCTTGACCTGGAGGTTTACCTGTACCTCCACGACCTTCCAAGCAAACAAGATGATCTCAGTTCTCCATGGGATTCTTTTTTTAAGCCTCTTTAGCATAAACTGTTTTTAAAAAAGATTTATTGTTGGGATAGGTAGAAAATTGTAATTATTAGGTTGACCTTCTTTGAAAACGTTCATTAGTTATGTGTATTTTTTACTATGAATTGTCTGTTCGTGCTCTCTGCTCATCCCATACTATTAATAAACACATTTATCAGCTTCCGCAATTCTGATAAATGTGCAAAAACATATTAAAAAATATTTCCTAGAACCTTGTACAGGACTTTAGAGAGTACCTAGTAGTGCGATTCTCATTTTACAAAGAGAACCAAAGCGTCTGTTAGTGAAGTATCCAGCCAGCTCTAGAACCCTGCCGGTGGTGGATGAAGGAACAGAAAATCTGGTTTGATCCACCACCTGTTAGATTGTGCTGCTTCTTCAATTACTCCTAAATTTGGTTCCCCCAAAGTCCCATTTCCTGTCCAGTCACCATGTTCAGGGATTACAGAGAGCCTCTTTTATTTTCTCACAGTTTGCAACATTCTTAAAAGACTGAGGATAAATAGCTGAGAAGATTTGAAACTAATTTGAGGTCCCTTGTGATTCATGCTATAATCTTGGCATTTGCCCAGCAGCACCTTGCAAATCTTCACTGCAGCTAGCACAGTTTTGGACTGAATTTTGCCATTAGAATAATATAAGTTACAGTAAAAAAAAGAGAGAGAGAGAGAGAGAGAGGATTCGTCTTGAAACCCTTTGTCGAGGAATGAGAATGAAATGCAGTGAGCAAGCTGCCGATGTTTTTCAGGGGGAGAGAGTGAACCCCACACTGCAATGTTGGCCTTGGCGCCTCCCTGCTTTGCAATCCTGGGCTCTCAGGAAGCTCCTGACCACACCAGAGATGGAAAATACCCTGACTGCAATGAGGCAGCCTGTGCTCCTGCGGCTGTTCTCACTCAGCATTAGTGATGCGGTCATTGTGTGGGTCACAGCGGATGAGATTTGTGGAAGAGGAACTGGAGGGTTTAGAGTTTCAGAATGTAAACCGAACTCTTAAAGAATATGAGGCATGAGGCTGGATTTTCTGTCACTGAGGAAATCTCTCTATCGAGGGTAAACTGAAGCAATTGTGCTTTGTTGACTTTAAGGTTCAAGACTAATCAAGTATCTACTACAGTTTGGAAAGCTAACTACTGAACTCTGTATTCTTACCTGTTAACTTTGTGTTTCTTTTTTCCTTGACAGGGTGCACGACTCAAGCCATAATAGGCCAGGCAGTTGCCTCACTTAGGCTGCTGGCGGGAGGAGAGTAGAAGAATTTTTTTTTCAGTGTGGAAACAGAGAGGCTTAGAACTATTGAGAGATGGCACTGGAGATTCAGATGGTTGAATCTTTAGGAAAAGCGAAAGGGTTGGGTTAGAACTAACAATAATAGGTAGGGCACTTGGTATGTATCAGGCATTGTAGGAAATCTTTATAAGTATTATCTCATTTAATCTTCATAGCAATCCATGAGGGGGGTACTCTCCTCTTCACTTCACAGATGAGAAGACTGAGGTTCAGAAGTAAAATTAACTTGCCCAAAGTCATACAGCTAGACTTCTTGGGGCCAGAGCAAACAATCTGACTCCAAGACCCTGGGCTCTTAGCCCCTCTCTATGAAAGCTCCGTGACTGCTCTGGAGGTTGTATACCCTACTCCTGAAATAGCGACTGGCAAATAGTAGCTGCCACCCCAAATATGAGCTGGCTGAATATATAAATACTCCATGCTGCCTTAGCCTGGGTCAGGGTCAGTGTTCTTTGCAAGCCAGGGAGGCCAGAAAGCTGCATTTAGATGTCCTTTCAAACTCCTCAGAACTTTCTGTTCAGACTTAGAACTTCTTGGATAATGGTTGTAATAATGTACAATTAATGTCTTAGCAGAATAAAAATAAATATTTAAGAAGTGGTGATTATTGTGGTTATCACAGAATTATTTTTAAGAGTGAGAAAAAAGGTAATTACTGAATGTCCAATGGTAGAGAATTGGTTAAATAAATTACAGAAATGCAGCAATGGAATACTTAACAGCTATTAAAAATAAAGTAATACCACTTTATATTTTTAAATATAAGATATCTTATTTTATATTTATATATTTTAAATTTATTTTATATTTATTATTTTATAATATTATTATAGATTATATATTATATATGTTATATTATATATATTATATAATACTATTATATAAATCATTTTAAATTTATTTTATATTTATATATTTTAAACATAAAAAACAGCTATTAAAAATAAAGTAATACCACTTTATTTATATTTATATTTATTTATATTTATAAAGTAATACCACTTAAAAATAAAGGGTACTACATGGCATAAAAACCCATTATTGATATATTGTCTGGGGAAAAAGCAGGTTACAAAATAATAAGTAGAGTATTAGCCCAATGATGTACATATATTTATGCATAGAAAAAAGTCTGAAAGAAAATATATTAAAGTGTTAATAGTGGTTATTTCTGCATGGCAAGAATATAGACGGTTTTAATTTTCTTCATGATGTTTTAATTTTTTTTTCAAATTTTCTAAAACTATAAAGTTTATAATCAGAAAAAAGCAATAATGTGATTTTTAAAAAGCAGTCCTCAAATTTTGATAATTTATTAAGATTTTATTTATTTATTTTAAAAGATTTTAGTTTTGGGGCGCCTGGGTGGCGCAGTCGGTTAAGCGTCCGACTTCAGCCAGGTCACGATCTCACGGTCCGTGAGTTCGAGCCCCGCATCAGGCTCTGGGCTGATGGCTCAGAGCCTGGAGCCTGTTTCAGATTCTGTGTCTCCCTCTCTCTCTGCCCCTCCCCCGTTCATGCTCTGTCTCTCTCTGTCCCAAAAATAAATAAACGTTGAAAAAAAAAAAAAAAAAATTTAAAAGATTTTAGTTTTGAGTAATCTCTCTACCCAACATGGGGCTCAAACTCACGACCCCAAGATCAAGAGTCACATGTTCCACTGACTGAGCCAGCCAAGCACCCCTGATTATTGCTTTAAAATGAAGATATGAGGGGCTCCTGGCTGGCTCAGTTGGTAGAACACGTGACTCTTAATCTTGGGGTCATCAGTTGAAGCCCCATGTTGGGTGAAGAGATTACAGAAAAAAATGAGATATGAAGTTGCAACTTAATGAAAGACAACAGAGTGTAGCTGATAAGAATATGGACAATGGAGCCATTCTGCCCGTGTTCAAATCTCAGCTCTACCATTTATAAGCTGTGTGACTTTGGTTAAATTACTTATCTGTGATCTGTTTCTATGTCTAGATGTATATCATACATGATATTACTAATGATATATCATATATATTACTTCCTACCTCGTTATGAGGATTAAATAAGTTCTTATATTTAAAACACTTAGAACAGTGTTATATGAGTTTGTTACTATTATTGTCATCATCATCACTTTTATCATTAAAAATTCTCTCAATTCTCTTATCCAGTCTTTAAAAATGCACAGGCAGAGGTGAACCTAGGTCAAGCATTTTAATGCTTATATATTTGGGACTTTAGTCCATGTGTGTCCAGGATATACCAACAGGACCTCACTCAGGAAGAGCCTCAGCTGGGCCTCCCAGGGTTCACTATCACTATCTCTGAAGTAAGAAGATTTTATGGAAACTCAAATTGATTTTGTCCTTATTTATTAACCAAATTAGCCAGCATATAAAGTTAAAACCAGGAAAAAATTAAAATGAAGGGGAAAGAGAATTCTTTCTATCTTAACCCTCAAATCACTTTCTATTCTGACCCTTCACTTCACTGTGTCCTCCAAACATAAGCCACCTTGTCAAACTTCAAATTTGTATCTTCCCTCTCCTCATCCCTCACCCTCCTCACACCCCTCCCCTCAGCCAGCACCCCATTCTCACCTCTGGGCCTGGCTTTCACTACTGACCTCCACATACATGAGGCTGGATTCCAAACCAGCCTGTACCATCCCTGACCCTCTGACCTCTGGGGTCCTGGGAAAAGGAGCCTGAACCCGACCCCCACTCAGGAGAGTGAGAGGTGGTGGTGAGATGCCCCCACAGGACCTGCTCCCAGGCTGGCCTTATCCCGCTGTGGGGGCTGGGATTTCCTGCCCGGAAGCACTAGGCCTGGACACAATGGGGGTTATCGGTCACCATCGGGGGATCAGAACCACAGTGGGAGCCCTCTACTTAGCTGTTGGTTTTCCAGGCCTTTCCTGTGTGAATCTTTACTTCCGTGGAAGCTCTTGTTTTGGTCTTTTCCAGGACAGAAACCCTTCCCCCAGCTTCCTTCCCCTCTGTCATCTTGGGTCAGCTACCTTTCACTTCCCATCCTTTCCAAATTTGGGTCTAAGTCAACTTAAACTGATAATTAACAGAGGCTAGGTAAGGAAAGTGTTTCCCTTCTTCCTAGATCTTTTTTTTTTTCTTTTTAAAAAATTATGGGTGAAATTGATGAGTTAATTGGCTTCCATGATGATAATAATAATTCCATCAACTGAGCAAATTAACAAATTATACCTGTATTGAGGTTTAACTCCTTAATTTAAGAGCTTATTTGGCTTATTTAACAGTCCTCAATAGAAGTTCTTTCTATTTTGCTAAAAAGCAAAAGTATTAACAAAATAAAAAAGAAGGCACAATTTACCATGTTGTAAGTCTTAATAATACAGCAGAATTGCTTTTAAAATTGATGTTGCAAAATACCAGCTATCATTTACTGAATACTTATGTATCAAGTGGTTAGTCATTAGCTAGAATGAGTCATTAGCTCATTCAGTCCTCAGGACCACCTATTTTATAAATGACAAAATTGATCCTCAGAGAGGTTGAATAACTCACTGAGATCACTCCAGATATAAATGTCAGAGTTGGGTTTTGAACTCAGCCTGTGTGACCACAAAATTTTTGCTTGTATCCGACACTCTACTGCTATCTCCCAAAGAAGCTGCCACCACTCATACCCACCAGCAATCCCCAATAATATTATAGTTCTTGGACATGGCTTTAGGTCTGAAAGCTTGTCTCCTATCCATACTAACCCTGACCTCAGCTTCTCAAAACTCACCACCCCTGCCCACAGGACTTTAATGGCTCTAAGCTCAGAAAAGATGATGGTGTTTACTCGCATGAATGCTCCTATAATTCAAATGAAAACTAAACTAAACCACCAAGTAAGTATCAACAAGTTAAACAATGGTGTGATTTTCCTGATGTGTATCTCTGTGTATGTGATAATATATAGGATATGATAGCAGATTCTTTCCAAACAATTCAGAAAAGTTGTTCTGACTTTTCTGGAATATAAGCACCCTGTGCTTACTAGCCTCTTGGGTAATTCAGTTTAGCCAACTCCTACTTCCCAAGTAAGATGTGGGAAAAGAGAAAGCAAAGAAAAGGAAAAGAAAGAAGGAGGGCAGGAGATGGAGGAAGATAGGTGTATCTACTCAGAAATGGAGGTGTGGGAATAAAACCAACAAAGAAAGAATTGGTGTCCCCTCCTTCCAGCTGGGTGATTCCTGACAGGCTTCATTCTCTCCTCTCTTGCAGGAGGGTGAGAGCTGTTGTGGACTGTGAACCCCACAGGGGAGGAGGGGTACCCACGTCTGAGGGACCCCCCAGAGGGAGGCCTGCTCTGACTCAGCTCAGTGGGCAGTGGGCCAGACTTGCACCTCCCTGTTTACACTTGGATTCCTCTGGGACCCATCATACAATGACTCAGATTAGCTCTCACTGCCCTCAAAGTCTGAGGAATTGTCAGTGCCTGCTCTGGGTTAACACCCCAACAGTCAATTTAAATTATTGAATTAATTTTTGTGACATCCAGCCAGGCTGCCTGAGGGGCGGATCCTTGAGGTCATGATGACATGTGTGCTTCTTGGATCCCTGCAGTCCCTGTGGTTTCCACAGGACCTTGGGTCACATGCAGGGCCACTGGTTGTGCTTTGAGGAGCACTACCCCCTGAACGTGGTCCACGTGAGAACCTGAGAGGGAGGATACTGGCCACTTTTTGGGAAAAGGATGGTAGCTGTGCAGTCTAAGGAGCCATCTGCTGTACCCTTGGGTGAGGTGACCTCATGCAAGTGGGTGCTTCTGTGGTCTCCACCTGAAAAAAAAGGCAACTGTGGGTCCCTTTAGAGTGCCGTGAAAGCCATATGCCTTGGGTGAGCTCAGAGTTTTTCCAGGGGAATCCAAATTTATCAACCAAGAGATTTCCTAGAGACTTCTGAGTTTTGGCTAGAGAGCCTTCTTCCCGTGCCTCACATAATCTGCTCAGGGTTTGTGAAGTTCATGGCCTAGGAGCTCTGGGTAACTCTCTGTGTATTGGGGAAGCACTGCTATCCAGCAAGTCCTTGGAGGTCATGTGACCTGGACAGGGAAAAAGTCCAATGCAGGACTCAGTTCTGCTTCATCCAAATAAATGGCTTCAATTCAAACCCAATGAGGAAATCTGGCTTACTCCGCAGGGACTGCTTTGTCAGCCAGACGCAGAAAGGTTGGATGCCCAATGATGTCAACTCACTTGGGTCTCAGGTCCAAGAGTGGCCCAGGAGTGAGGTATAGGAAGGGCTGTTCTCATGGTTACTGAGAACACCACTGCCCCTGCTTTCCTCCTTCTTCTGCCCACTCCAGTCTCCCAGCACCCCTTTAGAACACCACCTTCCCTTGTCTGTAGTGAGAGTTGTCTCACCCCAGCCCACCATCTCCAAGTTCAACACGTGCATTATTCAACACCAGGCAAAGTGCTTGCTGCTGAGAGGAAAGAGCCCTCTGCCTCCTCCCGTGGCCTCCTGGCTAACAATGCTCACTTACACCAGACAGCAGGTAAAGTGTGACGTTCTCGACAGTTTCTTCTTAAGCTCTTTGATTCCTTGTTCCCAGTTCTTAAGTCAGTAAAGTTCCAGGTGTGATTAAAAATAAAACAGGAAACTGGGGCGCCTGGGTGGCTCAGTCGGTTAAGTGTCCCACATCCCCACAACAGCTGAGATCATGATCTTATGGTTTGTGAGTTCGAGCCCTGTGTCAGGCTCTGTGCTGACACCTCAGAGCCTTGAGCCTGCTTTGGATTCTGTGTCTCCCTCTCTCTGCCCCTCCCCCACTCATGCTCGGTATTTCTCTGTCTCTCAACAATGAATAAACGTTAAAAAAATTAAAAATTAAATAAAAATAAAACAGGAAAAAACAGCTTGGAAGAAAAAGGAGATTTGTTCCCACTTCTCCAGTTGAAGGATGATTTTAAGGACAGGGCCTGGTCTCTAAGAATTCTTTGTTTTAAATATGTGCTTTGGGAAGTCATAATCTTTTCAAAGGGCTTTTTCACTGCCTTGAGGAAAGTGCTGTAGCTTCCTCTGGCAAATGGAGGCATTGGAGAATAGAGATGAAACTATTTCACAGCTTTAAATAGGAAACAAAGACTGGACGTGAAGTTCTTTGTAGTTTATAATTCCATCTATCATGTTCCCCAGAAGGAGGCCAGGGGACCTGAAGGGTCTTCAGTTATAAAATGTGTGTCCCGGACAATCAATATTAGATTTGTGGCAACATATAATAAAAGCTTTAAGAATGAACTGGGGGGCACCTGGGTTGCTCTGCAGGTTGGGCATCTGACTTCGGCTCCGGTCATGATCTTGCAGTCCGTGAGTTCAAGCCCCATGTTGAGCTCTGCACCGACAGCTGGGACCCTGGAGCCTGCTTCAGATTCTGTCTCCCTCTCTCTCTGTCCTTCCCCCATTCGCACTGTGTCTCTCTCTCTCAAAAAAAAAAAAAAAAAAAAAAAAGAATGAACTTGGACCCGGCAGCTTCACTTCTAGGAAGCTCTTCTGGAAAATCGATGAGAGTTCTGCAAAGATCTCATTAATGATGTCCATCACAGTGTTTCTTATAATAACAAAATATTAGGCACAGCCTAAATGTTGAACAATAGGGAATACATAACTGTGATTCATCCATTATGTACCATTGAAAAGAATATTGTCAAATGAATAAGGCAGTATGTGTAGTATGACCTTAGTTTTAATTTAAATTTATTTACTTATATAACCCCAGTTTTAATTTTTTAATAATTTTTTAATGTTTATGTATTTTGAGAGAGCATGTACATGGGGGGAGAGGGAGAGAGAGAATCCCAAGGAGGCTCCATGCTGTCAGCACAGAGTCCAGTGTGGGGCTGGAATTCATGAACTATGAGGTCATGACCTGAGCTGAAATCAAGAGTTGGATGCTTAACTGACTGAACCACCCTGGTGCTCCAACCCCAGTTTTAATTTTAAAAAGATCTATATGTCTCAGAAAAATATTAAAGTAATATTATTTCTGGGTAGCTTAAAATTTTTTCCTTTATGTTTTCTAAATTCTCTGCGTTAAATATGCATTTGTTTTTACTACAAATAGGCAGTTAATGTTCCAAAAACAGTACACAAGAAGATAACTAAGATTCCAAGGACTGGGTGAGAAAGAGGATGGCCACTTACTGATCTTACTTAACAGCTTTAGCAAGGACGTGGGTAAGTCATTTAACTCCTCTACAAGGCTTAAAGCTTCTTCACGGGCCCATCACCCAGCCTTGGGGTGAGGCCACAAACTCCTGATGGGACCTAACACTCAGAGTTTAATAGTTTTTTTTTTTTTTTTTTTAATGTTTATGTGTTTTTGAGAGAGACAGACAGAGCGCGAGCAGGGGAGGGGCAGAGAGAGGTAGAAGCAGAATCTGATGCAGGCTCCGGGCCCTGAGCTGTCAGTGCAGAGCCCAACGCAGGGATCAAACCCACGGGAGATCATGACCTGAGCTGAAGACCAACGCTTAACCCACTAAGCCACCCACGTACCCCTAAGATTTTAATAGTTTTATGAACACTTTATGTTAGATGCCACTTACAGGTTCTATACATTACTTTCCATGACTTGTGAAACAGGAAGTGGTAAAAATAACAACAGCCGAAATTGATTCACTGATTTCCATTTACCAAGCACTATGTTAAGCATTTTACATATATTAACTCATTATTTTTCCTTTATTGACTCCTCTCTCTCCGTTGGCCCAGGGGACCTGTCAGTTCCTCCTTAACAATATATATAAAAGCTAATCATTCCTCACCACCTCCCCCACTGCCACCTGCCTCTTATGAGCCTAAGCCGCCTGAGCCGCTGGGCCTCCCAATTGCTCTTCCTGCAGCTGCCCTCCCCCCACCTTGCAGTCTTTTTCAACAGAGCAGTGTGTTAAAATGTAAATCAGATAATTTTACTAATCTGCTCAAAATCTTCTGATGGCTCCCCTTTCTGCTCAGAAGAAAAGCCAAATTCCTTATAACAATCTATAAGGCTCTACATGATCTTCTCCATTCTTCCTTTGTACACCCACAAATAAAACACCTTGCCCTCTGACCTCATCCTCTTTTATCCTATACCGATATCACTTAGCTTTGCTGAGCTGGCTTTTTTTTCTTCTTTAAAAAATGTACAACTTTAAAATAAAATTGTATACATTTAAGGTGTAAAAACATGGTGATTTGATGTACATATTCATAGTGAAATGATTACTACAGGAAGGCTAATTAACATATCTTCACGTAGTTGTCATTTTTTATGTGTGTGATGAGTGCCCTTAATATTTACTTTCTTGCATATTCCCAATGTTCCATACAGTTTTACTAAGTATAGCCAACATGCTTGTACACTATATCCCTAGACCTATTTATCCTACATGATTGCAACTTTATGCCCTGTGACAAATATCTCCCCATTCCACTAGCCTCAACCTCCCCAGCTCTGGTAACCACCTTTCTATTCTCTGCTTCTATGATTTTGACTTTTTTTTTTTTTTTTTTTTTTGGATTCTACATATAAGTGAGATCATACAGCATGTCTTTCTCTGGATTATTTTACTTAGCATAATGCCCTCCAGGTTCATCATTTTTTTTTTTGCAAATGGTGACATCTCCTTTCTTGGAGCTGAATAATACTCCATTGTGTGTATGTGTGAGTGAGTGTGTGTGTGTGTGTGTGTGTGTGTGTGTGTGTATCTCAGATCTTTTGTATCCATTCATTCATTAGTGAACTCTTGGGTTGTTTCCAAATCTTGGCTATTGTGAATAATGCTGCAATAAACATGGGATTGCAGATATCTCTTCAGGATTCTGATTTCATTTGGCATAATTCACCAGTGAAGCCATCAGGTCCTAGGCTTTTGTTTGTTGGGAGGTTTTGATTACTAATTAAATCTCCATACTTGTTATTGGTTTGTTCAGACTTTGTTTCTTCATAATTCAGTTTCTTCATAACCTCATGATATGTTGTATGTTTCTAGGGACTTACCCATTTCTTCTAGGTTATCCAATTTGTTGGTGTATAAATTTTCATAGTAATCTCTCGTGATCCTTTGTATTTCCGTGGTCAGCTACAATGTCTCCTGTTTCATTTATAATTCTATTCATTTGAATCTTTTTTTTTCTTAATTATCCTAGCTAACGGTTTGTCTCTTTTGTCTGTCTTTTCAAAAAGCCAACTCTTAATTTCATTTCTACTGTTTCTCTAGTCTCGATTTCATTTATTTCTGCTCTGATCTCTATTATTTCCTTCCATATGCTAATTTAAAGTTTAGTTCTTTTTCTAATTCCTTGAGGTGTGAAGTTAGGTCTTTTCCTCTTTTTCTTAACATAGGCATTTATTGCTTCCCTCTTAGGACTGCTACATCTCATAAGTTTTGGTATGTTGTGTTTCCACTTTCATTTGTCTTGAGGTGTATTTTTTAAACTTCCCTTTTGATTTACTCTTTGATCCATTGGTTGTTCAGATATATGTTGTTTAACTTCCACATACTTGTGAATTTTCCAATTTTCCTCTTGTTCTTGACTTCTACCTTCATACCATTGTACTCAGAAAAAATACTTGGTATGATTTCAATTTTCTTAACTTTGCTAAGACTTGTTTTGTGTCCTAACATAAGATCTATCTTAGAGAACATTTCACGTGTACTTGAAAAGAACATGTCAGATGATTTTCTGTCTGAATGATCTACCCGTTATTGCAAGTGGGGTATTGAAGTCCCTTACTTTTAATTATTGTGTTGCTATCTGTTTCTCCCTTCAGTCTGTTAATATTTGCTTTATATATTTAGGTGCTCCAATATTGGGTATATATATATGTGCAATTGTTATATCCTCTTGTTGACCTCTTTATCATTATATAGTGACCTTTGTCTCTTTTGCTAGTTTTTGACTTGTTGTCTGTTTTGTCTAAGTGTAGCCCCCCCTGCTCTCTTTTCGTTACCATTTGCATGGAATATATTTTATCATCTTTTCATAGTCAGTATATGTGTGTGCTTAAAGCTAAAGTGAGTATCTTATAGGAAGCATGTTGCTATTCATAGTATTCCCTTATAATCCTTGTTGTTGCTGTATGATCAGTAGAGATGTCTTCTCTTTCATTACTGATCATAGCTGCAACTGTATTTTAATGCAAAGATAATGTGTAACTATGGAGCCTTGAGACATTTTTATTCAAGAAAACCAAGTGTCGGTGGAAATTAGTAAGATTTCTAAGGGACTAATTTAAACTATGGAACCAGTAAGGTCACCTACCTTAATGAAGGTTTGTTCCAACAGTACTGGCCTCAGTTCCTAAAAACTGTCTTGCAGACTGGAAAAGTCAGAGAGAGCATCTCTGTGTTTCGGGAGTCTCATGACATTACCAGAAAAGGCATGTCTCAGCACATAGAGCAGTGGGAATTATCTGATAACATATGGAAACATTTTTTTAAATTATTTTTTTAAGGTTTATTTATTTTTGAAAGAGTGACAGAGTGCGAGCAGGGGAGGGGCAGAGAGAGAGGAAGACACAGAACCTGAAACAGGCTCCAGGCTCTGAGCTGTCAGCACAGAGCCCCGCGCAGGGTTCAAACTTACAAACAGCGAGATCATGACATGATCTGAAGTTGGACGCTTAACTCACTGAGTCACTCAGGCACCCCACATATGGAAACATTTTATGGGCAGAAATAATTTGAAAAGAAGGTTAAAGTTGTCATGAAATTAACCATCCTTATTCATTTCCATGATAAAATCATAATGGGCAGAATTCACTAACTCCTTATTGCTTTCTTGAATTGTTTTCAGAAAGGCAGTTTAGAAGAAGGAAGGGAAAATCATGACACTTCTCAATTCACACAAACCATGTAGCATGAACAAATCTGTTAATTCTTAAATATTTAGCTAGGATTGATAAACCATTATTCGGGAATGAGCTAGAATATTTAGGAGAATGGTAATATGGGTCTAATTGTTACTGATTAGGTGATAGTCCAGTGCATTTGAAATATAACCAGTTGAAGTTGAATGTGTTACCTATTCTTCTTATAACTGCAGAAATTAAAATTATCTACTTCTATTAAATATGGTAAACTCAGGTTCTAAATCAGACATGGCACTCTGAGCTCTACCAGAATACTAAAAATCAAGTGTTAGTTTCAGGAGAGCAGGGATTTTGATTGTTTTGTTTCATAGTTGTGTCCCAAACATAGTGTTTTGGACCACGTAGGCACCCAGTGAATAGTTGTTGAATAAATAAATGATTAGTAGTAGTTGCCTGTCACTAAGGTTCCAGTGTAAATAATAATAATGGAAACCTCCTTTTTGTTGAAGAGGTATCATAGTTCAAAGGCAAAGTAACCTCTCCTGGCAACTTCCAAAATACAGCTATAAAACATCTCCTAAAGGATTAGTCCCCTGAGTGATGAAGCACCCCGATTCAAGGTTCCAAAAACTCAGCCTGTCGGAAATATCAGAGTCTTAAAACAATCATGTTTAAAAACACTGTTGTTTTAAGGATTTTCTTTGATTTAAATGTTGTTTCTCTTGGAAAGGGCTTGTTATTTTTCTAAGCAAGTTAGGTCATTAAACTGGGCATACCGGGAAAGAGGCAAATTAAAGAAGACATTTTAAAAACAGAAACTATGGTTACTTTACTGTATGTGTCTTGACAGAGTTTCTGATGCTTTAAATTTAATTTTACCAATAAATTCTCTTTATTAAAAATAGACTGAAAATATAATTTGAAATAAAGTATTTAATATTTAATCATATCTTCCTAATGGGGTTACTATGAGGAGTAAATGGTCTAAAGAATGTGAAGTACCTGAAATATACAAGATAATCATTCAACATAGGAAGTTTATTACTCTCGTGGGCAGAGCCTATCGTTATGTAACATTTTGATATTTTGTTTGTCATGGATTTTCTAAAGGTAGTTTGATTCTTTAAAACATTACATTAAGGGGTGCCTGGGTGTCTCAGTCAGTTAAGTGTCTGACTTTGGCTCAGGTCATGATCTCATGGTTCATGGGTTCAAGCCCCACGACGGGCTGTGTGCTGACAGCTTGGAGCCTGGAGCCTGCTTCAGATTCTGTGTCTCCGGCTCTCTCTGCCCCTCCCCCGCTCACACTCTGTCTCTCAAAAATGAATAAACATTTTAAAAAATAAGGGAAAATAACATCCAAGAACTATTAAAAATAAATAAATAAAACATTACATTAAAATATCACTTATCTTGATTACTAAGTTTCTGGGTTTCCCTAAACTTTGTGTCTGAGGCAAGTGTCTCATTTGTCTTACCCTAATCCTGGCCCTGGTGGGTGACTGTGATCCAGGGGTGATTTAATCAAATATATATATATATATTTGAACTATTCAATTGTATTTATTTTTTTTTAAGTTTTTATTTTCATTCCAATTAGTTAACATACAGTGTTACATTAGTTTCAGGTGTAGTGATTCAACATTTTCATTCATCACCCAGTGTTTATCATGACAAGTGCACTTCTCAATCCCCATTACCTATTTCACCCATCACCCCTACTACAGCCCCTTTGGGAACCATTAGTTTCTTCTTTATAGTTAATAAGAGTCTGTTTCTTGATTTCTCTCTCTCTCTCTCTCTTTTCCTTTTCCTTTTTGCTTGTTTGTTTTGTTTCTTAAATTCCACATATGAGTGAAATCATATGGTATCTGTCTTTCTCTGACTGACTTATTTTGCTTAGCATTATACTCTCTAGCTCCATCAATGTCGTAGATGGCAAGATTTCATTCCTTTTTATGGCTGAATAATATTCCTGTGTGTGTGTGTGTGTGTGTGTGTGTGTACATACCACTTCTTTACCCATTCATTAATCAAGACAGTTGGGCTGCTTCCATAATTTGGCTATTGTAAATAACACTGCTATAAACATAGAGGTGAATGTATCCCTTTGAATTAGTGCTCTTGTATTCTTTGGGTAAATACCCAGTAGTGCAATTACTGGATCATAAGGTAGTTCTATTTTTAGCTTTTTGAGGAACCTCCATACTGTTTCCCATAGTGGTTGGATCAGTTTGTATTCCCACCAAAGTGCAAAAGGGTTCCCTCTTTCTCCACATCCTAACCAACACTTGTTGTTTCTTGTGTTGTTGATTTTAGCCATTCTTACAGGTGTGAGGTGATATCTCATCATAGTTTTGATTTGCAGTTCCCTGATAATAAGTAATGATGACCATCTTTTCATGTGTTTGTTGGCCATCTATATGTCTTCTTTGGAGAAATGTCTGTTCGTGTGTTCTGCCCATTTTTTAATTGAATTATTTGGGGGGGGGGGTGTTGAGTTTTATAAGTACTTTTTTTTTCAGGTTTATTTATTGATCTTTAGAGAGACAGAGAGCATGAGCAGGGGAGGGGCAGAAAGAGAGGGAGAAAATCCCAAGCAGGCTCTGTACTGTCAGCGTGGAGCCAGATATAGGGCTCAATCTCACTAACTGTGGGATCATGACCTCAGCCAAAATCAAGAGTTGGATGTAAGGTGCCTGGGTGGCTCAGTCAGTTAAGTGTTTGACTTTGGCTCAGGTCATATCTTGTGTTTCTTGAGTTTGAGCCCCACCTGCTTGGGATTCTCTCTTTCTCTCTCTCTCTCTCTCTCTCTGCCCCTTCTCCTCTTGTGCTCTTCCTCTCAAAAGAAATAAATTAATGTAAAAAAAAAAAAAAGAGTTGGATCCTTAACCAACTGAGCCACCCAGGCATCCCTATAAGTACTTTATATATTTTGGATATTAACCCTTTATCAGATATGTCATTTACAATTATCTTCTCCTATTCCAAAGGTTGTCTTTTAATTTTGTTGATTGTTTCCTTTTGCTGTGCAGAATATTTTTATTTTGATGAAGTCTCAATAGTTTATTTTTGCTTTTGTTTCCCTTGCCTCAGGAGATATATCTACAAAGAAGTTGCTATGGCCAGTGTCAAATAAATTACTGCCTGTGTTCTCTTCTAGGATTTTTATGATTTTAGGTCTCACATTTAGGTCTTTAAATCATTTTGAATTTATTTTTGTATGTGGTGTAAGAAAGTGGTTCAGTTTCATTCTTTTGCATGTTGCTGTCCATCTCTAGTCATTCTTGATGGCACTGTATGGTCATCTTACCCAAAGGCATCCAACCAATGGACAGTCAAGTAACCGTTTGTATGGTGAGGCTTGAAATGATGAGATAGGGTAATCAGATTCCTTTTTGATGAAAAAGATCTAATAATCTGAAATATGGAAATTCAATAAAAGTATTAAGAAGTTAAATGAAATGATTTTGAGGATTTGCTTTAAATAATTTTTTTTTAAAAAAATTAAAAAGAGAGATAGAAGTTAGCAAAATGTTGATCATTAAAAAGTAGACAATGGGTTTTTGGAGTTCCATTATCTATTCTCTCTCTATTTTTATCTATTTAAATTGAAGCTATTATAAAACTAAGCCAATGAGGGGTGCCTGGGTGGCTCATTCCATTAAGCATCCAACTCTTGATTTTGGCTCAGGTCATGATCTCATGGTTCATGCGATGGAGCTCCACATCAAGCTTAGCACTGTGAGTGGAGAATCCGAGCTGGGATTCTCTCTCCCTCTCTCTCTGCCCCTCCCCAGCTCGCATGCACATGCATTCTCTCCATCTCTCAAAATAAATAAATAAATACATAAACATTTATTTAAAAAATTAAAAAACTAAGCCAATGGACAATGAAGGCAAAAGCCAAATATCTGTATCAGGAGTTGCCATTAGATAGGATCGTGGGTGGCCATACTAAGCAATAGGTATTCCAAAGTTATGAGAGATTTAAAAGAATGAGTAAGTATTGGAAACTGGTCAGCCTAGGGAATAAAATGGTTCTGTAATTCAGAAAGGCAGATGCCTTAGGAAAGTGACCTCTGCTCCTTGTAGATTTCTAGTTCCTGGTTCCTTTTCCCATGGGGCTCAGCCATACTATAGCTTCTGCCCTTGAATTCCTATGCCATTCCTGATTCTCTTTTTCTTGCCTCATGTTTATCTTGTAAAATTGATTTCCCTTTTCTTGAGAAAGCTCCAGTTATTTAATTAAAAGAAATAATTATTTGTATTTGTTACAGTCAGAATCTGCCCAAGTGGAGTGGCCCTACCAATGTTGGAGTCAAATGGTATTCAGCATCTCATGGAGGGTTAGGAGAGACCCTTGTAGGAAACAGGATGTCGGGTGATCAAAACCAATTCAATCTGCCCTCTAGGTACAAAGGCACCAGGAGAGAATTAAAAGCAGTTTTCCTAAGAGGTCTTGACAGTAAACAGGCAGAACTAATAGACAGTTTGCCATGACCATTTCCTGGGGGAATATGTTGATCTGAGAAGTAAATATGGTCATTGACCAGTCAAGTTGACCTAGAGGCTCTGTGTGTTAGGCCAGTCTTCTCGCCTGAGGGGGGCCTTCCATTTTGAGTGCTATCATAGCAAGGTAATCTCCCATTTGGATAAAGATGAAAGGCTTGGAGGACTACCCTTTTGCCCTTCAATTTACCACAAAGAATAAAGGGTTTCTAGGCAGGATGAAAGAAGTAATCTAGGAAAGAAGCCAGAAAAATGATTCCAAAAGGCAGTGTCAAGAAGCAGGTTATGGGGAAGTTAGAACAGAGGTGAAATAGGCAGAATTTGGTGCCTGGGGTAGGACAATTCTCTGAGGAACAAGTTGTGATTATCTGAATGCATCAAGGGCACCAAAGGGAGAGGGGCCAACTTGGCAGCCTCAGTGTAGGAGAGATCTTGCTAGAGCTAGAAGATATACATGTAATTCACGGAAATCTGGGCTGGGAAAGAATATATATTTGTGCTTCAGAGCTGAGCAAAGGAGGAATAGCCCACTTTATTCCTTTCAGGAAAGTGAGGTGGTGCCATATACTTCCTGTATCAAGGAAGGTCATGTACTCCCAAAGCAAGGAAGAGACACAACAGAAGTGAATATGAGTATCTCTAAGTTTAAAGAAGGAAGTAATATCCAACCATGCCTCACCACACAGAAAGAACCACCTTAAACAATTTAGTTTATTTTCTTATTTTTTTCCATGCATTTACTGAGTCAAGAATATATGCTGATTTTTAAGTATCATTTAATTCAAGAATATTCACAAATCACTTAATTTAGGAAGAGGCATTTAATGATATTTAACGTCTGTCCCCAAATGATTTATTATTTTTCTTCATCAAAAAAAAAAAAAAAAAAAAAAAAAAACCAACAAGTTAGGTCATTTAACATGAAGCCTAAAGATGCATAAAAATAATTTCTCAAGTTCTTTAGCAATGAAAAAGTTCATTATGTCATTCTATGCAATACTGCTTTTGTGGAGAGGGAGAGAAAAGACCTTTTGTTTAGTAATTTTCTTGGCACAGGGTCCTCACTATGTAATAAGCTTAGCCATTGTTAGCAAAATCTGGACAAGAACAGCACCAGTTATTGTTATAAGTGATCATCAAATAAGGCAAGAGATTCCATATGAACTGTAGGTTAAAGGATATGGCTCAAGAAATATGTTTCTTCGTGCTGAGAGAGGAATGGAACCAGCAGAGGAATAGCTAAGTTAACACTTCAGGGCTGTGTCACTTGGGATGTTTTTTTGCCGTAAGTGACAGCAAATTTTGACTCATTTTAATTAAACAATAAATACATATAGTATCACACTGCATGCCCAGGTTTGGTTAATTTAGCTAACCAATAATGTCAGCAAGGACCCTGATTCTCTACATCTTCGGCTTTGCCTTCATTGGTATATTGGTGTGGTCCTTAGTCCAGCCCCTCTCACCGCTGTGGGGTGACTCCGGCAGTACCCACACATCACAACAACCACGGAAGATGAGCCAGTCTTCTATGAAGTGTCTCTCTTTAAGAGAGGGAAATCTTCCTAGAAGTTTCCACCTACAGACTTCCCTTATGTCTAATTGGCTGGGATTATGTCGTATGTCCACATCTAAAGCAATCATATACAGGAGGTCGCCCAATCACAGTCCATATCCTGTGTTTGGATATGAAACTAGCTTTCTTTGAAGACTGTGGTTTGTAAGGAGATGGATATGAGCAAAATTGGGGTGGTATTGGAAAGGAGGGAGGAAGGAAGATGTCGGGTAGTAAGCAACAATGTCTCTCACAAGGGCTAAGTGGTCTCTGAGCTACACAATGTCCCACATGACATACACAGTTTACTGAGTTCCTGAATATGGTTCCTAAGCATATAAGAGAAGTCCTGCTCCTTTGTGCATATGTGTTATTCATTTTGATTATTTTATCAATTGGTCAGTGTATGTCTTCAAATAATGTCCAAGAAAAGACCATGGGCGGATCTATTTTCTGAGTCCCTGACTATCTGAGCATTTCTTTCTATTGCCTTCAGTAATCAGTGACAACATGGCTAGATATAAGATTATAAGTCACAGTTCTTTCTCAACAAAAGTTTGTAGATATGGTTGCATTGTTTTCTGGCAGTTAGCATGGCAGAGAAGTCAGAGATTAGATTAATTTATGCTCCTTTGTAAGCAAATTATTATTATTTTTTTAATCTGAGTGCCTAAAGGATTCTTTTCTTTATTTTCTCAATTTAAAAATGTGCTCAAGATAAATCTAGATGTGGGTCATTTTCTTTAATTTTACCTAGAATATAATGAGTCCCATCCGTCTGCAGACTCCAATGTTTTTCATGACAAGAAAGCAAAATTTTTATTATGTCTGATTTGTCTCCGTTTCTCTCGTTCTTGTTCCTATCATGCTCATTGGGTGGAATCATATCTCTGTCCTCTGTGTCTATCACCTTCTCGCTGCTGTTTTTACTGCCTCATTCTGCTCTATACTATAGAAGAACATCTCAAGTATCATCTTCCGAACACTCACTTGCTTTTCCACAGGGCTTGTGCCACTCTTTATTCATCCCGACATGTTTGCATGCTATATTATTTGGTATGAAACTTATTATAGCTTTGGTAATGTTGATATTCGTAATTATCTCACCCATCTCTCACTGCCTTTCATCTCACTCTGTTGTCTTTGCATCCCATCCTTTGCTCTGTGACTATGCGCACCTCTTTCCTAGAAGCCATGTCTCCTTGCCTTGCATCTTTCTGAGGATATCACACAGGCTTCTAAAAATGTCTGCTGGTTCCTCTGCAGGAGGTCATTTTCGGAGGAATGTTCCTCATCTGGTCTTCTGTGTAATTGTTTTTCATGTTTCCAATGACAGTTTTTCTTTTTCTGATTACTCATTTTTGAATGAAAAAACCAAAAATGAGTTTCAGATTCACCCACAGACAGGGTGTGTACATTTTATTTGGTCTTATTGATTGGACATTTGGGTAATGATGGAATTTTCTCAGATTTATAGTTTGATAAGAATGGGTGCCTGTGAAATTCTGATAATTTAGCTGGCATTCCTATAGTGTGGCTCTGCTGTGCTGAGTTCCTTCCTCTGGGTCTGGTCCTATGATAACCTCCTCGCTGTGTATTGCTACAGAGACAATTCTTTCTATCCTCAGCTACAGCATTTTATTACTGGGGCTATTCCTTCAAGAATTCAATGCAGCCAGCACCCCCAGTCTCATACACTTCCTAGAATTAGTCTCTGAATGAATGTTGAAAGACAGAGATGGAAAGAAGTATTTATATCAGCTCAACATCTAACATCCACATGGTAAAGAGATAACTAGTTTCTTCTAGGGATTAACTAGGGATTCACAAGTTTCTTGTGGTGTAGACTTCAGGTCTCTGAGTAGGGGAATAAAGCAGCCAGGAGGAACAAAACCTCTTCCTGCCTTCCTTAGGATGGCCAGAGATCCTCTATATCTTGAGAAAAGGCAAGACTGTTAGCCAGGTGTTTTCCCCTCCTCATTTAAAAAATTTAAGTAAAACTTCCTTCTAGATTTTAGCAAGTGGTTTTATGTTGGTCTTAGCTTTAGGTGGTAAATGGGGTTTTTATATTTATGTCTTCCTAGGTACTTTAGAAGAAATTTAGGCGAGTTTCTATCAGGGCAGTTAGTCTGGTGCTGTTTAAAATCAGAAGTAGGGGCACCTGGGTGGCTCAGTCCATTGAACATCCCACTCTTGATTTGGGCTCAGGTCATGATCCCAGGGTCATTGGATTGAGCCCTGTGTCGGGCTCCGCTCAGCATGGAGACTGCTTAAAATTCTCTCTATCTCCCTCTGCCCCTCTCCCCAGATTGCACACACTCTCTCTCTCAAAGTAAAAATAAAATCAGAAGTTAAAAACAAACATTTTAGTTGATCCAAACTGCATATGAGTGAGCCAGTAATGTACTTGGCTGCTAAAAAAAACAAAAAAGAGGTACAGACCAAGGTTGGCAGTACTCTCATTGCACTCTCTCAGATGTAACTGGGAGTTTGGGGTCCACTTATGGCCCCTATTATTAATAAAACTGCCAAAGAATATTTGGTAAATAAGAGCAAGTTCAAAGGTAAATAACTAGGATGCTGGATGTTGTATCATGTTGATAGCATGGAGGTAGTTCACATTTAAAAAGAGATGGTGTGGGAAGGGAATGGGGGAGACCTAGTAACTGTGATAAAATATTCAAATGGTGGTCAGGGGAAAAGGGATTACATTTATTCTGGTTTTCTCCAAAGAGCAGAGAACAAAGATCACTTGGAGAAAGTTATAAAAAGGCTCCACATAGAGTTGACTGGTGATGGAGTGGGCACCTCATAAAGAAGACCCTAAACTGCCTGGCTCTCTCTGGAACGTCAAGAAGATCCTGGCTGATCACCCATCAAGGAAGCTGCAGGAGAAATTCTGTGGGAAGTTGGGTGATCCTGTGACCCATATTTTAACGGTTTTGGAGTTTCGTCCTTGAGGCTGAGTGAGTGAGTGATTTGGATTCTCCTGCCAAGAAATCACCAAACTGTGAGAACTCAGCTGTTCTGAAGACTGGGCTCCATCTGGACAAACGAGCCCCCAGGAGAGGCAAGTACCACTTTCTCCTGGGCTCTACCATTCCCAGAGAAGGCTACTTCAGAAGCAGACCACGACCAAGCTTCTGTCAGGGAAAGTGGAGAATGGGAGCAAACAGGTGGTTTATATGTCATCTCATGTAGTCCTCACCATGGCCCTGGGGGTTGCTTCCCAGTCAAGGAACCCGAGATGAAAAGGGGCCAGACAACTTGCCAGGAACAAGAAAACATTCATCCATTGAGCCAGTGGAGGCCCAGAGTTTCTCTTTAAGAGGGGTTCAGGGGCAACAGCTGAGTTGGAATGAGCATCTGGAATATTATCGTGAAGCTGCATTTACTTCATTTGCACTTTCTAATGACGCATTTCATCACACTGACATTGTTTTTTTAAACACCTTTTTTTAAAGGTTTATTTATTTATTTTGAGAGATAGTATGTGTCTGTGCAAGTGGGGGAGGGGCAGAGAGGGAGGGTGATAGAGAATTCCAAGCAGGCTCTTCACTGCCAGCATGGAGCCTGATGCGGGGCTCAAACTCACGAACTGTGAGGTCATGCCCTGAGCCAAAGTCAGTGCTTAACCCCCCAAGCCACCCAGGTGCCCCCACATTTTACACTGTTGACATATATAATGCTATTTTTGTCTTGTCTTGGAGTGACTTGTGGGGGCACATGAAGATGGGGTTAGAGCCCCTCCATCCCACCCTCAGGCCCTCCTTGGCATCATGTGGGGTGAATCAAGATTTGGGCTCTGGTCTGACTCCAAAGCTCACGCTGACCTCATGGTGAGCAGAAAAGCCTCTTTAAATGTTACTGGGGATTTGTTTTGTTCTGTTTTTGTACTTCATCTAAACGAATATAACTAAATAAGGCAGGAGAAAGCAGACTGCATGATTTAGCCTATTTTCCTGAAGACTCCCCAAATACAGAAAAGCTGGCCTGGAGGCTGGCCCGTCTACACTTGGGCTCTGTGCTGGCTCCGGCCCCTCTGCTGGCCCCTTCCTCTGACCTGCAGGTGCTGCCTCTTGTTACATGGGCAGGAGGATCCCCCACCTGCTGCTTCCCAGGGGGACACTGCAGTCAGTCTGGGTCGAGGCTGGAACTCTTTTTTTCCTTTCCTCCTACAAACAAAAATGCCTCCCCTGTTTGTCCTATTGGGCTTGCAGTCCCAGATGTGTCAGGAGTTGGTTCCCGTAAAGCAGCCCAACCAACGGGCTCTTCCACCGCATTACATAATGGCAGGGTTCACGTCATTTTCCATTGGTTTTGGACTGTGATGCATAGTCCGTTGGGGATGTTCTGAAGTTCAGCCTCCTTCAGAGCCAGGAGAGAAAAGCCCAACAGCAAAACAAGTGGAAAGAAAGAGAATACTAGCCACGTGGCCTTGGGTCTCTTTGGAAATGCCTGCTGGTTTCTGTATTTTGTTTCTGGAAGGTTGTGAACGGTCTTCTTAATGCTAGGTCTTTTTTCGCTCATTCTCAATCCTCCTCCCCCGTTTTTGAAGATTTAACACTGCTTGCCACTTCTTTTCTGCTTGAGGCTACTTCTCCCTTGATTTCGGTAAACCTGTACTTTTGGAATTTTGTTTTCCTACTCACTCCTCTTCTCTCCTTAGCTGAGCATTCTGCTTCTGTACCCCCTTTGCCTTGCCATTCACTTTCAACTTGACATTCCTTAGGGGGTCCCTGTGGTGGACCAATCTTCTGTAACAAATAGTCCCTCAAATTAGAATGGCCTCATTACAAAAGAAGTCTATTTCTTACTCACTTATGAGTCCACAGTGGCTGGTCCTCTTGGCAGGGGGGCTTCCTCCACCTGGGGACCCAGGCCCCTCCTCTCTGTGGCTTCACCATCTCCCTAGACTCTAGGACCTCACTGTTACCTGCATCCAGTCAGCCAAAAGGGAAGAAAAGAATGGAGAAGGCACAACGGATTGAAAACTTTGGCCTGGAAGAGACACACTTCACTTCTCCTTCTCCGTAGGGATAACTAGTCATGTGGCCCTTTTTAGATGCAAGGGGGGCTGGAAAATATAGTTCATGGCTAGAAAGCCCCTTCCCCAGCAACAGGTCTATCCTATGGTAGGGAAAGTGATTGGGGTATATAATTGGCCATCTCTGCCAACAGCTCTGGAGTTTTCTCACTAGGTCTCACTCTTGGTGACCTACTCATCCATTCTTGTAATTTCCTTTCTTACCTCAGCATTCATGACTCCTAAATCTCCACTTCTCCATCTTTCCCCATCCAAAGCTGGCTCTCTTTCTGGCCCTCCCCAGTTCTGTCAGTGGATCACCATTTTTCTGGCATCATCTATAATCCTTGCCTTTCCTCTGGGCCTTGATCCAGTGCCTCCCTGAGTCCTTGCTGATTCATCCCTTTTCCTGATTCCAGTATCCCACTTTTCTGATCTATTTAGAATGCTTTTGAAAGGCTAATCTTTCTAGAACACTTTTATTATGTCACTGCCAAGAAATTCTCTTTAAGAACCTATGATTCCTTGTTGCCTCTTTAGAAATGAGAAACAGTTTTAAATAGTAACAGCCTATAAATAAGACAGCTTGTTAGGCAAAATAGTTATTTTTTAATCTGAAGGGCAAGTCAAGTTCAGTGTGATGAGGTGGAATAACCAACAGACAAGGCAGCCAGAAATTGTTTTTTGTTGTTGTTGTTTTAATATACCCTTTTATCTTTTTATTTATTTTTGAGAGAGAGAGAGGCAGAGAGAGGGGGGAGACACAGAATCTGAAGTAGGCTCCAGCCTCTGCACTATTAACACAGAGCCCAACACAGGCCTTCAACCCACAAACCATAAGATTAGATCTGAACTGTAGTCAGCCGCTTAATGGACTAAGCCACCCAGGCACCCCCAGAAATTGTGATTCTAGTTTACCCTCTACCTCTAACCAAATCTCTGAGCCTGAGTTTTCATTTTGTAAAATTAAGAAGGTGGCATTTTAACTGTTTGAAATCCATGTACAGATGACCTCTTTTGGTTCCTTCCAGCATTAGAATGAATGATTCTAAAAATACAACCTCCTCTGCCTAATTTTTTAAGACCCTCCGTGATTTGACTGTACTCTTTCTCCCGCTTAGCCATTCACACCTTCTTCAAGGCTTTCTATATTCCATCGACTTGTTTTCTCTCCACATCTCAAATATGCCGAGTGTAGTCTAGCTCGTTGTGAGTGCCATGCTGCTTCCCCTGTCCAGGATCCCCTCCCCTGCTTTCTGCCCATCTAAGGCCCACCCATTCTCCAGGCACTGTCAGTAGCTAGCCTGGGCCATCTTGGAGGATTTGAGGCATTTAGAAGGACATTGTCACCCACCTGACTCAGCCACTTAGGAGTTTCATGACATCAGTTACACATGTAAATTTCCCTTTTTAAAATGCTGTCACTACATAATTCAGTCCTGTGATTGCTCCATGAGTTAGTTTTGTTTTCCTAGTTAACTGGCTGGCTGGTTGGATTAATTGATGATTGTTGATTGATTGATTGATTTCACCAGTCAACAAGCCTTGGCATAAGGTTGAGCCATGTGAAGTTGCTGATATTTGACCGCTTTTGACCTGCAAAGAAATGGTAATTTCCTATGTAAACCTAATAAAGTATTCTAAAAATATTTGTTATTCTTTCCACTCAACTTAGTCCAATCCTCTAAGGCAGGGGAAGCCAACATCTGAGAATAAGAGTCAAAATCCTTGTGGAGGTAATTGCTGCATTTTCTTTTACTGGTCATTTTCTATGCTGTGATTTGGGGGAAAGAGGAGTGGCACATGGTATCTCTCTCTGAGGTGGGCCTAGGCTTTCATCTGCATCAGACTGAAGGCCTGTGGTATTTGGAAGGACAGATTTTAGACCTTGGTCTTAGTAACTGGGCTCCCCACCTTAACTTTCCACAAAGCAACTAGAGTCAATGAGTGAAGACTTTAGGAATCCAGGTCCTTTTCTTATTTCCTTTTGTCCCTATTCGGTCCTCATCAGAAATTAATAACTATCACTGTGCATCACATGAAGGGTTTTGGTGAGATAGCATGAGTTTTAGAATCAAGCAGACCTGTTTCAAAATCCTATCTGCCACTAACTAGATATATAAACAAGTTACTTAATTTCTTGAATCCTCCATTTTGTCATCTGGAAAAGGGGGATAAAAATGGTTAACCAGCAGAGACATACCTTTTCTGTTAAGAGCCCCTTCAGGTGTTTTATCTAAAATACTTGTCCTTTCTGGGGCACCTGGGTGACTCAGTCGGTTAAGTGTCTGACTTCAGCTCAGGTTATGATCTCGTGGTTTCTGAGTTCGAGCCCCACATTGGGCTCTGTGCTGACAGCTCAGAGCCTGGAGCCTGCTTTGGATTCTGTGTCTTCCTTGCTTTCTGCCCCTCCCCCACTTGTGCTCTCTCTTTCTCTCTCTCTCTCTCTCAAAAATAAATTTAAAAATGTAAAAAAAAAAATTTTTTTTTTAAATACTTGCCCTTCCTACTGTAGTAGTCCAAGGCTAGTGTCTCATTCAAGACCTGGGCTCTTTCCTTTCCTCTAATCTACATATTGATACTCATACTTCCCACCTTGAATTCTTCCTGAGCTCCTGCTGCACAAAAATACTAAAACAGGATTTCAATGTAACATTATTTTAAATATGGTTTGCTTATTACACGGATCAAGTCAAGTCCTAGAAGTATACTGGGAAAAGCCCCTTACCATCCCACATCAGCAGGGAGGGCCTGGCTTGTGGGTACAGATGACAATTATTCAGTAAAAACATTTACGTTATTATTATCTCATAAACAAAGCATGGAAGCTATTCTTCCTGTACTAGAGATAGGGAAACTGAGGAGCAGAGGTGTGGCTTGTCTGAGCTTCCGTGGGTTGAATTTGGGTGTCTCCTGAATGCCAGTTTGGGATGCTGACAGCAGGCCATCCTCTCCCCATTGTACGTGGCCTTGAGACTCCCTGGGCATCGTGGCCCTCCCCCTAACTCCCTCACGCCATCACTTGCCCTGGCAGGGGAGCACTACCAAGTTGTGCTTTCGCGCAGAAGAGGGGAGGCTATGATTTATTGTTCAGTCACTCCTTCATTCATCCTGATTTTTTTGCTCTTTAGCAGAGCCAGAAAGTAGGGCAAGTCCAGGGTGGCACTGGAGTCCCTTAAGCTTCTGGGATTCTCATGTGGGCTCCGGAGCTGGGGATCCCAGAAAGTCTAAAGCTTTTCTACCATTCGCCGGCAACTGGCACCTAGTCCTGATGACATGGGCTTCTCCCAGGTCCCCCAGATGCTTAGGGTGGGTCCAACTCACACTGAAAAGGATCCAGCGGGTTCCCAGTCTGGTCCACACCCATAATTCCTGGAGTCTAGTGACTCAGGGTTTCATAAGATACCTCTGTGCTAACTCACCCTCCCCGTCTGAGGAAAGGGTGTTGCCCATTAAAGGTTGTGTCACCTGTGGGCTGGGAAGAAGTTCTAGACCTTTGCACCCCAGCTTTCACTTAAATCCTGGTGTTCACAATGCAAGCTGGTATTCAGCTACCCCATTTCCAGCCAGAGAAGAGTGACATTGTCACAATCCGTGAAGACTCCTTAGTGGCTTGTGGTATCCTTGACCACCCTCTCTCCTTAGCCAGTTTTAAATTTATTAACTAGAGGAGGGGCACCTGGCTGGCTCAATGGGTGGAAAATGTGGCTCTTGATCTTTGGGTTGTGAGTTCGAGCCCCACATTGGGTGGGAGATTACTTTAAAATAAAATCTTTAAAAAATAAATACATTTATTAACTAAAGGAGAGAAGTGTAAATTGTCTACATGGAATCTGAGGTAAAGAAGGGTGTCTACACAGCCTGGAGACCAACCTGCAGGAGACTGTGGACTTGGCTCTCAGTCACACACTGTAGGTGTGCGCACAGCTACCCTCAGTCTGAGGTTCTTTCTGGTGTCAGTCCCTTGTGCTCTGATCCAATCGAGCTCTGGACCTTTAAGCTGAGTAGCTGAGTTCCGTTCCAGCCCACCAGTGACACAGTCCCTGAATGTGAAACAACATGCCCTGGGGGTGATTTAGCACTGAGGAATCTTCCAAAGCCCTGAGTCAAAAGTCTGCTCAATGCCTCAGCCACAGGCATCTCAGAAGACGTGCCTCTAGCTTCAGCTGAGAACACACTGTGTACACGGAGGACAAGAGTATTGCCCAGACACGGGGGACACGCTGTTCAGAAGACACGCTGACATTAACGGGCATTCCCTGCTGGAATTTGTCAAGTGGAAGAGTGAATGCTGAGTGTGGGCAGAACCCTTACAGTTTGATGATTTCCAAAGTCATCATTACTTATATATTTATATATACCTTTATATGTATATAAACAAGATGCTGCTTGTTCTGAGGTGGAATCTGCAGGGCACAAATTTTGGAAACACGGCTTTTAAGCAGCATCTCATCTTTCATGTCTATGTGCCTACCTTTGGCCCACCATATACGTTTATGGCTATATTTTTATTCTATTAATAAATCACAAGTTAGTGTGAAATGTCCATTTACAGGAGAATGATTAGGTAAATTGCTATATGATGGGATATCTGTATCCATTAAAAATTAGACTAATGGCATGGAGAAGTACTTATGATATCTTGCTAAGTAAAAAAGAAAAAAGACTAAAATATTATATGAACTGAATTTTGAACCCCTTTCCACACAAAACCAACTAAAAGCAATGTATTACATACCTCTATTTTTATACATTGAAAAATAATTCACCTGATATATACCAAGATTTATGTAGTTATTTTTCATGTTTTTCTATGGTGGTTATGTATTAATTTTATCACTTAAAATGTTACTGCTTTTTAAAAGGGACACTTAGAAATTGTTTATTTTGGAATAACAAATAGGGGGAAGACTCTGGACCTTCCACCAACATTCGCAAACTGTGCACTGAAGTCAAGTGCTGATGATGTGAGTTGAGTCCAGGGAACACAGGCCAAGGTTTGCTGGTCACAGCTGCAACTTTGCCCTTCATATCCCTGAGCTGATTCGTCCCCAAATCAAGCAATAAAGTAAAACCATACACTTTGTTCATAAGGGCAGCATAACTGACATTCTTAACCAGAGCTGTAGAGCATACAGGCCTGTGAGGGGCTGTTTCTCTGCTTTGCTGCCCCTCTTTCCCTGGAGCCGGTCCACATTCAAGGATAGGCAGGCAGCACCTGCTTGGGGGGGGGGGGGGGCACCTACGTCTGCTGGTGGCTTAGGTCTGCTTGCCCACATTAGTTTGCTTAGAGACAAAAGATCCTGTTTATCCTTACGCAAACACCTTAACCAAATCAACCCCCAGGGTGAGCTGGAAGGGTAAGAGGGGTCACAAGATGGCGGCATTCAGCCTGAAAGGTATGGAAAAGGTTGGATGGCAAGGTGCCTCGGGCGGGGTGCAGTATGTAGAGTTCCTGCCGGCTCTGTTCATGGTGTCCCAGGTATCTCTCTCATCAGCTTAAAGCTCTTCTGATCCATTGCCCAGATGCTGGTCATAGTAAAAATCCCTCTCCTTTGCCCTCTTAAAGGGACAAATCTTAGACCCAATCCCTTTTGGATGTCTTAGTCTCTGAAGGATTTGACCCTTTGGGTGATTTATGGAATTTGACTTTTGAGGGTCTAGAGGACGCATGAGTGGTGCAGGTGCTAAGTAAGGATAGCAAAAACAACAAAAGATGCCACTTGTTCATTCATTCATTTGTTCATCTAATGCATATTGAGTGTCTACTATCTGCTCTTGGGTGACAGCTGGGAACATGACAGATGAGGACCCCACTTTCATGGAGCTGGCATTCCAGGTTGGTGGGAGAGAGATGATAAGTAGGCCAATAATAAATTATAGTGGAAGCTATAATAATGAAACTATAACATCAAGATGTGATAGAGAATACCCGGGGGTGGGGGTGCATGGTTCTTGCAGAACACCTGCAATGTCCATAGGGGCCCCTAGGGGAGAAAGGGAAATGATTCTCAGTAAAGTACAAAGGTGCCCTTTTGCTGTGTATATGTATATTTGATCATGTACTGGGGCTCTCCCCTTTAACCTAAGTTTTCCTCCTCAGATTTGTGTCACTTAATGTTAAGAAGGACTCCTGGAGTCGTTTTACATGTGGGTCTTTCTGAGAATGGAAGGAGGTCAAAGAAGCATTGGGGTTCCATGTAGATGGAGAAGAAAATAGGGATCTGGCATGGTATCTCCTACACCCCTTTTCCCCTGCCTCAGAGTCCAGCTTGAGGAACCCCTGTCTGAGCTTTCTGGAGAGAGGCTACAGACTAAAGCAGGAGAACCTTCTATCGCTGAGGACTCTGAGAGACACAGGGCCATGGCAGTTCTGACTGTGCATGTTGTATATTGTGTGTCCAATATAATACATGCTCATCCCTGCTAATTATTGTACTACTATTTTAATGACAAATATGAGACAGAATTAGGGAGGGGAACATTCCATACAAATGTACCGAGTGTGGAGGTTCCTGGGCATCTGAAAGGCCTGAAGCTCTGGGAGGATCCAGGGCCCGCCCACTCTATGCAGACATCAGCCTTCTTATGGGAGAGCCACCCTAAGAAGCCAGGACAGCAGCCAGGCGCCAGACAGGGACTTTACCAGAAGGTAGGAAGAGGGAGAGAAGAAGCTGTAGGAGGAAAGGCAAAGAGGAGCTTCCTTTTCCTTTCAGTCCTTCCTATTCAGAGAGTGAAGGCAGAGAGTGTTGGTAGAACGTGTACATAGCAAGATGGGAAATAAAACAATTGCATTAGTTTTGTGCAGTGTCTCTACTGCTTGGTAAGAAGGAAATACATACAAGCTATGGAATATAAACTACATAATTTTAGTGATTCTACATGAATTAAATGCTCTTATATTTGTGTGTAAAACAGGTATTGCACAATATAGAGATGAGTGGTAAAATTCATGCTAATAATCTAAAACGTTAATTTTTCTTTATTTAGAACACTATATAGCAAATAGAAAACACCATGGCAAATAAAGACCACAGATGAAATGAAAAAAGTTTTATATTTTAGTACTTTTGAAATATTTTATTTATTTATTTACTGAATAATCTCTGCACCCTCTGCGGGGCTCGAACTCACAACTCCAAGATCAAGAATTGCACGTTTTGACTGAGCCAGCCAGGCGCCCCGGTATATTTTAGTATTTTTAAAGGCACTTTTCCCCTCTGCTTTTTAAATAAGGAACTCCACATTTTCATTTTGCACGAAGGCCCACAAATTATGTAAGTGGCCCTGGCAGGAAGTCTGTGTACATAGCTTCCACCATCCTTGGACCCCAGGAGAATCTTGGGACCCTTCCTCACCTCCACCCCCAGGAGAAAGAGATGCCTGGACCATTGATAGAACAACTCTGCAGTCGGGCCATGTTGTCAGAGGGAGCCTCAGTGGGACAAACAGCCTCCTCTTTGATTTATCTTTCCTTTCATCAAGAATGTTAAAGTCTAGGGGCACCTGGGTGGCTCAGTTAAGTGGCCGACTCTTGATTTCAGTTCAGGACTTGATCTCACATTTCGTGGGATCTCTCCCCAAATCAGGCTCTGTGCTGGTGGTGGGGAGCCTGCTTGGGACTCTCTGTCTCTCTCTCCCAAAATAAAGAAATAAACATAAAACAAGAAGAAATGTAAAGTCTAGAGGGCTAAGATGAAGTCAGCCAGACTTTCAGTAAGGCTGCAGGTTTGCCTGTAGCCTGGAAAAAATACTGTCTCCTCCTACCTCATCTGAAGCCAATTTGAGGGCTTGTGGCTAAAGACCATATCAGGAATATAATTTTATCCCCCTGTGTGTGTTTGTATGTATATGTATCTGTGAATCTCCTTCAGGGCTTATCTTCATAGTTAAGGCTCAAAGATTTGAGGTTCCTGGTTGGGACCCTCAGACTAACACCTCAGTGTGAACAAGTGCAGAGTCAGCTCTCAGAATCCAGTCCCAGGCGTTTCCCTCCTGGGAGTCTGCGCCAGGGCTGCGGAGAGAGCGGTGAGGACTGAGGAAATGGTGAGTGGCTCTGGGAGGCAGCACAGGAGGATGGCCCTGAGAGGGGGAGCGCCTTCCTCCCCCACTGCAGGCAGGCAGCGGATGTGGGGACGGGAGGAGCCCTACTGCTAACAAGTGAGTGAGGACAGGGGAATCAATCACCGGGGCCAGCTGGGTGACACCACAGCAGGCCTCCTGTCAACGGGCTGGCCTCTCTCCTACCTGGGCTGGGCAGGGGGGAGTCTGGAGGGTCCTAAGCCAGCAAGACTTGTGCCAAGGCAGGCCCTTTCCAAGGCTGCAAACTGCTCCCCCGGGGCTTTGAGCACACTGGTGGTTTTTTATGCCGATTTGCCTATGTCCAAAGAATCCACCGGAGTAAACAAAACCCTTACAAATGACTGAGCTCCTCACAGAGAAAGGGGCAGGATTGCAGGCTTGTCTTTCTATGGCACCATTTTTTGGTCAATGGGAAATGAAGGAATATTATTAGGAACGTTCGTTCATTCATTAATTCAAAGTTTATTATCTGCCTACTTTGTAAAAGAAGAGGCTATTCGGGAGATGGCTATTCCAGAAGAGGATATTCCAGGAGAGACTGAGAGAAGAAAACCCAGGGCCGTGTTTGGAGGCGGAAAAGTTCAGCCAGCATTTAGAGAAAATGAATAGTATAAATAATCAGAAAAGATAAGGGGTTCTGGAGTTTGGACTTTATTTTAATTCCTTGGGCAAATGGGAACCATGAAAAGTTTTTTGTTACTATCATTGTTTTTGAGGTATGATATACATGCAGTAAAATTCATCCTTTTTTAGCATTCAGATGTTTGCAAGTGCATATAGTTGTGTAAATACCACCATGACCAAGCTACGGAACATTCCCATCATGCCACAAAATTTTCTTGTCTCTTATTGCAGAAAACCCTTCCCCCACACTAGCCCCTTGTAACCACTGATCTGTTGTCTGTCTCTATAATTTTGCCTTTTCCAGAATGTCCTATACATGGAATCATATAGCAAGTCACTTCTTGATTCTGACTTCTCTTACTTAGAATACCACATGTGAGATTCATGCAGGTTTTTGTATGCAGTTAGTCTGTTCCCTTTTTTGTTCGCCACTGTTCTGTTGTGTGGTTGTGTCACAAGTTGGTTCATCCATTTATCCGTTGAAGGACTTTTGGGTTATTTCCAGTTTTTGGTGATTATGCATAAACTCACTGACAACATTCATGTACAGGTTTTTGTGTGACCATTAGTTTTCAATTTATCTGGGCAAATATCTAAGCATGTAAGAGTAAGATTGCTAGGTCAAATCAGTGTTTATTAAGTGTATATTTCACTTTAAAAGAAAACCTTGCCAAACTGTTTTCCAAAGTAACTGTGATGTTTTGCCTTCCCCCCAGCAGTAGATGGGGATTCCAGTTATTGCAAGTCCTCACCAGCTCTTGGTATTGTATTTTTACTTTTAACCATTCTAATGGATATGCAATAGATGTGTAATAGGTTGTGGTTTTAAAGTGCATTTCCCTAATGACTAATACTGTTGAGCATCTTCTCATGGGTTCATTTGCCATTCGTATATTTGTTCAGGTGAAAGATCTGCTCAAATCCATTCAAGCGACATGATCATAGTTATGCTTTAGGAAAATCATTCTGGCAGCAGGGCACAGCCCTGAAAACGTTGAATCAGGACCAGCAGCACCTGCACCTCCCAGGAGCTTTTTAGAAATGCAGCACCTTGGCCTCATTCCAACATGATCTCCAGTGGTTAGAATGCATGTTAAACTTCGAGAAATACTCCTGTACAGGAATAATTGGAGGAGAGGAAAAAAATGTAGGGATTCATTGTTGCCATTCAGAGAACTCAGGGAGGCCGAGTGGTCAGAAGGCCAAGCAGCTAAGAATCTCCCCGTTTCCTGCTGACCCCCCTCTGGAAACCTGGCTCATAGTTTGAGTTCCTGTGTTCCACTGCTGGGTGAAGGCCCATGTGGTAGCAAAGAGGGCCTTCAGAAGAAACCATTGCCTGGAACAACAGATACACCTGTTTAGGCCTCCAGTAATGGCCTATGGGACCAGAGTATAGGGAGACCTGTCAGTAAGGTGGAACAGGATAGGATTCTGAGGATGCCTGGGTGAGTCAGTCAGTTAAATGTCCAACTCTTGATTTCGGCTCAAGTCATGATCTCACAGTTCATGAGATCAAGCTCCACATCAGGCTCCGTGCTGACAGTGCAGAACCTGCTTGGGATTCTCTCTCTCCCTCTCTCTCTCTGCTCCTCCCCTGCTCATACTCTCTTTCTCTCTCATAAATCAATAAATAAACATTCAAAAAAAATGATAGGATTCCATTTAATCAATTCCTCCAGCCAAGACTGAGATCGTCTCTGTGTTGGCATATGGATAAGACTTTGCCTAATCCTCAGATGTACCTCAGATGAAAGTTCATGGTCTACATGAGGAGCCAGACACAATTACCATTCAGTATGATGAGTGTCATAGCAGAGAGATATATATAAAGTACTGTGAAGCCACCCTCAGTACAGGCCTGTGAGGTGGGGACTGTTATAAGCCCCATTTTGTGGAAAAGGCTCCATGGGTAGTCATAGAGGGGTTCAGGAACTCCCCTAGGTCTCACAGCTTGATTCCCACCTGGTCTGGCTCCAGAGTTTGTGATCTTAACTGACCATGCACTATGAGCCGGGGGCTGTCCAAGAGAACCCTGAGGTGAACTATTGCAGAACCAGTGTCTCTGGCCCAAGCAGCTCCCTGTCCTTGTCCCAGTCCCAACTTGGCCCAGAGGGACTGAAGACATAGAACAGATGGCTAGATAAATCCTTCTAGCTCCCTGTGGAAGATTTGGGCATAGGCTGAAGGCACCAGGCTTTCCTGTTTGCTGTTGAGCTGCCCTTGGTCAAGGCTCCATGGTCATCCTCTGCTCAGGCCACTGCCTTTCATTGCAGGCAAAGCTGGACAGTATCAGAAGTTTGGCCCTCCTTAGATCCCACATAACTGTGGATTTCTCCTCTATCTAAGGAGATGAAGCCAAAGACAGGGTTTTTCTGTTTCTTAGCCTCCCTTGACAGCACAGAGTCCTGAACATTGTAAAGATTTCCAAAAAGGTAAATATCACACAGCATGGCCAAGGATGCCGTCTTCTAGGTTTCTGTGCAATTGGCCTTGGGTGGGTGGTCTGATGAGGCCTTTTATCACCTTAGTCTTCTGATGCCCCTCTACTGTGCCCACAGCAGTGGGGCTCCTCCACCCCTCTGGGTACAGCCTTTGGAAGCCCCTGAAGGAGGGCCACATGGAACTGGGCGGGGGGAGGGGGTGAGAGCTGACTCCAGAGACGTGGTCAGGGTGGGATCCCAGAGGGTCTTGACGGCAGAGGAACCCAGTTTGTGTTCTGAGGGCAACAGTGAGCCAGTGATGGACTTGAAGCAGGGAAACAAGGATTTGATGGGTGTTTTAGAAACTCCTTTCACAGTTGTGTGGAAGATAAGCTCTTTGAGAATATAAAACGTTGGCTTATTTTTTCTTAAATATACCATATTTTCCAAGTTAGGCCTAATCACTGACTTTGCTTTTCTCTATGTATTTTTATTTGATCTCTTTAAAAGTTTAAGGGAAACTTTTATTATCTTAAGCCCCTGATGATGCCCTAATCTGTCCTCTCCCCACCATGTGAAACAAGGCGCAGTGAAATAAAGCAGCCTTTTCAAACTTGTGCAGTGGGTTTTGGCAAAACCAGGAAGGATTTGACACGGTCTGGATTCTCAGAATTGTGCTCTAACGAGATCCTACGGCCATCCACCCACACCAACAGGTTCACACTCACCTCCTAAGAAGTTACTTTGGACAGAGAAAAAGGAAGAGCACACCCGAGCTTTGGAAACTTGGCTCTGAGTCCATTACACATTTGCAGGCCACTGCCTCAGTTTCCTTCTGCGTCACTGGGCTCCTGTTGTTAATGTTTCTCGGGGAGTTTCCTGCCAGTTCCTTCACTGCATTATAAATGTAAACACAGTACCAAAGTTGGCCTTTAGCCCGGTATGGCTCCTCAGGAAATGTAAGTGGTAAACAAATGTCGAACAGAGAAGTCAATGCTGACTGCCTTCTTTTCTAATATTGCCAACATACCTCTCTCTTTACCATGAAAATTGGCCTCAGCCCCATGAGTCTGGCAGCAGCGTCATAACTGGGCTCAGAGCTACGATGCTGCTTTGAGGTCCACCCACTGCTCTCTGTCTCCGGAACACACCCGACAGGAAGGATCTGTACGTAAAGGCTGTTCATGAGGCTGCATTTATAGCGTACCGTGGATTTCATGCAAATGCTTCCACAGTTTGAAGTGGAAAATGGTATACCATCCATCACTTTCGCTAAGTGATCTCCAACTCTTATCTGTGCTGTTCCTGAAGGCAACATAAATGCTCCGCTGTCCTTTATACAAAAGCCTTCCAAATTGTACAGTGACAAACACGTGTGCTTCTGAACAGTACTGTACAGGATATACTATAATACCATACAGAACTTCGCTTCCAGTCCGTACCTCATTCATACTCAAGGAATACCCTTGAGTCCTCGGAGGGAAAAAACCAAACAGGTGAAAACCCTTAGGGCACATAAGTAAACAAAGTTTGAGCTTTTTAAACAGGACGTTGTTGGGCTCAAATTGGACTTTGGGTTAATGGGACGAGCAATGCCTTTAACCACAACCCAGGCGTCCAAAGAAAAATAAGGCAGGCTTGAAAGGAATCTAGCTTCAGGCAAGTTAGGAGTAAAGAAGAGAGAAAGAAAGAAGAAAGAAAGAAAGAAAGAAAGAAAGAAAGAAAGAAAGAAAGAAAGAAAAAGAAAGAGAGAGAAAGAAAGAAAGAAAGAAAGAAAGAAAGAAAGAAATCTGTCCTTTTTGAGCAAGAACTGGTAAGATATTCTCAGCGTAATAAAAGTGTGTTTAAACCTATCTCAGAGACAGACTTATAAAACATCCTCCCAGAAAGCAGAGATGGGAGTGGGGAAAAGTGGGGGAGGTCACTTGATTTTCCCTCAGAGACCGAAGCATGGTCCCAACAGGATACAGTGTTCCCTGGATCTGAATAAAGCCCTGAGCAACACACCCTCTTTCATGGTGACACCATCTGGCCCCTGTTCTCAATGCTCAGTATCCTCATTTTCTGTAAATGACGCACTAACCTGCAACAAGACAGAGTTTCCAAGAGGACTCACATTCAGCTCAGTCCTTGATGGGAATGGGTAGCAAATGGTGAGCACAGCTGGCAAAACTCCAGGTGGGAGAAACACCCTCCTGGAGGGTGAAGTCTAATGTGTCCCATCCACACTGTACTATAAGTTTCTCCTCTATCTTGATTTTTAAAAACTTCGGAGGCCATGTTTATATTTCCAACCTGTCACTTAGGCATTTTGTTTCACTATTGGATGTATTTCTATCACTGAATGATAGTTTTGTAGCCTCATTTTAATTTTTCTATTTTACCCAACCCTCCCTCCCCAGGCCAGATGGGGACCCCAAAACATGATTACCATCAGTTACTATCCCAGGGAATGCAGGAAAAGCTTAGAATAATATCCCCTAGGATCACTTTCTGGAATCAGCATTTAACAGCAAGCCTGAATGTTTCTTCCTCTTGCCACAAGAAAAAAATACTTCACTGGAGTAATCATGTTGCTGATGAAACCAAGAAGAGTGCACAGAGGCAAATGTCCCCCATAAATCTGACAGCTGGAGAAATGAGAAGAGCTTCCCTAAAAAGGGAGGAGGCTAAAGGGAATTGTGTTATCATGTTGAGCCATGTTTACGATACTCAAGTTTAGGGTAAACACAATGATCAGGGTAAAACCAGCTTGCTAACCTTGTTTTTAAATGTATTTGAAAAGTCAAATAAAGCAAAACTAAAAATTTATAGAGGGCTGGAAGAGTGGCGTTTTTTTGAAAGTGGGGAAGGCTTTAAAAGCTTTAAAGCCTTTGCCCAAATTTCCATTACTGGTTAGCATTTATTATTAAAATGTGAAACTGATGTTTGAAAAGCTCCATATAAGTTTAGACCAGGCTTGATTCAGACAATGTCTTTACCAACTTTCCCCCTACAGTATAACTACCTGTTCTTTTTTTCCTCCCTTTTATCCTTGTATCATAGGCATTTCCCCATGTTATAGACTTCATAATTATCCTTTAATGTATATGTTAATATTCCCAACCACTAAATGCACAATACATTTGTTATTCTCCTTTTGGTTGCTTCTAATTTCTCACTATTATAAATGCTGCTGCAATGAGCATTTTGGGGACTTTGGCTTGTATTTCTAAAGGTAGAAATAATGGATAAAATAGTATGTACATCTATATGCGTCTGGATATTGTTTGCTATTTGTTTTTCAAGAAGATTGTACATAGTCACCCAGTCATTAGCAATGAATTAGAAAGTTGTTCTCACCAGCTTTGGGTATTAATATGTAAAATTTTCTCGTTAACAGCAAAATAACTTACCTCGAAGCTTTAAAATTTTTAGGAGTGCAAACATGGCCATCTCTGTCTCTGCTTTCTTAAACTGCTTTCTGCTTGGAAAGTTGTTCCCTTCCCCCTTCCAGAGACTCTGGATTTGCAAATGTGGGGAGAGCAGATTCTCCCCACAGGGTTTAAGCCACACCTCAGAACAATTACATCAAAACATCTGGAAGTGGGTCCTGGGCCCCAGGTGATTTCCATGCGCATCCAAGCCTACCATTGGGGTAGAAGGTGGGGTTCAAAGTCTGCTTTGAAAGGGCCAAATAAGACAAGGGATATTGGGGATATAGAGGCAACAGTTTCCCTTTCACGAAGTTTGATGAAAGGCAAAGAGATAACAAAAGTAGCTCGAAGAGGCAGCAGTATCAAAGAAAGGTGCTTTTAAGAAGGAATAGGTGAGCTGCATATGTTTGAAGGCAGAGGGAAGGATTCCATGGAAAGGGAGAGAATGATGTGAGAAACTGAGAGAAAGAAAGATGAAGAAAGCAGGAATGAGGGGAAGGAGTTGGCCCAGGAGGAGGAGTAGTATGGGTTAAGGGAAAATCATTCTTGCTTAAAGAGATGTGAAGGAGAGAGTACGGGGAGGGGGGAAATGCAAGGACATTTTGAGGTGTGGGAGTTTGCATCAGCTGGCCCCGATCTTTTCAGAGGAGCAAGAAACTCCTGGGAGTGGGGTCAGGGCAGTGGAAACCATTGTGGTCAACCACTGTGGAGAAAGGGAAAAAAGGAAATAGAGTGTACTAGATGCAGGAGATTCAGTCAACTGGTCAACAACACTCCTGATGAAAGTCCCTATTGAGAAGGGACAACAAACTAATGACTAAAATTAGGGTTGGAGATTATTAGCTGTTATTTATCCACTTTATCCTTGCAAGTTTGTGCTTGTGAGCTGGCTTTATACATTGTATCAGCCAGGGTTCAATCAGGAAAGCCAAGCCGCTCTGCAGGACATAGAATGACATTTTTAAAAATGTGGGTTAGAACTGAAGCAATGGTGGGATGTGATGGAGGTCTTCCTAAGACTGTTGCCTCTGCAGGTGGCATTAGGATTATAGGTCAGCAGAGACTGAAAGCAGGATGTGCAGTGAGGGAGAGCAAAGACAAACTGGAAGTCATGAGGGCAATTAGTACCCACGTTTGTGTGACTGTCTCCACCTTGGATGTGGGTGACCTGCAGAAGTAGCTGGTTTTGTCAAAGTTGCACATGTACCCGGTCCAGGACCTGGAGGAGCCGAGCCCCACAGCCAACAAGGTAGACCAACAGAGGCCCCACAACAGTTGTGAGCTGCCACCGTGCCTGGGACCTACACAGAAATGGCTGCCTCATTTTTGCCTGGAACCGTGGGGTTGGGGTGGGGGGGGGGGTGGGGTGGCAGGGAATTCTGGGAGAGTGGGATTCAGTGTGCTGACACCTTACGGTCACCACACACACACAGTCTCTACCTACATAGTGTTTGAAAGTACTCCACAGACTCAGGCAGGAATCGGAGACACGAAGTCGACTGCAAGCACCATTTGAGTTTTAAAAGAGCAGAAACGCCAGCCCCGAGGTTACAACGTGGACCCAAAGTCACATCTAGCGTTTCGACTGGAATGGGGACATTTAAAACTTTATTTCCTGGTCCTACCCATGAGCGAGAATGGAGACGCCCTCTCCTGGCTGGCGGCGGAGTGCCAAGGAAACTCCTCACACAAATGTTTTGTGTCATTGCAGCAAGAAGCGTGGGGCCAAAGGCATCCCTGGCGTTTTTAGACATGTGGCCTTAAGGGAGCTTTTCTCCTCTCAGCACACCCTTGGAGCACACGTGGCGGTGCGGAGTGGGAATGGGAACACCGACCCTTCCCGAACAGGGCTGGGCGGGAGCAGCTAACTCTCGTGAGGCATTTCCGCGGTGAATCTGAAGACGCCGCAACGTCCCAGATTCTCATAACGCTGCTCACATATTTGTCGTCCAACGAAGCATGGCTGAAATAACACAACCACCTTGTTACAGGTTTGGGGAATGCAGCGTCAGCTAGCCTCCTGGCCCGGTGGCTTCCGTTCCCCTCCGCGGAGGTGGCCAGCTGAGGAGCCAGGCCCTCTCGGTCTGAGGGATGGTGACCACGTCTGCTCTGGCCTGTGCCCTGCCTGCTTCCTCTATCACGGGGAATCAACAAGACAGAAACTAGCCAGCCAGCTCTTCCTTCCTGTAGTTCAGCCTAGGTAGCCACGTGCAATGCCTCAGAGAGGCTTCTGTGTTAGACTCGGATTGCATTTACTTTTACTCAGCAGGTGCAACCAAGCTAAACTGGAAAGCAGAGCCATTTAATGGGACCTGGGTTGGAAGCATTTTGGAAAATGTTCTTGGAACCATGAAAGCCTGGCTTCCCAAAGCTTTGCTCAATCTCTCCCTTTTCTTTCCTCCTCCTTGGTTTTCTCTTCCTTCTTCCCTCTTCTCTTTGTCCTTCATTCTCATTCCAGAAATGCATAACCAGCCACGGGAGTGTTTACTGGGCCCAGGCCTGTGATGGGACTGGGGATACTGAGAAGATACAGCCTTCTTCCTCAAGGGACAGATTAATAAGCACCACATTGCCCTGGCGGGGCAGGCACAGGGGGTGGACGGGCATCAGGTGAGCTGAGCCTTGAAAGAGAAAACACAGTTACCTGGTGGTCTCCTTTGTTTTTAGTTCTCACTTCTCTGCCCAAATGTCCTCTTTTTGTGCCCTTTGCCACCATTAGACTGAAGAAAGAGAGCCTGGCAGCTGATAGTCAACCTTGAAGGCACACTTCTTATGTGCATCTCTGGGCCCCATATCCTGGGTAAAGAAAGCATTCTCAAATACCAAACTCTCCAACTCCCTGACTCCCCAGAGGCACCCAAAGCAAAGTTCCAGACACCTAATCATTGGCCCCCTTTTAATTAAGGCCTCTCAGCTGTGCCGGCCTGTTAAAATTTCTGCAATTCTCTTAAAATACAAACATACTTCACTTTCAAGGCTCTTCCCTGTTATTCACAGTTTTCCGGGCTGCTTGTGCTAGATTTTGTTGTTGCCTTTACTTTCTCTCCTGGCCCATCCATACCAAAGCTGATAAGGTGGCCAGAAGCTTAAACAGAATTTGGCTCCCAGGCTGAGAGGTGAATTTATCATCCACCCGGTCCCCTGGTATCACACCTGTCCTCCCAGACACACCCTCTGGTACCCGGCCCAACTGTAACCTGAAGGTGCTGATTGCCAGGGGATGGGAATCAGCTGTTAAGGGAGGGGCTTGAGAATGCTCATGTGGTAGCACCAGACCTACAAGAAGAGACTGAGCAAAGTTCGAGATTGCTCCAAGGCTGGAAGTGAAAGTTAATAAACAGGTAAGGCTTTGAAACGAGGTACCAAGAAAGATAGACTTTCTGTAGATTCTTTACAGGGAGCATGTCACTTATCTGCGCTGCCTTCGGGGTGCTGCAGCTAGACAATCCGAGGGTCTTGGAGGCTGCTGTCGGGCTGATAACCCTGAATGCTGCCCTTCTGTTATATGGTAAATCCGAAAGTTGGGAGGTGGGGGTGGTGTCCTTGGACCAGCAGCATCTTTGCCGCCTGGGAGCTTGTTAGAAATGCTGGCTCTCTGGCTCCACGCCTGATCTACGGAAACAGACTTCATTTTAACAAGATCCCCAGGTGATCTGCATGCATATGACCATTTGTTACAGAGCTTTATGGCTAATAAAGCCCTGTCACATACATGAAATCCTCATCTGAGGAAGGCAGAGGAAACTGCGGATTTGAGGTGAGTGATTCATCTTTAGGTCACACAGCTGGAACTAGACATTTCTTACCTTCTACTGGTTTGGAGCTCTTTCTGCTGTATCTTTTGGCATCCTGGCGACAATCGAGAAAGAATCATGGTTCACAGGGTCCTATGCTGAGCTCTCCCCTCATGCCATCAGCGCTCTATGTGACTTGTTAATCTCACTGGACTTGGGAGGTGGGGCTTTTATTTTTCTCATTTGTTTTTCCACTAGTTAAGTGGTGGAGCACCAGAAGCAAGTAGTGCATTCCAGACTGTTTGAGTTACCCACCTGAGAGTTGGGTTTTGGATTTCCCAGTAGTGACGGGGAAGCAGCAAGGAACAAGGGGATGACACATACATGGGTGTGACACTGGATAAGTCACCTCACCATCCTGCCCTTAGCCTGCTGGCCAACCCCAGCCCAATCTGCTGTGTGGCACCTTGGGAAAATTTCCAATACAGCTGTCCTACAAAAGTTCCTGAGAATGAGTTAAAAACCCTCCTTGCAGCTACATTACAGCCTTCCAATTTCAGCTGGCAAAAGGGTACCTTTCAAGAAGGGAAGGTGGTTGAGCCTGGAGTATTCCCTACAAACCCCACACCACAGACTGAGTTTACTGCCAGTGAATCAGGAACATATGGTACTCAACAAGCTTCCCTCTGAATGCGCACTGTTTAATAACCTAGGGAATCGCTGTTTCTCAAAACAGTTGGGGTCTGTTACCAAATCCAGGCCCTCTGAAAGCCAGTTTGAAATGTACTGTCAAACACACCACACTCTCCAGGGCCAGATTAATGCATCTTTGCTTTATCCACAGGAGATTACTTCCCAATAGTACCATTTGGTGGTTGTGACTCAGAATGGGGTCTGATTAGGACCAAGGTTTGAAAAACACCTGACCAGTTATGCTGAGTAAATGCAGCTTAAAACAAATCACAAGCACTGCTTTGGTCACAGTGCAAAAGAACACACACTTGCTGCTTCTATTTTCAGAAAATTAATGAACGATTTCAGTTATGGCAAAACAGCCCTGCAGACAAGGGTCAGTTTGCTCTTTTAATCAAGAAGCTTTGCCAAATATTTACTAAAATAGGGCAGACTCCTTGTAAAAGTATAAATAGTTTTGTTTCTTATTTAAAATAAAAAGGTCCCCAGCACCTTATATGGTCTGGTCCTTTGATGGCACTCAAGTGTTTTTATAGTAGGATTTCCATTGTGGTCTCTGCTAAGGAAAAAAGAAACAAGATTGCAACACGAGTTCAGAGAAAAATGATGCTTCACATAAAAATCTGATAGAAAACTCTGCAGAGTAAACTGTGAGTAATGTTGTCTCGAGAGGATAAAGCATGTGGTAATGCACTCAGACTCAGTGAAGGCCAAGGTTTCTGTAGCAGACTCAGTTGGTTGCTTACTCAAGATCTATCCCTCCTTCTTGATGTGACTTTGCCCAGTTATCTGTCTCTCCCCAGCATGATTCAGTGGATGGGCTTCATGGGCAAATTCTGCTTAAAAACAATCACGGGAGTACTATCGATAGGTTTAAAAATAGGCATGTGATCCAATTCTGTCCAATGAAAGGTGAGAAATCTGCTGAGGGGGTTGGGGAAAGATTTCCTTGCACCCAAGAAAGAAAAGTAAGAAACAGATTCTTCTTCCTGTGGTTATGGTCACATTTGGATATGATACTTGCAAAGAGGCAGCCATCTTGCTCTCCAGCAAGGGTAAAACTGACACAGGGGTGGGGCAAGGCAAAGAGAGTCAGTGAGACATGGAAAAGAGCCCTGACACATCCCATCTGGAGCCCACCTGCCTCTTGATTTGCTGTTATGTGAAGTAACGAACGTCCTTATTGTTTAAATCAGTTTGGGTTGGTGTTGGCAGTATTGGCTGCCCAAAAAGCATCCAAACTTACTATTACATTGTCCTGAAAACTTCACCTCACCTGTTGTGCTGCCAAAAGGCTTCTGAAAGGTTAAAATGTCCTTAAATGATGTAACATAAAGCTGTAGGTTAAATAATAAGTCTAAATGATGATCTATACTGGCTATAACTAATTTCATTTTCATTTCTCAAGGTAGGCAGGTCTGAGTGGTATCCTAAAAGACACTTTCTATAATGAAGCTAAGGTTGAGTCAGTGGTATATGTTGCTAGGACTGGCTGAGTGAATCTCTTCACCTCTCTCATGTGGCCCCCTTCTAACATATTGCTGAGAATGTCAAGACAGCTGATGGGGGTCAGAGTTCATGGTGGAAGGCCTAAAACAGCAAATCTTACTGGGTCACCCGGGAGTTCAACCTCTGGCCGAGGCTGCGGGGACATCTTGAGATACAGACACATAGGTTTACTATCCCACATCCCATCTGAGATCTGAAGCTCAAGTTTTAGAGGAAAAAAAAAAAAAAAGAAATCTTTGCTACATGTAAAAAAGAATAAGGATTCTCAATTATAGTCTGGTAGCATTTATGCCTCTGATTGCATGTATCCCAAAAATAGGCTGCTAATTTTCCCCAACAGAAATTTCACCCCAAATTGTTCTTTCTGCATGGAGTCAGAGGGTTGACAAAACAAATAAGAGATATATTCTGTATTTGATATTCGGAATGTCTTTTTTCTCTCCCCTACCCTTTTGTTACCTTCTTCAAAGGTCTTTATACAAATATTCCAAAACGAAACAGTGAAATAAAAAGAGTCAAAGGGAATTCTAAAAGCGTCCTCTGCCTGTATCTGATGAATGAAACGGTTAGAGTTTTCACCTGTAATTATTTGGCTTAGTGCCTGAATTTCCTGTTTCCTCCTATCTAGGAAACCTGGTTCAGCACTCCCCACCAAGTCCATCACAGGAGGTGATTACTGAATGTGCTACCAGCTCTAGCAAGGAAAGGCTCGAGGTTTAACTCTGTAAGGGCCCCTGGTTCTTAAATTACAGGTTGGAGGACTGATGGGTTGCCCAACCAAAATTGAATCTGGAAATATTTTTCATTAGAAGTTAGAATACGGGGGCACCTGGGTGGCTCAGTCAGTTAAGCATCCGACTCTTGATTTCACCTCAGGTCATGATCTCAGGGTTTGTGAGTTTGAGCCCCGTGTTAGGCTCTGCGCTGACAGCGTGGAGCCTGCTTGGGATTCTCTCTCCCTCTCTCTCTGCCCCTTCCCTGCTTCTGTACCCCCATGCTCTCTTTCTCTCTCTCAGAATACATAAATAAGCTTAAAGAAGTCCGAATATTAAACTTTGTTTCTGTATTCACTCAAAATTATAAAATAAGGGTTAAATTCTGTGGAGGACTGCAGCAGAGGTTGTGAGAATCTATTGGCTGAAGAGCAAAACTCACAAATCATTAACCAGATGTTGATTATGATTCTGTGTTGATGCATTCTCACAATGGTGAGAATATCTCTGGTTGTGCTGACATTTTGGTGCACACCAACACTCTCTTCAAAGACTGTAAACAGTGTGGTGTGAGCTCTGTTTAGAAAGAATTACTGCTCTGTAAAGTTAGACGCTGAGAGTCTTTTCATTTCTTTCCTTCCCGGAAAGGTACAGTGCCTTCCTTGCAGGCACTGCTCTGGGCAGCATGGGGCACAGAAGCAAAAACTATACTCTGTAGCAGGCACAGCCTGACCTCACATACATAACCTTTGGGTTATCTTTAATGTGAAATCCAAACAGAAGGCTCAAGAACTATGTTAACACAGGCCTTTGTCCATTGCATTTGTTACAATTCAAACCAAGAGAGAGTGACACGGCTGCCATGGTAATCATGTCATCTAGAGCACACCTCAGTTTGCGAATGGTTTTCTATACATTATCTTATTTGAACCTCTTAATCCTGGTGGAACTTTATAGGCCAGAAAAGCAGAGAGGAAATCAGAAGGCTGGAATTACTCACCCAAGCTCACATTTGGAGGGCAGAACTGGCACTGGAGCAAAACTGTCTTACTCCACATCCAGTGCTTCTTCCATGAAACCCTATTGTCTGGACGAATGTAGCACAAGAGCAGTATTACATAAGCCTGAAAAGACCAGTGGATCTAGGCTCAAATTCTAGCCTCCACTAGAATTCTAGCTCCACTAATTATTGGAGCTCAAATTCTAGCTCCACTAATTATTGGATCTGTGAACACAGAAAGTCCCTAAGTCCCTGCCATGGCTTCCCATCTATAAAATGGAAATAATAATCTGTACATCACAGGTTTGGAGGGCTGGATGCATTTAATGCATGAATAGCACCAAGCGTAGTGCTTAGTAGGAAACCCGGTACTCAGCAAGTCCTCAATGAATAATAGTTATTAACAAAGATTAAACTTTGGTTGACAATTTTGAGTGCAAATCCCTTTCTGTGGCTTTTCACTCTGCTACTGACTTTTAGTCAAAGATGTCCTGTGAGCTCTATGGAGTGCGTGGGTGGCTCAGTCGATTAAGCGTCTGAGTCTTGGTTTTGGCTCAAGTCATGATCTTGCAGTTTTGTTAGTTTGAGCCCCATGTTGGGTTCTGCACTGACTCTGCTTGGGATTCTCTCTCTCCCCATCCCTCTGCCCCTTCCCAGCTCACGCTGTCTCTGTCTCTCTGAAAATAAATAAACGTAAAAAAGATGTCCTATGATTTCTAGCTTCCTCCCCTACCAAATGAAGGCAACAGGGGCTTCATACAAAAACCTGGAAAACCCCTTCTATCTGACCTCTGTTTTTGCACAGGGCTCTCCACAGTCTGTGGGGTGTGTAGGTGTGTGTGTGCGTGTGTGTCCACCCTAGGTGTGTGTGAGGGAGAAAGAAGTGAAGGACCCTTGTATCAAATTTACCAGCTTTTCCTTCATGTTAACACTCACCCAGCACCTAGCCAAGGACTTTCCAGTGGGGGAGATTAAAATGCAAAGGAAAGTGGTGACATTGGGAAACTGCCACAGGTCTCTTGGAAAATAGACACCAGGTCTCTTGGAAATAGACAATACACAGACAAGTCTGCTATTGATTTCAAAGACTTATTGATTCTAGGATGGCGGCAACATGATTTGGTAAATCATTTTCTTAAATTTATATCATTTTTTTAAAGCACTATAGGGCACAAACAAGTAAACTATGATATTCACATCACCTGGGAGGAATGATAATACAGTGAGAAAGCCAGCACAGAGAAGAGGCTGTTCTTATTACCACACCAAAAGACCTGGATATTCAAAGTAGGGATGGTTTACTGTGTGCCAGATAAACCACTCTAACCGAGGCCCAGGAGGTGGGGGCAGTTCAGAGTCCTCCCTCCAACCCTTTTAAAGGTAAAGTAAGCAAGTACTTGCTGGGATGTGCAACATAAGAGAAAAACAGGAAAAGCACAAATTCCTGCATGGCGTCAAAGTGATTCTTGAAGGAGGAAAACATTCCTTAGGGTTATAATTGGCCAAAGGGGTCACAGCTCAGGCTCCCAAAGTTTTAAGTCTTTTGTATTCAATGGTTAGTTGTTCCCAAGAAGCCCAACATCACTGGGGATGTGGAGGGGATGGTTTCTGTTCAGACCTTCAGATCAAGTGTTCACGCTCTATACCTACCACTCCCCTTTGACACCTCAGGATCTGGTATGGATTCCAGGGTTCCACTTGACTCCCCTTCTCCGGCCTGTGAGTTCACACATGGAGCCCCCTGGTGTCCTTTCCCAAAAGCAGAATTTTGGTTTGGGGCCTCTAACCTGGGAGACGCTCTAATAACAGGAGCCTCTGCATAACGCCTGTATGGATGGGCAGCCTTAGTCAAGCCTCAGAAAATGTTTCTGTTACCATCCTCAGCTGGGGAAGTGAGGGCCTATGGGCTTTAAGACATTTAAGTAAGAGGAATCAAAAGAGGACCATTCACGCAATTTAAAAATAATAGATAGTTATGATCACTTTTCATCAGCATGATTGTTTTGCTTGGGGGCAAATTAATGCTCAGGGACTGAAATTCTCTTTGCCAATAGTTTATTTAACACAGTTTCAGTTACGAATTTCACAAGCCAGTAGTATACAGAATAATGTCTCTTATTAAGCCAATGAAAAACTAACATACTCCAAATCAATGATAAATTAATCATTGTTCCAAGAAAGGAGAGATGAAAGGAATAAAGTCCAAATTTAGTTGAGGTGTACCGTTATAGCAGCTGGTACTTGTGAGAGTGGCTTAGGCAACTAAGAGCTGTTGTCCACCTGCCAGCACAAAACTAAAAGTCCTATGTTGCTGGAACATATTGTCAGGAAACTAACTCACCCCTGTCTCCATTGCCTTCAGTTTGTGATTTAGTCAGCTCCTTCTTCCACACTTTTTTTTTTTAAGTTTATTTTTTAAATTTATTTTGATAGAGAAAGAGCAGGGAAGGGCAGAGAGAGAATCCTAAGCAGGTCCTGACATGGGGGCTTGAACTCACTCACAAACCGTGAGATCATGACCTGAGCTGAAAATCAAGAGTCTGATGCTCAACCGACTGAGCCACCCAGGCGCACCCATCCTTCTTCCATATTTGTAATGAGTCACATGAACACAAAGTCACAGCTTTGAAAAGCCAACTAACCACAGGGAATTTAATTCCTACTTATAATTTCAGAACACCTTCTTTCCCTTCCCTGTCTGTATCTGGCCACAGCTGCACAACCCAAAGTTACTTCAAACTGGTCTTTCTTTTTTAGGGAATTATCTGCATACTGAGCACACACTGAGATCGGAAATTAAATTCTCTGGTTAGAATTACACCTCTCGGTAATCCAGGAAATTAAATACAGCCTTAATCCATCACCCACCACCTAAACTATGTCTCATTATCATATCAAATGATGGGGTTCGGGATCCCAGTGAGAGATCTACTTTTTCTGTAGTGTTTTTGTTGGTAGCAATTAGTTAGCCAAGAGCTGTCTAATGGAAAGGCATGGCATGTGAATTGATCAATGTTGTTGTTTTTAAAGTTTAAATCATTAATCGGTAGCTTCTCACCTGACAGAATAACACCCAGGAGGGATTCTTTATTACTCATGCAGTGAAATTAAATGATCAGTCACTCTATAACGCTAGTACGTTCTGGTAAATTTTGAATCAAATAGATTACAGATTTTATGTTTAATTTAGTTTCAATATGAGTTTATAGTTCTCTAACAGCTGAGCAGGGAGCAGACTGTGTTTTTTGTTTATTTGTTTGTTTGTTTGTTTAGTCTATAAGAAAAGGAAAGTAAGGAAGGAGGGACTAGGGACCAAAGCTGACTTTCAAGCCAGCTGTGTTTCTTCTTCAAGAGGGACCACTGAAGAGGTGACGGTTTGTTTAATCTGAGAAATGTAAACAGAAGGAAGCCTGTCACAATTAAGTTAGAATTTAAGCACTAATTAAGTCTGATGCAGGATAATGGAGATTTAGATTTAGTAAATATTGGTCCCAAATGGCTCTACTTTCTTTATACGTCTCAAATTAATCTTAATGTAAACCAAAGTGCATGTGTTCTTTTCAAAGTAGAGTTTACTCACATCTGTATTCTACAAGAAATGAGATTGGAAACCACAAGGATTACATTTCCCAGGAACGTATATGAAAGACCACAGCCTTGCGGCCGTGCTATCTGTATTTCTGCACTATGCTTGAGGCCCGTCCGTTCACACAGACCAGCCACACATCACAAAGGAATCCTGGGCCAGATTAAACACACACACACACACACACACACACACACACACACACACACTCTTATATAAACTGACCTTAGGTGTTATAGACTCTGAGATTTTAAGATCTACTTTTTAAGATTGGTTGCATAACTGGAAGAGTGTGTTAAAAATATTTGAAAAAGAAAATTCTAATTAATCTACCAGCAACTACAGCTCCCATTTCAGTGATGGCTAACTGAAAATCCAGATTGCCTTTGAGGGCATGGAGAAATAAACAGTTCCTGATACTTCACAGAAGAGGAATTTATTTAATGCTGTGAAGGGAATTTGTGATTGCCCAGTTTATTTTAAGACCATCTTTGTCACTAAAAAATACATTCTTGTTGAATAAGTTAACCTTTAACTTTGGTTTTTATGTAAAGATGATATACCTATATTATATTCTTAAAGTTGTATTGTTTTTTTAAACAGCTGGCATCAGGAAGGAAAAAAAAACCCAACCCTCACTTAAAAAAGGTGAATGATTTTCCCAAGAGAAGAATTTTGTCATATGAATTGGTGGGCAGACCAGGAAATATTTTGGTAATGGAATGTATGGCATCTTAACTTTTAGATCAGAATCACAGACCTGGAAAGGACAATCCCCCTCTTCTGAGTAGGGCTTTCCCTGAAAAACATTAGCATTTTTCTTAACAGTTTGATAACCAAAATAGACATTAAGAAAGTAAATCAGCTGGGCTACCCATTTTACAGGTGAGAGGACTGAGGCCTTCTCAGTGAACCCACAAAACAGATGACAGCTTTGATGAGATCCAGGAGAGATGTTGGAGGAGGAACCAGCAAGAATCAGGCAATGGGTAAGATGTGGAGGGAGGAGAAAAGAGCAATCAAGGATGACTTCTAAGTTTTTGATCCGAGCAGTTGGGCAGGAGGTGAAGTCATGTCCTGAGATGGTGAGGACTGGAGGCAGAGCAGGTTGGGAAGGTGGTGAAACACAGGGTTCTGCTGTGGATGACGGCTCAGGTGCCTGTTAACCATCTGAGTGGAGATGTTAAAGAAACAGTTGAATATGTGAATCTGGAAGCTCAAGGGGGATCAGGGCTGGAAATAAAAAGTGGAGAGGATTAGGATGGAGAGGAGAAGCAAACTCAGGACTGATTTCTGGGCAGGGAGTACTTCTAGAAGGAAATTCGGAGTTGGAAAACTCATAATGTTGAGCTCCTCTACTGAGTATCTTTATAATTTTGTTTAGAGTCGTAAATTCCTGGACTAGCAAATATACTCATGTTCAAACATATGATTCAATTACATGAATGAGAGTATATTCTGGGTCCAAATGTTGACGGGTTTTGGATTAATTGCTTTAGGATTATTTTTAATCATTGCAAATTGTAAGTTGACTATATTCGTACCTTCATATCCAGTAGGAACTTGTTCAATGAACGTGACAAATATTTAGTAAATGCCTTTAGAATCAGACATCCTGGACTTGAGTGCTAGTTATATCACTTAATTAGCTGTGCTTTCATAGGCAAATAAATCAGGGTCTGAGCCTTGGTTTCCTGAGGTATAAAATGGCATTGGGAGGGTTAAGTGAGACAATTTACCTTAAATTTTACCTTAAAATACCTGGAACAATTCCAAGCACAGAGTAAGAGCTCACTAAGAGGAAACTATTATTATTTAGATAAGGCATGTTCTCCCAGGACCTTCCAATCTGGTGAGAGGATACAGACACTACCAGGAAATGCCAGAAAGAAGTTTCCAAAGTGAGCAGATTTGATATGAACAGGGATCTCCTTAGAATACTTTCATTCCCTTCCTGTCAACAGGAGTCAGGAGGATGGTTCTAGCCTCCCCTGCTCTGTTTCATGGCTCAAAGCCAGATGGCAGCCCGGCTCTAGTCCTTGGAGAACTCTTTCTGGCCACTAAAGAGACACCAACTCCTCAGAACCTGGGGCCAAGTGCAGCTGGCAGGCCCTTTCTCAGTCCCTTCCTTCCCTTGGGTGCCTCTGCCCTCCCCTTACCAGCCTGAATGTCTTCCCCACCAGAACCTTACTGTACCCCTCCCAGAGTCACACTTGGTTCCCTGACGTGCTGCTGTGTCCCCGGTTAGCTGTTTCAGTTCCCCCTCTGGTCTGGGGTTTCCAGTAACAAAGGTTGTAGCATCCAGAGGACATGTTCTTACTGCTGTGTTGGGGTCCTTCCAGCTGAGCCTAACGTGCAGCCACCTGGCCTAGAGATGCTGAGCTCAAACGAGGGTTGTTTGGGGACCTGGGCTGAAACCCCTGTTGAATGGTTTACCCTGGTCTAAGGTGCCACTGTACTTTTGCAGGCATAAATTTCATCCCTTATAATGGCAGCGGCTATTTGTCGCTGCTGGGTATGACTACCTGGCTCATTCACTGGTCTAATTCACTATGGATCTTGAAATGTTCCTTCTTCTGTTTATCATATCACAGTAGCTTCAGTAGCCAAAGGATCAAATCTAATCAGATGAGATGTGCTTCCTGCCTTAGACTTGCCCTATTGGCAGCCAGGCCAGTTATAAAGGCAAAAAGCAGAATTTAGTCTGTTGCTTGGTATGGAGCTCAGTAACAGTTCAATACCTGGGTGTTGGGGCCCAAAGCAATGGGTGCTCAGATTCTCCAGAGATTTATGGAATTGAAGAATAACAGCCATAACAACAAAAATTTATAAAATGTAAAGTGTATGCTGGTAAATAAACGCGTATGTTTATTTAAAATAGTATATTTTAAAATGATTACTTTTTAATTGATTAACCCAGTGCTTCAATCTATTGATAGTCCTCAGCCTTGCCAGGTTACTTTGTACTCTGATCTTCCTAATTTCTACTGTATGCTTGAAAATCAACAATTAGGCATCTCCGTGGGCCAAGGAAATGAGGTCAAGCCTTGCTTCCTACTACCAGACAGGAGCCATCAAAGATCTCAGGTGGTCAGAGCTTGAGGAGGGGCAGAAGTGGGTTTACTAAAAAGGTAGGTTTAAGCACGAGGACTTGGGATTTTTTCAAGGTCCTGTACTTGATTTTGTATTTGTCATTTTACATTGTTTTTATTTTAAAGGCACAGAAACCATATGAGCTTGAGGCCTCACCAAACCTCAGTCTACCTTTGGGAAGAGTGAATTCACTCCAGGGCCAGGCAAGGGACACCTCTGGCTCCCTCTGGGGCACCCTGCCTTGAGGGGTCAGGGGGCTGAGCTGTGAAACCATGATGGGTACAGTCTCCATGTCAACAGGACCCAGGGCACTGAGCAAGGGCAGTGTCGGGAGAAAGGTCCCAGGGTGCAGGATACTGCTGGAGAAATTTGCAGGATATGAGGCAATGGACATTCACATCCATCTGAGTACCAAAAGGGGGTGTTTTTGATGGAGTGGTGAAAATATAAATTCACATGAAATGTAGGTTGTGAAGTAGGGCACTGCATATCCATCTAGTCGCCTAAAGGAGCCTCCCAAGGCCTTCTGTCTCCCTGAGGTTGCTCACATGTGACCCGAACCCTCTTCATTTGGGAGACTTACGTCTGGGATTCCCTGTTCTTTGCATGTCCCATTTGGGCTCCTTGTTATTGCTGTACATTTTGTGGTTTCTATTTAATCCTAGCTGTTTCCCCGGGACTCTGGCCAAGTTCCTAGATCCATCCTACCTGCACGGAGGGAAGGGAATGTAAATAGTAATAGATTTTGAACAACATTGTAAATGCTTTATGGACTGTGTGTTACAGGGAGTAACTGAGCTGTAAAATTGGAATTAAACCTATGTGTTTACAGAAATGTGCCAATTGTAAAACTTTTCTACTTTCTAAATAGAGGCCTTTGTGAATGCAGAGCTTTGGGTACACAGAGGGTGGTTCAGAACCGAGGACTTCAGGACCTCTCCTGTGAACATCTGAGATGACATCTTGGTCCCATTTTCCCCACAGCCCTTTGGAATAACTCTTCTTGGGGGGCATGCAACTTCTTCATTGAGTCTGTAATGCATTCTTCGTTAAATACCCCTCATATGTGCCCTTCCATGTGAGCAGGAAATGCCCCTCCCTCTGAGGTGAAAATGGTGCTGTCAACACCCCTCTTCAGAGGACATATGCTTTCTGAGTGATAGTGATGAGCTCCACCAGCTGTCATTGTCTCCACCCCCTTCACTGACGAGCCAGCTGGAAATATCCCTCTGAGTCACTGTGAACAAGACAGCTTCCTTCCTTCCTTTCCTTCCTTCCTCCATCCTTCTTTTCTTGTTCCCTCTTTTCCTTCCTCTCTCCCTCCTTCCTTTCTTCCTACGGCTTTCCTTTTCTAAATGCTCCAAGACTCTTGGCTTTGCTCATTTAATCACTAATTGACTCCACAAGCAGTATGTAAAGTAAAAGAGGATTCTGCTAGCTGTTCTGGGCCCGGAGGACACCCCCACGCACGCATACACACACACATCCAAGGAGTAATAGGAGACGGAAGTAGCTTAGAATCACAGAAAATAAGTCAGCCAGTCCTAGCTTTGAATCCTGGCCCAGACACTTACTAGGTGAGAGACCTTGGGCAACTCAACTTCTCTGAGCTTCTGTTCCTTCCTCAGGTGCATAATGGGGAGAACTTGGCAAGGGCAATATAAGAATTAAAATCCATATAATAGGTGTCCACTAAGTGGTACACATTGCTATCTGTATGACCTGGACAACCGTTCACAATTTTTCCTGTAGTCTTAAAGAAGGAAATACCCAGAAATCAGTTATCGTTTGGGTTTCTGACAGATACAGATTGGTAGGAAATAAGTGAATCAGTATTTCAGAAATGGGCATAAAGCCGTGGGAGGCTCAATTCAGAGATCATTTTAGACTGTGCTTGGCTCACTGGAGACCAGCCCACCAAAGTTCATTCACTGGGAGCCAGATTAACGAACTAGAATTGAAATGGGAAATATTTGGGCATGTCAGATAACTAAGTGTCATTCTACTGTGGACTTGTGAGAGCTAAGCATTCTGGAGCAGGTTCCAGGATATTCTGTCAGTGGAGTATGCACAATATGACCTGGGGGGACACTAAAAATCCTACCCTGCCCAAGAGTGTTTCTCCAGCAGTTGGTACCCACGTTGGCACCCTGTGTTCAGATGCTAGTTTTGATACTTTCCACCCTTGAGTCTAGGCTGCCCCAGGCACTTGTGTTCCACATCTTTCCCCAGCCTCATGTACCATCAGATGTTCATCTCTGCATTCCATCTGCTCTCAGCTGACCGTAAATAACACTAAGAAGCCACCCAGCAAACCAACCCTGATAAAGGGATTAATGGCTGGCCACAAGAATAATAGCACTAAAAAGCATTTATTTTGTACCAGGAACTTTACAGAATGTATCACTTCTAACCTGTATGAGAATTCCACGTGGTAGTTTTTCCCTGCATACTGTTATATAGATGAGGAAACTGAAGCTCAAACAGGTTATTAATTTGGGCAAGATTGCAGTCTAGTACCTGGTGGAACTAGGATCTGAACTCAGATTTGTCAGTGACTGTTGAAATATTCACCCACATATTGCCTAAAGTCAAGGCTGCACGAGGGGTGGTGTGGATACCTGAATAACAGTGTAGGTATTAAGGGAGGAGGGACTGATGTTGGGGAGGCAGGCATAATGGCCATTGCAACTCTGTACCCCACCTTCATGCCCTGTGCTTTAAAGGAAAATTCTTATTCCTTCTGGGTAAATTTTCCCGTCCTCCATGCTGAAGCCAAAAGGTGACTAGTACTCCACTAAGAAGAGGTCAACATTGGGGCGCTTGGGTGGCTCAGTCGGCTAAGCATCCAACTCTTGGTTTCAGCTCAAGTCATGATCTCATAGTTTGTGGGTTCGAGCCCCACATCGGGCTTTGCACTGACAGTGCAGAGCCTGCTTAGGATTCTCTCTCTCCTTCTCTCTCTGCCCCTGCCCCCACTCCCATGTGCACTCTCTCTCTCTCAAATAAATAAAACATTTTTTAAAAAGAGGTCAACATGATAAGTAAAGGGGTATGATAAAGCAAAGGGGCATTAACAGGGGCAGGAGCTGTTTCAGAAAGGGCATTGTCAATGTGGGATACAGGCAAGCCACTTGGTCCTCAGGGAGTGGCAAGGAAGAGAGGAAAGACATATGGCAGTGGGGAGGGCTCTCAGAGCTATCTTGGGCAATGTGTGTGCCATCCTGGGGGGACTACGGAGTCTGAGTGCCACCAATTAAGTTGGGACTGCTGGTAGGGGCTTCTGTATTGGTGGTGCCAACAGATTATTTGGTTTACCCAACCAGACGAGAGAGTCCTGGGGATTGGATAATATACCTTGGTGATAAGCGGGGCAGGGGGCGGGTGTCCTTGTTGGAGTGCTTGGGTCAGATCCCAAACTGGCTGTTCATGCAGAGTGTGAGTTTGGGTAAGTTGATAAACCCTTCTCACCCCTAGCTTCTTCATCTGTCAAATGCAAATAATCACTATACCAATACTTCACGAGGGTACCGTGAGGATTAAATGGGTTCATGTATGAAGATACTTAAGACTTAATAGCCTTGCACATAATAAATACCCAATAAATGTAAGCTTTTAGTGTGATTTTGGTTTCTTCATGTAGTATGGTTGTTCTCAGTTGGGGGCAACTCTCCCCCACCTCTATAGGACACTTGGAAGTATCTGGAGACAATTTTGGTTGTTACAACTAGGGGAGTGAATGCTACTGGCGTCTAGTGGGCAGAGGCCTGGGATGGTGCTAACATCCTGCAATGCATAGGACAGGACCCTATAAAAAAAAAGGATTATCGAGCTCGAAATGTTAATAGTGCTGAGGTTCATAAAAACCAAACCATGTGGATCTCCCATTGTTTACCAAGGATTTGATGAGATATTTGATCCAACATGAGACTGGCAAGAGCTGGATTCAGGAGGTTAGCAAACAGCCTCTTTGGTCTGGATAAGCGGAGCTAGGCTGCACATCATTTTGACCCAATTCTCAAATTCTCCTTTCAGGGTTGTTTCATCTGCTGCTTGTATTATCCAGCAATATTTGACTACTTTGACCCCCGCACTTTTATCTTTTTTTTTCCGCAGAGAAGATCACCAGCATTCTGAAAGGCCCGTGAATAGCACCCAGGAGCTAAAATAGGCCATGGCAGCTCCTGAGGGTGGGAGGTACCCTTTGCATTAATGGAGGCCCCCTCCCACCACTGGTTTCACTCATTATACTTGCAGGGGATTTAATAAAATCCTATTTGCATTTCTTTTTTCGAGACAATTCCTCTACCAGGAATCCGGCTCTGTTCATGAATCCCATCTCCCCAGTCACTTGCCTATTGAAATTGGAAACATCGTCCATCTGGTAGGGTCTGCTTCACACCTAACCTCCTGCAACATCACTGATGTAATTGGAAACTGTCTCTCCCTCCCCTGAATTCCTGTCATGATCTGATCACACCCTGACCTAAAGGAAGCTGCCTGATAGCTTTTCTGGGCAAAGACTGTATCCATACATCTCCCCTGGTTTCTAATGCTCAGGCTCAGTAGGTGCTTGAATGAAGAGATGGCCATACAGAGCCCCACAGGAATGCTCCACCACCGCAAGCCAAGTGCAAGTCCAGTACAAGCCTGTGGAGACCTGTGCCCAGGCCCATGCCTCTGCTGTGTGTTTCTGTGGTGCCGCATGTCTCTCTGGTGAGGCCATTTTCTCTTGGATTCCTTGGGAAAATGTCCCAGGCATGTACGATAAAGGTCATCACTCTGGGCACGGGACTGTCCAGCTGAATTTATGTTTCTACCCTTAAGGACCCTGGAGCTAAACTGCAAATAGGGTGGGACCCAGAAATAAGAGAAGATTGTGGTGTGAATGTCAGCGATTTAGAGCGCTGGGCCCTCTGCCCCTGATGCAGCCAAAGGCCACTGCCCACTCTCTAAAGGACTCTTGTTAACAGCCCAAGGGTGTCCTGCGAGTGTCAAAGGAAAGTTCACATTTCCATGCAAGGCCCAGAGGCCAAGGGAGAGGTCAGATGCGTCTGTGGGGTTTTTGTCTGGTTGTTCTTTGTTAAAACCCACATGTGGGCCTGTTTTGCTCTCGCGCATATCTGCATGTGTTTCTGGGTGGGTGAGAATGCTGTGCAGCTGGTCCCGCGAAGTGGTTCTGGCCGACAACGAGGTCGAGGAGGAGCCGTTTAGACAGGGTTGCATTCTGCTCTCGATTTCCAACTTGGCAAAGGAAACTGCATATTCATCTCATCAAGTAAGGGGAGAGTTAAGGGCGTTGCCACCAAATTCTTCTCCCTTCCCACATGTGCGAGTCAGGAAGGAAAAGTTCTGACTGTGTTTTTCTGTAATGCCAACTCATACCTTAGGTATGGCAATAACCGCCTAGTCCCTGGTACATAGTAGGTATCATTTCCTAACTTTTATTATGGAAAATTCAAGCATGTATAAAGATAGAATATACAAGAAGATTTCAGGCATAACAAAGGTACCTATCGCTCAGCCTCAGCATTTGTGAACTCATGACCAGTAGTGTTTTATACACATCCCCACACTCACTTCCTCTACCCTATCTACATTATTTTGTAGCAAATTCCAGACATCACAGTTTCTTCTATAAACAGCTCTGCAGGAATCTCTGAAAGAGAAAGACTCTTTAGGGGAAGGAAAAACAAAAAAACAAAAAAACAACCAAGGGGCTCCTGGGTGGCTCAGCCAGTTAAGTGTCTGACTCTTGAATTCAGCTCAGGCCTTCATCTCAGCTCAGGTCTTAATCTCAGGGTCATGAGTTCAAGCCCTGCATTGGGCTCCATGCTGGGCCTGGAGCCTACTTAAAGCAAACAAACAACCTGCCCCCCAAAACCTCATAGCTACAATTCCATTATCACATCTACAAAATAGCAACAATCCTTGTTTCATCAAATATCTAGCCAGTGTTCAGATTTTAAGTTGTCTCATGACCATCATAATTTTTTTTAAGTTTCCTTAGTTGATTATGTTCCTTACTTTCTTATGTTCGCCTTCTGTTTTTCCAATAAATTGGTAGTTGGATCTTAGGCTTCATCAGCTTCAGCTCTGATTTTTATTTTTATTTTTTTTGGTAGGACTGCTTTATAGACGTGGTATTCTCCCATCAGGAAGTATATAGTATCTGGCTTCTCTCTTTTTGTGATACTAGCAGCTACTAATGATAAATTAATGATGCATTAATTCATTAGAAGTTGCAAAATGGTGATGATGATACTCTAATTCTACCATTACTTCCTCATTTATTAGCTGTAACACTTCTATCAAGAGAAGAGAAACGTCTTACCTACTGCTTGATTAGCCAGTACAATCATCAATGCAGGAAAGGCAAGATAAATGCTTGATTTTTTTTCTCCCGTATTTATCACTGATTAAAAAAGAAAAAAATTGATTCACCACCCTCCTTCAAGTGTGAACAATGATTATCTTTTAGAATCAACATGAATTCATGAATTTAAATGTATTTGATACATTTTAATCTATTGCAGGTACTATTGACTTTCAAACCATCCCATTTCTGGTCATTGGAGTCTCTTTAAGAGGCTTTTTTTTTTCTTTCCTTTTTTCTTTTTAGTTTAAGTATAGTTGACACACGACGTTGCATCAGTTTCAGGTGTATAACATAGTGATTCAGCTTCTCTCTGTGTTATGCTGTGTTCACCTCACGTGTAGCTACCATTTGTCACCATGCAACACTGTCACAATACCACTGACTCTATTCCCTATGCTGTGCCTTTCATCCCTGTGACTTACTCATTCCATAACTGGAAGCCTGTACTTTCCACTCCCCTTCACTCATTTTGTCCAACCCACACTCCCCTTCCTTCTGGCAACCATCAGTTTGTTTTCTGTATTTATGGGTCTGATTCTGCTTTTTGTTTGTTTATTCAATTGTTTTGTTTTTTATATTCCACATATGAGTGAAATCATATGGTATGTGTCTTTCTCTGTCTGACTTATTTCATTTAGCATGATATCCTCTAGGTCCATCCATAAAGTTGGCTTTTTAGTCCCTGGATGCAATCCTAGTAGTTTTCAATGACTTCCTATCTGGTATGACAAGATGTTCCAGGCATATCGTGTGCATCTCCTGCTCTAAATCTGGAGTCAACTGTTTCTTCAAAGAGCCATGTGCCTCTCAGTGGGAAATGGTGTTTCTGGAGCTCATTCTGGGCATCAGGGTGCTCTATGCTAACTGGCTGCTCATTTTTCTAGGCCTTTTTAGTAGACAGGACCAGGAAATAGTTCCTTTCTTAAGATAAATATATCATGAGTTCATACTGATACTTCCAATTTAGAATCAGGATCACGGGGATTCTGCTTAACATCTTCCATCCTATATCTCCTTTCTCCCAAAGTTGAGAATCTTGATTTTCAAAGACAATCCAGCTTTTCAAAAAATCACATAATTATGCACATGTTCCATACAACACACACGCACACCTCAGAAAAATTGCCAACATTGCCACCAACAATATGATTCCTGAAAAGAGTTTAAGTGGGTTTTCTTCTTGCCCTTGTATTTCTTATTACCCCTAGAGTATGTCCCCCTAAGGGACCGGTAGTCAAGCTGAAGTTTTCAAGTCCCATGGAATAGTTCCTCTGTGTGAGGTTATGCAAAGTGCATTCACATTTAGAATCACTTGTTTCATTTTTCTTTTCCAGAATTATTTTTTAATTGAGTTAATAAAATATTTACATGGTTACAAAGTCAAATCTATAAAACAAAGTATATTTAAAGTAACCTAACTTCTATTTCATATCTCCTTTACCTATTTTCTCCTATATCTTAGAGGAAATCATTTATTTTAAAATTTTATGATTTGTTCTTCTATTTTTTTTTGGAAGTTATGCATACACACAGATATACACTTCCTTTTCTCAGATGTATACAATACACAAATTTCACTACTCTGCTTTTTTTACTTACTGTAGCTTAAAGATCACTCCATAGTGGTACATAGAGATATTTCTTACTCTTTTCTTATTCCTTACTTTAATAATGAATATTTGAGTTGTTTCATCTTTTTTGGCAAAAATAACAATAGTCTTGTACTCTTCTTCTTTCTTTCTGTATTTTCAACAGTATATCTTTGGAATAGATTCCTAAAAATAGGATTGCTAGATACAGAGTAGTTTAAAAAGCTTTTTTAACAATCTCAAACTTAAAGAAAATTTGCAAATAGAATACAAAGAACATTTTTTTTTTTTTCCGGTACCATTTGAGGGTAAGTTGCCAATATGATGCATTATCACCAGTGAATACTTTAGTATGTTTTCCCTATAAGCAAAGATATTTGTCCTCATAACAAAAACATAACTATCGAAATCAGGAAATTAACATTAGCCTAATGCTACCATCTAATCCTTGGACTCCATTCAGTCTTCGGCAATTGTATTTTTTTTTTTAAGCACAAGGATCCAGTGTAGAATCACACAGTGCACACTGGTGTCCCCCAACTCTTAGTGTCTTATTTTGCAACAGTTTTCTCTTTCCTTACTTTTCATGACCTCTATATGTTTGATGATGATGAAAAGTCAGTTACTTTGTTGTATGTGCCCCAATTTGGGTTCATAGAACTGCCAGGTTTTTTTTTGGTTGTTTTGTTTTGTTTTGTTTTTTAAGGTGTATTAAATTAATGTTGGTCATGTTCTTCTTAGGTAGCGTCAGGATCTTGGGGGAGACGGTGGAGCAAGATGAAGGGAGGGAAGTATCTCTGGAAGAGAGGGGCTCATCTCCTTTGAAAATATGTTTATCCCATTGTACACAATGGATGAAGGCCTCTTTTAATGAAGGGTGCGGGTAGGGGAAAGGAAGCCGATTCCCCAGGAAGCTCTGCCAGATAAGAAATCTGTGACTCTGTAAACTCCTCTGCTTCTGTGTTTTTGTATTGTCCCTCCTTAGCTTCCTCTTTAGTTCCAATACAGTTATTTGCAGGGGGGAAAAATAATCCAGCTTTGTTTCAGTTGAACTAAAGGGGAAAAAGGATTGGTCAAAAGAGCTGGTCAAGAAGGAGGGCTGGTATGATGGGTCTACCTTCTTCAGGAGTCAAACTCATCAACTGGCTCTTAAATACAAACGGAATGAAATCATGTATCAAAGATGCTTAAACATAGCAAGCAAGCACTGGATGGATAGCTGCTATGTAGACAGTTAGGAGCTCCTCCTTCCTCCTATCAGGGCTCTGCTCATAGCCCACTATAGGCCCTACCCTATTGGACCTGACAGTGTCTCCTTCTTTGTGGGCCTGGGGGTGCCTCCTGGATGGGGACTGTGAAGTCTTATCAGAGCTGAGCAAGGGGAATGGCATGTGCTGAATAGCCTCACATTAATATGACTCTCAGCTATGCAACCCATTAGTTGCCCTGCTTAGGGGGGCTTCCTTCAGACAGCAGGAATGTTTTCCAGAAAGAAGCTGGGTGAGGGCACAATTGATATGGGAGAAGAAAGGAGAAGGACCGGGTAACCATCTATTGATGATGCTTTCAGGTCCATCAGCCAGAGTAATTTCATTTAAACTGAACTTGAGGGGCGCTTGGGTGGCTCAGTCGCTTGAGTGTCCGACTTCGGCTCAGGTCATGATCTTGTGGTCTGTGAGTTCGAGCCCCACGTCGGGCTCTGTGCTGACAGCTCAGAACCTGGAGCCTGCTTGGGATTCTGTGTCTCCCTCTCTCTCTTCCCCTCCCCGGCTCATGCTCTGTCTCTCTCTCTCTCTCTCTGTCAAAAATAAATAAACATTAAAAAAAAAATTTAAACTGAACTTGAGGAGAGAAGGAAGAGGGGGGAAATTGGAAAGTTAAAGAATTTGTGATTGGTTTCCTTTCATGTCCAGAATGCAGGAGCTCAGGTTGGCTAATACTGTCAGGAGCCCCTGCAGCTGGAATGGAGCCAGGCCCAATCCTGACACTCTAGTTCTGAGTCTATCTGAGAGCTTGGTGAGGCAGGGGGCAATTTACCTTAACAGCATTTTAAAGCTGTGTTTTCTTTTCTGGCAACAAACAAAAACAGGTAAAACCTTAGTGCAATCCGAGTGTTTGCCCTGCTTGCCAAAGATAGAACAGACACAATTTCCCCTTAGGAGGGATTGTGGAATTTTGGGGGATGGTGTCTCCGTGTGCATTTACTTCTTTATTTTTAAATGTTTATTTATTTTGAGAGAGAGACAGAGACCCTGCGTGGGGGAGGGGCAGAGAGAGAGGGAGAGAGACTGCCGAGCAGGCTCCACACAGTCAGCACAGAGCCCAATGTGGGGTTTGATCCTATAAACCGTGAGATCACCACCTGAGCCAAAATCAAGAGTCGAACACTCAACTGACTGAGCCACCCATGCGCCCCTGTGCGTACATTTAATTGGGTAGATTCCCCCAACTTGAATAGAGCACGCAAAGACTGTGTCCTTTTGCTACTCAGTAGAAATTCCAACCCACTCATCAAGGGATAATCAAGGTCTACCTTCAAACAACACCTTTGAGATAACCTCAAAGACTTAAAAGCCAATATTGGCTTATAGAAACTCTATGCATATTCCACATATTTCATACATTGGTATTTAAAAATTCCTTGTTTCCAACATAAAAAAAGTTAAGAAAAGAAAAGATGAGGGGTGCCTGGGTGGCCCATTCAGATGAGCGTCCGATTTCGGCTCAGGTCATGATCTCATGTTTCGTAGGTTCGAGCCCCTTGTTGGTCTCTGTGCTGCCAGCTCAGAGCCTGGAGCCTGCTTTGGATTCTGGGTCTCCCTCTCTCTCTGCCCCTCCCCCACTCATTATTCTTGCTCTCAAAAATAAATAAACATTTAAAAATTAAAATTCCCTGTTTCTGATGAAGTACAGTTTGCAGATCACCATTCATCAGAAGGTCCCTATTTCCCTCCCTTCCCCCTCTTTTTCTGGACAAAGCATGAATTTTAAACTCTCTAATGATTGGTATTTGGCAGTAGTAGGAGCTCTCAATAAGAGGGGTTTTGGCATGGTTTGGCCTATTTGTGTATCATTTTATGAATTGGGGAATGATGGCACAATTTGACAGTAGAGCTTGTAGATATAAAAGATTTTGTTAAAACACTTGGAATTTAAAAGCCCTTTCTGCCTTGTAATGAGTCCTTTGAAAGATAATCTGTTTGAGGCCTTATGGGGTTTCTGAGGAAACATGCAGCTTTGAGGGGAAACGCGCTCTCTCTCCCCTGGTCCCACAAGTGCACATTTCTCAACCCAGTGCTCTCACTGGATCGCTCTGCTTCCTGATGCAGTAATCAGATATTTTGGTGAAGGAAATTTTATTTTATTTTTTTTTTTTTCATGTTTTATTATTATTTTTTTTTTATTTTTTAATATATGAAATTTACTGTCAAATTGGTTTCCATACAACACCCAGTGCTCATCCCAAAAGGTTCCCTCCTCAATACCCATCACCCACCCTGCCCTCCCTCCCACCCTGCCCTCCCGGTGAAGGAAATTTTAAAGCCTAATCGTGCTGTAGTGAGGAAGGTGAGATTTCTTTCCTTGCATGTAACTCAAGGGCACATTTTTCTCAAAAACCAGGTATTGCCTTTTGGCTTCCCATAAGATGTCCAGCCCATTACTGTGAAAGAGCCCATAGTCTCTGCCCTTGGAGAGATTACCATCCAGAGTGGAGGAGAGGCAGCCAGCCAAATAATTTACACGTGTGGTAATTGCAGTAAACTTTTATTACTGTTGTCAGTACATTCAACACATTTATTACATTTACTGAGCCCAGTGCCTGGGGACACAAAGGTAAATACTAAAATTTATCAAATCTATATCGTATATTACTGTCACACCACTACTCCTTTTTTGGGAGTAGTGTCACCAGAAAAGAACAAAACACTGCCAATTGTAATATAAATGCATCTGGATTCCAGAGATGCTAAAAAATGGAAAATCTGCATCTTAGAATGAATGAGATGCAGTAATCCCTTCCAGAATTACCCAGTAGGCAGGTTGAAATCAACACAAAACAAGGGAAGAAGCATCATCACATTTGAACAGTGTGCTAGGTTGGTCCACAGCCAGGAACAACTGATGCAAGAGGCAAGGAAGGTAGGCTTCACAGAGGAGGTGACATTGAACAAGGTCCTAATGAGTGAATAAGGATTTGCAGATGGAGAAGAAAGGCATTCCAAGCTGAGGAATCTGGGTGCGAGCTTCAGATATATGTCTCAATTTAAGGCTCACATGAATATGTTAGGTTTTATTATTACTTCTCTTTTACAAAGGAGGAAACAGGCACAGGGTTAGTAATTTGTCTGTTTCTCAGCTGGTGATCAAGAAATATTAGCTATTGGGGCACCTGGGTGGGTCAGTTGGTTAAACATCAGACTTCTGATTTCAGCTCAGGTCATGAATTCAAGCCCCACATTGGGCTCTATGCTAGACATGGAGGGAGGGAGGGAGGGAGGGAAGGAAGGAAGGAAGGAAGGAAGGAAGGAAGGAAGGAAAGAAGGAAGGAAAGAAGGAAAGAAGGAAGGAAGAGGGAGAGGAAGGAAAGGAAGGAAAGGGAGAAAAAAGAAATAGTAGCTATTGTTCTTATTTTGGTCCAATTGTGGGGACAGCTGGGCTCTCCAATATGGTAGCAACTAGCCACATGGACTATTGAGCCACATGTGGTCACTTGAATTGTGGCTAGTCCACATTGAGATGTACCGTAAACATAAAATATACACCAGATTTTAAAGACTTAGATGCCAAAAAAGATGTAAACTATCTAATAATTTTTATATTAACTACACGTTAAAAATGACAATATTTTGGATATATTTGGTTAATAAATGTTATTAATGTCAACTCTTCCCACTTTTTTGAAATCAGCTTTTTAAAATCATATATGTGGCTCACATTGTACTTCTGTTGGTCAACACTATTCTAGAGCAGTCTGCCTGAAGCGGTGTGGTGAGCAAAGAAAAGCAGCTGTGCCCATGTTCGCTACATGCGGCCGCTGGAGTCTGTGCCTCACATACTGGTGCCTCACTGGTTAGGTAGCTTGCCCCAGGCTCCACAACTGCAAGCGGCAGAGCTGGGCTTTGAACCCAGGCACCCTAGCTCTAGAGCCTGCCTTTGAGCTCCAGAATTGTCAGCTGTTGGTGACTTTGAGTGCAAGGGGGCAGGGTCAAATCATTAATGTGTTACTCCCTTCAGGGAGCAGGTATATGCATGTTTCCAGAAGGCCTCTGAGGAGTTGGCGGAATGCTGGGAATTTCTGGCACCAGCCTCCAGGTCTCCAGGAAACAGCTTCAGTCCTGAGCCAGGCTCCTGTGAGAGCTGGGCACCTAGGGCATTCCCTGGAGGGCAACCAGGTTTTGGCCTAGACAAGTGAGCTTCTGCCTGAAGCCTAAGTCCTGAGCAAAGATCAAGCTCCTTCACATCCAGGAACCCCACTCTTGAATATCACTGTTCTACCACCCACCCCACCTCCTACCTGTTGCACATACCCCACATACTTTGAGGTGACTATACCTCCATTAATGCTTTCCCTCAGCTTACTGGCCCTTTTTTCTGTTGCCTACAAGGCCAGTTCATCCTTCAAGACCCAGCACAAACATCACCTTCTCACCAGCCTTCTCTGACTCACCCTGGGGCAAAAGGTATCATCGCTCCCTCCTCTGCTCCATGTGGTAGTTACTAGTCTCCATAGCAGTGGCCCTGCTCGATGACACATCTCACCTGCACACATGCTCACTGCCTGCTTGGAATGGAATGGAATCAAATCACATTCAGTCAACTCAAGGAGACCAGCGACAACCCCCTCACAGTCAAACTCCCCTCTGCGAATCCTCAGGGAGGCCAGCAGCTCCTGCTTTTTGCCTGTTAAAAGGCAGGACTAAAAGAGGAAACGGGTAGTAGTTACTGTTTAACCTCTGAAGTGATTGTTAGAGAAGCAAATCATACAAGAAAAAAAAAAACCTACCATCACAATTTAGTGACGGGGCACATTCCAGGAGACGCGCAGGTTGGTTTAACTCATAGGCTCTTAATCCCTGAAACTCAATCCCTCTCACTCACAGGTGTCACATGCTCTGATGTCTTGGGGTTGGAGGCAGAAACGGGGGCCCGTTTCTGTGACACCTGGAGGCTTCTGTGCTTGATTTCTTGGTTCATTTGTTTCTCACAGCAGACTCACAGAGTGAGGTAAGTTTTGGGATATTTCCATTAGCCTTAAAGTTTTGTCTCAAGAATCAACCACTTGTGACAACTTCTCCCACGTCCCCCACGGTTTGATGACACCTGACGGTCAGTGCTTTGGATTACACCTCTGAGTCAGTTCTTGTTCCTCCCCTGCCACAGCCAGAAGCTGACAGCAGTGATTATGTGCCAGGTAATATCTTTAAGATGGCGATAGGACCTGGAGGATGTGCCTGCCAGAGGCCCTAAAAGGAGCCCCGAGTCAGACCCAGGAACCCCGGGCACGCTGCAGTGTCTGTGGAACTGTCCCCCAACACTGTTTTCACAACAACAAAGTAAAACCGACTCTTATCCCAGAAAGGAAAAATTTGACCCCCAAGCCCCAAGCACACTGTTATTCCGCCCCAGGAGCCTATCTCCTCCATCACCTGAAATATTATTTTGCGTTAAAATTTCAGTTATTCTACTATAACGTCTAGCCAGGGTTCAGCACCTTGAAGCCAGACAACTCAACAGGACGATCTCTCAGTTTTCTTTCTGATTGTGAAGATTCTGATTGTGAAGCACTGTATTTTGGGCTGTGTACAATTTAGAGAAGGAAGTCTGCCTTCTGCTCAGGGAAAGCAGGGAATTTGCCTTGCATTCAGTGTGTGAAGAGCTGTGTGGTGGCACGACATGAGGATATTTAGCTTCTGTTCTCACTCTTCTCTTTCCTCATCTCCTCTTCTTGCTTCTCTTCCTACCGAGAAAGGTACTATAAAGCCTGAGAGGGTGAAATGTCCTGAGGAACTGCATTAGCTCCCTCCTCCTGTGGGCAATAAGGCCCCATAGAGACCATCAGGGTGACCAATCTTAAGAAGTGTTTGGTAGCCCTATCTGCTGGAAATGAGGAATGACGAGGACCTTTTGTGTTTCAAGGGTTGAAAAGGAAAAGTTGCTGGGCCTGCAGTAGTGTGATCCCTGGGGATGGAACATAGACAGAAGTTTAGGGTCTACAGGGCTGGACAGCCTGGTAGAATCTGATGCAGCCTATTTGGGTGACTGGATCTTTGAGGAAAGATCACATAAAGGACTGAAAGTTAGCAGGAAAAGCTGCAATTCGGGGAACGTGTGCTGAGCTGAACACAAGGTAGAGGATCATTTTCCCCATACTCTTTAGCAGTCTGTGCAGAGCCCTAGACCACCGTCATCTGAAGGCTCTATCGGGCACCATCCACAGCCACATGGCAGTCAGTGTTCAGCAACAAGTCTGCTACTGGGGTGTAGAAGTCAGGCTGATCTCTCTTTACGGATTATGTGAGTCTTTGAGATTCTGGACGAGTCACAGGATGGGAGACAGCCCCAAGACAGAGATGGCTGGACTTTCTGTAAATCCCACAATCTGCTAAACCACAGGAATTTAAGTCTCTTGTTCTGTGTAAAAAAAACCCAAAAAACCAAAAAAAACCCTAAACTAAACATGATAGTATTTGCCCTCAGGTTTGTGAGTAGTCCTATGGGTTGTCACCTCCAGAGTATGTGTACACATGAACGATTTGAAAGCAAAGAAGTTTTCACCACCAGCCCCAAATTGAAATTTGGTGAAGGTGCTGACCCCAGGCTTCTGTCTTGATGGTTCTGAGGCTCACTGAGTCAAATACAAAAAGTAGAAGCCAATTGATAGATACTTTTGTTTATAATGGGAAGGAAAGGCGTGCCTGGGTGACTCAGTTGGTTGAGCGTCCAACTTTGGCTCAGGTCCCGATCTCACAGTCTGTGGGTTTAAGCCCTGCATTGGGGTCTATGCTGACAGCTTGGAGCCTGGAGCCTGCTTTGGATTCTGCGTCTCCTTCTCTCTGTGCCCCTTCCCTGCTAGCTCTCTGTCTCTCTCCCAATCTCTCAAAAATAAATAAACATTAAAAAAAAATTTTAAGAAAAAAAATGAGAAGGGAAAATAATCACTTCTGGGGAAGATGGTGCTAAAACAAAGCAAAATGAGAGCATAAGCATTAAGACAGGTTTGCCACTAGTCATTCTGCATTTAATAAATATTCCCATAGTATGTATTCTTTTTTTAATGTTTATTTGTTTTTGAGAGATGGTGGGGAGAGGCAGAGAGAGAGAGGGAAACAGAGAATCCCAAGCAGGTCTGCACTGTCAGTGCAGAGGCTGGTACAGGGTTTGAACCCACAAACTGTAAGATCATGACCTGAGCCAAAATCAAGAGTCACTTCTCCACTGACTGAGCCATGGAGATGCCCTCATAGTATCTGTTCTTCTCCATGCACTGTGCTATGTACTAGAAAATAAAATGATGAAGCAGACATTGTCCTTGCCCTCTGGAACAAAGGTGGAGAAATGCATTAATCAATCACTCAAGTAACAGTTGTTAGCACTGAGGACTAATTATTGTCTATTTCCAGGCTGATTTATTTTCAGTTAAGAGACAGGATAGATGAGATTCTATATATACAGCTCAAGATAGGAAAGAGTTAAGCCCTGCATGGGGAGCCTTGCTGAGGCTGTCCCAGGGGAAAAGAGGGGCCCATTTATCAGTCCTTGGGCAATGGGTTGGTTCTTCCTCTACTGTCATTTCAGAGAATGTGTGTTCCCTCCGGCATCCTGGCTGGCCCGGAAGGTCACTGCAGGCTCAGGGTGCCACAAATGTAGGATTGTTCACTCTCTTTGGCTGGGGAACTGGGCTGGAGACCAAGCTGGCCCACAAACTCAGGTTTTCCCATTTCATTTCAAGAGCAGCCAACTTCAGGGCCTTAAAAACAGGTTTATGGTAACACTAGGAGTGATGGCAAGGGGGGTCAAAGTCAATGCCATCGACAGGCCATCTGTCTTCAGAATAATTTCCCAATTTTGAAATAACTGCAGAGTGATTGCCAGAGTAATTCAGAGGGGAGGAGAGATGGAGTGACTTTGGCTAGCAAGGCTGTATGTTGAAATAATATGAAATAATAAAAAGAATTTCCTAGGGAAATTCTAGTCTATTTTTGAACAGTGTGGTTTTGGTTTCTTGTTATAATTCTAGGGCAAAATGTGAATTTATTTCCTATTAATTAGCTAATAAACTCCACAAATATTTATTGTAGTTCACTCTTTTACTAGCTGTAAGACCTTAGGTTACAATCTATCCACCACTCCTAGCATCCAACCAATAATATTTATTTAGTGCCTACTGCTGCATGTCAGAATTTGTGCTACCCTCAAAGAGGGGAGCCTAACCCAACCTAACTCTGAGGTAGAGTAAGGGGAGAGGAGCTGGGTACAGTAAGGGAGACTTCCCTTTAGCAAAGCCAATGCTTACAGTTTACCTAATCTCTTGCCATTCACCTCTTCCCCCAACACACAGGAAAACTACATTTCCCAGATACACTTAGACTTCCTTATTTGGTTGGGCCCACGTGACTAGACTCTACCTATTAGGAAGGAGCAGAAATGGTGTGTTACTCTCAGGCCTGGCCATAAAATTCCTTGTGCAATTGTCCTGGGTCTCACGTTCCCTTCTGTGGCGAATCCAGATGGCATCAATATAAGATGCAAGGCATGTGGAACCCTGAGTTACCACTTGGAGGAGAGCCACGGAAGGACTGTGGTGTGGAATTTATTTGTTATAACCTAGCCTCGCCTTCCTTACCTTATGCATACCCTCTAAACATAAGGATGTCTAAGTTTAAACTTAGTGTTAAAGGATAAATTGTCTTGGCTAAGTCAGGTGATGTGGCCACTTTTAATTATATTTTTGTAGCTAGGAAAAAAAAAACTATATTAAAAAGAGCCAACTTACCACACAAAATATTTTGGCCAAATACCAAAGTCTTGAACGAACCCCAGGTTTCAATTTGAACAACTGGGTATAGTGGTTGCATTCACCAAAATAGATACTATAGAGATTTCCTGAAAAATTCTAATTCACCCTTTAGAAAGTTTTAATATGACTGAAGAAGGTAATAGTTTAATTGAAAGAATCACTTTCTCACCACAGTAATGGATCATCCAGTCCTTGACTATTTGGAGTTTACAATTTAATGAGGTAGAATAGAGGAGAGCAGGAAGAGAATACCAAGTTCATTCAAATCCCAGAGCCGGCACCTAGATTTCTTTCCCCTTCCAGGAAGGCTCTTCTTATCACTTGCTTTCTTAGAGAATGCTTTCTGACACCTTGATATAAAGCAGTCTCCCAGTTACTCTCTACTCTCTCTGCAGTTCTAATTCTCTCTGCAGTTCTCCTCACTCTCTGATAGTTCTCTTGTTTGTGAATTTTGTTAGTTTTATTAGAAGCTGTCTCCTCACACTAGAATGGAGAAAAGAATGTTATCTTCAGCACAGTGTTTGACATTATCTCCAGCATGGTGAACAGTGGCTAGCACATAGTAGGAGCTCCATACCTGTTTATCAAAATAAATGAATGGCATGTGGCCAAACAGGAGTGAAAAAGCAAATGTTTTATTTCAAAGCAGGTTTGTAAATATCTGTTTACAGATGGCCAAGCTTGGGATGTGTCCCAAACGAGAACAGTGAAGTGGCCATGTTTATCATTTTGCATCAAAGAAAAACCGATGTCAATTGGCATCAATATCTTATCTCTTGAAATTAAATTTTCTCCGAAGACACACAGGAACAAGTCCATTTCTGGAGAATTCCTTCTTGACAAAGTCCTACAGATGTAAATGGTTTTGAATTTAATGTTATTCATGTATGTTAACCCTCTTTTTTGCAACATGTCTTAGACAATTCAATGCCCAAGAAGCATTTTTTTGCTGTAGACGCTAAAAGAAACAAGAACTGTCTTTCAAAAGGGACATGAATTCTTGAACTTGGACTTCTATCTGACTTAATTTCTCTGGACCCTGAGGCATGGGCATTTCAGATTAGAATTATCAGGAAATCATAAGAACATGACCTAATATTGTCTTCAGACAATCAGCTAAAATCTCAGTTTTGAAAGTCATATCTGGTAATGTAAAGACTAGAAGGATGTGGCTGTAATCCTGAAGCTAGAAGTTATAGCCAGAAAATAGGTCAAGAAAAAATTCCCAGGGGCGCCTAGGTGGCACAGTAGGTTAAGCATCCACCTCTTGATCTTGGCTCAGGTCATGATCTCAGTTGGTGAGACTGAGCCCCGCATCAGGCTCTGTGCTGATGGCACAGAGCCTGCTTGAGAATCTCTCTCTCTCTCCCCCTCTTTCTCTGCTACTTCCCAGCTTGTGCACTCTCTCTTTCTCAAAATAAATAAATAAACTTAAAAAAACAAAAACAAAAAACAACCCTTCTCAGTATCTTCCTAAAGCCCAATAAAACCTGAACTCTTAAAAAAAAATTAAAAAAAAAAAAAAGCCGAGCAAAAACTACATGGAACTGGGCCTTCCAAGGACTAGCCTTGCTGGTTCACCAAACAAGATGGGCTTCTCAGGAAGCCGCATGAGTGGGCTCATTTCAAACCAAGCTAACCAAGTACTCAAGAGAGGTCTATATAGTAATAAGTCTAGTAACAGTTAAAACAACTAACATTTACTGGGTGCTCGCTGTGTGGCAAGCCCTCTGTCAAGTGCTTTACATACATCATCTCATTTAATTCCTCATGACATGTGCCAGTGAGGGAGGGGTTAGTAATTTCTATCTATAGGCCATGAAACAGGTTAATTAACTTGTACAGACAGATTTTCCTGACTCTCAGGTTCAAGGTTTTACCCGTAACCTCTCCAACTCTCCAGTCTTAACATACATTGTAATTGTCATAAGAAAATGGAACACTTTGGGAGTGGCAAAAAATGAAAACAAAAAACAAGCAAACATGGGCTATGAAAACATTATAGATATATTTCACTTGAGTCTTCTTATAATAAAAGGGATCAAAATGTGCAACTCAGGAGACAGTATTTGGTGTAGTGGAAAGAGGAAAGCATGTCAAAGCCTCTGTGTCCTGCCTCACTCCTGTATTAACCATTGGTATGACTTCAGGTCCTCACTCACCTTCTCTCTGTCTCAGTTTCCTGGTCTATAAGATGGGACTAATCTGTCTCCTATATTTCCCAGTCCTGAGAAGCTTTCTGAAAGGCCTAACAAAGGGGAAGATTCTAATTTAGGTTATCTAAACAGTTTCGACCCATTTTAGTCTCCAGGGTTTTTTTTTTTTTTTCACTATCCACTACGTACACAGAAAAAAAGACATGTCACAATAGAATCACAATACAATCAAAATCTCGTCTACACTACAAGAAATCATTCTTTGTGGCCTATACTGTGCTTTTTCCCTTTAGAGGCATAGAAAAGGGAAGGTCTCATGATCTATGCTGAGGAGGATCAGGAGGTAGATTGGGAGAGGGGGTGGACAGCAGGTTCTCACCTCACAGCCATGGTGGGAGGCAGCTGGCATGTGTGGAAGCCCTTAGAGCACCAGGAGAGTAGGAGTTGTGCCATATCCATCTACTTAAATTCCTTCAGCATTTTTATTATCTGCTATATAAATTATAAAGACTCCGGATGGTATTTCTTTGTCATTTTCTGGTTGATATAAGTCTTAAATCAACTCCATATACATTATACTCAGACAAGATGGAAAGGGACTTCTTGGTCTGGCTGTCTGTCCCTGAGAGGCAGAGGCAAATCAGGGAGGCCCCAGATGGGGGTTTGTGGGGGGAAGCTCTGTGGGTCAGGAAGACTGTGATGCCCAAGAGATGCTGAGGGATTTCATGGCTGAGCTTGATGGGACTCTGTGTTGAAGGGTGGAACCCAAACGATGACTCAAAACAAGATTTTTCCTTCTTTCCACAAATGCTGATTGTGTGACACATGCCTAGGCACTGTCCTGAACACTGGAGAAACAGCGATGAGAAGACAGTCTATTATAGTCCACTTTAAGACATACTTGAAGCAATCAGGCTTGGGCTTAAATCCTGCCTGGGCCACTAATTAGCTGTGGTGGTGGGGAGGATCACTTGACTCTTTGAGCTCAGCTCCTTCAGTGAGAAAGTAGGGACAACCTCACAGTTACAACTGTGAAAATTAAGTTAGATTGTTTAAGTGAAGTATTTAGCACAGTAGTAAGAGCATCCACGCAATGCTGGAAGCCCTTTGAGACACAGGGATTGGGTCTCGGATTCACTTTGAATCCTCACTGCTTACCAGGGTTATACAGAAGGTACTAAAAGAATTATCTGTTGAAGTTTTGAAGGTTAATGAGAGAATCAGATTGGAAACCGGGAAGCAAACTAAGTTCTAGAACAGGATTAAAAAGTCACAATGCCAAGAACTAGAAAAAAATGGAACCATGATGTAGGAGCTGAACATTCATAGTAACCGGTTCCTGGGGGAGACCTCCACAGGAGGTGGCGGGTATGTGATGGTCATGGAATAAAGGGTTGTGGCAGATACCGTGGTCTCCTCCTCACACCAGCCCCATAGGCTGTTAACAGTTCTCCTTGTTCCCACAAACATGTTTTGACTCCTTCTAGCAACCATAGACCTGCACTGAAATAAATAGCTTCCCTTCAGGAGTTTCTACTTGCCTTTTCTACCAAACCCTTTCTTTGGATTAGGAAGTACAAACAGAAAATTAACTATCAACCTAATGAATATACCTTGGTCTACATGCAGGAGGAAGTATCAGGTGACCCGACAGTTCTGAGACGGTGGGTCTTGGGAGGGTAGTAGCTCTACCAGGTCCAAGGAATCCTCTGGAGTTTTCCTTCAGATGTCCTAGGGTTTGGTTGTGAGGCACATGGGAGGCTTTGTGGAAGTTGGTCAGTATACTCTGGGCCAAGAAGTGAATGAGGCACTGTGCAGGATGGGGAAGGAATGATCTCTGTCTTTCAATTAAGAGGTAAGATTTCAGATCCTTTGAAAGCCCTGACTAAACGCATGCAAAAGAAATCAAACATGTAGGGAACTGGACTGGATGGCATTAGAAAAGAAAGAGTTACAGGTAGAAATGCACACAGGGTTTGCAGGAGATAATCCAGGGGGATTAGTGAAAGGGATGAAGGAGGCTGCTGGGTTGAGGGGCTGGAAGGTGGAGGTGCGGAGGCAGGAAGGAACAAGCTGTAGGAGCAGCCTCCCTGGAGAGCCATCAATTCGGAAAAAAATACCTCAGTCTGTCAAGGACCCACAGGGCACTCTATTACTTCCAAGGGTGAACCCCTGGGACAGCGACCAGCCCACATCCTGTCCTCCAGATCATGATGGTCCAGCAGCACACAGTGCCCAGGGTTTTGGAGACCTCCCCAAGGGTGTTATTTTGATCATTCTTGCCCAGCAGCAAAATAACACCCAACTAATGAGTTGCCAACTGCAAAATCTTTCCACCACCTTCCTCCCTCCCCGTCCCAATTCTCACCTACCCCGGAGGGGCCCCACGTTGATTTTCCTCAGAGGAGGGTCAAGTGAAAGGCACAATCAGGGCTTCTGGGGAGAGAGGAAGGACAGGAAAGGGCTGCCTTGCTGCAAGACAAAGCTGGGTGAACAATTGAGTCTTTGCCTCATTGACAAAAGAGAATGAGGGATGAGTGCCAGGCTGGCTTGAATTGACTGGAGAAAAGTAACTTTTGTAATTCACAGCCCTCTGCGTGCTATGGAAATGCTGGCAAGGCAGGGAGACAGGCATGTAATTTGCAGGCAGAAAGAGCATGAACCATGAGACAATTTCGGGTCCCAGGGTCAAGGATGGGAACCTCAAGGGCCAGGGGAGCCTCAGGGAGGCAGGGACTGCCAGGGGAGGGGCTTGGTCGACCCTGTAGGCCCCAGGGTCTACAGCTCTCCCAGCACCACCTGCTGGGCCATAAGGGCTGGCACCACCCACTTCTATGATCACATGGGTCAATGTTAGCCAATCCGGGATGGCCACTGCGGGGTTCTGCAAGGTGTCAAGGGGAGCCAGGAGGCTGCTCTGTAGGGAGGGAAGGCACCAAGAACAGGTCAGGTGATAGGAGGAGGGAATCCAGTGCCCTCCATCTGTCAGTTGGTCAACAAGACATTACTGGGCTCAGCATGACAACTGCACTTTGCTCCCACTGCCTAACTAACTCATGGGCTTTGAGGCATAGATAGTGAGTAACTTAGCAGTGATGGAGTATACTGAAGACTTGCCCCCACAGCGACTACAAGAACCCCAAAGAGGGGGTTGGTGGCCGAAATTGAATTAATCGTCAGTGTTGTTGGGTACTTCCAAGCTGGAGATCATGTTTAGAACAAATAAATGTGAAGTTTCTCACAACCAAGTGATCTGGGAAAATCTGTACTAATTATACAGCACAAACCTGGCGTGAATTGGGTGGCAGTTGAGTACAACTGTGGTGAGGTGGAGAGCTCCCTAGGGCCCAGAGTGGTCAGGAAATTGGAGTTAGGTGCTGATGGATAGGTAGGCTATGGACAGGCAAAGGAAAGTGGGAAGGCATTCCAGGAGGGAGGGGGCAGCATAACCAAAGACCATGAGATAAACATGGTGAGTTTATGGTGCTTTAGAGGGATTAGGCTGTTTGGGTTCAGCAGGTGCTCTCAAGAGCATGGGAGAGAAGAAAGCACAGGCACTGGGCAAAGAGCTCATTGCAGGACCTCACAGTGCCTGGGAGGGTCTCAGCTGTCAGGGTCTTCTCATGAGACTCATCCCGAGCAACTTTTAGGGCTTTGGGAGATCTTACGTCAGAGTTCCAAGTACCTCAGTTGATTTTTAATTCCCCCTTACTGAACCCTATGGAAAGGAGCCAAAACAGCAGGTGCTCTACTGAGATACTAAAACTGGTGTTGAGAGTCACCTGGCTGTGGTGGAAGGAAACTGGGCTTTAAGATAGGGGGCAGGGTTTGGAGAGAAGAGAGATGACAAGAGTCTCAAGCTACTGGTAGAAAGTTGCTATAATGAGATCCTGGGTATCTGCAGTAACTCCTCCTTTTCTGGAAGAGGCATCAGGGATCCCTTTGAAAAGAGATTATCCAAGATCTGTCAAAAGGACAGGACAGAGAAATAGCAAGAATGTTTGTTCTCACCGCTTCAAATCAACTTTATACAGGAGATCCTAGCCAATATGGTTGAGCAAGAAAAAGACATTAAAAACTATACATACAGATTAGAGAAGAAGAAGCAAAACTGTTCTTTTTTTTTAGGTGACATGCTCTTATATGCAGAAAAGCCTAAAGAGTCTACAGTCTAAAGTCTATTAGAGCTAATAAACAAGTTTAGGGGCATCTGCATGTCTCAGTTGGTTAAGCATCTGACTTCAGCTCAGGTCATGATCTCGTGGTTTGCAAGTTCGAGCCCTGCATCAGGCTCTCTGTGGTCAGCACAGAGCCCGCTTTGGATCCTCTGTTCCCTTCTCTCTCTGTCCCTCTCTCGCTTGTGCTCTTTCTCTCAAAAGTAAATAAAAACATTAAAAAAAAAGAGAACTAAAAAGCAAGTTTAATAGAATTGCAGGATCATTATTAACAAATGACCAAACAATGAAATTTTTAAAATTCCATGCACAATAGCAAAAAAGGATAAAATATTTAGCAATAACTCTAATAAAAGAAATATAAGACCTGTACACCTAAAACCTCAAAACATTCCTGAGAGAAAGTGAAGATCTAGACAAATATAGAGATATGAAGTGTCCATGAATTGAAAGATTCAATACTGTTAAGATAGGAATTGTCCCCAAATTGATCTATAGTTTCAAAACCATCCATATGAAAATCATCCTACCAGCTTTTTTTTCTGTAGATTTTGACAAGCTGCCTAAAATTTATATGAAAATGCAGAAGATCTAGAGAAATCAAAATACTTTTGAAAAAGAAGAACAAATTTGGAGGATCTATTATAAAGTTAAAGGAATCAAGATAGTGTGGTATTGACCTAAAGATAGGCATATAGATCAGTGGGACAGAATAGACTCCAGAAATAAACCTTTAAGTTTACAGTCAATTGATTTTGATCTAAAGGTGTCAAAGCTGGGGTGCCTAGGTGGCTCAGTCAGTTAAGCATCTGACTCTTGATCTCTGCTCAGGTCATGATCTTACAGTTTGTGGGCTGGAGCCCTACATTGGGCTCTGCACTGATAGCACAGAGGTTGCTTGGTATTCTCTCTCTCTCTCTCTCTCTCTCTCTCTCTCTCTCTCTCTCTCTCCCCCTCTCTCTCTCTCTCTCTTTCTCTCTCTGCCCCTTCCCCACTCATGCGCATAAGCACACTCTCTCTATCTCAAAATAAATAAACCTAAAAAAAATAAAGGTGTCAGAGAAATTCAATAGTCTTTTCAATAAATGGCAATGAAACAATTGAATATCCATAGCAAAAAAAAAAAGAAAGAAAGAAAGAAAGAAAAAAGAAAGCAACTTATAATGGAGCACCTGAGTGGCTCAGTTGGTTAAGCATCCAACTCTTTATTTTGGCTCAGGTCCTGATCTCATGGTCATGAGATTGAGCCCTGTGTCGGGCTCCATACTGGGTGTGGAGCCTGCTTAAGATTCTCTCTCTCCCTCTCCCTCTCTCTGTCCCTCCTCAGTTGCACACTCTCTCTCTCAAAATAAATAAACAAACAGACATATCTTTGCCCCACACCATATGCAAAAATTAACTCAAAATGAATCATAGAGCTAAATGTAAGAGCTAGAACTATAAAAACTTCTAGAAGAAAGCATAGGAGAAAGGCTTTGAGAGCACGGATTAGGCAAAGATATGACACCAAAAAACATAATCCTTAAAGGAAAAATATTGATAATTGGACTTCCTCAAAATTAAAAACTTTTGCTTTTCAGGAGATGCTATTGAAAAAATAAAAAGACAAGCCACAGAACAGGGGAAAATATTTGCAAATCATATATCCCATAAAGAACTTGTGTCCAGAATATAGAAATAACTCTTACAACTCAATAAGAAGAAAATTGATTTTTAAAAAATGGGCAAAAGATTTGATTGAATAGGGACTTCACTAAAGTAGATATACAAATGATCAAAGAACATATGAAAAGATACTCAACAATAGCCACAAGAAAATGCAAATTAAAACTGAAATGAACTGATATTACCTACACTAGGATGGCTATGATATCATTGACAATATCAAGTATTGACCAGGATGTGGAGAAATTGGAACTTTCCTACCTGGGTTTTGGAAACAAAATAGTACAACTAATTTGGATAACAATTTGGCAGTTTCTAAAATGTTAAGGGGCACCTGGGTGGCCTAGTTGGTTAAGCGTCCAACTCTTGATTTTTACTCAGGTCATCATCTCAGGTTTGTCAGACTGAGCCCCAGGTCGGGCTCTGCTCTGGCCATAGAGACTGCTTGGGATTCTCTCTCTCCCTCTCTGTACCCCTTCCCCATGCATGCACACACACTCTCTCTCTCAAAAAATAAAAATAGTAAGATGTTAAATATATATTTCCTATATGACCCAGCCATTCCACTTCAAACTATCTACCCAAAAGTAATGAAGACATATCCACACAAACACTTAAGTGCAAATTTTCATAACTACATTATTCATAACAGCCCCTGAAGGGTAGCAGAATATGCCACCCCAAAATATGCCTCTTTGGTATAAGGATTATTTTAAGAAACGTCAGACACAGGAGAAGCTCTGAAAATAGCAAATTACCCCTTTGGAAGGGAAATTTACATTTATAAAGAAATCTCCATTTGTAACGATGTATCCCTTTCTGTACCAGGAAGAGAAGGATGTTTCTAAATCACAAGAGAATCTTATTAATAGAGAGGGCACTGACCTAAAGCTACATAACAAATCTTCCCCTGTTTTACCATGCTTTTTCTAGTAACCTCCCATAACTAACTGGCCTCCATCCCTACACTCCTTCCCCACACACGACTTTCTTCTTTCTTTAGCCAAAAATGGTATTTCAGCTGGAAGTTTAGGCCACCTCAGGGTATTACGCATTATTCCCTGGGTGTCTCCCATGTACGCACAAGGTATACATGTTAATAAACTGTTTGTTTGTCTCTTGTTCATTTGTTTTTTATTACAGGGGTCTTGGCCAAGTAGTCAGAAAAGTAGAGGGAAAATGGTTTTTCCTTCCCTGCACCCCAAAGTGGAAATAAGCAAATGTCCATCAACTAGTGTGTAAATAAACAAAATCTGGTTTATCCATACAAGGGGAGGGACAACTACACAACAATAAAAAAGAATGAGCTGCTGATCTATGCAGCAACAGAGATGAACTTCAAAAACGTGCATAGCAGAAAAGGTCACTGAGAAGACAACATTTTTTGTATGATTTCATTTATATGGAATTTTTAGGAAGGGCAACGGTATAGAGACAGAAAGCAGATGAGAGGAGTGGAGGTAGAAGTGGGAATGAACTGCTTAAGAACAAGAGGGACCATTTTGGAGGGACTAAGGCATTCTAAAACTGGATTATTATGATAATTGTGATTGGACCGCTGTTTACATTTACTTAATCAAAGGGCACCTTGGTGGCTTTGTTGGGTAAGTGTCAGACTCTCGATTTTGGCTCAGGTCATGATCCCAGGGTTGTGAGATGGAGCCCTGCATTGAGTTCCGTGTTGAGTGTGGAGCCTGCTTGAGACTCTCTCTGTCTCTCTCTCTCTGTCTCTCTCTCTCTCTCTCCCTCCCTCCGCCCCTCTCTCTTGCTCGCTCTCTCACCCTCTAAAGTAAAAAAGTAATAGTAAAAATTCAAAAAATATAAGTTTGTGTAATCAGGCTGTACACATATGATGAGTGAATTTTATAGTATGTAAATTATACTTCAATAAAGCTTTGAAGGACAGGGAGGCTCCTGGAGAGGTCTTTGGTGTGTGTGTGTGTGTGTGTGTGTGTGTGTGTGTGTGTGTGTGTGTGTGTTACAGGAAGAGAGAAAACACCCACGGGAGGTAGTTATGAATTTAAGTGCAGTGGAAAAACACAGGGGTTCTGGAGCCAGACCGCTGGGTCTGAATCTGGCATCTACCACTTACTACTACCTGTAAGGACTTCAGACAAATTACTTAACCTCTGAGCTTCCGTGAAGTGGGGCTAATAGTAAATACTAAGCTAGCTGTGAGCACTGAAGGCAATGTACGTAAAGTGCTTTGCTGAGGGTCTGACAACATAATAGGTACTCAGTGAGAGAAATTTCTAAACCAATTACTTCTACAGAAATTTCAGGGCTTTGTTTTAACTATAAAATTATGGGCTCTCTGGGTGTATCATAGCAGAATTACAAGCCTCTCGCTGACCTGATTTAGCAGCCTTGTTAATGAAGAAGCCTGGGACCATTGTCCAAAAGGCTTGGTTTCCAGCACTGGTTCTACCACATCACACCATATGACTCTAAGGGGGTTTCTTAAGCTCTCTGGGCTCCTGAGGTATGTCTACTTACCAAACAGGTTGCCAGGATGTTCCGGAAGTCAGAGCTTATTGCCAACATTAAAAGTGTTCTGTATAAGGGAATGATAGCACAGAGCACAGAGTCAGGGCTGGGGTCCAGTGTGAGAGGAACACAGTCTGGCCAAGGTTACTGTGCCTATGTGCTGGGATATGTGAACATCAGCCTAGCGGGAGGCCGTGGAAATTTTCACAAACCAAAATTGGCATTTGGAGCTGAACTGGGAAGCTGTGAACACAGGATGTTGCTGAAAATGGTGCTGGGCAGGGCTGCTACCTGAGGTTTTGGCAGGCTTCACCCCCTGCCAGTTGATTGCAGAAGGATGTTGGACCATCAGGAAACAGGGATTTGAAATGATCCCACGGGAAGTGTGAATAACAACAGAGGCAACAAACAAAGGCAGCCAGGCCAGGTCTGCCAGGGGGGTGTTGGGTTGGGAGACACGTGAGTTCTCACTTTCTTCAATGCTTTGGGAACTTCTAAGGAGGAGCCCATCAGGCATTCAAAGATGGCTTCGTGACAGATTCCTCCACACCCTCTGCGCTCCTCCATTAACACCTGCTGGAGGAGCAGATGGAAAAGTAGCAGCTTGAGGGGACAACTCATTTCTGGCCCAGGATGCTGGCAGTCCTCCATGGATGCCCAGGACACACTCCTACTTTTTTCTGGTGAGATCATGTGGATTCTTTCTGGGGGGGAATTTCCTCTCCCCGTTACTACACTCTTGGTGGGACCATCAATACAGGTAGGCTGCCCTCCTCTGGCCAAGGAAACTCTCCCTGTTGGACTCCGAGTTGAGCTGTTATCCATAAGAATGGAACCAAATCGATTGGAGAGGATCTGACTCTAGGCCCTCACTCAACCTTTACTTATACCAGCTTCTGCCCCAGGTTCTTAACTCTTCTTCTATTTTATGAGCCCCTGATATCATCCCAAGAAGTTCTGTTTTGCTTAAGTTAGCTGTGGTCCATTTCCATTTCAAAGAACCAACATGGAGCTTGGCAGGGAAGGACGTGCCCGAGAAGGATGACCATGTGGCCACAGGCAAGCTACTAAATCCATCGGAGCCTCAGCTTCTTCAGCAGAATGGAAATACTCTTTCTTTGTAGAACTATTAGGATGAAATGTATTTATTCACTCATTCATTTAATATTTACTCATAGCCACCGTTTTCTTGATACTCTATGAGGAATGAGAACAGGGACTTTGTGAACAAGACAGAATACAGTCCCTGTCTTCATGGAGGGACACTCTAATGGGAAGAGAGACAGTGAACCTAGGTTTACAAGTCTGATGATGTTATTCTGTATGGTACAAGGCACTGTAGGAGTGGTTAATAAGGGGATTCAAAGAACCCAGTAGAGGGCCACATATGGAAGGACCTTAATGTGACTTCCTTTTCCCTTTCTTTCTCCTTTCTTCTTCATCCTGATACCTTCACCACTGAATGATCTTTGCCATGTTCTTACAGTAGAATTAGGATACTCCAGAGAAGTCCTGATGAGATTCTGCTTATTGTGTCTGAGGCAGAAGTTGGAAGCCACTCACCCCAACACGTGGGCTTACCCAGGCATAAATGGAGGCCAAGGTTAGGGGGATGGGAAAGGGAATAGGAAAGCACTTACACCTTTACAATTGACTGCTTCTAAGGCTAACAAGGTCTGGTACCACTAGGTACTTTTCTAGCATCACAAAGTCTTAAAATTCATAAATTTGTTAGAAATGATTCCTGTTAGCCTGAGAAAAGATCTTAGAGGACATCTAGAAAGCCCCTTCATTTGCAGAGGTAAGGCAGTCTGTTATCAGTATCCTGAGTGTGTAACTTTCTGACACCTTTGGTAGGCAGTGACAGAGACTGGTTCCGTTTTCGGTGGACAAGTCTGGTGGCTGTACCTTCTGACAAATAGTCTAGGTTAACCTTCCAAAGGGCAGGGACAAAGGGAGTGGGGCTCTGTGCTGTGTGTTGGGGTAAGACAAAGACGGTAAGACACAAGTCTTTTAGGGTTCTTTTGAAATAGCTGGGGAGCTGAGATACGCATAGTGCCATATAATCACACAAAGCAACAATACTTGGGAACTGCCTATTGACCACTGTCACACAGCACAATGTGCTGGTGCCATTTCCCTCCTGACATCTGTGAAACCTATCCCATCATTTCTGCCCACTTCCCTCCCAAGTCTCCTGTTGGGGGTGCCTGCTCCTCAGATGCCCCTATCTATTGATAGTAATACCATCTTCTAATCACAAAGGCTTGAAATATTGGAGTTAGTTTTTACCCCTTTCTTCTCCCACCTCCCCAAATCCAGTTAGTCACTAGGTCCTGTTGATCTAATTCTTAAATTCTACCTCATCCTGTCCAAAGGCACCAGAATAGTAGTCCTTTTTTTTTAAGTTTATTTATTAATTTTGAGAGAGAGAGAGAGTGGGGAGGGGGTGCAGAGAGAAGGAGATAGAGAGAATCCCAAGCAGGCTCTGCACTGTCAGCATGGAGCCCGAGGTGGGGCTCAATCTCATGAACTGGGAGATCATGACCCGAGCCGAAACCAGGAGTTGGATGTTTAACCGACTGAGCCACCCAAGTTCCCCAGAATAGCATTCCTAATAGAGAGCTCTTATATCATCCCCCTGCTTAAAGTCCTTCAGGGTGCTGCAGAAGAATTTATAAAATGAAACCCAAACCCCTTAGCTTAATGTCTGTGGTGCCTAATGATCTAATCCCAACTCCCATGTCCTCTCTCAAGTCCTTCTTCTTTCCTACAGGGAGGTATCAACCATGGCTTTTTGTTTTTTGGTTGTTTGTTTTTGTATTGTGATTCTTCGACATCTAGGCCTTGCTGACCCTGGAGGGACTGCCCCTCCTAGGGCCTACTAATTCCTAGGATAGTAAACAACTAGCCCCAGAGTTCACCTTTGAAAGGCAAACCAGGGGCAGTTGGCTGCCTCATTTGATGGTGAGACTCTTGATCTCAAGGTTGTGAGTTTGAGCCCCACGTTAGGTGTAGGGTTTACTTTAAAAAAGGCAAACCAGGGTGCCTGGGTGGCTCAGTCTGTTAAGTGTCAGACTCTTGATTTAGGCTCAGGTCATGATCTTACAGTTGTGGTATTCAGCCACAACCATGTGTGTGTGTGTGTGTGTGTGTGTGTGTGTGAGCACGCGTGCACACACGTGTGTGCATATGCCCTCTCTCAAAATAAATAAATAAAAATTAAAAAAAAAAGACAAATCAGGGCACCTGTCTGGCTCAGTAGAGCATGTGACTCTTGATCTTGGGGTCATGAGTTCAAGCCCCCACATCAGATATAGAGTTTACTTAAAAACAAAACAAAACAAAAACCCAGTCCAGAGCCCACACCCCAACCACCTCCTTTATCAGTCTCTCACCCTCAGGACGACCCTCCTCTGCCTGAAACACCCCAGGGCCAGCCCCTAGGCCCCTGAACCCCCCAACCTAGGTGGTTACTCCACCTAACCGAGCACTAAACATGCTCATCCCATCTTGCCTATTCCTTCCCATGGAAACCACACTGAAGGCTCTTGGCCATGTTTTGCCCTGCTCCTGACCAGCTGTGATGCTTCCCCATGTGGCCCCCTGGGGCATGGTATGCCCTTTCTCCTGGGATTGTGAGTATAACTCTTTTCAAAGGCAGTCTTCTCCTGTCAGCCTTGTCATACTTAAGTAATAATACAACTTTTACTTTAGAACGAGGAGTCTCAAATAAATAAATAAATAAATAAATAAATAAATAAATAAATACAAGGAGTCTCATCCTCCAGAAGAGCTCTCTGCTTCCCAAACAGGTTCCTGCTTTCCTGCATACATGTCTTTGCCTATGCTATTTGTCATTCTCAGAACGAACTCCCTCTGCCATTTCCACATCTTACAATTGCATCCAAACTTCAGTGCATTCTCACCAGCACTGGTCTGGATCATTCACGTAAAGATGAATGTGTGAGGTTCAGAGTAGGGCATGACTTGTATTATAACACACAGCAAGTGGAAGGTAGTGTCAGGTCTCAAAGCCCAGCAGGCTTTCTTTGAGTGCTTTTCCATCACTGCATTGGCTCAGATCCTTTGAGTATGTGCAGAAGAAACTAACCCTAGCCCACCTGAGCACAAAAGGATTTCCTGGAAGGATGCTAGGGCAGCTTACATAACTGAAGGAGCTGAAGGCCAGATCGCAGGTGAAGCGTGAACCAGCACAGACCTGGGAATGAAAGTCTGAATCTTCCCTTAAGATCCCAGTCTTTAATAGGACCCAGCTCAAGCCCACTCCCTCAAAGTTTCAAACATCTGGAAGTAAAAATTTGAAGGAAACCTGCCTGGTCAGCTGTGAGCCTGGGATAAATCAGCTTTGGTGGGGTGTGTTCGGGAGAGGGCAGGGTAACAACACTGATATGATCACTGGGGGACCACTCCTGTGTATTAGGGAGTTCCCCAAAGAAAAAGGGAGCTGTTGAGACTTAAGCATGTACCCCAACTTGAGTCTCCCTACAGTCGTATTTCTAGCATCTTAAATATTGAATTCCCCAAATCAGACTGGGTAATGGAAGGCTTGGATGAAAACAGCTCTAAAGCGACTGGAACTATCCCACAGAGTCACTGAATGCCTATTCAGTGTAAAACCTATGTCGGGGGGCACCTGAGTGGCTCAGTCAGTTAAGCAGCTGGCTTCGGCTCAGGTCATGATCTCATGGCTCGAAGGCTTGTGAGTTCGAGCCCTGCGTCGGAGCCTGCTTCCGATTCTGTATCTCCTTCTCTCTCTCTCTGTCCCTCCCTGCTTGTGCTCTCTGTCTCTCTCTCTCTCTCTCTCTCAAAAATAAACATTAAAAAACTTAAAAAAAAAAAAAAACCTATGTCGGACACTGGGTGGGGAAAAGGATGAGTTTGGAATGTGAACACCAATGAGACATGGCTCAAGGATAAACTAGGCATATAAATCAGGACAATGCAAGGCTCTAAAAAGGAGGGAGAAAGACCTATGAGATTTTGCAATATGGAGAGATTTCCTAAAATTTATATCCAGAGGAAAACCAAAAAACTAAAATTCAGATTTTCCTTCTCACTGCGACTTTATCGCATGCTGGAGAAACTATCCATGATTCCACATGGAAAGGAACACGGTGTTCTTATTTCCACCTACTGCGGTCCAGCCGCCAATTCAAACATCTGTCACCCCTTAAATGTGCACTTAGGGAAGCATCAGGTTCAGGGGGCTCATGTGCCACTGCCAAGCCCCCGCTTAGATGGACTGTATAAACATGGTGTCTGGGAAGGAAAAAGGGAATTGCTAGAGGATTCTTGCCTATATTTCCGCAAGGATTTCAGGTGTTTGTTCCATCAGGGAGACGCTTTTTGAAAATCTGCGAGCACAGACAAGAAGAAAGCCCTCTCGCATCCTTACTGATAGGGTTCAGGACGGAGTCCTTTGCTGATAACATCGCTGTACAAGGAGAGTTTGCCACAACATTTCGTAACTCAAGAGCCGCAGGCCCAAGGCCACGCTGTTGCAACATATTTGGATCCATCTCACGTGGTGGTGGTGAGAGAGAGAAGAACGTAAACATCTTGGTCCCACTGGGGTGATCAAAACAACTTGGCTTTATTGAGGGCACCAGGTGCACCTCATGATTCCTCAGGGTCAGGGAAAATCAGTTTAGGATTTGATGTTGGGGTGGGAAATACCATGGCCTTTTCACTTACTACCAATCTTGGCTTGCCTTTGGTCAGTGGCTATAGCAAGAGGCGGGGCCGAGGGGATGCACAGGAAGGAAAGGCTGAAGAAGCAGGTGAGTAGGGAGCCGGAGGCAGGAGGAGGTAAGAAGGAGCAGGGAGAATTGCTCAGCCCCATTTTCACTGCTGAGGTGGGGGAGAGTGGGCAAAACAGAATCAGTGTTAACTTCAGCAGTAGGGAGCACGGGGGGAGAAAATGAGCCACTCGATATTTCTGCAGGCATACTACGTGTCAGGCCCTGCTGCATTTTCTTCCACTTGGGAACTTAGTTGGGAACAGAAAAGCCTCCAGCATTTGTACTTGGAGACTTACTTTGATCAGGCATCTCCTCACCCTTAAACCATACAGAGGCTTCATCTCTAGAACGTGGCTTTCTTTCAGCCAGGTGTTCAGTCTTCACCCATGGGGCAAAGAGCTTAGAATGCTTTTGTCTGGAGGCTCACAATAAGCACTCACACACAGATGCTGTTGTAGCAGGGAAAAAGCCGAGCATAAATAGTAGCCCTGCGACTGTGTCTCTTCCTCTGCTTCACTGAGCTCCTCAAAACACAATTTGCTTCACTCTAGTCCCACTGTGTACAGGTGTATATTAGTGTTATGTATGCTCAGTTTTCAACAAATATTTACTGAGGCCTCACTGTATGCTAGGCATTGAAGATACAGTGGTTCATGAAATAGGCATGATTCTCGTTGTCATGAACTTTACAATCTAGTAAACGATACAGGTAAGAGACTGATGATTTACGCCGTGAATGCCACATAGGAATGACTGGAGGCTACAGGGTGCTGTGGAAGTACCATCATTTCTTACCACAGGGTTTTGATGGTCCGCTTGTCCAAAGCACTGCTCTAGGTTCTAGAGGAAGAGATGATAAATAAGTGGGAGACCTGTTTGAGGAGGCAACATTTGAACAGGATACTAATGATGAGCAGGATCTGAGGGTTAGGGAGGAAAGGCATGGGGCACTAAACTCAGAATGAGAGGTCAAGGAAGGATTCCTAAAGGTGGTGATGTCTGAGCTGAGCCCTTAGAATGAACAGGAGTTATTCAGGTGACCAAGGCCGTCGTTTAACGAAGTATTCCAGGCAAAGGAAGGAGGATATGAAAAAGCCCAGGGGAGAAAGAGTAGAACATATGAGAAGTTTGTGGCTGGAAAAGATGAGGGTGTGGTATATGATCACTAGCCACCCCACCCACATTCCCCTTTGCCTGGCAAAATTGCTTTAATTGTGTAAGGGCCATTATTTTTGTGTATGTTTTGTTTGTTTGTTTTAATAGCCTTACTGATGCACCAGTCCAAACATGTCAGGACAACTGATAGAACATGCCAGAGGAACTCCTGCCATCTGGTGGATAGAACATCACCAGGTATAGAAAATGAGCTACTAGTGTCAGGCTCACAGCATCCCAGATTATGGCAATCTTCGATTCAGTGGTTTAAAAAGTCCTAATAGGAGCTTGAAAAAGAAAAGTTAAGGAAGAAATATGTAAGAATATTCTTAGGCCAGGATCCCCTGTAGTGGGGGAAATGAAAGGGGAAGAAAGAAAGGAAGGAAGGAAAATAATTATGTACTGTGTCAACATTCTACTGAGGGAGCATGCTTCTTACATTCCTCCAAATGCTAAGGTGGGTATATAAACCCCATTTTACAGCTAAGCAAACCAAGGCTCACAGTACAGGGAAAAACCAAACTTGGCTGACTCCTTTGTTATGCTGCTTCTAGACATGGTTTATTTTATTTTTTTCTTTTGGCATTTGCTTGAATTTTATTTATTTATTTATTTATTTATTTATTTATTAAATTTACATCCAAGTTAGCATATAGTGCAACAATGATTTCAGGAGTAGATTCCTTAGTGCCCCTTACCCATTTAGCCCATCCCCCTCCCACAACTCCTCCAGTAACCCTCTGTTTGTTCTCCATATTTAAGTTTCATGTTTTGACCCCTCCCTGTTTTTATATTATTTTTGCTTCCCTTCCCTTATGTTCATCTGTTTTGTCTCTTAAAGTCCTCATATGAGTGAAGTCATATGATATTTGTCTTTCTCTGACTAATTTTGCTTAGTATAATACTCTCTAATTCCATCCACGTAGTTGCAAATGGCAAGATTTCATTGTTTTTGCTTGCCGAGTAATACGCCATTGTATATATATACCACATCTTTATCCATTCATTCATCGGTGGACATTGGGCTCTTTCCATTCTTTGGCTATTGTTGATAGTGCTGCTATAAACATCGGGGTGCATGTGCCCCTTCGAAACAGCATATCTATATCCTTTGGATAAATACCTAGTAGTGCAATTGCTGGGATGTAGACTAGTTCTATTTTTAATTTTTCGAGGAACCTCCATACTGTTTTCAAGAGTGGCTGTAGTTCCCTTCAGAATGGCTGCAGTGTTTTCCAGTTTGCATCCCCATCAGCAGTTCAAGAGATCTTCTTTCTCCGCATCCTTGACAACATCTGTTGTTGCCTGAGTTGTTAACGTTAGCCATTTTGACAGGTGTGAGGTGGTATCTCATTGTGGTTTTGATTTGTATTTCCCTGATGATGAGTGATGTTGAGCATTTTTTCATGTGTCGGTTGGCCATCTAGATGTCTTCTTTGGAGAAGAATTTATTCATGTCTTTTGCCCATTTCTTCACTGGATTATTTGTTTTTTGGGTGTTGAGTTTGAGAAGTTCTTTACAGATTTTGGATACTAACTCTTTATCTGATATGTCGCTTGCAAGTATCTGCTCCCATTCCATCGGTTGCCTTTTAGTTTTGCTGATTATTTCCTAGACATGGTTTATTTTTAATCAGTAACAGGTACAGGGACATTGGTTTCCCAGTTGTTACATCTATGCTTTTAACCTCAATGAAAATATTTAAGGCCCTATGTGGTGTTTAAAAGACACTGGAAGACTGTCTATTTTACTCAAATCAGTTGGTTCCCACAGCAGAAGAGAGCCTCAAGTGCCACATTATAGCAAACCTATATGTATTTTTTTAATGTTTATTTTGAGAGAGAGAGAGAGAGACCAAGCACACCCAAGGGTGAGGGGAGGGGCAGAGAGAATCTCAAGTAGGCTCCACACCCAGCTCAGAGCTCGACATGGGTCTGATCTCACAACCCTAGGATCATGACCTGAGTTGGATGCTCAACCAACCCAGTGACCCAGGTGCCCCATACAGCAGACATATTTTTAAAGCTAAAAAACTAGAACACATTTCTAACAAGTTTATACTACTTCTAGTTGACATTCTTAAAAATGCAATTTGGATGCAGAAATGTTGGAATCCACAGAACACATCAAGGACTGACATTTTTTAACTTGAAGCAGTCTCAGGAAAATCCGAGATGAACAGGGTCCTACATGTATGAAAATGAATCACTTTGGCACGGCATAATCAAGTGTGTGTATAATGCTTTCCCATAGTACTTTATGCATACTTTCAAGTCCTTAAATTGATTTGATTGTTATGGCACCTGGCACATTGTGGGAGGTAAAAACACAACTGCAATAATTATGAAACTTTTGCTCACTAGCCTCTTTCACAAGGATGTGAAGAGTTACTACAGACAGAATGTCCACCAGCTGTTCTGTCTCCACTGAGGTCAAAGCAATGGGAATGGAACACCAGTAAAATGGAGTGGAGGGAAATTAGAACTGATACAGCTAGGATGGGGAGTCAGGAAATCAGGAGATGGAAAATCCTGTGGATGTTTAAAATAAAAGGGGTGGGGCACCTGGGTGGCTTGTTGGTTAAGTATCCAGACTTTTGATTTTGGTTCAGGTCATGATCTCATGGTTTGGAAGTTTGAGCCCTGTGTTGGGCTCTATGTGGACTGTAGGGAACCTGCTTAGGATTCTCTCTCTGCTCCTCCCCTGTTCGTTCTCTCTCTCTCAAAAAAAAAAAAAAAAAAAAAGAGAGGCTGTTCTTAAACTGGGATTATTCTGGTTGCGTTTGGAAATACCTCCTGGTGTCAGGTTCCTAGTCAGCCCCAAAGTTTTGACTGAGTACTTCTCTAATGTGATAAGAAATGTGGGATGGAGGAGCGGGGGACATAAAACAGTCTCCACCTTCCAGAAATTTATAATCTGGGTATAGAAAATCAAGGAGATGATCATTTGGATTGGAGTCACGAGGGCAGGTTTTTTAGAGGAAGACTGATGTCTGACAGCCTACTAAGAACACATTTGGGATACGCAGGAGGGAAAGGGGTTGTAGGTAACAGCAACTAAAAGTCCAAAGGCTCCTTTAGGTCTCTTATGAACCTAAGTCCTGCAATCAAAATACTGCTTTCATTTAAATTACGTATTTGGGGGGGTGGGGAATGGGAGTGGGCAGAGACAGTCTACTGAAAAGAGATTATGTAAAAAGGAATGAGGCATTTCATTTTTATGTCACTCCCTATCAAGTAAATTGTACCAAACTTAAGAGAATAGGCATCCTTATTAAGAGAGGTTTTTGGCTTAATATCTTGCCAGGAAAGCAAATTAATTAAATGTAACTTAAATGTATTCAGTTAACAAATATTTATTGAACGCTTGGTCAGTAAATGCCAGGCCTAGTCTTCATACTGCATAGGGACAAATAAGAAAGATGCTTCCTCAAAACACACAATAGAGATATAAGATGCTGCTGTTTATTTTTACACATAAAAGTGATAATGAGTTTCTATTTTTTGAGTGTACACATTTCATATGCCATTTATCTGTGGAGTTTTAAGAAATTAGGGACCCCTGGGTGGCTCAGTTAAGTGTCCAACTCTGGCTCAGGTCATGATCTAGCGATTTGTGAGTTAGAGCCCCGTGTCGGGCTCTGTGCTGACAGCTCACAGCATGGAGCCTGCATCGGATTGTGTGTCTCCCTCTCTCTGCACCTCCCCCCTCTCAAAAATAAACAAACATTACAATAAAATAAGAAGTTAAAAAGACAGGACACTCACAGAAACACCAGGCATTTATTTCACAAAACTTGGGGGAAAACTGTAAAGGAGTATTGCTAATATTTGTCTAAAGATTACTCATACACACACACACACACACATATACAGTGGGGCTGGTTTTGTTTTTAATCAGAATATTTGAGGGTAGGAAGACCAGCTACATGCCAGAAGAAATACAGAAACTTATGGGCAAAAAAGCATTAAAGTGAGTATCTAGAGAAATCTGGAGGTGGCTGGATTCCCCTCCTTTTGCTTATGGATGGAGCTAAAAAAACAATGTGAGGCTACATAGCCCTACATCTGCTTCTGATCTACTGTCTTAGTCTTGTCCGAGCTGGAGTCATTTCTAGTCTTAAGAGAAGTGACAGAAGAAATTTATACAAAAGATGAATACATAATTATACACCTATAAAAACACACCATAGAATGTAGGTAAGGAATATATACGAAAATTCCGATTGGAAAGAAATTATAAGGTGGCTCTTGCATTTTCTGATTTCTGCAACTCATTCACCAGCTGACAGTGCTTTTTCTGTTGATTTCAGGTGTCAAAAGCCCATCCCTTGATTCATTTTGGGTTTCCTACTAGAGGGAGTGACACTTGCCTTCTCTAAATCTAGAATTAGAGATGAATCTAGAAGTTATTTATTCTGTTTTCCCTCATAAGATAGTATTAAATTTTCTAGTGCTAAACTTGCTACTTTTCTCAAATTGCTTCAGTAGGGTCCAAGATGGAATCCACTTTAAGGGCTGGGATGGTGTGTTAAACTTAAAATGGCACTTGCACATGGTATATTCTTAAATCTGAATTCTAAACCACTTACAACTGTTTTCTAGTCCTCTTCCTTGCCTTAGAAAAGCTATGTACACACACACACACACACACACCCATGAGATTTTTACTTATCCTTTTGAATTCTTTTCCATACATTATTTTATTAATTTTCTAAAACACTTAAAATAGTTGTCAAGGACAATTTATTCTTCTAATGCATTTTCTTCTATTGAGAAAAATTTAGGTCACATTAAGCTGTTGCCTTCACTTTTCTGAACTTCTCATCCAATCTGCAACTGCTTTCCTAAAATAATGTCTTTTCATTTTAGATACCTAAAATGTCATTATTTAGTAAATACTTGCCTTAGCACTGACCTTTGTGGTTACTTTGTTGAAAATCTTGCTGTAATTTGACACAGCATTAACTACTTCTGATTACTTATCTACCACATGGGTGATAATACCCACCTTTCAAGAAAGGCAGGCAGTTCAAACAGAATTTGACAAAATTAGGAAATGGCAACATCAGTTCTTAGAACAGAGAAAAAAATCTGAACAGTTGAGTTGACATTTCTGCCGAATGTTAGATAGTGTTCTTTAAAGACCACAGACGGCACGCACAAATGTAGGCGGAAACAATACATCTGCAGACACTGGCAGACAGCATTACCCGCCAAATTTGGCCACAGTTTCTTAAGATAAATAACTTCTCGGTGACGCGTAGGGCCGAAACTACATAAACAGCAGAAATTACTAAGACCTAAGCCTACATGTTTTGTGGGTTTCAAGATTTTATGCAATCAATTTTCTGACATCTGTAACACCATTTTGTTCCTAAAATGCTAATGCCAGAAACATGAGATTAACATCACTTGATGACTTTTGTTCAGATTTTGAAACAAACTAAGTTTAATTCTTTGGAATAATCATTGTTGAGCCACATTTTTATTTAGGTCATTAAGACAACCATAATCATCTCCATATAAGGAAAAGTTTCATTAAAAATGCTAGAGAGCTGCAATCTGTTTCAAAAACCAACGCTTGTATTTGTTATATTAATAGTTCTAAATGTCTAAGCCTTATTAAATGAAAACACCCTTAACAGTTTTATCTCAATAGTGTGAGCAATAAGAATTTTAAAAAGCTGACAATGAAAAATAGCTGAATATTCTGGGAACTTCCATCATAATAGGAAATGGCATTAACTAGTTACCTTCTTAACCTTTCCCTAGAAATGACTATTTTGACTAAAATCTTGTAGGGCGATATCCACCATTATAAAATGGTGTTTAGAAGGCTGAAAAACTTGGAAGAACAGGTGTATGGAAGCTCCTTATTAATTTCTGCCTATACAGCACCACAGATGGAGGCAGGATTCTCTAGTGGGACTGAGATCCCCAAGAACTGATTTATAGCACTGGCTCCCTTTTACCTCTCACCTCCCCTTCCATATCAACCAAGTTCTATTCTAACAGTGATATTGATAAAAAGTGGAAAAATTTTTTTTCTTTTAATGTTTATTTTTGAGAGAGACCGAGTGTGAGCAGGGGAGGGACAGAGAGAGGGAGACACAGAATGTGAAGCAGGCTCCAGGCTCCAAGCTGTCAGCACAGAGCCTGATGTGGGGCTTGAACCCACGAACCATGTATCATGACCTGAAGTCGGATGCTTAACCAAGTGAGCCACCCAGGCGCCCTGAAATGTTCTTTCTTAGATATTAAATTCTCTTAGAGAATGTCTCCTTCCCTGCACTTTTGGTAGTTAAATTTTTCTTCGTTAATTTTCTTAGAATATGTTAACTTGATTGTGAATCACACCAAGAAAATTTTTTTTAGCTAAGACTTCTTTCTGTTACTGAGATGACTTATTGTTTTACTATTTTGTGACAAATTTCCTATAAATGAGGTCAATGAGCACCTTTTCTATAAAACAATCTACTTCCATTTTTCATATATTTGTTGAGCCAGGTCAATTTTTGTTAATCTGTCTACTATTTGCTGGAGAGACAGCATTCATTAGTCTCAAGAGGAAAATATTTCCAGTGACAAATGTGTTTTTAAAAAGAGGTATTTTTCAAATGAATAGTTTGACATAAAAAATAGAAAAGAATAACTTTATTAAACATACAAATTCAAGAACATTCAAGTTTTTTTTTTTTTTTTTTTAAAGATTATAGTATGAGAAGAACGAGTACATCAGTGGTAATGGCTAAACATATGCCATACTTACCAGAGTAGGTAGACACACTGACTTGAATGTACAAAATAACAAAATGTTCTGTATCCATAAGCTGTTTCTATATTCTATCCTTACTGAATGGGAAACTTCTCCGTGGATCCACACACCCAAACTTATTTCCCACAAAGAGTTTGATATGCTGTCACTGATATATATCATTTTGGAATGTAGTAATTCATAAGTCTACCTCTGGTCCTCTTCTACTCTGCCCACTTCATTATCTCTCTTCCCAATCAGCCCAAGACTGTAGTAATCAATCTTCTTTGAGCAGGAGCAACTTATTTATAATAGGATATAGAGATCCTGATGGCTCCACGCAGAGGAGAGACTCTCCAATAATATTCTCAAAGCTGTATTCACTATTCCTTTTAGCAGCTACCTAATTACACCTAGGATGGTGAGAAAAATAAAAGCATTTTGGACTATCAGTCTTCACCTTGGCCCTGCAGCTTTCCTTTAATCAATCCATGTATGCATGAAGTACCCAACTGTAAACACGTGCAATATTTAACAAAGCACACAGAAACTTTGTGGAAAGCACCATGTTATTTTCAGGGAGAATTTAGGTGCGGGTAGAGAAGGCAAGAAAATCAAGAGAGAAACCATTAATGTGGCAATTCACACAAAAAATACTTTAACAAAATACATTAAAAAATGGATAAATTCAATTTTAAGTGGTATTACCGCCAACATTTTCTCATTAGTTATTTTAGTGTTCATAAAAGGTGTAATATATGCCTCTAGAAGAGGAAATGATTGCCTTTACCTATAGAATGGTTAGAGCACCAACACCAGGTTGAGTTTTCTAAAAGTACGCATAGCTCATTGCTTAAAGAAACCAATAAAGTAAGTCTTTTGACTCATTTAGTCCCCATTACATCCATTAATTTTAAGATCACATCCATTAATTTTAAGATTTGTACCTCAAACCTCTATGTACTAAGGCTAAAATAGCTTCTTTCTCTGCATAGGGCAGTGACAAGTAATTAAGGAAGCTGAAGATCTAGTTCTACTTGGGTAGATCTAACTCAAAGATCATGTAGTTAGCCCTACGAACTATCCTAGGCATCTTTGATCTTAGTCCGTATTTCAGCATTTGCCAGACAGCAAATACTAAAATTTTAAAATAAATTATTCATCCTGCCCTGGTCTCTAATCAAGAACTTATGGCTATTACAAAAAACTCTTTTTCACCCCATCTCATAATACACAAATAGCAAACATTATAAATAAGGAACGATAATCACAAGCTCATATCTTTAAAAAAAGGGTGCAACAATGCCTCTTCAGCTGTTATTCTTGAAGCTGGATTTAGATCTAGAAGTTTATCAAGCAGGTCATAAGCTTCATCAGGTACCTCATTCCAGCCTGCTAAATTGGTAGTATCTGTATCCAAACCACCCCCACAGCCATTACTGTCTCCTTTATACAATGAATTTCCTGAATGCTGTACTTCAGGTGTTTGTATAAGGTGAGAAACTTTATGGTCAGTCTTCTCTGAAAATGTTGGGTCACGAGAAGCAGGCCCTTGTACATCGCTTGTTAATTTCAGAGTGTTAGAATCTATACCTCTGAGCTTCTCACAAAGTTTTCTCAAGTCTTGTGCTGGGACTTCTTTGCTACACAATATCGACTTGCCTAAAAAAGAATAAATACATGTACATTATTTGAGTATACCAGAAGCCTCTCTAATGGGAAACATCCATGCCCAATTGTGTGCTTTGGGGATATATTTGCCCTGTGTAAGAGCTAGAGTACCACATGCTAATATTTGTGTCTTGTACTACATAGTTGAAGGTCAAATCATAAAGTGGGCAGTGGTAAGTAGAAAGCAGTGACTTACTAAGCTATGTAAGGGACTCACTTGACTGTCAACTCCTTCAGCTTCACCATATCCTTCTGTAATCTTCCCTCAGCTGCAGCTCCTGTTCCCTCTCCCCCTTCCTAGCTTTTACATTCCTCTGGCTATATGGTTCCTGTCTTTGCCTAGGATCCCCTGTGCTCCCCCATGTGCTCGGGATACTCCAACTTATATCCTCACTCAGCTTCAGGCCTCTGTGAGGCCTGACACTCTGACAGAATTGAACATTCTAAACTTGTGTCGCAAACTGTGAAAATTTCTATTACTTTTGTTAGCCTGTATTGTAACTGTAGAGCTCTCTCCCCTACTAGACTCTGAGCTCTTTGAAGACAGGGTCTATTTTATTTACTTTTGAATCCTCAAAGCCTAGACAATGTCTAGTACATACTAGGTCCTCAATTAATGGTGGCTGGACTGGATAAAAAAGCTTTATTCAGTCTCTCAGGTCATTGTTCAAATATCACATCCCGACAGATACTTGGGTCCTTGACCGACCCATCTGAAACAGCTGAGCCCTCTTCTCTCCCTTTCTCCTATTTTATCTTTCTCAATACTACTCATTTGTCTGACAGATTTGTCTCCCCGGTTAGAATTTAAGTTCTGTAAGAACAGATTCAACAATACTACCTGGGCCACATAAAGTCCCAATAAATGTTTCTGAATGAGTTAATAAGCCAGATCTTAGTTTTTAAAAATATAAATGTCTCTGAAACAATTTCCTGACAGAATTATTCACATATGGGCAAACATAAGCTAAGCACACAAACAGGCAAAAGTGTATTGTATTTGCCTTATAGATTTCCTTATTAAACAGAAATGTGGCTCTAAACAATGGAGTAGCACAGCATACAGATTTCTGGGATACATGGGTTGTTAAAAAAGCAATCTATCTCTGGATGCTATAAAGTTACTTTTACATGTCCTGATCTAACTACTGGATTGGGTGTTCTAAGGCAGGGAAAGAAGGGAGGAGGAGGTGGCAGGCAGGGAAGAGACCAAGGAAAACAAATGACCAAAAACTAAGTCTGCTCAGGATACAACATGGCAATCCTTTTTTACTCTAAATCTATTTTATCATTCTTATTCTCTCTAGAAAATTATAGGCAGAGGAAAATAGTCATATAGTTTTACTCATTAATATAAAGGCTATGCTGAAGTTATGAAATAATTAACAGTATGTATTACAATATCTCCCTAAGTTATACAACATGCTTAAATTTTTTCACATGATCAAAGGAAGGCTCATTCAGGGAAAATAATACATTCAATCAAAAATATTTTGTTACAGACCAAGTGTCAGGCATTTGTTTTAGCTCAAGAGACACAGAAGAGACAGAGAATGAGCAGGGGAGGAACAGAGAGAGAGGGAGACACAGAATCTGAAGCAGGTTCCAGGCTCTGAGCTGTCAGCACAGAGCCCAATGCGGGGCTCAAACCCACGAACTGCGAGATCGTGACCTGAACCAAAGTCAGTTGCTTAACTGACTGAGCCACCCAGGCGCCCTTCTTTTGAATTTATTTGATATAACGAGTCCTTGATGACAATCCACAGTGGGGCCAGGTCTAGGTGTTGAGGACAGTGAGGCACGTTATACACAAGAGAAGTACAAGTACTCTCACTGCTAATCCCAAGCAAGTCATTTCTTTGGGTCATAAAGGAGAACACAAAGGTGACTACTGAAGTTTTGAGTCCTTCTGTATTCAGCCCAAAGTTATAGTAAGATTTGACTGAAACAGCTGCAGAAGTCATACTAATAAACCGAGATAAAAACTACGTGGCATTATTAGTTTCTAATATGAGAACAAACATTATGATGATAAATCTTTAAAAGCCTAGGACTGCTATCATGACACTTGCCCTTAAATGCTTTTGCATCACTTGTTGTGCTTCCATTGTTGGTCCTCATTATAACTTTGACTACAGATAAGGGAGAGTTAAGCTCTTCAACAAAATGTTTTGATGTCCATTCTCTGATAAACTTCATAAACTTCTCATGAAGTTTTTCAACACTAGACGAAAAGTTTTCTCAATCAGTTGAGAGTAAACATACTCACGTAAGAATACAATTTCCAAGGTATCAATCCATCTTGCTTTCCATTTATGGTCATTTTCCCTTTGTGTATGTGTATTATTTCAACCTATTATCCTTTGATAAAATTTTCTTATACTAGGTGCAAGAAAGTGAGAAGTTGTGGATTGACTTTGCTGAAGAAACACTTTTTGGTAAGCCTCCATCACGGAGCTTTCTTCATAACCACCACCAAGCTTTTCTGATAGATTAGACCATAGCAATGGTGTCTAAGTAAGGGGCAATCATTTTTGCAGTGGTTCTTAGAAGTAGTTCTTGGTTAAAATCACTTGTTTTTCCAAACTAACAAGCCTAGGCCCTTCCTATGTATCATATTTTCCTGAATCTTATTTTCTAGGAAGGAGTAGAGTGAGATAGGCATATGTATTTAAGTTCTTTAGATAATTCTGATATGGACCCGATTAAGACCTACTGATCCTGGAGCTGGGCACAAGGCAACCCAGCTACTTATGAAGTGGGTTGTTTGAAATTTTGTCCCACAGGGGTATTCTATATTGTGTGGTACAATCACAGCCACCCACTTTGGAAAATATTAACTATAACTGTGCATGGAGAATAAACACAAGGTGAACATGTGAGTTAAAGTCATTGGCCAGAACAATGTTGAGAGAATTCACAGGTGCCCCATGAAGTCTTAGAAGTATAAGAACTTGTGTAACTAAGGAGATGACTTCCCACAACATATTATTTATATGCTTAAAATAATACTCCATCAGCAAAGGTGTTCTGCACATTTCTCTTCCTTGCTCCCCTGACCCTAAGGAACCTAACAACCCACATTTTATTATCTTCCCTACTGAGTCCTTATTATTCTGTCTCATAATTAACTGTTTACTTGTTAGTATAAACTAAGATCAATTAAGGCAAGCCCAAGAACACCTGATGCTTAATAAACATATAATAAACTAAAACATATACTATTAGAAATATTTATGTAATAAAGTCAAATCATAACTACAGGGAGTTAAGATTTTATTCCTTATCCTTTTAAGATTATAAAGTTGAACTTTAAAATATTTAAATAGCACTTTGTGCTTGCTGAGATTAAATGATTATATAGAAGAAAAATGGATAAATTATTTTCTTACACAATGCTATTAGTTTTCAAGCAACAGAGAAATTTTCTACATAACATCAGAGAATTTCTTAATAATTTGATTTATAGGAAATTAAAAAAGGCATTTCTTTTGTTCTATAATATAAAACTGCTTACCAAAAGTTTTAGCTGCTTGGATAGTTTCCCTGGATCCACGAATTGTCATAATTTGAGCCAAAGCAGTTAAATCATCACTTGCTTTATAAAATGGATACCGCCCACTAAGCAAAGAAAGGAATATGACACCTGCAGACCACATGTCAATTGCTGTAACAGAAAACAAACTTTAAAAAAAATTCCATATCTATAATTTTATCATCAGTAGTCAATTTACATCATTGTTACATCTATAGTTCTCAACCTTTGCTATGCAAATCTTGAGCCTTAAAAAACATTCTGATGTCCAGGCCCAATCCCTCAGAGATTCTGACTTAATTATGGAGTAGGGCTCAGGCATCAGAATTTTTTAAGTTCCTCAGATGCTTAGAGTGTAATACCATGATTGAGAAACCCTAGTCTAACATCCTTAATACAAAATACAATATTTTCTTTCTTGAGCAACATGTTGGTAAGTTTAAAAGGACATTTCATCATTATAAAACACTAAGTAGATATGTACTTTGTAAGATCAAAAGAAATCCAAAAATAGCTATGTGGAAAAATCTGGATGTTCCTCAAGAATTATGTACCATAGTGAAAGTGGCTTATTTTAGTGAAAAGTATTGAATATTAGAAGCTTTTCTTCAGCCAGGTGCTTACCCTAACTTCTGCTATACAATCTTTAATCTCTAGAATTCTGACATTAAGTTAATGTTCATGTTAACTAAGTTAAGTTCATGTTAAACTAATTTTTTCTTTTAGGGACATCTCTCCTAACTGCTGACCTCCCAGTATCACCAAGTTATTTGCTCTCCATTACCTTGGCCATTGTATCACCTGCCTTTCTTTGTTCCCTCTGTAGCTCTGCCTGCTCCTTCAACATTTTCCCCACCCCTTAAGGCTGAGGTTCCCCACAGTTCCAACCTCTTCCCTGGACTGACCCCATCTACTTCACAGCTTCAACCATCTTTTATATACTGATGACATTTAACTGTATTTCCAGCCTAGACTTCCCTAAGTTTGACTTTTACTCTGTTGGACATCTCTATCTTGGTGTCCCCACCAATATCTCAAGCCAATTCACCTTATCTTTCCCTGTAAACCAGTTACTTCTTTATTCTCCCCCTTGGCTACTGATACCCATTCAAGTCCCCCAAGCTAGAAATCTGATAAACATCCTGGGTGCCTTTTCCTTCACCACCCCACACCCAAATCTCACATCCAGTTATCCAATAAGTTCTGCCTTTCCTTTACCTTTCTTTTCTTTCCTATTACTAGTGCCCTCATTCAGGCTTTCATCATCTCTCACCTGGACCACAGCAGGCCCCAACTCTCCAAAACCTATGCTGTCTGCACACCTGCCAGAATAATGCAGTTAAAACATAATTATCAGGGCATCGGGGTGGCTCAGCTGGTTAAGCATCTGACTCTTGATATCAGCTCAGGTCATGATCTTGCAGTTTGTGGGATCAAGCCCTGTGTCAGGCTCTGAGCTGACAGCATGGAGCCTGCTTGGGATTCCTTCTCCCCCTCTATGCCCCTCCCTTGTTCTTGTGCACGTGTGCTCTCTCTCTCAAAAATAAGTAAATAAGGGACACCTGGGTGGCTGACACCGGCTCAAGTCATGATCTCACAGTTGGTGGGTTCAAGCCCAACAATGGGCTCTGTGCTGACAGCTCAGAGTCTAGAGCCTGCTTCCGATTCTGTGTCTCCGTCTCTCTATGCCCATCCTCCCACTCATGCGCGCGCTCTCTCTCTCTCTCTCTCTCTCAAAAATAAATAAACATTAAAAAATAAATAAACTTAAAAAACATAATTATTACCATCTCTTTCCCTTGAATAACTTCCCAACACCTATAGGATATAGTCCAAGCTGTTTAACATGTGTGATCTGACTTGCCTACCTATTATCAGGTTTATTTCTCACCATTCCTTCACTTCCATCTTACATTCTAGCAACACTAAACTTGTTTCCTATTGACTAGACTAGACCATGCTGTTTCTTCAGATTCTCTGCTCATGCATCAATGCCAACCATCTACTCCAATTTAAGTTCTCTTCTCAGTGGTTTTCTCTTCAATGAACTTCCTTCCATATTCCCTTCAAAAAGGAATAAATATCCCTAAAATACCTCATATGAAGATTTACAATCATGCTCAACAGGTTACAATTATTTGAGAGTATAAGCAGATAATTTTTTTTTTTTTTTTTTGGTATCATTAGCAAGTACAGAATACACACAATGGACGAATGCATTTCTTTCAAGTCCATTATCTAGGGGAATGGCAGGATTCATTTACTCAATGAGATTTTTTTCCTGGGTTCTGGCTTCATGACAACTTTGGTAGATTCTAGATTTTTTTCCTTTTTCAAAACTCTTTAATTCTACTGTATTATTTTCACAATAACAAAAAATAATTTTAATCAAATACACAATCTTATGTGCAGTGCAGCACAGAAGACTTTTGGGGGGTACTGGGCAAACAGATAAAATGCTGCAAGTCTTAAGTTAGCAAAGACTACTAAACACAATTTTTCTTCTACAAATATGACATTAACAAAATTCGTAGCAAAATCATCTTGTAAATAGATAAGCAAGATGCATTGTACAGGAAAAAGTCTGTTACAAGAAAAAAACAAAAAAAAGCAAAAACAAACCCAACACTAGGAGTAGAAATTTTCAATAGCATTATCTCAAAAATGGGACTGCCACACTGCTAGAACTACTTACATAACTTATTAAAAGCAGAAAAACTTAATATTAGTAAAACATAAAGGTCATAAAATAAAATATACCTGGGATAACCAATTCTAATTGGGTTCTGTATTTCTAGTGCAACATACCTGTGGTTTGATTGGGGCACTTTGTCAAAACCTCTGGTGCTCTGAATCCTGGTGTACCTGCCCTAGGGGCAACCTGTTGTCGCCTTATGATGACGAAATAAGAGTTTTCTAGTTATGTTAAAGTTTAATTATTTAAGACCAAAAAGTAACATTTATCTATTTATTTTACAATAAGTTCTGCCTTGATATCTATATAAATAAAAGTTATTTATAAAGCAAATCATAATCTAGTGTGATGAAAATCCTAGATTCTGCTTCCTACTGGTCCCTCCCCCACTCCCCACCCCTCAAGTTACCAGGCCTTATTCCAGAAAAATTTTAAGGTAACTTCCAGGTGTAAAAGGAGGTAGCAGATTATAAGAACCGTAAGAGAAAAATAAAATACACCAGAATTGAATGCAACAGAATTCAGAGGCATAAAAATCACTTCTGTTTGGAGTGATATTAGAAAATTAATTTGACATACTTATTGACTTATATACTTAAGTTAATCAGGAAAGGCTCAAGAAAGCTCATGCAAGTTTTGAAAGAAAGGGAGGAATTTATGAGACTAAGAGTAGGAGGTGGGAGTGAGAGAGACACCCTATTATTTGGTTCTGATTATTCTACACAGGCGGTAATAAGGTAACAAAAGATTAAATCAGCAAGTAAAATGTGCAAATCCAAGGTTCCAAAGAAACCATCCCTGCCCCCACCAAAATTACTTGCATACAAGAGCAAATGTGTTTTCCAATGAGCAATTCATGTCAAATGAACACTAGATGACAATAGTTATCATTTGCTCATCATCATACCTCTCCACATTAGTGTCTGCGTAGTTCACAGAACCGTGTTGTTCTCTTCCTTGCACTAAATCAACTGCCCACCAAATCAATGCAATTTCTAATCATGTCTGGCAGCATGCTGATGATTTTGTAGCAGCATTAAATCACATTACCTTGAAAGGCAAATGCTGCAAACTTTATCTGTTGCATAGCAGTCACAGGTCAGGCTAGCTGGGCAAGAACTGGCAGTTTTCCTCATCACACCACTAGTCATAACTTTTGTAGAAATAGGCTTCTTTTTTGTTGCTAACTTTCTAGATAGTACATCCACAGTCTTTGACTGCTTCATAAGCTGTAAAAGAAAAGTCACATTTCCTATTTCTGTGATATTTAACCTAATGCCTTCAAATGCTAGCATGGCAAAACATAACAGCAGAACAGTTTAAAACTGCTGAATGTGCTGTTGGATTGTAAGTAAACAGTTGTCTATTAAAGTATTTAAAATCTTTTTAGTTTTCTTCTGTGGAATAAATGTATTAAAATTTACTAATCAGTCCTCAATTGGTAAATATGTGACTTACACTTTATTAGAATTTTTCCTGATAGGTTACACAAGTATAATACAGTTACGTTCTAGTGTCTAACTCCATTTCAGAACTGTAAACTGCACAATTACATTGGCTAAAATCAGTTTTAATTTGTTGCTTATGCTATCTAGCTGTTATAGGATATCGTAAGTCAATTTAAAACCGTTTAATATTGATGACAATTTTGTAAACTTTATAAACATCTTTACACCATCAACTGTGTGTCAGAAATGTGTTAGTTATTAGGAGCTCACATCCTAGTAATGAGAGAAAAGGCCTTAATGTTCTAAATGTTCCTTTAGAAAACAGCAACAACAAACAGTCAGCTAACCAAAAATGATGAAAAATTCCACCAGAAAAGTTCAGGAAAAAAACTGGAGAAAATAAAAGTGTTGACAAGATGCTCAAAGCAGTAATACCTTCTGCCACAGCAAAACTCTACTTTTAAAAACGGAGTAATAATAAATGCTAGTCTACCAATCCCTAAATTCTCTTCAGTGTACTGACTGATGATTGCACTATTAAGCTACATTACTTACTTTCACTGCAGGGCTCTCATGTGAAATGGAGCTGTGTATATTGAAATTTCTTTCTCCAAAAACAGAGCGCTGGACAGAAAGGCCTACAGATCCCTCCTACAATACCAACAAAAACAAGGAAAATAAGGATTATATCTGTAACACTTTCTGCCAGCTGTACTCTGCCAGTTTTGAAAGAGTTAAGTGACATGAAACAAAAACAGCTGCATCCAAGTCATTCTCAGGCACCAAAACACTTCTGTGAAAGGAGAAAATAGTCTAGACAGAACTCTTAACACCCATATAACTGTTACCATAATCCACAAATATATATAACTAAAAAATTTAAAAACCACCTGCATGGATGTTACATTTTGCTGTGCAGCTAAAATGGAGATAGACACTTCAGAATTTTTCCCCTATAACTAATGTTTTCTTTAAAAAAGGATAATTAATCTGAACTTTATAACATGCAGGGAAAAATTATTTTCCATTTTTGTTACATAATGTAACATAGAGACATTATAAATCTACCAAGTAATTTGTTTTGAAACGATCTATTATAAATCTTAGTGGAATCTAATCAACTGAATATGTAACAAATGTAAAAACAAATTTTTTAATTGCAAGTATTATCCTGGTATTACATCTCCCTCTGTTGGATAAAGAAGTACATTTCTAAAACCGTATTAATACTTAAATAAAAGAGGTAGAACCTTTCCATCTTTTCCTTGTTTAATCTGACTTTGTGCATTTGTATAGGGCCTTTTCACGGTCTTCATGGTAGGCTGCTGATCGAGCTCCTTAGGTGCTGCTGGGCCACTCAAGGAAATCTTGTTTCCTGTGATTATATGGGATTTATTTTGTGAACAACTCTCCTGTTGAGCTTCAGTATGGACAAGTTTGAGAAGCTCTATTTTGGTATCATGGGTTCCTTGGGCCAAACCAAAGTCTACCAATGCATACCTAAGAAACAAAAGCAAGCATTTTTACTTCTTTGTAACAACTAAAGCATAGTAACATCATAATATGCTCTAATCATATTTACACAAAAAGTATAATTCTTTAGGGGATTAAGAATTTATAACATTCTTGGGGCACCTGCTCAGTCGACTGAGTGTCCAACTCTTGATTTCAGCTCAGGTCATGATCTCCCCGTTCATGAGTTTAAGCCCTGCATCAGGCTCAGTGCTGCCCGCAGGGAGCCTGCTTGGGATTCTCTTTCCTGCTCTCTCTCTGCCCCTCCCCCCACTCTCTCTCTCTCCATAAATAAACGTTTAAAAAAAAACAAACAATTTATAACATTCTTGAAAAAAGACAAGAAAAATGAGTTTATAGCCAAGGTAATGATTTAAAAGCTAACTAGGCTTGAAAATTAAGGAATGATACATCCCATACACACACAAAAATCTTTCTCCCTTTTCTCCAATGGCCTGTGCTGACAAGACAGACAAGGACTGCAGGATATAAGCCCAATTCTTTGTTCTCTTATGATGGTTAAGATGGCATCACAGTAGATACTTTTTAATTAACAAGCTTAAAAGAAAAATTAATTAAAATCATGGGTTTAGGGGCACCTGGGTGGCTCAGGTTGGTTAAGCGCCTGCCTCTTGATTTTGCCTCAGGTCATAATCTCATGATCTGTGGGTTTGAGCTGCACATCGGGCTCCCTGCTGCTTGGGATTCTCTCTCTCTCCCTCTCCTCTCTGCCCCTCCACCATTCCTGCTCTCTCTCTCAAAAAATAAACTTAAGAGAAAAAAATAAAATAAAACCATAGGCTTAAAACTTGATTCAATTAAAGAAAATTAAAGAGAAAAGTCAGAAGTGTAAAATCCAAGAAGTTATAGTTCTATACCTCCTACCACTCTCGGTAGGATCCATCATATAATAAACAGTATTTAAGCCAGGTTTTCAGCTTTACAACACCTCTATCAGTATAAAAAACACATATATATATATAAACATATACAATACAAACTTACATAATAACAGAACTTCAGTGTTGAAACAGGAAATTGGCTATCATGTGCTCTAATTCCCTCATGAAGCCCAGAGATAAGAGAAATGTGAAAGTTAAAAAGGCCTATACCGTTTTTAAGTTTATTTTAGCTAAGTGCTATTTCCACTGAACCATGGTGTATCTAATAATGGACACTGCTTTACTAATATAATTTTATCTTTTGTTTCACTGTATTTCCATTCCCCAACCACAATGAAAATTTAAAACAAAAAAATCTGTGCATGGCTGTCATAGTACGTTCTCTATCTCCCAGGTGAACCCCATAGCACAAATTCATTCAAGTGTAAATATCTTCTAGTAACTTTTCATACTTACTTTTTTAGGCGCCTATTATATAAAAAATTGCTGGGTTTAACATCACGGTGAACAATACCAAACTGATGAATGCGTTTCAAAGCTCTGAACAGATTAAACATATATTCCCGTACTTCTTGAAAAGAAAGAGAATTCAAAATGTCCTAAAATAAAGTTATGAATAAGATCATAAAATTGCTTTCAATTAAATATTTAGCCAATAAAAAGTCAGTAAGTATTAAAACCTACCAAAAAGGACTCATGCTCCAGATATGGCATAGCAATAACCACATGATCATTTTTCCTAAAGCAGTATTTAACTCCCATGACATTGTCTTGCCCCCTAGTGGAAAAATGCATAATGAACTTTAAAGGAAAGGTCAAATGAAATAAAACCTTATGCTAAGTTTCTTTAAAAATGCAACTTTAGCTATGCATAAAATGCTGGAAAACTACTTAAAACTACTCTCTTGTATGACAGTATACACGTTTAACTGACTTGTACAAAAATAGCACCATTTATGAGGTTAGTATAATAATTCAAACATGAGATCATTAGTTTTAATTGGGGAAGTAACAGAATGAGAAGGACAAGATGAAAAACAATAATGAATTAATAAGCCTTTGTAGCAGATAAAATGGCAATAGTAATGAATAAGTTAATTAAAAAATAATAGCTAACATTTATTAAGCATTCACTATATTTGCCAAGCTTTGATCTAAGTAAGCAGTTTACATCTATTAACTAATTCACTTAATCCTCACAACAGCCCTATGAGGAAAGTGCTATTATTTCCTCCCCCCTTTTTTTACAATTAAGGAAATTAAGGCACAGAGAGGTTAAGGAACTTCCCCCCAAGTTAAGTTAAGGAACTTAACTAAACTAGTAAGTCATGGAGCCAGGATCTGAATCCAGACAGCTTGCTCTAGGTCTTATGCTCTTAACTACTATGCTATATTGCATCATAAAAGATGAGGAAATTAACTTTACATGGTTTTGAGTCAGTAGAACAACATGGATACCACCTAAAAATGTAGAGAGATCAGGAAAAGAAGCATCAAAAACGAAGACCTCCCTCTTTTTGATAAGAAGTTCTAGATACAGAACTAAATCTTATGTGAGAAGTGAGAGGTCAGTGACAGTGCTTGTGGAGAAGTGATACCTAAAGCTGTGAAAATGATTAGAGAGAAGAGCAAATGAGCCTTGGAAAATTGCCAAGTTGGAGGGCAAAATAAGGAAAAAGGGGCAGAGAGCCCAGAAAGGGATGTCACCCAGATGAGGAATTTTAAAAGAAGTAGTCATCAGTATGAAGGTCATAGAGAATAAGGACTGAGGGAAGGCTTTTAGTTTGGCAAAGAGGAATTAACTGGTAATTTTTCTGAGAATAATTTAAGTGGAAAGGAAGAGGCCAAACAGGACTTAAGAAGGGAAAATAAGATACACTGGAAGTAGAACATACAATTTGCCTAAAATATCTGGCAAAAAAAAGAAGAAAAACCAGTGTGGGAGCTAGAAAGGAAGCAAGATCAGATAAAGACTTTTTTTTAGCATGAACTTTTTTTGAAGTACATGGAATAGAAAAGTGGTAGAGAAAAATATTTAAAACAGGGAAAAAGGAACAATTTTATTCAAGGGAGTAGAATGTATGTAATTATGCCTTACAGAGGCCATCTCATTCTTTTGTCTTCTCTAATAAACATAGGGGCAAAACAAAGAAATAGGATTGTCCATTCACGCAATAAATATTTACTGGGCATGGTTATTTGGCAGACAGTATGTTAGATATTAGGGATGGGAAGGTGAATTAAACTTAACATGATTTCTGCCCTCATGGAGTTTACTATCTAATGAACAGTAACAGATAATAAACAAGACAACAAAGGACAGATTATGAGGGTTTTGAAAGAGATCAAAAGGTGCTGTGACAATAACAAACAGGTGAATCTAATTTAATTCAGATGACATCTTTGAAGCTTGCTCAGATCAGAAAGATCAGCCCGCAAAAACTGGGAGAGGACTTAGTGACCAGGGAACAGTAATGGGTAGTGACCCTGAGATGAGAAAGCTCGAGACAAATCTGAGGGAACTAAAGTGACTAGAGCACAGAGAGGGAGGTGGGAAGAGTGCATGATATAAGGTTGGATTTTTTTTTTTCAAAGAATACTGGGAAACCACTGAAGGATTTTAAGAGGGGGAAATAACAGTATACAATTTATATTACATACATACAAATTTTTATATTTCAAAGATTACTCTAGCTGTTCTGTGACCATGGGATTCAGGGGGAAAGAGAAGAAGCAGGCTATTGTAGTAATCTAGGTTTGGTCTGAGGTAGTGGTTGAGAAAATAGACATGAATGGGTTTTTAGATATATTTTGGAGGCAAAAATAGCCAGGACTTGATGATGGAGGCTGAGATGAGCAGATGAAAACAGGCTGTTGTAGTAGGCGTTTTTGTGGGGGTTTTGGCAGGCAAAGGAGTATTAAAATTTAATTTTCAGCACATTAGGTTTGAGATAATTATTAGGTACTCAAGTAGAAATGTCAAATCAGTAGGTGGGTATATACAAATCTGCAGATAAGAGGTCTGAGGCAAGATATACACTTATGGGAATCACTATCATACACTTAAAGCCACATGGAAATACATACTACCCAGGGAAGAGTACAGAGCAAGAAAGCCTAGGATAAGGCACCAAGAAACTCCAACATTTAGATGTCACGTAGAAGAGGAAGAACTGGCAAAAGATATTGACAATGAAAGGCCAAATAAAGGAGGAAAAAAACAAGAAGTATGTGACAGTATAGAAGTCAAAAGACATTGGTTCAAATCAATTATGTTAAACTCTGCCTAGGGTTCATGTGAACAGAAAAAGAAACTGGCAAGATGGAAGTCACAGTGGACTCTTATCTAAAGTAGTTTCAGTTTAGTATAGAGAAAAGTAGACACACGGTGAGAGTAGTGAAGGTAGGGTATGGAAGTGAAAATAGTATGTATAGATCATTTTTGAGGGGTCTGGCTGGGAAAAGCAGCAAAGAAATGATGAAAGAGATGGAAGAGGGATGGCAGTACAGGGGGATAAGAAATACTAGATCATGTATGTTTGTTGATAGGAATGACGTAGAAGAGAAAGACCAATGGGAAAGACATGCCAGATGATTCTGCTGTTCAAATAAAATATGAGATGGGGCTGTCAATAGCTGGGGAGATGTGAAATAGGAGTTCCCTACATTTTAAAAAATATCTAGACCACGGTTTGATTTGGCAGGAAGATTAGAAAAAGAAGTGGTCAGAGAACAGGAAGTCAAGCTGAGCCTCAAGGATAATCCATTCTAAAAATATAAATTTAATTAACCATCCGAACATTAGAGGGGAAAAGTGCTACCAAACTGCAGACTCCTGACTGAAAAATATATTGAATTCATGGACAATCTAACCACCTCTGTTAGATATCCCCTTAAAAATCTTAAATATACAGGCAGTTCAGTTAAAGATAATGCATACCCAGCCACTGTTAGGCACTGAAGTTCAGCTGCAATTCTTATAGGATGACTTGTTGGAATTAAATGTTTCAGAGCTATTTTCTCTTCAGGTCCTACTTGTAACTGTGCTGTGGCCAAATAAACAGAGCTAAAAGTGCCTGTAAAACAATGTATTCAATTTTTCAATATTTGGTTTTTAAAAATGTTAATGAAACAATGCTAAAATAGATCCCAAAACTGGAGCCCATGAAATTATCCTAATCTATCATTAATATATTTAAAGATATTATACATGAAGAGCAAAAACACCTAAAAATAGGACTTTCAATTTGTAATAAATTCTTAACTGTCTTCAATTCTTTAGGGGATATATTAATTTACCAAAGCTCTACAGTAAATCTGCCTGGGTTAGCATAAAATATTTCCATGGTCATGATCCATTCTAGCAAGTATTTTTCTATAGTACTGTCATTTGAAATTACTTCCTTTAGAGTTGGATACAGGTCTGTTAGAAGTAGACTTGTTAACAGTCTTGGGGGGAAAAAACTACAAAACCACCTGGGCTTTTAAATTTAGCATTAAACTAAATAGAAAAAATAAAAGAGCTGGTTGTCAGTTAAATTTGAGAAAACTGAGTTAAAACAAATTGATAAATTTCTTTACTACAAAAATTTCCAAAGCTAGAGCTTTGTGTGCTTTGTGTGTTTAAGTACATCACAAATAACCAAAAGGGAGCCATACATACTACATTTTCCAAACTTATTTAGCCTTAGAACACCCTTCTCCCCTCCCCCTCTCCAGGAATAGCTATTAATGTTAGGAGGACAGCAGTGTTTTCCAGAACAAAATTTTTGAACACTAAGTCAGTGTTCAAAAAAGGTAAAGATGTAAAGATCTGCTTCTTACATCCCAAAACATCTCACCTTCTAATTTTTTTGCCCAATGACCTAGGCTTCTTTGCGTTTGACACTTTTCATTGTGAAAAGCAAACAATGAAGTAAATGGAAGCTTTTTTGTTTTTAACTATTCAGGCATTTCCTAACATAGCCACCAAAACCTTTTATTATCTTTTACCTTCTCATTCACTTCACATCTGATAAATTCACCCTTCATTTAATCAACAAGACTGCCAGTCTCTCAATGACATTTATGTCGATACTGACCATCTTATAAATATTGTTACCACTTGATTTCCATCATTTTGTCACCTTAGATTTCTGTTTCAACATACAGTTCTACCTAACTACAACAGAGAAAGAAAAAGGACTTTCCTTGATCAAATTCCCCCACATGAATCTTAAATTTTTCATTTTCAATAATTATCCTTAACAATACATTAGTATATCAACACTTTTAACGGTATAACAGCATAAAGATTAAAATAGGACTATTCATTTTACTGTAAATATTTATTCTTTCATTCTTTCCAGGGGAAAAAGAAAACCTGATGTCATAATTAGTAATATGACCATGATCTCATTATTTTAAAAAGTATATACTTTTCAAAAGGATATAGTAATGAAAATCAAGATTATACAAAGCAAAACATAAGGGAAAAAAACTTTTAAATAAAGTAGATCTCTAAGTTACCTTCTCCAATTTTGTCCTTAATCTTAAACAGATTACCAAGCTGTGGTACAGCTTCATAAAGCTTCTCAATATCTTTTTTAACACCTATCAAGGAAAAAGAATTTATAGTTATAATTAATGAAAGTATATTTTATACTTTAAGTTAAAAAACCTCAATGAAATAAATTCTAAAACATAATTAAAAAGTTAAAAAGTAGCTATAATAAATCATGACAAAAATATTTAAAACCCTGTTAACTTGCTGTAACACACTTCTTGAAAAAACATAAAACTGTTAAGTCCCAGAATCACACACATCAAATTTCTATTACTCAGAATTATATTAACAGATACACTGTCACTCCATAGAGTACAACACAATAAAGAAGCTTAATTTAAAAAATAACTAAACAATTTGTGCTGTGATCACTAGATGGCATGACAAGGACACAATGTAATCTTCTTGAAAACTATTTCTCTTCCCCAAAGATACAAAATCTTACAAGCTTGGGAAAGTTTTATATGTTGAGTATTCACAGTGTACCCTCAGAGAGAAATTCTACCAAAGCTCTCAGGAATGTTAAAAATATTTTTTAAAAAACAACTATCCCAATTATCAATAGTATCCTTTATCTTTGAGACCAGATAAGATAAACTGCTACTTTTAAATACATATAAACTCTTTACAAAAATATACATGGTTAAAATAAGAAAGGCAGTAATACCAAATGTGATAAACTACTGGATATAAAAGAAAACTACATACTTAAGAGTTATCGGATTTTATTACAGTATCTAAGACAAACATCAGCTACTTTTTAAGTTATAATAGTAATAATGTAAATAATGTATATAATGGTTTAAGACATTTTCAAACCACTTTCACATGTATTCTTTTCAGATCTTCACAACAGCACTGGGATACTGGCAAAACAGGAATTATCCTGATTTTCAGATAAGAAAACCCTATTTAGGAAAGTGAAATTATGTGTCCTTTTAACACTGTGTTTTAAAAAGTGCTCAGGGTCCTCTGGGTGGTCCAGTTGGTAGGGTGTCTGACTCTCAATTTCGGCTCAGGTCATGGTCTTGCAGTTCATGGGATTGAGCCCCGAATTGGGCTCCATGCTGACACTGTGGAGCCTGCTTGGGACTCTCTCTCTCCCTCTCTTTCTGCCCCTCCCTCACTCTTTCTCTCAAAATAAATAAATTTTTTAAAAATGCTCAGCGATGAGAATGTTAAAAAAAAAAATTAACAAATTTGGTGCAACTTCTGTTCTCTAAGAGCTTAGTCTAGTGGAAAAGTCAGGTGTTAAAAGCTCTGAACACAAGACAGTAACTATAATAATACAAGAATGCATGTTACTAGATATAAGGAAGGGGAGGGGAATGAACACAGCAAGCTCCAGGTGACAAATAAGCTGTGTTTTGAAGCACTCACCAAGTAGAAAAAGTGGATGAAGGCATTTTACGAAGAAGGAACTATGTACACAAAGGCATGGAAAAGGAAAAAGGCATGGATTATTTTATCCAAGGGGAGAGGTCGGTGAGGGAGGTAATGAAATTCAATGTGGCTGAAGAAGGGAGAGGGAAAGAATGCAATTGAAAGCCATGGAAAACTTTTAAGCAGGAAGATGACAAGTAGAGGATGAATTTGAGGGGGAAGAAGAACATTAAGAGCTGGAAACTAAATAACAAGCCAAGATCTAGTCCAAGAAGATCTAGTATTCTTTCCATTGTATCAATCCATCTAAGGAAATGGGAAGAACTTACTTTCCCATCTACTTCATGGGTAACTGGAGAAGCTTCATGGGTTTCAATACACGAGGCAATACTAGAACAGTAATTATGAGTACCAGTTTTGGAGATGAGAGGACTAAATTAAAATCCTGGCTCCATTATTTACCAGACTAGGTACGACTTTCCTTGAGCACACAGCTTATTACATTGAGCCTTAGTCTCCCCATCCACAGAAAACGGGTAATAACTGTACCCATGCCACTGAGATACTGTGAGGATTAAATGAAATAATATACATAAGAAGTTTTTAACACAATGCCTGACACATAGCAAATATTAAATAAAAGTGGTAATTCTGTTGTAGTTATTAACATTATTTCTTTAGCACTTTTGCTTTACCCTTTACTTGAAATCTTTTTCCCTTATTATTTCATGTGGCTGGCTCAAAGGTCAGTTCTTCTCTGATATCCTATTTAAAACAGCATTCCTCTCATTACCCTGTTTATTGTCTTTGGAGTGCTTGTCCACTATAAAATCATCCTGTTTATTTGTTTGCTCTCTGCCTCTTCCCACTAGAACATAAGCTCCACCAGTACTGTTCCCTGTGTGCATAATTCACCACAGTACACTCAGCTCCTAGTTAGAACAGTGCCTGGTATGCTTGTTCAGTGAATGAATTATTACTATCATTATGGGCATTCAGAGATAGCTGAAGGGAAAAAAAGCAAAAGTTTAGACGTTACAAAAGAGTGAAGAAGTCAAGACAGTAGCAGCTACCTCACTATACGCTACCACACTACTTCACTCTAGAAACCAAAACCAAAGCCAGGGGGGAAAAGCCAGCCTCTAGCAGTCATTCTTGCCATAGTCAATTATAATCTTTCTTAATGGGTGTCAATTCCAACCAGCTTCAAATTCCAGTGTCACAGGAAAGGCACCATGAAAGGGTAATAAAAATGATATATTCAATTTTATATTACATGTCCTTGATTCTGAAACACAATTTTAAAAACTCTGAAATTGGGATGCAACTTACAATTATTGTCAGCCAGTATCAATACTTACAGAACAGGTATCAGTGACTTGACGAAAATCTAAGAAATCATAAAAGAGCATTCACATTTAACCCTTTAAGAGCAAACAGTTGTAGGGAAAAGTGGTAAAGGTGATGAAGCAGAATCAAATGTAGGTCAGCTCCACATAATTGGGCTCTTATGAGTGCATTAACAAATGGTAATTAAAAAATGAACTCTTCAAAGAAATTCTGCATCATTAACGTATAGAGAACATTATGAGGGGGAAAATGGGGTGTCAATAAGTGTGACTATACTCAAAGTGACTCAGAAAAGAAAGATGTTAAATATTTAATTTCCTTTTTAATTATGTACCTGAGATATACAATTATTTGTCTAATTACATCCAAAAGAACTCTTTCAAAAAGTATAAGATAAAAAATTCTAGGTGATAAGAAAGCACTGTGTCATAGTATAACTGGCAGCATTTCTGAGCAGCAGATAAAATGGGGTTATCTAACAATCAATGGTATTTAGGGGCACCTGGGTGGCTCAGTCAGTTAAGCATCTGACTCTTGATTTCAGTTCAGGTCATGATCTCACGATTCATGAGTTCAAGCCCTGCATCAGGCTCTGCACTGACAGTGCAGAGCCTGCTTGGGATTCTCTCCCTCCCTCTGTTTCTCCCCTATTTGTGCCCTCTCTCTCTCAAAATAAATAAACTTAAAAAAAATTTTTTTTAAATCAATGGTATTTAAATACAATGAAATGTTAAGAACCCTATTTGTAGTCTCTTTACTACAAAATGTATTGAAGTGTTTGTGTGGATGTTTTGTTGTGTGTGTGTATATATGAGAATACTAAAAGCTCTGTAGTCATATGATACAGAGTTGTGCTGTCTTCTAGTTTCATGTAACTAAATTTATTTTTTAAAGATTTTATTATTATTATTATTATAGTAAATGTTTATTTTTGAGAGAGATAGTGCACATGCGCAAGCAGGGAGGGACAGAAAGAGAGGGAGGAAGGATCTGAAGCAGGGTCTGCACTGAGAATGGAGAGTCCAATGCAGGGCTCAAACTCAGGAACTGTGAGATCATGACCTGAGCAGAAGCTGGACGCTTATCCGACTGAGCCACCCAGGTGCCCCTTAAATTTAAATTAAAATTTAAAAAAATTAAAAATTTCCTGTCGTATTAGCTATAGGTGACAACATAGAAACATTTCCATTATTACAGAAGGTACTATTGGGTGCTGAAATAGAAGAAAGCCCAGATTCAACTCCTATCATTAAACCACATTAATACTCATTTTCTTAACCTGAAAATCAAAGGGGTTAGATTAGATGAATTTTCCTTTGAGTTCTATGTTTTGGAACTTCCCGTTGTATTAGCATGAGCTGGCAGTCAGTAATAGAGACACTGGTTAACTATTAGAAATCACCAGAGAGGATAAGGAACTACTGTAATACACAAGCCACGTGAAGCAATATGTAAGCTCAAGGTGTTTTCATGCCACTACTAACTTGCTAGGCACTTACGTATCTTTACAAAACTCAAAATATGTTTATATTAGTTTCCTGTCACTACAGAACAACTCTGACATTTTCAAACAACAGTAAAACTTTCTGACAACCAAACTGAATGCAAAATCCTCATTTCTGAAGGAGACGAGAGTAAATAGCAAAAGAGAACATTAATGTTAAATGACAGAAAACACCACTAAAGGCAGAGACGAGAATGAATATATACTTTGAGCATCAGGGGGAAGATCCTGAAAAGTCTACAAGCCAAAAACATTTACATGCCTATACTTTATTTCTTCTTTAAAGTTTATTTTGAGAGAGTATGTGCCAACGGGAGAGGGGCAGAGAGGGAGTGAGAGAGAATCCCAAGCAGGTCTCTGTGCTGTCAGAGCCAAAACAGAGTCAGATGCTTAACCAGCTGAACCACCCAGGCACCCCTAAATGCCTATACTTTAAACATGAAGGTCTAGGCTTCCATTTTGAAATTTTAAGGAAAAATATTTTTCCTGCTACATAATATATCCAAGTGGCTTTAATACTATGCTCTCAACTTCCATCATTGCTGGCCTGTACCATCTATTCGTAACATAGTACCCAGAGTGATCCTGAGAAAGCTAAGTCACCATGTCACTATTTTGCTCAAACCTAGTAAAAGTTTCACAGCTTGCTTCATATAAAGGTGAAGGAACTACCTCCTCTCCTCATACCTCTCTTTGCCATCACTCTCATCACCCTCCAGCCTCCAGTGACAAGGACCTGGACAAGGCCTTGCTATTCCTAAATGCTAGGCACACTCCCATCTCAGGGCCTTCTCCCTTGCTGTTTCCTCTGCCTGGCATGCTCTCCCCCATATATCTATGTAGCTCATCACTTTACCACCTTCAAGTCTTAGTTCAAATGTTACCACGCTGAAGTCTTCTCTGACCAATTACACTTCTTAAAAATCACAATCTCCTACTCCAACACTTCCTATCTCCACTTCCCTTCTATATTTTCTTCACAATACTAACCACCCTTGAACATATTATTTCTTTTATCATCTATCTTTCCAGTAGATTGAGGGCATTGATTTTTGTCTGTTTTATGCACTGATTTATTCCAGCACCTAGAAAAGTAATTGCACATAATATTTAATATTCATCATATAAACAAAATGTTTTCAATTACTTACAATGGAGTAAAACTGCCACTCTAGAAATATATGTGACGCTTATTCTGAAGCTTCGTGTACTGACTTACATCTCTTAAGCTAGGAAGATCATATAATTTAGCCCAAACTTAGGCACTCTTGGGAGTGAAAGGGGACACTAATAACAATTACAGTGTGACAACAGGCATAAACTGGATCTGTCCCACACAAATCATACTATAACCCATTTTAGTAGCAAGAGCTAAGAGCATCCATATAACACATCACAAGCGCAACTTATAGTATAGTTCAACAATACAGAGGAAAGTAAACATTAGATACAATATTATGCCCAATATTTTGTTCACTGTGGCATTTTTCTTAATAGGAAAAAATGGAAAACAATCTAAAGGTTTACTAAAAAGGGTAATTAAATAAATTGTAGCATACTATGCAATGAAACATTAGCCAGTCAACTTAAACCAAGCTGTAGATAATTTACATAAGAAATGTTCAAGTTACATATTGCTAAGTAAAAAATAAAGACTAGAAATAAGTTGGCTACGATCCTAATTTAGTTTTGCTTGTTTGAAATGTATCTCGTTATGCGCAGGATGACTAAAGGACTGTAACAAAAGGTCAACGGGGCAATATTTGTATAATAATGTATAAAATTTGGACGTTATTTCCTTATTTGAGTTTTCTACACTTTTTAAATTTTCGTCAATAATCACATACACTTTTTATCAAAAAAAAAGAGCTACAAAAGCTAACATATCCTAAAACAAAGGGCCATGTTATTCGTCCATTACACTAAGTATTTTACTTTATATCCTTGCCTTAAACCATTCATTCATGTATTTTTAAGCACCTACTCTGTGCTGGATACTATTAGGTTCTGGGAATACAAAGATATACAAAAATGTCCTACCATTCAAAAGTTATTCCATCAAGAGAAAGTGAATCATATTAGCTCATGAGACAGTTATGGGCCTGGATATCATTAGCTTTACTCCTTACTGAAGTTATTTTTTATATAACCTTAGCTTTTACTAAGCATCATATTAAAAATAAGTATGAATAAAATTTCAGCATGTTTTATGAGTTATTAAAGGTACTGCTTATAAGGTTCAATGTTCTGTTACATAAAAGTCACAAAACTTTAGAAATTTAGACCACAATTCACTTTACTCTTTATTTCCCAGATTTTCAGAATATTAGAATAGTAGCTTTCACCTGAACATAATGCTAAAGCCATGTCGGATTCATCTGTTCATACACTCTGCCTAAAGCACAAGATACACCAGGAGCTATATGAGATACTGCCTTCAAGGAGCTTACAGTAGAAATGAAAAGACAAAATACACAGAATGCTAAAAGATACAAGAAGGATAACACAATGACTGTTGTTATTGTATTATGGGTCCAATGACACAGGAGAAAGCTGAATTGTGAAGAACAGGACAAATGGAAGAGGGACAGCAACCATGAAACTGGATGAAGTGGCATTTTAAGATTATTCTAGTAGCAGTGTACCAAATGAACTGGAGGATGGAAAAGAAGTGAAAGCAGGCAGTTTAGGGTAAGAAACTTCATTGTAATTCAGGAGCATGGTGTAAGAGAACAGATTACTGTGGTGGAAGTAGGAATAAGAAGCAATGCCATACATATTAAAAAAGAAGTAAGATAAAGTTGGATAATTTCTTATGAGAAGCAAATATAAATCATTAAGTCGAAGACAACTCTAGAGTTTTTAAGCACAGGCAACTGGAACAACTGGGACATTAGAAAGGGTACTCATTTTGACACCAAAGAAGAGTTTAAGTTTTAGTCAGAAAGCAAAAGCATGTGATATCATTTTTCTAGAGTGTTGTTAAAGTCTGTTTTGTAGTGGATAAATAGATCTCATGGATAGAAGGTCAAAATTAGTATCTTCTGGACAACCAAAACATGCTTAAAACAAAGATGGAAAAGAAGATTTAGCTATTTTTTAGGAAAAAGGAAATGGTCACCTGGAACTTCTCTATTTAACAAATATTTATTAAATGCCTATTATGTCCCAGGCACTGCTAGAGCAGGAATGAAGGTGCACACATTTTAGTGTATAAGATCAGGTATTGTTTGACCCTCTCCTCACTTCAGGGTCTGGGTTAAGGTCAACACTGAGATGTACACTGAGATGCAGTGCTTTTGTACTGCTACATATATTTCATTATTTATTTGTCAGTGAATTCTGCTTTTCAATACTTCCAGTGAAAATTCCTCCATCGTCGACTTCTAAATCCAAGTTTAATGCAATATGAAGACAGATAAGAACATAGATCTGGGAGAAGAAATTCTAGTTTGGGTATCAACAAACTGTTCTTGGATAACCACCAATGTTTAGACTCTAGCAACTTCTGTAAAATGACATGGATGGATTACAATCCTTCTAAAATGCAATCCAATCTTAAATCCAGACCTCGGGAAGCTTTACTGATATGTAAAACACTCCCATGTAAACATACAACTCACTTTACCATTCGGGAAGTTCCTTTAAAAAAAAATAACCGAAATCACAGAATTGTTGCCTGCACATCCTTGGAATTAAACACATACCTGGTAGTTTAAAATTCTGCTCATGTTTTTTTAACGAGCCATCCGCCTGAACCTGGTCACGCTGGGGAGAAAAAGCCATTGGTTCATCCATCTGAATCCCCAAAGATGCCTCCATCACAAAACAACTGGGATGCAAAATGCCAGCTAAGGGGTCATGTCCACCGGGGGAGCAAAGCAGCTGTGAAAATTAGAATACTGGAGAAGATGAGAAGTTTAAATCACTCACTGAACCAAGCAGTAAAAAAACGCCAGTCCCCACAGGGGCAGATATTTAAAAGCGCACCGTGTGTCTAAATCCCCAAAGGGGGTAAAACTGTGGGCCATTTCTAAGGATTACATTTACTTCCCTTTTACCTTACAGCAACACAGGCAAGGGGGGCGAGGGGAAAATGTTCTAGTCAGGGGAGCCGCCTCAGCGGCGGAGCGAAGGGTGGTGGCGGTAACTGGGGCGGCAGCGCGACGGGACACAAGCCAGATGGAGAATAGGGGAGCAGGGGCGGGTACGGTAGGCCTTATGGGGAGAGCGGTTTGACCTGAGGGAAATTAAGGAGGAATGAGTACTGAAAAGGAGCGACAGGAGGTTCGCTCAAGGCCCCATGCAAGTTGATGGAGAACTGATCCGATACTGGCCACCAGGGGAGGGGAGAGAAAGAGGGAATGAATGGGATCCTTCTGGGAGCACCGGCCGCGAGCTCAGCGGGGAAGGACCTTCCTCCTTCAGACCCGAGACCCAACGGGATGCTTAGTGCGCAGGCGCATGACTTTCCCGCCGTGGGTCAGCGGGATCCGAACAGGGGTGGGAGGATGGGTTACTGCGCTGCGACAAGACCGAAGTCACGATCCAGAATTCGTTTCTAATCCCTCAGAATCCCGCGCCATGGAACAAACCGTCGGAAACTCACAGTTTAAGGGAATACGACTTCTGTGGCTCCCCAGCTGCCTGGGTCGCCGCTGCCAAGAGATCCCCACCTAGCGACTCTGCCAAAAGCGCCTGCGCAACACTTCCCGCCTAGCTGCTTCTAGTTGCTCATGCGCACTGTAAAGGCCTCGGTGCCGCGGCATCAGCCATTGAGCGCTTGCGCGATAGGGTTGGGTTTTCTGCCCTAGGCGGTGGTTGGTTAAAAGAGCGGTTACAGAAATAAAGCCCGGGAATGATTCTTTGCTAAAGAATAGTGAACCGTGAGGTTAAGGATCCAGCCCAATTATCAGGAAAGATAATTCAGAAATAGAAAAGTCTCAGGTTCTAGGTGTACTGACACATCCTGACATACCGTGGCCACACAAGAAACCGGGCACACTTTGAGTAAAAGGTGGTTACTTTCCCGACCCCCTGCTTTTCACTTCCTTTTGTTGAGTGCCCTACTTCAGTAAAACAAACAAAACCTGCAACTGTTGGTTGTTTATGACTTTATTCGCAGAAATGAGCCCAGAGACATTCAAACACTGATTCAGTCAGTGTATTTATTGAGCCTGTGGCTGCGAGGCAGGTTTCTAGAGGCTGAGGTTCCACAGGTGAACACCACAGAAAACCACCATCTCTTTGTGAAGTAAAATTCCAGTAAGGAGGAACAAATTCCAGTAAGGAACAAATGAACAAATGAAGAACAACATTCTTTCAGATATTCATCTGTGCTCTGAAAGAAAGTAGAAGGATGTGTTAGTGACTAGGAAGGAGGCACCATGATGGGAGCCAACAAAGAGAGACTGCCAGGCAAAGGATAGAGCAAGTGCAAAGGTAGAAATGAACTTGGTGTAGTGGCGGGGTGTGTGACTGTAAATTCACAGAACATCAACATCAGACAAAGTCACCCTGACCATGATAAATCAAGACAAAAATAAAAATTATTTTTGTAATTATATCTGTAATCATATCTGAACATAGGCAAAACAAAAACATTGTCCAAACCACAAAAATGAGCAAATGTTTTCCTATCCTGGCTAATATGACTGACTGCTGCTTCTTTACCTATTACAGTTATAGTCTCAGCCCAGTAAATAATACTCCTTATTAAAATACCCAACTATAAAATTACTCCTGCCTCCCTACAACTTCCAATTCAGAATAAAGTTCCTCTTCCTTGAACCCTCCCCTAAATTACCTAACAACTCCAAACTTCTAACACTCTTACTGAGATACCCACGGTTCTCCACGGTGGGTATTCTCACTTACTGAAACAATAAACCCAAATTGTTCAACTACAGGTTTATTCCTAGTGGTCTTTGGTTGGTAGGCATTGACAATAATCAAGTCTGAAATGCCTGTTAGGTACCCAAGTAATAATGTCAAGTAAACAGATGGATATATTGGTCTGCAATGGAGTCTCAGTTGGAGACATAAAACTGGCAATTATGAGTTTATATATGAACCTTAAAACCTTGGGGCTAGATGAGATTATCTAAGCAGATTTCAGAGAGAGAACTGGTCTACGAGAACCTCCAACATTTCAAAGTTAGGTGGAGGAGGAAGAAAGAAGAGCCAGCAAGAGACCAAGAAGGAGCAGCCTGTGAAGTAAGAAGGTGATGTCATAGACTTCAAGAGAAGGAAGTTTTACAATTGAAAGGAAGTGATCAACTATGGTAAATACTGCACAGAAGTGAAGTAGTGAGGACACAGAAATGACCAGTGGATTTGGCAACATAGCAATCATTAGAATCTCTGGCAAGAATAATTTCAAAGTGTAGTGAGACAGAAAGACAAGTGTGTTGAAGAACAAAAGATGAACAATCAGCAACAAGCCTTAAGGTTTTGTTTCTTTGGTTGTTTTCTTTGGTGGGGAGGAGGATGAAGATTAGAGAAATAAGATGGTGGCTGGTGGGTTAAGTAGAGCAAGGGAAATTTTTTGTTACTGTTGTGCTGGCAGATAAAAGCTTATATTATGGTGGGAATGATGTAGTACAGAAAGAAATTGTTGATGTTGGATAAAAGGGGAATACCTACAGGAATGAAATTATAGGGGAGAATGAAGGAATGGATCCAAAGCATAAGTGGGCCTTTGAAAACAACCCAGATTCCCATCCTTTTAACACAAGGGAAAAACATAAGATGAATTCAGATGCAGGTGGTTTGTGTGTGGGTGGGGGGATAAAGTAGTTCCAACCAGATCACATACATTTTCTTAATAAAATGAGATGAGGTCTTCAGCTGAGAATGAGGCAAGAGGGGGTATAAGAGGTTGGAGGAGTGAGAAGACCAGAGGGATGTTCTGAGAGTAAGAAGGTGAACTGTGGAAAGATTGTGCTATTGCCAGCATGGTTGAGTGCCCATTTTCAATTTAAAGTAGTCTGGGGGCACCGGGGTAGCTCACTCAGTCACTTATGTGTCTGACTCTTGGTTTCGGTTCAGGTCGTGATCTCACGGTTTGTGGACTTGAGCCCTGAGTTTGGCTTTGCGCTGACAGTGCCAGGGAGCCTGCCTGGGATTCTCTCTGTCATCTGCTCTCTCTCTCTCTCTCTCAAAATAAATAAACTTTAAAAATATATACAGTCCAGATGGCATACTGGTATGATCTTCTCAACCTTCAGTCAAGAGTATGCAGACATGGAAAAGAATGGTTGGATTTAACTAAGGATAAATATCACAGGGGCAAGTGAGGGTGTTTACAATGAAGTGATTGGAATAATGCACCATGGAATCTTTGGCAGGCAAGAAGGAAAAGTTATATAGGAAGGTGATAGATACTGGTATATAGATTGACAGGTCGATACATAGACAAATACAAAGTGCTGGGAACTATGGATTGGAACTCTCTCTGTAGTGTAAGAATTGATATCATTGAAGTATATGGTTGAGTTAGAAGGATAGAGCTAGCAGGTGGGGCATGGGGTGATGAAAATTGGGTTTTCTTAGATAAGAGCATTCGAGAGGGTAGTTAACTTTGCGGCAGGGGTGGGGGGAGAGGCGGGGGGAGGGGAGATCTGTTTTGGTGTGAACAGATTGTATTATCCTGAGTCCAAAACCCATGCTCAGGCCAGGAAGGTATCAGTTATTTTGCTTAATCCATTTTCTCCCCAGGCAGTAATAGCCCTCCTTTGGGTCCCATTAGCATTTTATGCATGCTGCCATTTTAGGACACAGGTATAAGAAAGAAATGAAGAATCTGGGAACCACCACAGACCTACTGAATCAGAATCTTCAGTATAATAGGGTCTCCAGGTTATTTGTATGATTTCTGGAGCCCCAGAAGCACTGTTCTAGAACACTGATTCTCAACCTTGCCTGCACGTTAGAATCACCTGAGAAACTGTTAAAAATTCTGAAGACCAAACTACACCTCAGATCAATTACATCAGAATTTCTGGGGCGGGGGGGGGGGGGGTGGTGGGGTGGGGAGGCGCACCTGGGTGGCTCAGTCGGTTAGGCATCCGACTTCATCTCAGGTCACGATCTGTGAGTCTGTGAGTTCGAGCCCCACATCGGGCCCTGTGCTGACAGCTCAGAGCCTGGAGCCTGCTTCCGATTCTGTGTCTCCCTCTCTCTCTGCCCCTCCCCTGCTCATCCTCTGTCTCTCTCTGTCTCAAAAATAAATAAACACATTTAAAAAAAAATTTTTTTTAAAGGAATTTCTGGGGGTGGAATCCAAACATCAGACTCCTATTTTATTTTATTTTATTTTATTTTATTTTATTTTATTTTATTTTATTTTATTTTATTTTATTTTTTAGAGAGAGAACACACAAGGAGGGGAGAGGGGCAGAGAGAATCTTTAGCAGGCTCCACACTCAGTGAGGAGCCTGACACGTGGCCCTGGGATTGTGACCTGATCCGAAATCAAGAGTTGGACATTCAGCTAACTGAGCCATCCAGGTGCCCCCAAACATCAGATTCTTTTAAAGCTCCCCCATTTGACTACAATGTGCAACAGAGTGAAAACCACTAATTTAGATTTGGTCACATTAATCTGTAAAGCCTGTTATCATAATCCTTGCCAAAGTTATTTCTCCTCAATTATATACTTGTACAATCTTTAACTTCTTCTTTGTATCTTTTATACTAAGTGTGCAGTAACTACTTCTTTGAATGACTGTACCTTGTGTCTCAAATTATTTATAAGCTTTATACTAGCTGTGTAGCCTGCATGAATTACTCAGTATCTCTGACACTCAGTCTCTATTTCAAAAATGTAAGATGGACACAGTTCTTGCTTGGTTTGGCGTGATGGATTGAGTTAGATAAAGTGAGATAAAACATGTAAAGTGCTTAGCATAGCAGGCCTGACTATGTTAGCTCATTTAGTTTACAGTAGGGTTTTTTTCCCCTTTCCCTATGTCCTATCCCCAGTGCCGTCCACATAGTAGAAACACAAAAAATAGCTGTGGAATTAATGAACAATTAGAGTTTAGGTTTTAAATGGTTACATTTATATCTCCAAGAGCAAATTGAAGATGGATTGATTGTTGAATTTTGATTATAAAATTCAGTTTAATAATATAAATGGGCATATACTTGACATTTAATTATTAAATAAAAATTTAGTAATTTTTGACTTGTGGGTTGAATTAATAGTTGTTACTTAGGGATGTTGGTAACTATGTAACACAAAGTTTTCTTTAGGGTCAGATCAGTGCCTTCACTATTTTTCCTTCACAGCATGTTTATTCAGACTCCACAGGCCTGTGTGTGTGTGTGTGCGTGTGTGTGTGTCTTCTTTTTATCTTTTGTTTGTACCTATGCATCCTCCAAAGTTAGTGAAGGTTCCATTTCTTCAGATATCCCAGCTGAGGATTTGTCCCTTTCTTCATGGTTAACTCTTTATGGACCATCTACAAGTAAACTTATCACATGCTGTTTTGTTTTCTAATTAACTGCATTGGACACTTTAGTTCCTTATTAAACATACTTTCATGTTCTCTGAGGTACACTGCTCTTCTGTGTGTTTCATATTCCAACTTGACTGCAATCTTGTGAAGGACCTTGTCTTCCAAGGATTTCTTTAATTCTTCACAGCACTTAATTCCATGCTAGCCACAGAGTAGTTGTTTTACTAATGCTTTTTGCAGTCATCATCAACATGTACTGAGTTTTTTAAGTTTTTATTTTTTATTTTTATTTTTTTCTATAATAATTATTCCTAATTTGTATTTATTATTTTTTAAAATATGATTTCTTGTCAAGTTGGCTAACACACAGTGTTAGTAAAGTGTGCTCTTGGTTTTGGGGGTAGATTCCTGTGGTTCATCGCTTACATAGAACACCCAATGCTCATCCAACAAGTGCCCTCCTCCTCAATGCCCTTTAGCCATTTTCCCTTCTCCCCTACCCCCCCACTTAAGCTTTTACTTTAATTCCAGTTAGTTAATATACAGTGTTATATTAGTTTCAAGTGTAGAATATATGTACTGAGTCTTTTTATCCTATTTAGATGAATTCATATTCTGAGGGAGGGAGTTTGTTTATCCAGTAGGTTGTTTTCTCTTTCCTCCACTTCCACAGGAGACAGTTAAGGATCTAGGAGGTAGTCTTATTTCAAAGGCATGAGAAAGCTCTGCAATGATTTTCGGCAATCGATATCAGAACAGGGCTTATTATTACATAGGTCCTTTTATGGTTCTAAACTGGGTCAGAGAAAAGACAATGACTATGTAAAATAAATGTTTTGACTTCTTCATCTTCAAAAGTAAGAGATAGGGAATGGGAAAGGGAAGTAAGAAAGAGAAAGTGGAAGTAGAAAAGGGAATTAACATATGAAAATACAGATCACTGTGCTGGCTTTAATCTTATTATTCTAGATGTTCTGCATGGAAGGGAAAAAGTAAATAGGGGATTGGGGCGCCTGGGTGGCTCAGTCAGTTGAGCGTCCGACTTCGGCTCAGGTCATGATCTCGGGCTCTGTGAGTTCGAGCCCCACATCGGGCTCTGTGCTGACAGCTGAGAGCCTGGAGCCTGCTTCGGATTCTGTGTCTCCCTCTCTCTCTGCCCCTCCCCTGCTCATGCTCTGTCGCTCTCTGTCTCAGAAATAAATAAAACATTAAAAAATTTTTTAAAAAAAGTAAATAGGGGAGGAGATAAGCGTCCTTCAGAGGGGTGTGACCAGGTTGGTAGGTCCTGTCCACTGGAGGGGGAGGTGGAAATCTTGAATGGAGAAATGACTCAGCAGTTACAGGAAGACTGCTTCCCAGGCCTGGCAAGATGCTCATCATCCCTGTTGACAGGAGCAGGGAAGGACCAAGCGGGCTGGACAGTGGGTACCTTATCACTAACAGGTGGTTTCCCCAGTGCCTTGGTCCTGCATGAGACTCCCCACTCCCACCCCGAATCTTTGCATAATTCCTGCCAGGATTAGAGGGGATGCAGAGATTGAATTTCCTACCATCTCAGCAGAATGATGTCTCGGAGGTAAATGAAATCGGATTCAGATAAATAATTGCAGCAGTTTTTTGAACAGCTGAGTTGGAACTTGAACCTGATCAATAAGTTCATGCAACAGTAAATGAGTCAGGATTTATGATTCTCCTCTTTATGTCCCCAAACCTGCTCATTTTCCATTAGAGGAGTGAGCAAGTTAGGGGGACAATTAGCTATTGTCTACCTGGGCTGGGGCCTGGGTACCATATGGCCCCAAGTCCTCTTATGTTTATCCTATCGTGTTAGAAATCTCTCCCCTGTCAGCGCACCTCCTCTCGCCCTCTACCCTTTAACACAGCTCCCTCTCAAAACCTTTTGCTCCTGAGTGCTAAGTAAAGCAGAAATTTTTATTTGACAAATAAGGAATCATTTAGGGCTGCCCTCCAAGGTGGCTAAGAATGAATTCTATAGTATCGGAGGCACACAGTTTGGGTAAAGGAATAAACTTTACTGGGAAAAGTTATTAGCTAACGGTGAACAAGAGAAGTCATGGACCTCTTGTTGCCAGTGAGATTGGGAGTCTGTTCTGCAGCAAAGATTGTCCTACCCTCCTACTGTTCTTCTTTCTTTATAGGGAACTCACGGGGACAATCTGATTAGTGGGATTGAAACTACTTGGGCATCAGGCAATCTGTGTTTAGACGCCAAGTAATTATAGACAACTTATCTGCAAAAAGCAGGTACCCAGCAGGTGGAGACCTTGGGTCTTGAGGAATTTGAATCGGGTACAGTCTGTCACTCGAGAAAAAGCAGGGAGTTCCTGTCAGCTGTATAGTCAACTCAGAATAAGTTCCCAGCGTAACGTTCAAAGAATTCTGTTCATCTTTCTTTCTCTCCACGCAGTCAACTAGTAACAGGAAAAGTTATTGGAGGTCTTATCCCCTCTCCCACTTTTTGTTTGTTTGTGTTTTACCTCCATTATTAAGCTGAGGCACTCTCTCAGGAAATCCTCAAAGATAGATAACCTAGGATAAAGATAAAGCAAATATGTAGTTTTTGGATGTGAACAGAAATTTTCTCTTAGGGCAATCAAAAGCTGTAGATTCAATGTTTCTGTGCCCCCTCCATTCACATGTTGATTTTGAAACCTAGTCCCTACTGTGATAGGTGTAAAGAGGTGGTGCCTTTGCAAGGGAATTAAGTCCTAAGAGCAGACGACTCCATTGGGATTAGTGTCCTTATAAAGACACCCCAAGGAGCTCCCTGGTCCCTTCCACCCGGTAAGGATGTTGCAGAACGGCTGCTATCTGTGGACCTGGAATATGTTCTCATCTGTCTGGGCCTTGATCTTGGGCTTGCCAGCCTCCAGAAATGTGAGAAATAAATGTTTGTTTTTTAAGCCCCCAAATCTGCAGTATTTTAGTATAGCAGCCTGAATGGACTACAACAAAAATAAGTAAATGAAATAAACCCCTACCTTATAAAATAAAATTCTACACATTCATTGTAAAATATACATGGAACATAGCATTTCATGGGAAGAAGCCATTTCAAAAATAAGAGCATAAATTATTTTATGTGTGTGTGTATATTTATTTATTTATATATATAGAGAGAGAGCATGGGAGAGTTCAGGAGAGAGGGGCAGAGGAAGGGAGGGAGAGAAGGGGAGAGAGAGAGAGAGAGAGAGAGAGAGAGAGAGAGGGAGGGGGAGAGAGAGAGAGAGAGAGAATCTTTTTTTTAATTTTTTTTTAACGTTTATTTATTTTTTTGAGACAGAGAGAGACAGAGCATGAACAGGGGAGGGGCAGAGAGAGAGGGAGACACAGAATCTGAAGCAGGCTCCAGGCTCTGAGCTGTCAGCACAGAGCCCGACGCGGGGCTCGAACCCACGGACCGTGAGATCATGACCTGAGCCGAAGTTGGACGCTTAACCGACTGAGCCACCCAGGCGCCCCGAGAGAGAGAGAATCTTAAGCAGGCTCCACGCTCAGCACAGAGCCCAACATGGGGCTCAATCCCATGACCCTCAGATCATGACCTGAGCAGAAATCAAGAGTCAGACGCTCAACTGATTGAGCCACCCAGGTGCCCCCAAAGTATAAATTATTTAAAAGTTAAAGAGCTATGACTCAATTCTGAAACTGCAGTGGAATAGCAAGGATTTTTGAAATATATAAATGAATGAACAGAAGTTCAGTTTCTCAACTAGTAATGCAGGAGGTAAAAAATAACTGCCTTGCAGAAATGTTACGCAGATTAAGAAAACATTTAAGGTTTCTGGTAGAGCTTATAGATTTTAATTAATCATACATTGATTAATCATACCTTACATTAAACTGTAGTCATACAGGGGCACCTGGGTGGCTCAGTCAGTTAAGCGGCCGACTTCAGCTCAGGTCATGATCTCGTGGTCTGTGAGTTTGAGCCCCACATCGGGCTCTGTGGTGACAGCCACACATCGGTGTGGCTCCAGCCTGCTTCCGATTCTGTATCTCCCTCTCTCTCTGCCCCTTCCCTGCTTGCTCTTTCTCTCTCAAAAATAATAAACATTAAAAAAATTTTTTATTGTAGTCATACATTTTAATTAATTCATTCATTCAACACTTTCTCATACTCATGCCTAGCAATAGAATAGATCCTGTCATATGGAGATGAGTAAGAAGAGGACTCCTCTCTCAAGTGGCATGAAGTCTATCTGGGGGTTGAAGGAGACAGTTTTCATATTCATCCTTTATGATATGACTTTAAGCACCTCTTTCTCAAGAAAGCCTCACCAGGGGTGCCTGGGTGGCGCAGTCGGTTAAGCGTCCGACTTCAACCAGGTCACGATCTCGCGGTCCGTGAGTTAGAGCCCCGCGTCGGGCTCTGGGCTGATGGCTCGGAGCCTGGAGCCTGTTTCCGATTCTGTGTCTCCCTCTCTCTCTGCCCCTCCCCCGTTCATGCTCTGTCTCTCTCTGTCCCAAAAATAAATAAAAAACGTTGAAAAAAAAAATTAAAAAAAAAAAAAAAAAAAGAAAGCCTCACCAACTGAACAGGTTAGGTCTCTAGGTGTATTCTTCCATAACATCTTGTACTCTTTCTTTTGTCACATTTTGCTATAATTACTTGTTAATGTAGACCTTTGTCATTATACTTGCTATCTCTTATGATGGGGACGAGACTGGTGTGGAACATGCATTCTGAAGCTGGACTGCCAGGGTGACCATGGGCAACTTACTTAACCTCTTGGGGATTCAGTTGCTTCATTTATACAATGGTGATGGTATCCACTTCACAAGGTTGTGCTTAGGTGAATAAATTAATAAATGTGTATTGTTTAGAACAGTGCCTGGCACATGGTGAACTCTATGAGAGTATTAGCCAGGAGGATAACAGTGGTGATGAGATTCCCTAGCACAATATTTGACATATATTAAGTAAGTCAGGAAATACTTGTCAAATGTTACTGAATCTTGTCCAATGAATGAATGAGTAAAATGGAATAAATGCATAGAAGAGGGAGTTATTAACTATGAATCAGAGAACTTTTTCTGGGGAAATTGAAGTCCAAGCTGAGGTTTGAAAAATTAATATGAGTTTACCACTATACCTAGTAGTAGGGAAAGAAAGAGGCATTCTCTTAGCCATTGAAGGAGAACTGAAACAGACAAATGTCTTCACAGAACTATAAGTGATTTAGTATTATTTCAACACAAATAGAAAAAGATTGGAGAGAGATGAGCCAGAGAGTAGACACAGACCTCATCATGAGCATTCTTGTATGCTATTCTCAAAATGGGCAATAATTAGCCCTCAAAATGGGCTAATAAAGGTGTTAAATCAGGGTAAGAGAAATATAAACTTGAGTTGTATTAACATCACTTTGAGGAGAGTACAGAAAATAAACTATAAGAGAAAGAGGTTACAAGCTGCATGACCTATTCAATAAATGTTTAGAGTCAGCAAGAGCGAGAACTTGAAATAGATGACCTGAAATCGTCTCTTTTTGGAAAAGCTTCAATTTTTCGAGTCTACTTCTTCATAAGGCTTTATGCTGTGTACAAGTCATTTCTATATTGTGTTTATATCTCCTTGAGGGATGTTGAAAGGAGAGCAAGACTATAGTTTGTTTATGAATTAAAAGGTGTGCAAGAATGAAAAGTAGCAACCATGTTCTCGTTATTGCTGACTTGACTGAAAGAATGTTGTTTCTAGAATTGCCAGTGTGGTTTCCTTTGCAAGAGAAAGTGGTTGAAGCAATATTAACTAGGTCAGTGATTCTAATGTGTGGATGTAGGAACAAATTAGCCAATGAAAACTATTTACCTTATTTTTATGTAGATATTTTTACAGGAGGTAGATTAGTGAGCAGTGGGTCCTCTTGGAAGGAGGGGTTAGGGAGGGGACAACGTGAGCCCTGGACACACAAGGTGCTTCCTATGTGTGTCCTGCTTTATCTGGGTGATGGATTGAGCGTTGATTCTACCTTTTGGGCTTCCTCCTGAAGAGGAGAGCTAGTAGCAGTCAAAGTCATTGGTCCAAGAAGTCACTAACATGGCACTTGCCTCCAGACATATCTCTTCTTTGAGAAAACACCCAAAACAGGAGAATATGCTACTCTAGAGTCAATGGTGAGAGAATATGAACATTCAGGATAGATATGCCCTGTATATAAGGTGTGGGGTCACATGAGTCTGGCAGCTGGCGGCACTGCTTTCTTTATTGGCTGCTTCTCCTGTAAGAAAGAGGTCTCCTTATTTTCAAGAACCTGGTGGATGGTTGAGAGAGAATTGGGATAAATGATTCCAACTGTTCCCCTTTCCTCAGGGTTTGGTTGTAGTTGAGGTAGGTAGATAATATTTAAGCTTAGTCCTGCATTAAAATAGTGTGGGGAAATGGGCATTTCCTGACATTGGGGGACATAATTATAGTGACCAAACTATAGGACTTTCCTCCCATTCAGGCATCCTGAACAGAAATTAGGAAAGCTCAATAGCAGTGTTTTATGGGAAAACCTCCAAGAGCTTCCTCTCAATCCCATTTGATGTATGCTCGAATTATTGGTATAATGAGAGAAAGAGAAGAAACATTAATGAGCACTGTCATAGGCAATGAGTTGGGCACTGAATTTTGTTTTTTAAATAGAAGCTTCCTAATGAGTGTGAGGTTGTATCTCACTGTGGTTTTGGTTTACATTTCTCTAATGATTAGTGAAGTTGAGCATCTTTTCAAGTGTATATCAATTGTATGATCAAGTGTGATCAATTGTATATCCTCTTTAAAGAAATGTGTATTCATGTCCTTTGCCCATTTTTGAACTAGATTTTGCTGTTGTTGAATTTTAGGTGTTCTGTATATATTCTGGATATTAGTCCCTTATCAGCTATATGATTTGCAAATATTTTCTCCTATTCTGTGGGTTGCCTTTTTACTCTGTTGATAGTGTCTTTTAATGCACAACATTTTTTCATTTTCATAAAATCCAGTTTGTCTATTTTTTCTTTTGTTGACTGTGCCCTTTGGTGTCAGAGCCAAGAAATCATTGCCAAATCTAATATTGTGAAGTTTTGCCCTTTGTTTTCTTCTAAGAGATATATAGTTTTAGCTCTTCTGTTTAGGACTTTGGTCCATTTGAATTAAGTTTTGTATATAGTTTTAGGTACAAGTTCAACTTCATTCTTTTGCATGTGGATACCCAGTTTTTCCAGTAGATATCAACTATATTTTTAAAAACATTTCATTCAACACAGCTAGCAAATAAATGGCTCAGGTTAAGTTAAATTTTAAATTCAATTTGAAAGTACAAGTAATTGCATGCTCTATTATTAAAAAGAAGATACTGATTTTTGTCTTATTATTTTGTGACATAGTTTAAAGAGATTTAATTATCTTAGAATTAGGTTAAAAAAAAAAAAAAAAGAAAAAAGGAAGCCAAGCTGTTCAGTATAAAAATCTATCTTGTCTTCTCTGTCTGTTCATCTGTCCATCTTTGTGGTACCTGTAGGTAGTTGTAACCCAGTTTAAAAATTAAAAATAGGAAGAATAGGAAGCTTTGTAAGAAATATCTGGAAATCTGACAAAGAAGAAAAAATATTTATAGGATAAAATAACATCATGTTATACTTGAAGGTAACTGCAGCATACAAAGAAAACAACGTATTTTTTCCCCTAAAACATATAGATTTCAAAAACTCTGGAATAAATCTTGTCATTGTCACTAAAATTCAGAGACCATAGGAACAAATTCATATTTTTAAAATTTAAATGCAAACTTATGAAAGTTGAGTTTCATTTTTATTTTGTCTTATTTATTTATTTATTTCATTATATTTTTTCCCATTTACTGGGCTCCAATGTTAAGTAAAATACTACTATGGCTGGGGGGTCAAGGAGCAGATCCTGGGATGTGTCAAGTTTCATCTCCAGGCACTGAAACACTGTAGCATCTGGTACCACTCTGAAACGGTCTGACAATTTCAGTTTAGCCATTAATGGGAAGAATATTCACCCCAGTGAAGTCGTAAAGGTTTGACTTCCCATTCCTTGTTATCTTTAAAGAAGATGATTTAAGGTTTTGAAAAATCCCTAGAAATTCCAAGTTCAGGGCCTTTGTCTTGATGCCCTTTTGCTGGAAAAAAAAAGAATTTACTAGAGAGTAAATTCTTAAAATGATATATCAGTATTGTATAGAACTTTTAATACCCTTGTGTGTCTTTAAATTCCAGGATAAGATTTTAATTAGTCAACTTTTATTTTAAAAAATTCAAAGGAGTAAATGTGCATTATTTTCAAGATGGTTTATCAAGATATAATTTAATACAGTAATGTTAATTGGGGTTCAATGCTAGTGAGTTTTCAGATGTAGAATAATTTTTTGTTGTAAGTATCAAATTTTAGGGTTGCCTGGGTGGCTCAGTCGGTTAAGCCTCTGACTTTGGCTCAGATCATTATTTCACAGTTTATGGGTTCGAGCCCCCTGTTGGACTCTGTGCTGACAGCTCAGAGTCTGGAGCCTGCTTCGGATTCTGTGTCTCCCTTTCTTTCTGACCCTCCCCTGCTCGTTCTCTGTCTCTCTCTGTCTCTCAAAAGTAAACAAATAAATATTTTTAAATATTTTTAAAGACCAAACTTTATCCCAAAGAAGAATTTTACAGTTAGGTTGTAAATCTCTGTTCCTCCCCCAAATATTAAAATGTAATTTAAAATGGAGGCACAGGCACAATTTACTGTAGATGGATGGCGCCTTGGATGTTTAATTTTGACACCAGGGAAGAGACGCAAACAAATACTCAGTGCCTCCTTGAAGTGAAGTGAGTTTTTTCTTTCTGTCTTTGCAAAGCTGGGAATTGTGGTAAAGCCAATAAAATCACTTCAACGTCCTTCAATAGCAGTGCTTGTAATCCTTCTTAACAGTTTAAGTCCAGCTTACATTGTTACATGTACATTCTAATACATTGTCTCCCCTAGCCACATGAAGTAGTACACATGCCATAAAATTTGGAGCCAATTAAAATAAGTTACATCACAAACTTTTATTTTTCTATTTTTTTAATATTAAGTTTATTGTCAAATTGGTTTCCATACAACACCCAGTGCTCCTCCCAACAGGTGCCCTCCTCAATACCCATCACCCACTTTCCCCTCCCTCCCACCCCCCATCAACCCTCAGTTTATTCTCAGTTTTTAAGACACTTTTTAAAATGATTTTTATGGTACCTTTTTGGAAACCTGGAAGTTCTTCAGAAGGATAACAGGGATCTCAGAACATGCTACCGGGAGCTGAAGAGGATCCCTTGCCTATTAGCCATCGCCGAAGATGGTGAGCTGTGTACTGAGAAAGTGAGTGAGGGTGGCAACCAAAAAATAAAAGGAAAAACAGAGGTGCTGGAATTAAAATGGTAGGTGCCTTCTTACATGTGACGTATAAATGATAATATCCTAAATAAACAGTCTTACCAAGAAAGATTACAACAAAGACCCCATATATTCTATTTTTAGATCCTAGAAGGAGACAACAACTGCTTATATAAACACTCATCTTCTATATAGCAAGAAATCACATCTCCATGATCTATGCTCGACTCCAGTATGTCAGAAATTCTGGTAAGATGCAGCACATCTGGAACTTGTCAAAGCAAGTTAACTTTACAAGATAGTTCCTCGTAGCAAGACCCCTGGCCAATGCGTTCTTTCCACCACATTTCCACTGCAGTTTACCCATGGATAGTCACTATGAATGTTAAAAATGAAGGATAAATTCCCTTAAACTTTACATTTTGCTTGAACAAAGTGAGCACTTTATTGTAAAATTGGTCTAACAACCAGCATTCTAATTTTCCTGCCTCTTTTTTTTTTTTAAGTAAAACTTAAGTAGGCAGTTATAAAGACTAATGTGTTTATGGAATATGCCCACTTCCCTCTTCCATGCCATTATGCGGTTAGCATTTTACATTTGCTCTTTTTCAGTATGAGATTAGGAAGTAAGTCCTATAATAGAAGTTAATAAAAGGACTAAATGTTCTTCTTAACACACTTGAAAAACATTGGTATTCTGTTAGAACCCAGGATCCCAGACTCTTTACACTAAACAGATCAGTCCTAACACCGATGCAACAATAACTCTTCAAATATTCTGGATATTAACTTATGGGAAAATAACAATTGCTAAAGCCAGGACATATAAGATGGTATCTTTGTCTGGGTTCTCCTTAAGGCCAGTAACGTTTATTAAACATGACTCTAGGGAGCCAGGCATACAAGGCAGGAAAGCAGAGAAGGCAACGAGGATGTGTTAAGGGGTTGGCTACCCCATGGGTGATTGACATATCGTCCTCCGAGGGGGCTTTTATTGTAGAAATGTATGTAGAACTTTTCATCTGGGTTTAAAAGAGGAAGCAAGTTTGTATCCATTGGTTTCTGTTTCCCATTGGTCAACTTCCTCTTCTTTTGCAGGTTGCACATGCCGGAACATGGAGGGGGATCTTCTGGGTGTTCTACACAGGGGTGTCAGAGGTCCCCCACAGCAGACAGGTAGAAGGACATATCACATGTTGAAGCAAAGGTACTATCAAATTGCTTCTGCCCAAAATTAGGAACAAGTTGCTGCAGGAGTGGCTGAAGTGAGAGTTGTGGTCAACAGGGTTTGAAGAAGTTCACGTCAAGAACTGGAAAGAGCCCAGCTTTTACCCTACCTGTGAGCTATCAAGTTAGGCTGTCACAGTTTCATGGGTGAAGGCAGAAGACATGAGATTTCTGAGTCAGAGACAAAGGAAAGGGTGGGCTAAATGGGTGATGGGCATTAAGGAGGGCACTTGTGATGAGCACTGGGATATACGTAAGTGACGAATCACTAAATTCTACTTCTTAAACCAATACCACCCTATATGTTAACTAACCTGAATTTAAATAAAATCTTGGGGGAAGGGGTGCCTGGGTGGTTCAGTCAGTTAAGCGTCCAACTTCAGCTCAGGTCATGATCTCATGGTTCGTGAGTTTGAGCCCCACATCAGGGTCTGTACTGACAGCTCAGAGCCTGGAGCCTGCTTCAGATTCTGTATCTCCCTCTTTCTCTTCCTCCCCTGCTCATGCTCTGTTTTTCTAAAAAATAAATAAATATTTAAAAAATTAAATAAAATCTTGGAAGAAAAAATAAAAATAAAAATAAAAAAGCAAGCTCAATGAAGAATTGTTGAAGTGAATAAAGCAAAGGAAAAAATGTAAGTAATTATATTACCTTCATGGCAGGAAGAATTATTTATATCCACATAGCATTTTTTTGCAAAACTTGAATGCTAACATATTGCTAAGAGTGCTATGTTCAGAAATGAACACCATACGGGGACAAAATAATCTTAAAGAAAGAAAGACGGAAAATAAAGAAACTCTGTTATGCCCATGGGTCAATTTTCTATAATTCACTTAAATAAATCAAGTCTATTGAGTAGTCTTGGAATAAAGATTTTAAAAAAAGACAGAAATGCCCTTTGTTCTTTCTTTACCCTGAGTAAAAGATTGTACACAGGAAAACTCAACATAGGAGGTTTTTGGGTTTTTTGAGAAAGAATATGTAAGCATAAGCAGTACACGTTAGTAATACTTTATACAAAATTGTTCAAACTGGGATAGTTTTGAGGGTGAAAGGGGGAATCGTTAATAATTATTATGATGGAACAACAGGTATAAACTGGTGTTACTCCTGGAAAACTGGAGCCTATGATCACTCTAGATATAGCTTATTTAAATGATCACTTCAGGATCACCTTGCTGGCTCAGTTGGTAAAGTGTGTGACTCTTTATCTCAGGGTTGTGAGGCCCATGTTGGGTGTAGAAATTACTTAAAAAAATAAAATCTTCAAAAAAAAAAAAAAACAAAAAACAAACAACCACTTCAACAGCCTCAAATAAAGTAGGTAGGAAGTTTTAACGTGCCTCACTGGTCTCCAAAACATTTAAAAGCTACACAGTACTTTGTTACAGTTTTTTTTTTTTTTTAAGTTTATTTATTTTGAGAGAGGGAGAAAGAGTGTGCATGTACAAGAGTGGGGGAGGGGCAGAGAGAGAGGGGGAGAGAGAGAGAGAGAGAGAGAGAGAGAGAGAGAGAGAGAGAATCCCAAGCAGCCTCCTTGCTGCCAGCACAGAACCCGACCACAGGGCTCGATCCCACCAACTGGGAGATCATAACCTGAGCCGAAACCAAGAATTGGATGCTTAACTGACTGAGCCACCCATGTGTCCCTGTTTCAGGTTTTTAAATCTTCAAATAACCTCTAACTTAAATACACAGCACCAATAGTGAGACAAAATTGTTAATTTCATTAAGTCCCATTAACTAAAGCTGTTAACATTTAGCGTCGTGGCTGGTCAAGATGAGACCACAATATTTTTTTCTCCACTAAAGCAATTGGAGTTCAGAGAGATGAGTAAATATATTATCTGGAATGTATTTTTATTAAAATAGATTAGTGATCATATAAATTATATTGTAATACATTTTAGAATAAGCTTTAGGATACAAATACATGATGTTTAATGTTTTGTGGAACTCATCCTATAGGATAAGAGTATGTATGTTAAATGAGTTCTTAAACTATAAAACAAGGTGAAGGATAGTCTAATCCTTTGCTGCCCATTTATGGCTATTGAACACTCAAAATGTGGCTAGTCTGAGTTGAAGATGTGCTCTGAGAATAAAATACACACTTATGTCGAAGATTTAGTAGAAAAAAGGTGAAAAATCTCAATTGTTAAATGTTGAATTCATGTTGAAATGATATTTTTTATTAAAATCAATTGCACTTTTTTACTTTTGAAAATGTAGCTTCTAGAACATTTAAAATTACATGTGACCCACATTGTATCTCTATTGAATTGTGCTGGTGTAGCCTGTTTCAAAAGATGGAAATGAAGATGGAATATAAAACAGAGTTACAAATGATCACATGAGACAAATGAAACGATTTCTAGTGATTTTTAAAAAATATTTATTAATTCTTGAGAGAGAGAGAGAGAGAGACATACAAGAGCATGAGCAGGGGGAGGGGTAGAGAGAGAGGGAGACACAGAACCTGAAGCAGAGCTTGAACCCACAGACTGTGAGATCATGACCCAAGCCAAAGTCAGATGCTTAACTGACTGAGCCACTCAGGTGCCCCTCTAGTGATCTTAATGTAACCTGTGTTTGGCTGAGTCTTGCTCCACCTACCAATGTAGGTTCCTAGCTCTTGGAGACCCCCATCTCATCCCATCCTGTTACTTCTGGGTATTCCCAAGGGGTCTCATGAGCAAATGTTAGTTCCTATGTGGTTTTTTTTCACTCTTGCTCCAGCCCTTTTCTTGTAGGCTTCACCTTGCCTTGGCACCATGGCTGCTGCTTCCACTGGGAACCATTGCATCTACTTGGAACTGCCACCTGTGTGACTTTAGAGGAAACTTCAAAGGTGCCAGAATAACACCTAACTGCAATTAGGGGAGAATGTTGCTCTGATCTTTTTGTGTTTTACTATCAGAAAGAGAGAGAGAGAGAGAGCAGAGGCATACTACCTGTGCCCAAATATCTTTTAGAAGGTTTTATGTGCAACAGCTCAATACAATGTTAAAGTCTCTGTTCTCCATAACACAGACATGAGTCCATGGTGGGGCTAAACAGAAAATTCTGAGCAAGCAAGAATTAGGCCTCTTGGTTATTATTCAGGTTTTGCTACTAGGTCACACATGCCTGCCTGCCTCTTCCCTTGTGCAGCGGCTGAACACTGGTGGGGTGGAATTCAACCACAGACTTGCTTTCTTTGGGAGAGCGCAGTATTGCTATTTGAATGCTTGAAGGCAGAGAATGCATGCCCCAGTTCACCACACTTCCCGCTGGTCCCCAGCATGTTATGTTGTATCCTCCTCCATCGGCTGCAGGCTTGGACTTTGAGTTTGCAGCCCTGTTTTATAGCCTTGCTATTCAGTGTGTGCTCCTCAACCAGCAGCAGCCGCATTCATTGCTGGCAACTCAGGAGAAGGCAGAGGGTCTCAAGCCCCACCCCAGGCCTACTGAAGTGGAATCTGCATTTTTAAATGATCCTACATGATTCCCCTGCACATCAAAGTTTGGGAAATCCTGCCATATATAGGATTTATATAACTTATACATATAAATATATATATTTATATAGGATTTATACATTTTTATATAGATGGCATAGCCCACACTTGATAGGATTTGGCCTAAGTGATTTGCAGAAACAACCAGACAAATCTGGTCTGGAGAAAGTCACTGCTTAGACTGTGCTCCCTGCTACTGCAATAAAAACCATTAACAACATAACTTTATATTAGACACCAAGCCTTGGAAATCAAAGAATTCCTCTGTGTTTTACATGGAAGTCACTATCTTTTTTCAGTTGCTTTCCTCTTTCTTTTTTTTTTTCTTTTTATTTAAAAAAAATATTTTTTTTAATGTTTATTTATTTTTGAGACAGAGAGAGACAGAGCATGAACGGGGGAGGGGTAGAGAGGGAGAAACAGAACCGGAAGCAGGCTCCAGGCTCTGAGCCATCAGCCCAGAGCCCGACTCGGGGCTCGAACTCACGAACCATGAGATCGTGACCTGAGCTGAAGTCGGATGCTCAACCGACTGAGCCACCCAGGTGCCCCGCTTTCCTCTTTCTTAATATGGTTTATTCTCAGGTAGAATGTCCCATCTCTTTTTATTCTGTGGCACCTCCCCTATGTTTATACCTTTAATGATAAATTGAGGGGACTGATATTTTATTTGTATATATGTTTTTTAAGGTTTTTTTTTTTTTTTTTTTTTTTTTTTTTTTTTAGTAATCTCTACACCCAAGATGGGGCTTGAACTCACAACCCCAGGATTAAGCGTTTCATGCTCTTCTGACTGAGCCAGCCAGGCACCGTGATATTTTATATTTTTATGCAACTAAAACTGTTCAGCTTATGAATTTGGGGAGAGTGAAGAGCCTAGAGAAAGAGAACATCTGGATTTTCCTTTGATTTAAGGTGGTTTGAGCCACTGGAATGGCAAAACTCTCCTTTAAAAAGTCACTCCTGTGGGCATCTGGGTGGCTCAGTTGGTTGAGTGTCTGACTTGGATTTTGACTCAATAGCACGGAGCCTGCTTGGGATTCTCTCTTTCCCTCTCTCTCTGCCCCTCTCATGCTGGCACTCTCTCTCAAAATAAATAAATAAACATTAAAACACACACACACACACACACACACACACACACACACAGCCATTCCCTGTTTGCTGTGCTAGATGCTCTGCCGTCCTGCCTTTCAGAGAACTTCAGTTGTTGTAGGACAATATCAAACATATTTGGCAAACAATTTGGGGGCAAGGGTAGGACAGGAGGCTCTTTCTTAGCAGGGCATGGAAGCCCCTCATTAATCACCTCCAAGCAGTATTTTTAAAAAGGCAAATACCAATTTTTATCTATTTTTTAATTTTTATTGAATTTTTTAAAGAATTTTTTCTTTTTAATGTTTATTTTTGAGAGCCAGAGAGACAGAGTGGAGGACGGGCAGAGAGAGAGGGAGACACAGAATCTGAAGCAGGCTCCAGGCTCTGAGCCTGTCAGCACAGAGCCGGGCATGGGGTTTGAACCCAGGAAGCGAAGCGTGGGATCATGACCTGGGCCAACGTCAGACGTTCAACCGACTGAGCCACCCTGGTTCCCCTTCATTGATTTTTTTTTTTTGGTGTTTATTTATTTTTGAGAGAGACAGAGCATGAGGGGGGGAGGGGCAGAGAGAGGGAGACACAATCTGAACCAAGCTCTGAGTTGTCAGCACAGAACCCGACTGGGGGCTGGAACCATGAGATCGTGACCCGAGCTGAACTCTTGACACTTAACTGACTGAGCCACCCAGGCGCCCTGTAAATACCAATTTATAAACAGTAGCTTTGTGGAAAGCAATTTAGCAAGAAGTATTGTATTGAATATTGTCTCTACATCCACTGTCTACTCCCTCCACTCTGCTCTGTGCCCTGGGAGGCTGATCTCTACTGACTGGGTCACATCACACACTGGTGTTTGGGTGAGGCTGGGTAACTGGTAAGCGAGAGGTGAGGAGCAGGAGAGAGATTGTGGATTTATTTCCCCAGCTCCCTCCCTACTAGGCCCCAGATTGGCTGAACTGTGTTCCCTACCTAAGGCCATACCCACCTATCCCAAAAGCTCCTCTCCTTCAGTCTTCATCCTCACCAGATTCCAAGAACAGCTCTCCATTCACCCTTCAGGTCTAGAAAATGCAAAGGCTTCCCCACCCTTCACCGCCCCCACCCCTCCCTGTTGTCAGTGCCCAGAAGTTTCACCAGCCCTTAATTCTCACTCCTTTGTAAGTAGTCCTTCAATAATCTCTCCTTAATTACCCTTTTGGGTGTGCTTTCCTTTCTTTTTCTTTTCCCCCAAGGTATTAAACTTCAAAAATTTGGGTACCTTTTGGGGCATCTGGGTGGCTCAGTTGGTTAAGCATCTGACTTTGGCTCAGGTCATGATCTCACTGTTTGTGAGTTTGAGCCCTGCATCGGGCTCTGTGCTGACAGCTCAGAGCCTGGAGCCTGCTTCGGATTCTGTGTCTCCCTGTCTCTCTGCCTGACTATCTCTCTCTCTCAAAAATAATAAATAAACATTAAAAAAAAATTGGGGGTACCTTTTTTCCCCCCACAGTAATTCTACTTGTAAAATTCTTAAGAAAATCCTGAGAGCTACAAAGATTTATGACATGGCAGCCAGCAGTAGGCCCTGTTCACTACATTGTTTCCTGGCTGTGGTGATTGTTTGGTAACCACATGATCCATGCATATCCAATCTAGGTGATTTTCAGGTCCCAGTCTCTTGTGTGGAAATTCCCTGTCAATCAGGGGGGAGCTTTGTTTTCCAAGAAGTACGAGTGGAGAAAGGGAAAGAAATTAGATCGCTGATGACAATAACTGGTTTCACTGACCCATCTTTACTTGCCACCTGCTTTTTTTTTTTTTTTTTTTAATTTGAGAGAGAGCATGGACAGGGTGGAGGGGGGGCGGGCAGTAGGGGCAGAGGTGGGGATAGAGAGAGAACCCCAAGCAGGCTCCAGGACCAGCTTGGAGCCCAAAGAAGGGCTCGATCTCACAACCCTGGTATCATGACCTGAGCTGAAATCGAGTGGATGTTCAACCAACGGAGCCACCCAGGTGACCTGCCCCTCCACCCACCCACCCCCACCCCGCCCCCTGCTTTTTAAGAGTTTTGTTGAGGTATAATGACACACGATAAATTGCACATATTTAAAGTGTAGAATTTGATGAGTTTTCACATATACATATCCTGTAAAGCCGGCACCACAAACAAGAGAGTGAACCTATCCATTACCTGCAGAAGTTTCTTCAGGCCCTTTGTAATCACTCCCACTCCTCCCCATTCCCCACCAACAGCTGATGTGCTTTCTTTCACTACAGATTAGTTGCATTTTCTTTCTTTTTTTTTTTTAGTTGCATTTTCTGAGTTTTATATAAATAGAATCATACAGATGTATTGGGGGGGAGTCTGGCTTCTTTCATTTAGCATAATTATTTTGAAATTTATGTTGTAGACATCAAAAGTTCATTCCTTTTTATTACTGAGTATGATTCCTTATTATTAGCAGTATACCACTGTATGGATGTACTATAATTTGCATGTCTACTTACCTGTTGATGGACCTTTGGTGGTTTCTAGTTTTTGGCTAGTACAAATAAAATTGCTGTGATCATTTGTATACAAGTCTTTGTAGGGACATATATTTCCATTTCTCTTGGGTAAATACCTAGGAGCAAAATGGCCAGATTACACAATAGGTATATGTTTTAGCTTTGAAAGAAATTGCCCCACTGTTTTCCAAAGTAGCTGTACTACCTTACAGCCCACAAGCAGCAGCTGAGAGTTCCAGTTCTGCTACGTTCTTGTCAACACTTGTATGCTTAGTCTTTCCATTTTAGCCATCCTGGTAAATGTATAGTAGCATCTCATTGTGCATTTACCTATTAAGTAGTGATGCTGAGTATATTTTCATGTCTTGTGCCAAATGTCTATCTTCTTTTGAAAGTGCTGTTCCTTTCATCTTTAAAAATTAGGCTGTTTGCTTTCTTGAGTTTTGAGAGTTCTTTATTGTATCTTGCGCACACAAGGGCTTTATTTTATTTTCACCTATTTTCTCCCAGTCTGTGACTGGTCTTTTCATTTTCTTGACATAAGTCACAAGAGCCAAACTCTTTTATTGTTTAAAGCAATTGGAGGCCTAAATTTACAGTTTTACTGAAAATCTGGAAACAACTGGAGAATGAAGAATGAAACATTGAATGGGTGATTATACAAACTATATGAAAAATGAGAAAGAAAGAAGTGGCCCCTGATCCGACAGCTAGCCTGGTGCTATTGGCCAGGCATTACTGTTTCCCTGTTGAACATAAACAATTTAATAAAACAGCAACATCAGTCAAGCCTACTCTGCAACTGGGATGGATCAAGGCAAAAACGAGACCCCTCCATACTTCGGTCAGGACAAAATACGAACCTTGTCCAAATCAGAAAAAGAATCAAACATTCCCTGATCCTGGCTTATATGAGTGATTGCCTGAACTCCCCTCCACCCTCTTCTCCCCTACCCCTCTGCTTCCACCATCACATCCTTGACTGCGACTTTTCTGCCTTCCTCTTATAAGGACCCGTGTGATTACATAGGACCCACCTGGATAATCCAGGCTAATTTCCCCATCTCAAAATCCTTAACTAAATTTTATCTGTATTATATTCACAGATTTCAGGGCTTAGGGCAAGGAGATCTTTGAGGGGTTTATTCTGTCTATCCTGCATAATAGGATTATTGTGGGCATTAAATAAGAGAAGACATGTAAAATGCTTTATGATTAAATATTATTATTAAACCTCAGCTTAGGCTTTTGAAATTCATAAACCAAGAATTATTATCTGGGGCCTGCTGTGTCATCTTTAAAAAATTTTTTTTAATGTTTATTTATTTTTGAGAGAGAGACAGAGAGGAGAGTGTGAACAGGGGAAGGGCAGAGAGAGAGGGAGAATCCAAAGCAGGCTCCAGGCTCTGAGCTGTCAGCACAGAGCCCCACATGGGGCTTGAACTCATGGACTGTGAGACGTGAGATCATGACCTGAGCCGGAAGTCTGAGGCTTAACTGACTGAGCCACCCAGGCGTCCCTCTATCATCTTTTTTTTGATCTCATATTCTATCTGCTACCTGAGTAAAGACAGGGTCATGAGGCATGAGGAAACTTGGGGTAAAAAATGTCAGTTAATTTGCAAAGATCCATTCCTGCCACACCTGTAAATGTTTTCGTTTTTCCTGAATTGGCCCACATGCAAAGAAGTTTAATGGCCAGTGAACTAGTTGGCTTTGAGGTCCATTCCTCTAACAGTAGGATCTTCACATTTAGATCCTCCTTTCTGAGTGAGTATGCGTTGACATGGGACCCCTTGTGGTTTTTCTTTGCATTCTTTTCTCTCCCCACCTCCCTTCTGACCACATCCCTGGGAAGTGCCAGAGGGGGCGGGCGTAGTCATGGTTGGGGCATGGTTAGAACTGGCATCTGAGAAGGGACAGGGACAGCTCATTTGTGGTGGTAAGAGCCAACCTCACCCCACAGTGGGAAGTAAATACTGCACGGTGCTCCATTAGCATTACAGAGCATGAGCATTTCCAGGTGCCACTGAGAGGGGCTGAAAAGTGAAACCAAGGTTTGACTGAGTCTTGCATGTTTCATCTGAGAAGAGCCAGCTGGTTCTCTCCCCGTGCTCCTTAGCTGTGCTAGCTTCACTGTGCTTAGGCAAGGCTGCAACTCATCAACTCTCAAAATGACAAGAAGCGGGCAGCATTCAGTTTTTTAAAGCCAGGACGGAAATTGTTTTAAAATGCTGGGAAAAATGTAAGAATGTATTCCCCAAAGCAAGGTCAAGAAGTCTCTAGAGGGGAACTGTGTCTCATTTTGTGAAATGATCTCTAGAAACCAGACTTGTGGACCTTGTGGGAACTAAGGATAGCACCAAGGATTAGAATGAATGCTGAGGAAAGAAAGCGATAGCAAATAGCCTTAGGAAAGGAAGATGAGCCATTAATTTTAAGTTATTAACAGCTGTGGAGATCTACAGCCGCACTGACACATAATTAGGAGGCACTAATAAATCCTGGCACTTAACAGTGATAAAAAATTCTAAAGATTACCAGTCATTGAGTTACTCCTATGTTCAGAACCTAATACTTGGTGCTTATTCATGTTATCGTCAATTCTCAGAAAATCCTGCAAGTAATATTATCACATTATGTTCTCTCTTTTTAAAAAATCTCTATGCCCCATGTGGGACTTGAACTCACAACTCCGAGACCAAGAGTCTCATGCTCTACCGACTGAGCCAGCCAGGTGCCTCTTGCATCCTAGTGTATATTCACTTCTTAGCTATAGTTTTCTTGTATCTTTGAAGCTGGAATGATAACATCTATCTTACACTGTTGCTGAGAAATCCGAATTTAAAAGTACATGTCAAAGTGCCTAGCATTTAGCAGGTGTGAAATTTATATTTGTGAAATTGTTGTTGAAATAGGCAGAAAACATGAGGAAAATGAAGACATTTTGATCAATTATTTCGTTTGGTGATTGTATTGCGTACCTGATATGTTCTGGCCCAATCCAAACAATGAAAATAGAGACTTGACTTTAGGAGGCTCACAGTACAGTGAGCAAAAAAACCGAACAGAATCACTGATCAGACAAAAAAGTTAGTGATTAGAATTTAATACTAATATTTAGGATAGGATGCTAAAAAGGTGCCTCTAAAACCAGGAAGCACATACGTGGATTCCTAAAAGGAACAAATGGGAATTGAGGAGTGTGTGTGGCGGTGGGGGGTGGAGGGGGGGTGGGGGGGTGGGGGGGGTGGGGGGGGTGTCTTGTCCATTCATTTGGGGCAGGGGATAACCGTCACTAGTTTCATACTGGCAAGGAAATATGTCTAGGAGATGGAGTGGACAGGTAGGCAGGAGATGAATCATGTCCACCTCTGTATCTTTTTCTAAGAAGTTTAAAGTTTACAGTAAAGGGTTAGGTAGCCATTGAAAGATTTTATCGAAGATGTACTCTGAAAGATTATGTGGGTAACAATGTGGAGGGAGACACACAATACTAGATGCAGGGAGAGTGAGGAAACTAAAGGGAGGCAGGGTGGTGCAGTGGTTTAACCTGGGCCCACATGTTTTTGGCTTTACTGTTTTCTAGTTGTATGGTCGTGGATCATTGACTTCTTTGTGCCTCAGTTTTCTCATCTGTGAAATGGGGATAAAGATGATACCTAATTGGGGCACCTGGGTGGCTCAGTCGGTTAAGCGTCCGACTTCGGCTCAGGTCATCATCTCGTGGTTCTTGAGTTCAAGCCCTGCTTCGGGCTCTGTGCCAACAGCTCAGAGCCTGGAGCCTGTTTTGGATTCTCTGTCCCCTTTCTCTCTGCTCCTCCCCCGTTCGTCCACCCCCCCCCCTTCAAAAATAAATAAACATTAAAAAAAAAAAGATGGTACCTACTTCATAAGATTGATGTGACAGTTCAAAAAAGGTAATAGAGATACAGCAAAGAGTACAATGCCTGCCACATAATGAGGCCCAAGCACATGCTACCTTGTTGTTGTTGTTAGTATATTAGTGCAAAAGGGAAATGATGAGGGCCTGGGCTAAGAAGGTGGCAGTGGAAACAGGAAGAAGGGGATGATGTCAAGGAAGCGGAGTGGAAAGGACTTGTTAATGGAGTGTATTAACCTGACTTTAAAAGGAGTGGAGGGGCAGGGGAGCTATTTATTTGAATTCACTGGGTGAGTAAAGAAGGTCCAGATTCAAAGCTGTTCTGGTTTATGTTCTTCCTCCATTGTTCTCTGAGTGGATTGCATGTCCTTATCTATATAGGTAGTGGGTTCAAACCTCATCCACAAATACGGATATACAAGAAATATAAATGTCTTTTTCTCCAGCTCAACTTTAGATCTGTTTTTAGTCTTCCCCATGGACGGCAAAAACATTATTTCATTTAAATTGGGGTTTTTCCTCCCTTTTCCTAAGGTTATACTTATGTCCTAGGTGTTCCAGGATATGGGATGGGGTTCGCCATTAGCTCCTTGGTATCACCTGGCCAAACTGATACCCTCAGAGGCTGCCATCACCCCATTGGGTCTTCAGTCTGTGATCCATCCGGGCTGTATTTTGACTCACCTCTCAAGTTCATTCCTAAAGCCCGTTGGGTTCAGGCCCCTCCTCCTGGGCAGTAGCATGTATATTGCTTCTCAGTCAGGTGGTCCCATGATATGCTGAGCAGTGGAAAACTCTATAAGGTGTTGGGTCATTCATCACTTCTGTGACCTCTTTGGCAGGTAGAGGCATTCCATCATTTCTGCACCACACAGGCATGCGGGTGAGGCTGTCTAAGGTGTTAGTTCTTCTCCAGGCTCTTGCCACCTGCAGGACTTATTTCTGTTCTTGACTCTCCGAAACCCCTCCAGAATTTCTGTAGACTCCCCCAGGTCTCAATTCAACCTGAGGGATGGAGTGAGGAAGTGCAGATGCCCTTTTCTCAAGGATCCCAAGCTTTTAAGCTCTTATTGCTTCCCTCTCCAGACACTCCTCTCCTTCTACCTTCCAGGCCTGAAGCCAGGTTCTTATCTTTGTTTTCTTTCTTCTTTTTCTTTTTTTTTCTAAAAACTGGCAGAGTCTGTTCAGTTCCCCTCAGGGCCTAGGTTTTGAAACTCAAAAGCAAGGAAGAGTCTCTTTTAAAATCTGCTTTCTTCTGTAACACCCCTTCCCTGAGGCAATGAAGGAGGGGAAGTGCTAAAAGATGGGAAAATGTCAAAGAAAAATATTCTATTAATACTTCATAGATATTATGCCACCACATTTTAAACAGAGTCATCAGGCGATAACCCACAATCTCTTTTGTCTTTAGCCTTTGAAAGTCTTTTATCTTTTCTCTAGTTGACAGATATGTTGTGTGTAATTTTGATATTCTTTTGATTTATTGATGCTGGATGTGCAGGCAGTGCTGAATGTTACTGATGCAGAAATCTCTCAAAGAGAAGATGAAGCCAGCCTCTTTGAGTTGGGGGAAAATTAGGGTAGGGATGAAAGATGGATTTCTCCCTCAATACCACCCTAGTGCCATGGTGTGGGACAGAAAGACATTGAGAAATGTGTATAGAAAGCTAGGATGAGAGAAAGAATTTGTCTCCAGCTAGACTAGGAGCATACACACTGCTGTGCCTGGGACAGTCCTATTCTATACTTCATTTCCTTATATGCCATCTGATAAGTGCCCCTTTCGTTCTCAAAATTGTCATAGCTTAGACAATAAATTATATGGCCACCTTTTTCTACCTTCTCTAAGCCTGTTAAAATGTTCCTGTATGCAGCTAAGCTAGAGACACCAAAAGCCTTAGTTACCCAGACTTTTCCTGACATAATGAAATCAACAAAATCACCCACAAGTGTGAGATTGAAAAGGGTCTTTGTTTTTAATTATAGGACTATCTAAGTCAACAGTTACCTTGATATAAAAAAAATCACAATTTTAATATAAATAAATAAGGGTATACTATTTATCCACTTCTCCTTTGTTTCATTATTCACATATACCACTGTGGTTGCTTAAATCTTTTTGCCCATTCAATTTGTGGTGGCAAAGAGAATCTCAAATCATCTGCTGTTCTGTGTTTCATACCAACATTTTTAGAGTAAAATTCATGAGTATTATTCATGAGTAAAATAAAAACATATGCTGCCTATAAAATGTTCTCCTTTTCAGTTGTTGATGTGATCTTCCACTAGGATAGTTTCTAGAAAAATTGCCAAAATTGTGTATGTTATCTGTAGGTGGCATATGCATATATGTATGTCCTGTGAAGCTGATTTGATTCTGAAGACCAGAAATAAGAGATCCGAAGTCATGACGATTTTCAGTAAACACAAATTCTCTGCTGCAGGCCACATCCCTGATCCCCTGTAGTGCCTCTTGGCTTCTTAGGAGATCAGTTGTCAAGAGTGGTCAGTCAGCAGGTCAACAGGCATCCTAGAGCCTGATGAACTAACTCTAGTGTTTAAAACAACTCTCTTCTTTCGTTTTTGTGTACATGGCATTATAGTTCCTCTTTCAAATGTCTCACTCTACATTTACAGTATATTTAAAGATCACTTTTTTATTTTTTATTTTTATTTTTATTTTTTTAGAGAGAGAATGAGCAGGGGAGAGGGTCAGAGAAAGAGAGAGAAAATCTGAATCAGGCTCCATGCTCAGCGGAGCCGATGCAGGGTTCGATCCTATGACCCCCAGAATCATGACCCAAGCCGAAATCAAGAATCAGATGCTCAATCAACTGAGCCACCCAGGCACCCCTAAAGATCAGCCTTGATGGAAAAGTATATTGACTCTATTTCTGTTAAGTTTATGTAGGCCTAATATCCAGACAATTTTAAGAGATTCTGTAAGCATTATGAAATGATTTATTATTTTTTTTTAATTTACATTTCAGAAATGAAATTGGGGCGCCTGGGTGGCTTAGTTGGTTAAGTGGCCGACTTTGGCTCAGGTCATGATCTTGCGGTTTGTGAGTTTGAGCGCCGCGTCCGGCTCTGTGCTGACAGATCAGAGCCTGGAGCCTGCTTTGGATTCTGTGTCTCCCTCTCTCTCTGCCCCCCACCCTGCTTGTGCTCTGTCTCTCTCTCTCTTTCTCTCTTTCTCAAAAATAAATAAACATTTAAAAATGAAATTTAATTTTTCTTTGCTCTGAGGAACTTATAGAACATGGCAATGCTGATAAATTTTTTAAAATTGTGAACAATATTTATAGTGAAACTGGGTAATGTAACTTGTACTCAAACAGTTATCAGGACAAGCATATAAAAATAATATGAGTGTGTTGTTTTTTTTTCTCAATGAAGCATACTCTGGCATATTTTCCGTTGCTAAAAAGACTGGAATAAATGTTTTATAGGCTAAATGAAGTAAAGTTCTGTCAGACTTCTCTGATGCTTTGCAACATTGGAATCTGAGACAGGAGAAAGAATAAAGTAGGGAGCACATGGGGTAAACAGATGGGCAGGTATGGAAAAGAAGCCTGGCCTTTTGGTTCAATTATTTAGCATGAGGTAAACATTGGCAAAGAAAAGGTAAAGCACAGTGTTTGTAAAAAGCAAGTGGAAGGGAGATGTTGTGACAAGATCTTTGTGATGATTGGCTTTAATCATAATGACAACATAATGGTAACAGCAATAAAAGTCATCTTTTCTGAGTCCCTATAAAGTGCCTATGAAGTACCTGCAAAGTGCCAGGCACTCTACTCTGTGAGGTGTTTTTCCATGTGTTACCTTGTCCACAATAATATAACCTGAGTTCTTCTTAGAACCTTACCTACTGGTGTTCTTCAGAGTTCTCTCCTTACCCCAAAATATTTCTGGGTGTTCTCAGATGGGGCCTCACACACATTCACAGACAAGTTCAGCCAGTGACCATCTTTGCTGAGTTCCTCTGTGTCCGCCATCCACAGACTGCTGTGGACTGTTGGTCACTCATCCTGCTTCCTCTGGGCTTTGGTGAGAGCCTTGTCATTGTCCTCCACTGCTGCTTCTAGTACGTACCATTGACTGTGCCAGGTTTCACTATCAATTCCACTGACTACCACTGTCAACTGCCTGAGTCTTGAGGGTTTCAGAGTTACATGGTGTTCTTTGTGAAAGCGATAGAGAATGCATTTGCCACATACTGATAAAGAGGTTCCAATGTATCCTAACCTTTTATACAAGAGTAGTTCTCTGTTTCTGACTTCCTGTCTCTGCTCCCTTCCTGCCTCAGTAGGTTCCATTTGACAAGTTAGGAAACTGAGTCTCAAAGAGCTAAGGAAGTTGAGTAATTTATTTGCTAGAATCACAGATTGGTAGTTGTGACTTGCTGGTGGAACAGAGGTTTGGACTTCAATTTGCTTAAAGCCTGGGCTTTCTCAACACACTATGCTGCTCTGCCATCCCTGATTTTTCTAGGGCATCTGATGGTTCTGAGTGTCCCTTCTTTGGAATTTGAAAGAATCAAAGTCAGATTTTAAAAGTTAAAAATTACAGAGAAGGGTCAAAGTAATGAACCTGGAAACTGAGGGAAAGTTCGAGATGGAGTCCTTCTACTCAATCTTGAAGGAAAAGTTGGTAAGGTAGGTAAAGGATGGGTTGGGGTAAAATCAGAATGATCTAAATAGAAGAAGCAATAGCTACAAGATCACACAGTCTGGAAGCTACAATACCTATTGCAGAAACTTCAAGAGGCTCAGTAAATTAGGTGTGTGTGGAAAGAAGTAATAGGGAATGATAGGAGGGTATCCACAGGTCACAAACAAAAATGGTTGCAAAGTCTAAGCAGATGAGGCCAATGAGTGAAGCAGGCTGGGTGAAATACAATAGGGACCATGGAGACTGTGACAAACCAGAGAGCACAGACAGCATCCAAATGGGCAACTATTCCTTACGGTAGCCTGATGTTGCCACTGTGAATACAGACCCATATGTTGTCAGATATTTTTTCATTTTTTGAGAGAAGCCTAATATATAGATTTTTATGTGAATTTTCCCAAATTGATTAAAATACTATGTGGCCAAACAAAATACATGTGCCTGCAACATCTGGGCCAAATCATGATAAACTTTGTATGACTGAACTTCTTCCTAAACACATTCAGTGGGAAATTACTGAATGTTTTTAAGTGGAAACTGACACAATCAGATTTGTGTTTTACAAAGACTATCAGTTCATTGATAGAAGTACGGTGGATGGATTGAAAAGGGGTAAGACTGGAAAATGGACGACTTTCTGGATGTCTCTGGTAGGAACCCAAATGTAGTGATGAGAACAGAAGCAGTGGAGATGAACTGTAGGGGCAGATACAAGGAAAGCTTGGTGACTGATTAAATATGAAAGACAGAGAGGAAGAGCTAGGATAATTTCCTTGCCCTATAGGCCAACAATCTTTTAGAAGCCCAGAAATCTTTCTTCTTTTGCAAAAAGTTCTGCAGCTCGGGTAAGGAACAACCAAGTGTCCCAGAATCAAGTCTTGTGTGATGAAATGAAACAAAGAAGGGTGTTTATGAATGTGTTTTATGGACATCACCAAGAGATTCATGGTGCTGGGCCTGCACTATCTCTTCTACATGACAGCTGGTTATAGCTGTGGATTGGGTTATTTTCCACTACATCACTTTCCTTTCAGAATGCTTCTCTTTCTTGCTTATAGCAATCAATTTGGTTCACATCTTCAGACCCTGGTTAATATAATAGTCACCTGGTTGGTCTTCTTGATTCTCCGTCTCTCTCCAACTATGTCAAGGTTAAACTATTCTTCCTGGCTCTCAAGGCCCTCCACAATCCAGCACCAACCCTCGGTTTGAATTGTATTGCTAGCTAGGGCCTGATCTGCACACTCTGCCCTCTGCAGGCTGGTCTCTTTAAAGCTCATATGTGCTTTCAAAACTTGTCTGTGTGGAATGCCCTACCTTCTCAACCCTTGCAATTAGGGAATGCTGCCAAGTCCTCTGTCTATTTTGGCCTCATTGCTTCTCATCTTTCTTTCTTTCTTTTTTTTCTTCTTAATTTTTTTTAATGTTTATTTATTTTTGAGAGACAGAGCACTAGACAGAGCACTACCGGGAAAAAGAGCAGAGAGAGAGGGAGACACAGAATCCGAAGCAGGCTCCAGGCTTGGAGTTGTCAGCATAGAGACCGACTCAGGGCTCGAATCCATGAACCATGAGACCATGACCTGAGCCAAAGTCAGCACTTAACTGACAGAGTCACCCAGGCACCCCTTTATCTTTCTAAGTTCCAAAAGCAGTTTGTATTCTCTGCTGGACGAGCCAGTGGAGGACTCCTTGAAGCCTTAAAATACCTGCTGTACACAGAGAATGGCTAATTCTTTCCTGAGTAAGCTGCAATAATTCTAGCAGGATGCTTTCAGTAAGCCCAATTGGCGTCCTAGCTGTGGTAGCCTGGACTGGATAGGCACTGCATGTGCCAGAGATAGCTGTATTTGGGGTGGGTCCATCTCTGAGGTGACTTGTCACAAATCTGACCCCAAAGTCATCTTTCATGGGGTGGTTATTCCTTTTTGGGGGTGGGGAGGGGGAAGGACAAGATTTTAGATGAACGAAGTCAACTATGTTCAGGTTACTATTATGAGAAACACCACATTCTTAATTCTCTGTGTAGCCACTATGTTTAACAGTGTAGGAGGAACATCACATCCAGGTGCTCTAAATGGCGGGTGAAGCAGCCCAGATTTCATCATATTTTTGTAAATAATCCCCGTCACTAAAGGAAGTCTGTGCATTTCTTACACTAAGTCAAGAAGTTTTGTATTTTTTTCAACTAATGTTTCATGGGCTTTAGGCATCTTCCCAAGAAGACCTCAGAGACATTTCAAATGGAAAGCACATGGGTATCTCCAGGCAAGATCAATTGGCTACCTTTCAAGAGGCCCCACAGGATGGATTATCTTGGTGAGTTTACCACAGCCTATGATCTGGCTCTCAGCCCTGTAGATTTAGAAACGGGATTTTATCAACACTTCCAACATAGATCTATTTGTCATTAGTGACTCACATTAATCAGCCCACAAAGACCGATGGAAAAAGCCAGAGCATCTATATATTAGTAACTCTCCCAAAGACTGGAATACTTGCTTAGAATATGAAGTCTGAGTAAGGATTAGAGTAAGGAGAGTTTCATGTGTCATACATCTGTGAGAAGGAAATGGATAGAGTTGGTCTTAGTGCCAGGAACTCCACACAACCTGTAGCTGATATTATCCTGGGCCAGCTGGCAGTAAACTATTATCCCTGGAGGTGGGGAGAGGAGGTTTTTGCCACAGATGTGGTCTTTCTTCAGCTCAGTGTTTGGTAATAGACGATCCATAGGGGAGAGATACCCACCCCAAGGATTAGGATGCTTGCATCTGTAGTCAGGGGTACTCTCTCCATTGGATAATAATGGTAAATCGTATCTAAAAAGTTGATTGATTGGATGTGAGGTATGGGGGAAAATTAGGAGTCAAAAATTACCCCGAGGTTTATGACTTGAGTAACTGGATGAATAATGGAGCCACAAACTGAGGTAAAGAACACGAGATCATGAGTTCAGCTTGGACATATTGGATGATTTGGGAATGCCTCTGAGACATTCAATTTGAAATGTCCTGTAGGCAGTGACCTATTCAGATCTGTAACTCAGAAGTGTGATCTGTGCCAGAGATATAAATTTGGATTTGTCAGTGTATAGAAAATTGAAGTCATGGGAATTGATATTTTCTTGAAAAAGCATAGAGAACAAAGAGTGGAGGGCCTAGGACAGAATTCTGAGGAACACCAACATTTCATTGTTGGGTAGAGGATGAGAAGCTGACATAAGAGACTAAGAAAGAATAGCCAAAAAAAAAAAAAAAAAAAAGCTGAAAGAAAATCAGAAGTGTGCTTGCATGGAAACCAAACCCAGAAACTATTTAAAGAAAACATGTAGGTGCTTTGAATGGTGACGTAAATTCTAAGTATAAAATGACTTGGCATTGCACAGTTAAGTGTCTGAGATTTAGCAAGATTCCACCTGGTGCAGATATGGTCACTGGCTGCAGTATGTCCTATTAGGGACTTTGAAGAGTGCTGGAAAAATCCTCTGCATCATGCTGCATCTATCCTGCCATGGGTGGGTGGGAGGAAACACTTCATTTGAACTGAATTTCTGTATCTTTTGCTATATAAATAAGGGGATGAGGAACTTAATTGAATTAACAACAACAACAGAACTGAAAAGAGATATTGGAATTTAGCAATATAAAGTTTTCTGGCGACCTTAACAAAGCAGTTTTAGTATAGTGATAGGGTGGGGATGAGAGGAGGCTGAGGAACAAAGGCCCACTCCCAGAAAAAAGGAGGTTGAGAGAGAGCGTGTGTGTATGTGTGAGAAATGCAAATATATGTTACTTAACCTGAGGGGAAAAACCAGATCAGATTATTGCTAAATACCTTTTATAAAGCTATTGTGTTCTCAGACTCTTAACTATAGAGAACAAACTGATGGTTTGGGGAGGTGGATGGGGGGATGGATGGAGGTGATGGGGACTGAGGAGTGCGCTTGTCATGATGAGCACGCAAGTGTTGAATCACTGTATTGTACACCTGAAACTATATTACACTGTATAAGTAACTGGAATTTAAATAAAAACTAAAAAAAAAAAAAAAAAAGCTATTGTACTTTCAGCTTTAGAGATTGCACTTTAGCATGCTAGCTTGGTCTTTCTTTCCTTTTTTTTTTTTTTTTTAACGTTTATTTATTTTTGAGACAGAGAGAGACACAGCATGAACGGGGGAGGGGCAGAAAGAGAGGGAAACACAGAATCGGAAGCAGGCTCCAGGCTCTGAGCCGTCAGCCCAGAGCCCGACGCGGGGCCCGAACTCGCGGACCGCGAGATCATGACCTGAGCCGAAGTCGGCCGCTTAATGGACTGAGCCACCCAGGAGCCCCTTGGTCTTTCTTTCCAAGAGGCATCAGTGATGTCTTTTAAAAAATGTTTGGCAATGGTAGACTGTTTCTGGGAATGTTTGATGCCCAAGGACTATGACCTGAAACACTGACACAAGAGGAATGCTGGTGTCTGAGCTCAAAAGTGAGTAGCTACATATGGCCTGTCTGGATTAAATTAAGGTCAAAGTTCACAAGTGAGAAATATTAAACACGCACTTAGGATGACATCTAACAACCTCAGTCTGTGGGTTGGAACTCTAATAAAATTAAGGGACCACGTGCTGCATTCAGTCACATACCCGACTCCCACTGCTATCTAGAAGCATCATTCTTGGCTTAAACCAGCAAACAGAAAAATAAAAGCATGCTGTTCCTTTGCATTCCATTTGGGAACAAGTTAACTTTGAAAAATTCCCAGAGATGTCAGATTCATGCAGGACCAGGTAAAGAGGAAAATCCAGATGTTTCCATGAGCACGAGGGTAGTAGGTATTTTCTCCTCTTAGGGTGGTGGGGGTCCCTTTATTTCTCCTCAACAGTTATCCCCTCACCCTCACATTCACACAGTTTAAAATAGCTCTCCAGATTTCACATTCTCCTTCGTATTTTGTTGTCATGATTAAGCATAGCTGTTTTTAACCCATTTTCCAAAGGACAAGGGTCTGGTATACCAGGATGTAGCAGCTACTGCAATACAATAATGCTAGAAATGTGATAGCTACTAACTATCCTGTTTTCCTGTTGTACAATTTCCGTTTGTCTCTGGCAAGCAGGCAAATGCTAATCTGTACTGAAGATCTGGAAGGTATACCAAAGGAAAAGATCTGCTTCAGTGCTTTGCTTTTCTGAAATGCCCCCCAAGTGGGACTACATTACTAGTAGGAAGACCCCACTGTAATATTGCAGATTTAAAGACCAGATGCTTTGACATTAGACAGACCTGGTTTCAAATCTTGGTCCTGTCATTTGTCAGCTGTGTGATCTTGATAACTTTGCTTTGCTTCTCAATTCCTGTTTTTTTAATCTGCATAATGGGCACACATAGGGTTATTGTGAGGATTCAGTGAGGTAATTTATGTAAAAGCCCTGACATAGTATCTGACATAGAGTGAGGATCCTGAATAAATGTTAGCTATTAGTGTTAGTAGATATCTTAAAAGAGCTCGAAAATATATCATAAATTTAAAATAATTGGCAATATGATTTCCAATATTATAAGGGAAAAGTTATTGGAATTATAGCTTCATGAATGAACTTCATATATAATAAAAATCTTCTAGAACTTAAAAATCTTTAAAGAGACTTTGATTATGATTTTCAAAAGAGCAAAGATTGAATAGCCCTTTAATAAGACAGGATTTTACCACTATAAAACTAACCCAAGAAACCTTCATTAAAAAATTATCACAGCATTAATTTTAGGAACTCCGGTTGAGACACCATGTCTACCCTGCCCCAATGCCTCTTTGCAAACATGGTGGTTATCAAATTGAATAAATATGCCATGATAAAAGATATTTTAAAAATCCAGTACAGAAGCAGTAAATTGCATTTAATTGTATATGGTAATGTAAATGCTGAAAATTCTTTTTTGTTGTTAATTTTTTTTAACGTTTATTCATTTTTGAGAGACAGAGAGAGACAGAGCATGAGCGGGGAAGGGGCAGAGATAAAGGGAGAAACAGAATCTGAAGCAGGCTCCAGGCTCTGAGCTGTCAGCACAGAGCCCAACGCGGGGCTTGAACTCACAGACCACGAGATCATGACCTGAGCTGAAGTCAGAGGCTCAACTGAGCCACTCAGGCACCCCGCTGAGAATTCTTAAGATCAAAATTTTAAAAATACAATTTTCATTTTTAAAGAAGAGAAAAGGGGAGAAAGATAGTCATGGAATGAAGAAAATAGGATGAACCTAGTTAACTCTGTTAGATATTTTATTTTCTGTAATTACTTCTAAAATTAGTTGACCTGTATCTAACTCCATTTAATATAGCTGCCATTAACTAGAAAGGCACAGCTCTCTTACTTTCCACTTCCATTTATTTATTCATTCTTTTGACAAATATTTATTGATATCCACATGAAAGCTTGGTTTATGTGGTGGGCTAAAACAGTCTATTTAATAGTAAAACATTTCTTTGACCATAGAGTATCTTCATACATTAGCAAAAAATGTCAATACTTAAATCATTTTTTAGTATTTGTGATTCATTATGACCTCCAAAAGGCAGATGTTAGAGAATGAAGGTCAAGGTATTTTATATCTATGACACAAAACAATGTGAGAACAGACTCTAAAGAATTTAACTTGAAGTGGTTGCTCTTATAGCATACAAAACAGGCTTTGTTTCATTTTACTTGGCTAAGGGTGATAGAAAGGATAAGCAACAGTATTGTCCAGCATTGTCCAGAGGCCAAAAGATCCTAGGGGCAAAAAATTACAGATGGCTTCACAATACAACTCAAGTTCCTGGCATTTAGTAAAGGATGGATTTAGGAATACAGTAAATTTTTGTTTATCTTGGAATTCAAACAACCAGCATATGCAAATAGCTAGGATATTTTCCCTTCCTATTCTACACTCAATTTTTATGAAAAAAAAGATAAATAGGAAAAATGGTTGCCAGAATTTTGGTTTAAAAATCAAAAACAAAAAACAACAAAAAAGCAACCCCCAAACCAATCAAAACCGGTATATACCATAGGCTCAGTACAGATTCAGTGTAATTTCTCACATCTCCCATATAGCTAGCTCTACACTGAAAACTGTTCAGGGTCAAATAAATCTAATTACACCAGATCAACATTTACTGTGCATTTATTCACACAGGCAATAAGTATATATTGAGTCCCATGTGCCAGGTATACAATAGACTCACAATACAATTCTGTGCAAAGCACTTAGAGAATATACATCGATTAGAACCTTCATGTAAAGAAATAATGAGATAAAAGTTTGGGAAAGTAGTTTGGAACCTAACTGTGAAAGACTTTTGACTATCAGGCTGAATAATCGTGGGAGGATTTTTGAGGCAAGGAATGATATGAATGTTCTGGGAATATTGTACTCATTGGGAAGCATCGACAGCCTTGTGTTCTCCTTCTCCCCTTACATGAGACCATTGCTTAAATGGGCAAAGAACCAGGGAATGGTGTTCTGGGGGCTTAGGGATTATAACAGGATCCTTCATCTGAGGTGGTCAGTGGATTTGCTGGGTCAATAGAAGTAAGCCAACTCACAAATCATAGCAGAAAGTGCCAGTTCAATGTGCCAGATAAGTGGTCAAGGGGTATGAAATCAGAAAGAGACAGGGAACAGAAATAGAAGCTGAGGTATGAACCAAGAAGTTAGAACCAGAGAGGTGAAAGTGAATGAAAGAAGTCAGAGGTGGAAAAGAAAGGAAAGGAAAGTGTTGGGAAACAGTGAACGGGTAGGTCTACTTGTCTTGAAGGGCCAGGAATGGTGGAAGTGGTAATAGAAAATAAGGGAAAAATGGGAAAGATACCATGTAGAAGACATCATTCAGGGTGTCTGATCACACAGCTCTTTTCTAAGAACATGAGAGTAGATTGCTATATTTGCATTACACAAGTCTATTTCTTGTCCATAGCTGATTGCATCAAGGTGGACATGACCTAAACTGGGCCAATCATATTCTTTCCTGAGAATTTGCCATTTGGATTGACACACTGGATAAGTTTGAAATCTTCCCATGAACAAAGATGGTATTAATTAGAAAGTTATGTTGTCTACATAAAAATAAAAATGTTGAGGGCAGCTTTGGAAGAAAGAGATAGATTTGGGTGATGCCTACTTTCCTGATGGCTTTCTGGTCCCTTGTCCCTTTTTTCCCCTGAGACTCTGTATCAGTTCTTGCCCTTTGAATCTGTAAAGCAATCATAATTTCTAACTGTGATATTGTGATTTATAATAAGAAATATGCATTTGGTCTTCATCCCCATTTCTGGTACAGAGCTCCTAAAAATCTTAGAATTTCCTAAGTGATGAGAGCCATAAAGGTGTCTTTTGTTATGTTAATGTAGTGACTTTTGGACCCCACCTAAGGATGGGGGTTGATTGCCAGGAGAACTAACCATGCAATTAGAGGAGTGGGGGCTAGAGATTAAATCAATCCCCAGTGGCCACTGATTTAGTCAGTCATGTCTATGAAATGAAGCCACCATAAAACCCCAAAAGAATAGGGTTCAGAGAGCTTCCAGGTTGGTGAATATGTGGGGGATATGTGGAGATTTGGGGAGAGTGGTGCTCTCAGAGAGGTCAAGATCCATGTCCTCCCTTATACCTTGTCCTATATCTATCTGCCATCTGGCCATTCCTAAGTTATTTCCTGAGGTCCTTTTATAATGTTGAACTTAGAGATAAAACAGTTAGCTATTTTACCAGCGAAATGGGTTTATTCAGGAATAGCAGAGGAATTTCAATTCAGACATGTAAGCTATGGTAAAGCATTGTCAAGTCTAGTAATCAAAGGGGAGGAATGTTACTTTATAGGGAAAAGGAGGAAATTAGGAGAAGCTGCTTTGGAATTTGTTGTAGGAAAGTGACAGTTCAGGGTGGTGAGGGTTTCTCATTGGCTAAGTTGTACCATTGTCTTATTGCCTGAGCTTGATGACAGAACAAGGAGAATTTCTTCCTTCTTCCTGCTGGAAGCAGTAAAGTAGGCTTTTTCCCTGTTGGGAATCCAAAGTACTCTTCCTCTTTGGGTCTACAATTGATCACAAGTGGTCACGTGTGAAAGCTCCCCCTCCTGGCCTCCGAACTTCATTTTTATTTATTTATTTATTTATTTATTTATTTATTTATTTATTTATTATTTTTTTAATATGAAATTTATTGGTTTCCATACAATACCCAGTGCTCATCCCAACAGGTGCCCTCCTCAATGCCCATCACCCCCCTCTCCTGCCCCCCCCAACCCTCAGTTTATTCTCAGTTTTTAAGAGTCTCTTACAGTTTGGCTCTCTCCCTCTCTAACTTTTTTTTTTTCCTTCCCTCCCATGGTCTTATGTTAAGTTTCTCAGGATCCACATATTAGTGAAAACATATGGTATCTGTCTTTCTCTGTATGACTTATTTCACTTAGCATAACACTCTCCAGTTCCATCCATGTTGCTACAAAAGGCCATATTTGATTCTTTCTCATTGCCAAGTAGTATTCCATTGTGTATATAAAACAATTTCTTTATCCATTCATCAGTTGATGGACATTTAGGCTCTTTCCATAATTTGGCTATTGTTGAAAGTGCTGCTATAAACATTGGGGTACAAGTGCCCCTATGCATCAGCACTCCTTTATCCCTTGGGTAAATTCCTAGCAGTGCTATTGCTGGGTCATAGAATTTTTTGAGGAACCTCCACACTTTTTTCCAGAGTGGCTGCACCAGTTTGCATTCCCACCAACAATGCAAGAGGGTTCCCGTTTCTCCACATCAACTAGACCACTTTCCTACACCATTTACAAAAATAAACTCAAAATGGATAAAGGACCTGAATGTGAGACAGGAAACCATCAAAACCCTAGAGAAGAAAGCAGGAAAAGACCTCTCTGACCTCAGCTGCAGCAAGTTCTTGACACATCTCCAAAGGCAAGGGAATTAAAAGCAAAAATGAACTATTGGGGCCTCTTGAAGATAAAAAGCTTCTGCACTGCAAAGGAAACAATCAACAAAACTAAAAGGCAACCAACAGAATGGGAAAAGATATTTTCAATGACATATCAGACAAAGGGCTAGTATCCAAAATCTATAAAGAGCTCACCAAACTCCAGACCCGAAAAACAAATAATCCAGTGAAGAAATGGGCAGAAAACATGAATAGACACTTCTCTAAAGAAGACATCCGGATGGCCAATAGGCACGTGAAAAGATGCTCAACGTCGCTCCTCATCAGGGAAATACAAATCAAAACCACACTCAGATATCACCTCACACCAGTCAGAATGGCCAAAATGAACAAATCAGGAGACTATAAATGCTGGAGAGGATGCAAACTTCATTTTAAATGAAGTCTCTTGTATTCAGTTTCATAATAAACAGATGATCCAGTAAGTCCAGTCAAATATTTCTCTGAGTTCTGTGAGCTATTCCAACAAATTAATCGAACCAAAGGGAGTGGGACATTAGACCCTCCAATCTACAACCAGTTGTTCAGAAGCACAGGTGATAACTGGGGCTTGTGACTGGCCTCTGAAGGGTGGTGGAGGCAGATAGGTCTGTGGAACTGAACCTTTCACCTGTGGGATCTGATGCTATCTTCAGGTAAATAGTGTCAGAATTGAATTGAATTGTGGGACACCCAGCTGGTATAAGAGAATTGCTTGGTGGTTCTCCAACTTCCACTTTGGAACTGGAGTCAGAATCATTACCAATAAATTCTTTTGCAGAAGCTAATTTGAAATATGTCTGCTACTTTCATCAGAATCTGTAAAGTCTAATTGCCTGAATTTCCTCCACCATCAGACAAGCCTCCCACAATGGTGAAGGTGACAGATTTCATACTTCTTATCTTTGCTGAGATTCAGAAATTGTGCCCTGAAGGGATGCCAAGGTTAGAGCTAGGGCAAATCACCAAAATCAGGGTTACTAATCCATGGGGAAGGTGGAAGGTGTGGAATCAAGATACAGAAGGTACATAAAAAGAAGCAGAAGGCAGAGAGAGGTTAGATTAAGTTTGGTAGACATTCCAAGGGGCTTTGGATGAGGCCATTCATGCTAGCTTATGTAGGCCGCCTGGGTGCATTCAGAGCTGTAGTGGCTAATGGTGACTGACTGGAAATGGGGGCCAAGGACCTTGAGATGCTGCCAGATTCTGAGATACCTTTTAAATTGTTGAATAATAATATAAATTTGTTAGTAGGTACTGTAAATAATTAAATAATTAAGATTTTTGTCATTACCGAATACATTTTATTATAGTTCAATTTAACAATAATCATTTTTTTAAGCATTATTAATGTACTAGGTATTGTGTTAAGTACATTATTCACATCTGTAATCCTTAATAATAATAATATCCTCTAATAACTCTGGAAGGCAACTGCTATTATCTTACATATTTGTAGTCCATAGATTAACTGGAAATATTTCAGTAAGTCTGAACTTTATATTTTGAATGCAGCCAGGGTAGCCGTAACTTTCCATGTCTTCTGTATGAAAGAAAAGCAAGCACATGAATATATAATAAAGTGGAGGTTTCATAGAAACGTGTATATTGTCTGTGTACAGGTGGTGCCACATTTCTGGGCTCACAAAATGGCCTGATCACAGAAAGCACCAAAGGTCAGACAGCTTTAATCATGCTCACAAATATGAATGGAGGAAAATTCCAAGAACCTGGACAAGAGATCTTATGTTCCTGCTTTTTAAAAGCTGGACTTGTCTCAGCCTTGCTATGCCTGTGGGGCTTGGTACAGAAAGCTGTGCCTGACACATCTCATCTTTAATTCTTTTCTATCTATTTCCTTTCTAAATAAAGGACATGAGTTATTGCAGTGCCAGTCATTTATATTCCAGGAGTGCATTTCGAAAAGAGAAGAGCTTTTGTTTTCCTTGTCCATCCTGTGGTCGAGGTACTAATGAGCAGAGAAATAACCTAAAGGCAAGTTGCACCTAAGAGGGTAACAGGGATTTGAGGTCTCCAAATTAGCTACAGAATTAATGCTCAGGCCCCAAATAATTGCAAGTTCTATGCATGTAAAAGGAAAAAAAATTATATTGAAAGTATTTATTTATTAAAGAATTTTAATGCTTTATCAACTCCAAAGGATTTTTATGAAAGAGACACTGACTTTTTTTTTTTTAACCGTGAAGCCTCTTTTCATTTTTTTTTTTTTTCCTAATGAAATGCTTCAAAGACAATGAGCATCTTTCTGATGATTAAGCTGTAAGAATGTGGTTTGGAAAAATGTGTGATAATTAGACAGCTTATTCCTAATGATTACCATAGCAAGATATTCTGAGAATTTTAAAAGACAGTGGGAAAAAAATAGCATACCAAGTTGGAAAAAGATAAAATGGAGAGAAATTAATTAAAATATATTAGTAGAAGTGGGAATAATTTTTTTAAAGAATCAAGTAAAGTCAGAGCATATTTATTACAATAAAAATATATCAATCTCATACAATTACTTGAATTTAGTCCTCTTTCTTTGTAAGGCAATTAGTGTCAGAATCTCCAATATTAAATTGCTCTTATTCATTTTTTGAGAGGATCAGGCCATCTAGTGGTAAGGGGATTATCACATGGGACAGTGTAAATTCACTGGGGTTAACATTTTTGCTAAATGAAGGTGGGGGTTATTTTGAGTCAGTCACTTATCTTTTTACAGCAGAGAACTATGACACAAATATCACCTTAGCCCCAGACAAGATTTTGTAAAAGCATATCATTTTTCCTAGTGTAAAGAAAGGGAGAAATTCATCACAAATATTGAAAACAACACAAAAGTGATATCTGATTTGATAGTAGAAAGAAATTACTTTTATAATCAAGAATCAGTTTCCTGTGATTGAGTTTCTTTGATCAAATTAAATGTTGGAGCATCCAGGTTGCTGCCCAGTGGCTAAGATTTAGTCTTGACATATTTTTATTTGCATTAATTATTCATATCATCTAATAATTATAATTCCAAATAATCAAGGTTTGTTAACCAACTAATTTAGCAAATATTTCTTATGTGCTGGGGGGTAAAAATGTAACCAATTTATCTAGCAGTTTGAACTCACTGGGAAATAAACATGAAGTGATTTTATTTTTCTCTAATCATTGCTCTCTCAACAGACTCTTAGGCAAATGCATAACTTTGCAGTCAACTTCAGTTAAAAATTCTAATCTCACCTTCTCCCTCCAATTACCTCTCACTTGTCTGTGGCTCAAAGGACAAGGATAGAGGGACAGGAGCTGTCTTTTTACTGCTCTCCCCTTCCCCTCCCTTGTCAAGCTCTCTTGGGCTTGAGGGCAGGGAGGAGAGGCAAAGGACATCAATCTTTTTATTTAGTTGAACCCTTTGCTAAAATTGTGGTACATCACTGCTTCCCTGGTTAATGTTGACTGGGCATTTGTGTCCTCTGTCTGACAGATGTCCATCTGCTGGTTTCGGTGGGGGCACTTACGGTATCCTTCAGAGGAACCACTTCCTTGACACCCTCAAAAACAGTATACACCATTGCCTTTTGCTGCTGGGGTCACTTCAACCAGCAGAATTCTCATCCAGCTGGAGTATAAGTGAGATGGCTTAAAGTCCTCCTGCTCTCCTGATATTTGACCCATATGGAACTCAGGCACTGTTGCTAAGCCTATTCTCCCAAGACCCTTTCTCTCTATTCCTCTACAATTGTTTTTTTCCTGCTCATGTAAGATCATGTACAATCAAAAAGACCACTGCCTGGGGTGCCTGGGTGGCTCAGTTGGTTGAGCATCTGACTGTCAATTTTGGCTCAGGTCATGATCCCAGGGTCATGGGATTGAGCTCTATGTGGGGCTCTGCGCTGACAATGGAACCTGCTTGAGATTCTCTGTCTCACTCTGCCCCTCTCCTTTGCTTGCACTCTCGCTCTCTCTAAAATAAAAACAAAAAAAAAGACCACTGCCTAGGAAGACGCCCACTTAAAGAATGTGATTCCGGTCTCTCTGTGTATCATGAGTACCCTGGTCTCTATAAATTATAGAGTTTGTAAGTTACTAACTCCAAAAGTTGTTGTTGTTAGTGATCCATTCATGACTTGGGGGTAGGGTATGCTCGGAGAATTTCCAGGTCACAACACAGGAAGGGGGAACTCAGGTGGAATCTGGAAGAATCCCTGAGTTGAGAAGGGAGATAGAACTGAGAGTCCGGGGAAACCAAGGCAGCTAGAGTTCACAAGAAAGAGTATTAGAGAGAAGTGACATACACAGAGAGAACTTCAGACGCCTGCAAAGGATCCTCTCAAATATTCAGCTGTGTATGCATAAACACAACCATGAAAGGAGAAAACTTTACCTGTGGCCAGGAAGTATATGCCTTCGGCTGGGAAAGAATCACCCAAATGGATTCAAAGTAACAGGGCTACGAATAATGCCCATGCCCCATCAGCCAGACAGGAAAATCTCAAGGTTTAAGGGGGACTAGATGGTGGAGTTTATAAAAGCTACTTGCCTCAATAGTGGGGCATAATTAGCTCTAAACTCAATGCTACTCTGCTTCTGTCTACCAATCTTGTAAGCAGGACACAAAACGATTAAATTGGTTCCAAGTAATTTAGCCTGTATCCTAGAACACAGCCCCAAAATATTATAGAAATACAAAAGTATCTAGTATCCAAAAGTTAAAATTCACAATATATCTAATCCAATATTACCAGCTATATGGAGAAGCAGGAAGATATAAATTATAATAAGGACAAACTTAATCAATCGAAACTGGCCCCAGAGCTGACAAAATTAGAATTAGCAGACAAAGGCATCAGAATGATTGTTATAATTGTATTTCACACCTTCAAAAAGTGAAATAGAGACATTTAAGATGCAAAAAGACCTGACTCTAATTTCTAGAGATGAAACAGTATGCAAAACAATAACATACTGGATGAAATTACAGCAGATTAGGCACTGGGAAGAAAAGATTAGTGAACTCAAAATTACTAGAAACAATCTGAAATAAAAAAAGAGAAAAGAATTAAAAAAAAAAAACCCAGAGACAATCAAGAAGTCTAATATACATGTAAATGGAGTCCCTGAAGGAGGAGTGAGGAACAGAAAAAAATATTTGAAGACATAGTAGACAAAACTTTTTCAAATTTGCTGAAAAGTATAAACCAACGGAGCCAAGAACCTCAATGAAGCCAAAGTGCAAGAAACAAAGAAAATTACACAGAGGAACATCATGCTCAAACTGCTCAATCCCGATGAATAATAATAATAATATAAAATAATAAAAATATATAATGTATTATGTTGATTATAAAATAAGTAGAAGTAAAGGGTGCCTGGGTGTCTCAGTCAGTTAAGTGTCTGACTCTTGATTTTGGCTCAGGTCATGGTCTCACAATTCGAGAGATTGAGCTCTGCACTGACAGCGTGGAGGCTGCTTGGGATTTTCTCTCTCTCCCTCTCTCTCTGCCTCTTTTTCTCTGTCAAAATAAATAAATAAACTTTAAAAATAAATTAAGTAGAAGTAACATGATGGCAATAAAGACACAAAGGCTGCGTGGGGGGGTGGGGTAGAAATACATTATTGTAAATTTCTCACACTACATGTGAAATGCCAAATATTGCTGGAAGGTAGACTATGACATGTTAAAGATGTATACTATCAACCCTAAAATAGCCCTAAAATAACAATACAAAAAAACATAGCTAATAAGCTTTAAAAAGCGGGGGGGGGGGGTAAATTATATTAATATACCATGTTCAATTAGTACAAAAGAAGGTAGAAGAGGAGAATAAAGGAAACAAAAACATAAAAGGAAAAATAGGAAACAAATGGCAAGATGGCACATTTAAACCTTATTATATCGATAATTGCATTGTAATTTCTTAGTTGTTAGGAGAAAATCTTAAATAATACAGTTATTTTCTGTTGTATATTCTGTGAGGAAAAAATAAAGAAGGATTGAATTAAGCCAGCCTATCCAAGTGAGGAAGAAAATTAGGGGAGATTTTAAGCAATGATGTGCTGGGTTGATGTTAAATAAGGAATTCCAGGGAAAACAGGGCAGAAGTTAAAAGCAAGGCAGCAGCAGAATGGTATAAGAAAAAGGGAAAGAGGTAAGGATTAACTTTTTCTAAAAAAGATACTTTGGGATAGGGTAATTTTTTTGTCAAAAATTTTTAATGTTTATTTATTTTTGAGAGAGAGAGAGCACATGCGAGCGGGAGAGGGGCAGAGAGAGAGGGAGACATAGAATCTGAAACAGGCTTCAGGCTCGGCTGTCAGCACAGAGCCCAACGCGGAGCTCAAACTCACGAACTGTGAGATCAAGACCTGAGCAGAAGTCAGATGCTCAATCGACTGAGCTACCTAGGCACCCCAGGGATGGGGTAAGTTTAATTACATGTAAGAAAGAAAGTCAGGAGTCAGTATATTAAAATTTCTAGATAATATTATAAGGGTAAGCTGGGATAGTGCTTATCATGGATGCAGGTCTTAGGAAGATTTTTTTTTTTTTTTCTAACTTGTCCTTTGCTTTACTCTGGTTTTATAGCCTTGTTAGGCTGAGTCATTTCATTTAATTATCAAATTTATAGAATATCACTAAAGAAAGAATATTAAAAAGTATAATGCGACCTTCATTTGGCTCTTTCCAATGGATAACTTATTACCTCTGGTGACAGCGAAATGTATTATAGGGTAAAATTTAAAAGCCAGAGGAAAAATTAAACTATTGTTATTTAACCCAGAACCTTAGAAGGATTGAGTGGATATTACATAAGCCTCTGGATTGTTTTTGGTTTTGCATTTCCCCTGTCAGTGCTAGTCCTGATTCCATACACATGTGAATATACAATACATTATTTTTGATAATTTAATGTTTAAATCTGATACTTCAGCATATTCTGTAGAAAATGACAGGTTTCTCATGGTCTTCATATCACATGTAGGAAGTGCTAACTTAGTATGGATACAGATGGCATACCTTTATAAATATATTAACACTTAAGTTCTTTTTCTCCTCTGACACTTCAGTCATTTGATAATAATGGCAATGATAGTAACAATATTCAGTTACTATGTTCACATTGGAAGTTACTGGGCCAAGTTTATTTACTTTTGTATTTATTTTTGAGACAGAGAGAGACAGAGCATGAACAGGGGAGGGTCAGAGAGTGAGGGAGACACAGAATCTGAAACAGGCTCCAGGTTCTGAGCTGTCAGCACAGAGCCCGATGCAGGGCTCGAACTCACGGACAGGGAGATCATGACCTGAGCGAAGTTGGACGTTTAACTGAGCCACCCAGGCGCCCCTCCACTGACACTTTTAGAGGTGGGTATTATTGCTTCCCTTTTATAGGTGAGGAGATAAAGGCCCAGAGAGGTCCAGTGACTCATCCAGGTGCTGTCAGCTCCAACACGGGTCTGGATAATGCCAAAGCCCACACTCCTAGCCCCACCCTGTGCTCCTCTTTGCCCCCTCCCTATAATAAATGCAATGATGAGTTTGAAAGTCCAATTTTAGAGTATAGTAAGTAATCAGATGCTTATAAAGCATAATTATTTCAGGCCTATGAGAGTTTCAAGGATTACTTTGGCATAATACTGATTCTAGAGGAAGAAGGAAGAACCTCCCGATGGCCTCAAAAGAAAGTAATTAATGTGAATCTGCTAAGCACCTACTAGGTTCAAACCTTGGAAAACACTATTTCAAGTTATAGTTTTTCCACAACATAGTTGAGTCTATTTAACTTGAATTTTTAAGAAACCAAAATCTATGAACTTTTCAGTCACAAAGATTATGGATTTTCAAAGCTTTTCCATTGTACTGCTTAGGCCAAAACTAAGCTATAATAGGGTTTCTGCTTATTTTTCATTCACTTTCAATAAGAAAAAAAGGCAGAGGATTTATAAGAAAATTATTTTAAACCCCAAGATAGAACAAAGAAGCACATTCAGAGAAAATCTGCCTTACCCCTAAATCCAACAGCTTGTCAGAAGTATATAGAAATCTCAGCAGGCAAATGTGAAATGTTTTTGCCATACCCAGCAGACCATGTGCTGAAACCCTGAGACATAAAGTAACTCATCAAAGCAGGAATCATCTAGAGAGAGGAAAATAACCAGTACATCACTTAAGGCATTGGGTTTAAAATATTAAAGATGAGGCAATACTTTAGAAAGGACTCTGTGGCTATTGTTAAAATGGAATTTGCTTGGGGACTATGGTTTAGTGTTCCAAAGTAGCTAGTTCCCTGAAGCTGTTCCAGTCTATCCCCACTCTTCTACTTCTATTCTAGGAGCACTATGATTAAAGGGCTACAGAATCACACAGAAAACTTTGCACCCTGTTTACTTCTCTGAACCCTTGAAGTTCTGTATCCAGTGAGCATCATAGTATACTATGGCCAGGCCAAAAAAACAAAAAACAAAAAACAACCAGACAAGTAAAAAACCTTTTTCAGCATTAATGATAACAATTTTAGTGGCTTTTAATTTTGAATAAACTAGACAAGTGTTATTTAGAATTCTTAGTTTTACTAAATAATGATAGTAACTTACCAACACATTGTTATGAAACATTTAGTTGGTTGGTACGATGTGGCATGTTTTTCTTTTCTATTATTTGGCATTGGAATTATGTTTACTCTTTTTTCTCAATGATGATAAGATTTTGTCTTAATTTCAGATTACAAAAATTACAAAAAAGATATACATACTTTTCATATTTAAAGAAGTTATTGTCTTCTACTAGGAATTAATGAACACAGTTTTTAGAAAGGAGGTATATTCTTCCCTCCATCACTAATAAGTCTTGCAGTATAATATACGCTGTGGCTCTGGGTCTGGCCAGAAGTAGCAGGCAGTTCAGAACTCAGTGTTCAGTTTCATCTTCAAAATGGTCCTCAGAGCACAGAACTCATGACATTGGCGATGGCTCCTAATGAATGGTTGACTATATATTGTGGCTCAGAACTTAACTTCCCATAGATAGTCAATCACTTTTTAAAAGTGGGTGAGAAAAAGACATCTTTGTAAAAAGTGCTGAAAGTTAGGAAGATGCCTAGAATTTTTTGTCCTCTCTTAAAAAAACCAGTACCAAAAAGTTTTAAACAGCTTCTTATTCAGAACCTGACCAAATATTTGTCACTATTGAGCAGTGTTTCTCAAGTAGTGGGCAGAGATTCTATATCCACATTCAGGAAAGGGTAATAAACCATGTCCAGCGGTTAACTTACCTACCTTGGGAAAAAAAGGACCTAATTTAACTTGATATTTAACAAAATGAAGGGTACTAAATATTGGTTAAAAGGGATTACCACTTCCTTCCAGTAGGAAACAAATATTCGCTATCCAGGCAAATAGACGTGAATGGTATCACCGATCAGAGCAGCAAACTGGAAGAATATAAATATGGCATTTAAATGAGTCTTCATGGAACGACTAAGACTGCAAGGAATCCCTACCTCTGAATAATTCTCTGGAGCACGAGAAGAGAGACACGGGAAAGCCAAACAATCTGGGTGGCTAGAGTCCTGGGCCCTGGCAATTATTTCTGCTGTACCCTTAGGCAGAGCCACTCTGTTTACTGCTTGCTGAGTATTTTGGGCTTTTACACAAGATTATCTTTGAAAACAGATTAGTACCATTTTTTTTTTTTCTTACAAAAAGCTTGGGAACTATTGGTGCAGAAAACCTTCCCCTATGTGCTGAACAGGAATAAAATGTAAGAAATCTGGTTAATGTTGCCCTCATTCCCAGTCAAGGGCAAAGTTCATTTGAAGTTGAAATTATAATTGACATCACTTTTTCAGGGCCCCCTATTCTTATCAATATCTGTATCCCATGTTCACGCCCTTACTCCCACATCAGTAGTAAGAATTTTAAAAATCAGTATATACTAATTTCTTTTCAATTTTTTTCAATGACGTTTCTATTTTACCAATAGGATTCTCTCACCAATTTTTCAAACAGGATTTTTTAACTTGGTTTATTTCTAGAAATCAATACTTAGACTTAAAATTTATTATGTGTTTGATCCTGTCACTTTTCCCTTTTAGCATTTTAAGTTTGTTGAATCAATTTGTTTGATCCTTCCCAAATACTTATACTATGTTATTGGTGAAAGAAAGTATGAATATTATTAGAGATATTAAACATATAGTTCATATTAATAATCTTTTCCAGACATCATCATTTCCTTTCCACTGGCTTGAGTAGAAGGGATGTGAAATCTTTCTGCAAACTGTTATCAATTCAAAATACTTATTGTTCTTTGTTTAAAACTAAAATGTAGCCTTTCATCTGTGATAAGATTCTTTTGATTTCTTCTGACATGTTTGCTAAACTTTTGAATGTTCCTTGCTATTTGTCAAACTTTTACCAATTTCAGTATTCCATCATCAATCCTCAAATAACACATCAGGCTTGTGAAAAATATTTAAATTTAAATTTCAGCATTTCACTTGTGAGGTGGTCGTTTTGACTACACTTGAGTTCCACTGCATTTTTTTGAACACTATTTTTACTTTTCTAGCCTTATGATATTTTGGTTATTCTGTCTAATCCATTTACATGCTGGTCTGTGTTAGATGATAGGTTCAGCACCTAGATTGAGACCCAAATCAACAATTGCTTAACCAAGGCAGACACTCGTTTCTTCATTTCTTCTTATGAAACAGTCTATTGGTGTTCTAGTGCTAGAAGGGTAGCTTTGCTCTATGAGGTTGTCCAGGAATCCAGACTTCTATCCTGTTGCCACAAGGTACTTCCCATGTACATACTGCCCCAAATTATTCAGTATCACTTCTGTATTCCAGTTGGCACAAAAGGGTATGGAGGGCATATCCTTCCCTTTTAAGACTAGACCAAGAGGTATGTTTATTACTTCTCCAGTTCCATGGGCCAGAAGTCAGTAGCGTGACGATACTAGCTGCTTGGCTGACTGGGAAATGTAGCTTTTATTGTGAGCAGCTAAAATTCAAAGGTTGCATTACAAAGTGAAGAAGGGGAGAATGGATACTGGATAACAAGCCTCTACAGCCTTAATTGCATGTTTCTAAAAATTGGTAACCAAAATATTTCCTCTTCCTATTGATGAGGTTGTTCTGGATAATTTCTAAGCAATTTCATGTTTAGGGTGAATGTAAATCAGATTTGGGGCTCTCAGTTGTGTTTAGGGAAAAAAGACAAAAGGATTTGGTTGTTGTTCATGTTTCAGCCAAGCCCAGTTTCTAAGGTGCACAAAATCTGGGCATGTTGGTGGCACTAAGGAACCTTAAGTGGCTGTTGGAGCGTACCCTCACATCTGCTCAAATCCTGATGAGATTGGAAATGTTTTAATAAAAACAGTCATTGTCACATGAAAAGATGCTCAACATTGCTTATCATCAGGGAAATAGAAGTCAAAAACCACAATGAGATACCACCTCACACCGGTCAGAATGGCTAAAGTTAACAACTCAGGGAACAACAGATGTTGGCGAGGATGTGGTGAAAGGGGAACACGATTGCACTTTCGGTGGGAATGCAAACTGGTGCAACCACTCTGGAAAACAGTGTGGAGGTTCCTCAAAAAATTAAAAATAGAACTAGCCTCCAACCCAACAATTGCACTAGTAGGAATTTATCCAAAGGATACAAAAATGCTGATCAAAGGGGCACATGCACCCCAATGTTTATAGCAGCACTAGCAACAATAGCCAAAATATGGAAAGAACCCAAATGTCCATCAACTGATGAATGCATTAAGAAAATGTGATACACACACACACACACACACACACACACACACACACACAATGGAATACCTCTCAGTAATGAAAAAGACTGAAATCTTGCCATTTGCAACAATGTGGATGGAACTGGAGGGTATTATGCTAAGTGAAATAAGTCAGTCAGAGAAAGACAGATATCATATGATTTCACTCATATGTGGACTTTGAGAAACTTAACAGATCAACACAGGGGAAGGGAAGGAAAAATAAGATAAAAACAGAGAGAGGCAATAAGAGACTCTTATATACAGAAAACAAACTGAGGTTTGACGAGGATGGGGGGTAGCAGTGGGGAGTGCGTTAAATGGGTGACTGGCATTAAGGAAGGCACTTGTTAGGATGAGCACTGGGTGTCTTATGTAAGAGATGAATCACTGGGTTCTACTCTTGAAGCCAAGACTACACTATATGTTAACTAACTTGAGAATTAAAGAAAGGCAGGGGGGAGGTGGAATAACAAAACAAAAATAAATAAAAAATCCTAAATAAATAAATTAATTAAAAGGGTCATTGTTTTCAAGGCTCCTTTAAATATTTCCCTCTCCTCCTCTCCTCCTCTTTTTCCTCCTCTTTCTCCTTCTTCTTCCCATACTAACAGTTACCACTAGAGATGTGAATTATCCTGTTCTGAAAATCTTTAATAGAAGATCAACAGTGGCCACATCATTCCTATCTCTGTCTCTATCCTCACATCACCTTCTCTGTGTGTGTCTTCTCTAATAAAGACATTTATCAGTTGCTAAGAAATATCATTTAAATAAAGTATATTTTGAACATTAGAAATATGAAACAGAAAATGCAAATGTTAGAGCACTACTCCTTGCTGTCCAGATAGTTTTTAAGGAACTCCTGGGTGGAAGTCCCAAGCTGTCCTCGCAGAGGGTCAATATTGGCCTCTATCCACTCACCACACAGGCATAGCAATGGTGATGTCTCTTGTCTTTTTTTTTTTAAATTTTTTTTTTAACGTTTATTTATTTTTGAGACAGAGAGAGACAGAGCATGAATGGGGGAGGGGCAGAGAGAGAGGGAGACACAGAATGGGAAGCAGGCTCCAGGCTCTGAGCCATCAGCCCAGAGCCCGACGCGGGGCTCGAACTCACGGACCGTGAGATCGTGACCTGAGCTGAAGTCAGATGCTTAACCAACTGAGCCACCCAGGCGCCCCGTCTCTTGTCTTGACACCAGTGATACACTTCTGCCTCTGGAGAAAACCACTTGCATCTTAATGTGCAAACACAGCTGTTTTTCCAAATAGTGAATCTACAGGGAAGGAAAGTTGTCCACCCACTCAATTTTTGGCGAAAGAAAATAAAGATTTGCTCTGATATAAATATCCATAGTGAATGAAAGGGAAAGAAAAAGTAACCTGACAGACATTTTAATAAGTTTGCAGATTTGTGATGGCCATGTTTTTCCATATGATGGTCTGCTATGGTCTGCATGTTTGTGTCCCCTCAAAACGCACAAGTTGTAATCCTAAGGCCCGATATGATGACTTTAGAAGGTGGAGCTTTGGAGAGGTGGTTGGGTCATGAGCGTGGAGCCCCCATTTAATGGGAGTAGTGCTCTTATGAAAAAGATCCCACAGAGTTCCATAGCCCCTTTTGCCCAAGAAACCTACATTCAAAAGAGGGCACTTATCCAACCATAGTGGGACTCTGATCTCAGATTTCAAGACTCTGGAACTGTGAGAAGTAAATTTCTGTTGTTTATATGAAAAAAAAAAAAAAAGACACTTATCATTGAATTTAGGGCCCAACTGTGTAAGCCAGGATGATCTCATCTCAAGATCCCTCATTTAATTATACCGGCAAAGATACTTTTCTCAAAAAAGGTAACATTCACAGGTTCCAGGGTTTTGGAGGTGGGCATATCTTTTACGGGGCCATCATTCAACCCACTGCACAGGCTCTATAGACTTTGTCAAAACTACAAAAAATTATGCAGTTGTAGCACCAAAATGGTTGTAGAAAATATGTAAATGATGGGTGCGGCTATGTTCCAATAAAATTGTAGGGTCTGGCTTTGGTTCACAGTTTTGGTTTGCTGACCCCTGATAGCATGAAGGAAGAATTGGAAGGCAACAGTTAAGGTAATTAATCAAGTCAGGAGGGATTTATAATGCTTAACAATAAGGTTGAAAAAGAATGAATAAGACAAAGGCAGTAGAGATGGAGGGAAGAGGATGGAATAGAGGGCTAGTAAATAGTATCAGCAGGATTGGGCACCTGGGTGGCTCAGGCAGTTGAGTGGCCAACTCTTGATTTCGGCTCAGGTCATGATTTCATGGTCCTGGGATCAAGCCTGGAGACCAGCTCTGCACTGAGCATGCAGCGGCTTGAGGTTCTCTCCCACTCTTTCCCTCTGTCCTTCCCCATCTTGTGCATGCATGCATGTGCATAAGTGAGCACACTCTCACTCTCTCTCAAAAAATTAAAAACTAAAAAAATTAAATTAAAAGAGAATCCACAGGATTGGGTTGTAGACCTCAGGGGAAGGATCGTTGAGGTTCATTACAGAGATGGAAATCATTATTTCACCCTATAGGTTAATACTTTTCAGGTTTCCAAAAGAACAACTCGATAGTTTTCAACTTTCATTGCTTGAAAAGTGTTAGTTTTACCAAGGCAAAGTTGTGTAACCCAGACAGATGAGTATAAATACAGAAAAGCTCAAAAGTGTTGAAAGGTTTTACCATGCAGCAGAAGAACAGTGTATGCAATGTTTTGAAGTTAGAGAAGACAATAGTTAGCCGGTTGGTTTACTTCTTAGAAGGAACAAAACAGCAACATGAAGGATGTCCTTTCCCATTAAACACTGCAGGGTGTAAATAGTCCCTCCCATCTTGCCAAGAGTGGGGTGATTGTGGGGTGCCTTGTTGGCTCAGTTGGTGGAGCGTGGGATTCTTAATCTGGGGTTGTGACTTCAAGCCCAACATTGGGTGTAGAGATTACTTAAAAATAAAATCTTTTTTTTTAATGTTTATTTATTTTTGAGACAGAGAAAGACAGAGCATGAATGGGAGAGGGTCAGAGAGAGAGGGAGACACAGAATCTGAAGCAGGCTCCAGGCTCTGAGCTGTCAGCACAGAGCCTGACGTGGGGCTCGAACTCACAGACCGTGAGATCATGACCCGAGCCGAAGTCGGATGCTTAACCGACTGAACCACCCAGGCGCCCCAAAAAGAAAATCTTAAAAAAAAAAAGAGTTGGATGATTGAGGTTATCTATTATAGTGACTGTGTATGCATTTATATGGATGCATATATATATATATATATGCATATATATATATATAGTGACTGCTTATAAAATTCTGAAATGATACATCATGTCATTTGACTCTCACAACATTTATGAGGTAGGGAGGGCAGGTATTATTATTATACCTGAAGTGAGAAGTTAAATGATATTTCCAACGTCACACAGACAGCAGATTTTGGGTTCCCAGTTCAAAATTCCCTAAATCTTGGGCTATTTCCTTTTTTTCCTTTTCAACTGTCTCTGAAGTTGGATCAGAGAACTGAGACAGTGTGTGGCCCCTGTGACTGGGGTGGTCAGCATGACCAGAAAGATAAAGATGAGATTAATGAGGTTCTTGATTAGGCAGCCAGGGTGGCCTTCTGGTGGTCCTCGGAGAGCAGATGGCCAAAGAGAAAATGTGGCCTTGCGAGCAAAAGCAGAACACAACATGGGTAGTGATGATAAGAGTAACTGGACCCAGAGCAGCGTTAAAAAAAAATTGTGGAGTGCAGAGATAAAGCAGCCATGTCATGAACGTGGTCCAAGGGAGTGGAGGCCAAACTCATGAGTGCAACAGTTACTTGCAGAGTTTGTTAGCAATGCAGAGTCCCCAGTTCCAATGTAGGAGTCTTCTGATTCAGCCAGTCTGGGATGGGGGCCATGGAGGACCCCCTCAGGAATTCTGGTAGAGAAGGCCCATCGAACAATCCAGAGGATAAAAACAGCAGAAAACATCTGGAGAGATGTTTGATGTTAGAGTAGAAAAGTGTTGACAATATAATAACTTCTACTTTTAAGAAACAGAAGAGGGAGACTAGGCCTCTTTTAGAAAATAATGTAATACTTTTTTTGACACTGGCCTTGTGCAAGGCTGCCAGGCCAGGTACTGGGGGTATAGAAGTGAGCAAGAAATTCAGATATGCTTGGTTCTTGTCCTCTCACAGCTTATATTCTAAGTGGGAGACTGATGTCAAATAATATATAATATTGCATAGTAACTAGTATTACTGTATAATAGTAGGTAGGTAAGTGTTGAAAAAGAAGTGCAGGGTTTTCAGGGGAACCTGACCCAGACTGAGAGATCAGAGAAGTTCCCTTGACGAAATGGCATATGATTTCAGATCTGAAGGATAAGTTGAACTGACCAGGAAATGAGGAGAGGAGGACAAGAAAGGTATTCTCAGTAGAACATTAATTAGCTACTTCAAAAAACATTCACTGAGAACCTACAGTGTGCCACATATTCTTCTAGGTTCTGGAACACAGTAGTCAGCAAAGGGGACAAAGCTTCTGCTCTTATGGAGTCTACATCCCGGTTTCAGAGACAAAGAACTTTTTTTTTTTAATTAAAAAAATTTTTTTTGAAGTTTTATTATTATTATTTTTTAAGAGACAGAGAGGGACAGAGCACGAGCAGCAGAGGGGCAGAGAGAGAGGGAGACACAGAATCAGAAGCAGGCTCCAGGCTCTGAGCTGTGAGCACAGAACCTGACGTGCGGCCCGAACTCATGAACTATGAGATCATAACCTGAGCTGAAGTCGGATGCTTAACCGACTGAGCCACCCAGGCACCCCTGTAAGTGCTTTAAATTTATCTGTTGTCTGCTTTAGTTATTTTCACATAATTACTTTGATTTTAAAGTTTCAATTAGAGGATATTCAGGTATAACTGAGGGAAAATTATTTGGTGTATAAGCTATGCTATGACATAATAAAAATGTTCCTCTCCCCACATGCCCAAATCTCAGTGGCTTAAAACAAAAGTTTGTTTCTTGCTCCGTCAGTCTAATCAGATGTTTGGCAGGTGATGTTTCAGGGGCCCAGGCACCTTCTGTCTACTAGCTCTGCTTTCCTTTAAGATCTTGAATTCCTCCTGGACCCTCTCCATCTGGCCAGCCAAGGAGCAAAAACAAAGAGTGTGGAGAACACATACTTTCTTCTGTCTTGGCCCCCAAATTCCTTCTAGTTATATAATGAGAATTAGTCACTTGGTCCTCTAAAATACAATGGGGCTGGGAAATGTAGGATGCTCTGTGGTAAGGAATAAAAAACGATTTTAGTTATCCTGCAACCATCTCTGACAGACCTGGAGCCCAAGGCAGACCATAGGTCACTACAGAAGTGCTCAGAAAGGAGCTGCTGGGGATGGGGATTCTAACAGGAAGAGTTACAAAGTGGTATCTTAATCGGCAATCTTGTTGCATTCAAAGTTATAAAAATGAAATTGGAAAAAGAAATATCCTTTCATGATTTGAGGGAAAGAGGTTGTTGTAAGAGAGGTATTCATTAGACAAAAATTCAAAATGGAGACACAATTGCATTGGAGGAAGAAAGTGTGCAACAAGGTTAAGTATTTGCAACAGATTCTGGGAGGTTAGTCAGTTCATTAGATACTGTATAGATCAGTGGGTCTTTAAGATGAGACAGATGACACAGGGAGACAAATCAGGCAGGACTATGGAATATTTTGCATTCTTTTGCTCTCAAGAGTAAAGTAAGCCAAGAACATGGTACAAATTTAAGCAAGAAGAGTTAAATTCTCAGGGTGCCTGGGTGGCTCAGGTTGGTTAAGCATCTGACACTGGATTTCAGCTCAGATTCCTGAGATTGAGCCCCGCATCACATGGGGCTCTGGGGGCTCGGTAGGCTCTGAGCTGATAGTGCCGAGCCTGCTTGGGATTCTCTTTGTCCCTCTCTCTCTGCCTCTCTCCTGCTTGAGTGCCTGTTCCCCTCCGCACCCCCACTCCCTGCAAATAACTAAGTAACTTAAAAAAAAGAAGAGTTAAATTCTCACAAGGAAAGCTAAAACTTACAGCCATCTCCAAATGTCCCAGGCAATGGGACTTGAACTTAATGGTAATAACATTATAATAGGGAAAAACACTTGTTGGAAACAGTAATTAGACTCTGATGTAAAAGGCAGCTTCTGGGATTGATGGAAATGGTGCTCCTGAGGCTCTTAGCTTCACTTTGGGAGAAGTCTGGGGAGAAGTTGGGCAGGTTTGTGCCAGAGACACAGAATGAGGTCAGGAGGGGAAGAATGTGAGTTATTTTAAGAAGGTTAATTTTAACTCTCTTATTTAAGAGAGCTTCTGGGAATGAGGCATATCTATTATTTCTTATGTTGACCTTGGTCAAGTTTCTGTAGACAATAACTTCTGGCTACATTGTTCCACTGCCTAATCACCTGACACAGTTGCCTGGAAGGAGTCTCATACTTGGAATGACAGGTGCTTTTTCTTCTGGTGCCTTGTGTAAAAGGGAGGGGGGCAGAACAATTGTAGAATCTGTGGCTTAGACTATTTTCCCTACCTGTACTATTACCTAGAAGATTTGAGACCAAACTCAGGGCATATTAGTTAGGGAAAGGCTGACCTATTGAAATAAATACACCTACCACTAATACAGTTTCTTAAAGAAGGTAAACATTTACTCTTCTATCCTATAATAGTGTGCTGTGAGTGTTCCAGGCTGGCAGACAACCTTTCTGGTTGTGATCATTTACGGACCTATGGTCCATCCACCATATTGTGCTATCATCCTGGGGCATTGTTACCATCTGCATGGTCAAAACTGGGTCACAGGTCACTGTGGGTCCTGGCCGATGGGAAAGAGAGCGTATCTTTAGATCTGAGTTAGAAGTGACACACTTCATTTGCATCACAGTTCTTTGGTGGGACCTCAGTGGCTACACTTAACTACAAGTGGGAGTCACAAATGTTGTCCCTAACTAGATAATTCCAGTGGTAGCTTTGCATGGAATGTAGAAAAAATGGATCTCGGTAAACATGAAGCAGTACCCATCAAAAGAGAATAGAGGGAATAAAATAGAACCAATAAAATTATTTAAAAATTTTTAATGTTTAGTTATTTTTGAGAGAGAGAGAGAGAGAGAGAGCAGGGGAGGGGCAGAGAGAGAGGGAGACACAGAATCTGAAACAGGCTCCAGGCTGTCAGCTGTCAGCACAGAGCCTGACGTGGGGCTTGAACTCACCAACCATGAGATCATGACCTGAGCTGAAGTCAGAAACTTAACAGACTGAGCCACCCAGGCACCCCAGAACCAATAAAATTATTTTATAAATATTATTAAAATAACACACCTATGAGCTTTGTTTGTATCTGGGCTACGTATACCATTTGTGGTAAAATATTCTCAAATCCTGAAAATTATAATTGTTTTGGAAGTACTAACGTGTACTACAATTTCAGTTTTATTCCTATTTCTGACTTATCTGTAAATAGCCAAGATTTCTAAATCTATGTCTTAACAATTTTTTGTCCCTTTCTTTCCAAATTCAAATTGTTAATGATAAATTGAATAATGACAAATATTCAAATACTTTGAATGTTAGGAGAGGTGTAGTTATTAAAAGAATGAAGGTAGACATTCCTTTTTAGAGTAACTCTCTAATGTAATCATACTGAAGATTTTGTTCTGAAAGTTCATATTAACATAATGGAAGTGTAAGAGTGTTAGGACAGAATGGGAGGTTGTTGTGATTTAGAGTACATAGAGTAACTACAGAAAAATAATCTTACTTTCTGGTTTTGGTTTTGGGTTGTCACAAGCTCTATCCTAAGAAAGTTTTGTATAAATCATAGTGTATGCAAGGAAATCACATATTTGGGCCCATTATTTTAGTAACATACAAGATTTAAGATGGTAAGTCCTTGTTTGCTTTTGGTATGGACAATTTGAGTATCTAATGAACCAGTCCTTTCACAAACAATAGTGTAAACTGAACAGGGTATAGAAAAACATCACTACCTGAGTATTCTGGAGACTGAACAAAGCAGAAAGATTTTGGAGGCAAAATTTGGACTGTGCAACTAGAACAAACTCTTCATTCATTCATTCCTAGCTTTATTGGGATATAATTTATATATAATATTGTATAAGTTTAATGTGTATAACATGTTGATTTGATACATTTATACATTGCAAAATGATTACCACCATAACATTAGCTAACACCTCCATCCTGTCACATGATTCCCATTTCTTTTTTTTTTTTTTTTTTTTTTTGGTGGTGGAACATCTAAGGTCTTCTTTTTAAGCAGCATTCAAGTATACAATATAGTATTATTAGCTATAATCACCATCCCAGAATGTGTTAATCTTATAACTGGAATAAACATCCCTGTAGTCTTGATGCTTTGTTCCAAGGCCAATGCAGTCATAGTGGAGGCAGGTGGTATAGAGGTGGCTAAAACTTCCTTAGAAAATCTGCCATCTCTCTGGCTAGAGAACTCAAGGAAGGGATCCTGGGGCAACTAGGGCCATAGTAGAGAAAGGAGGTGTCACAGCCATGAGAATGAACTTCACAAACAAATTGCTACATCTTACATCCCTTACCATATCTACTGCCAACTTAAGGAGATTCTTATTAAATACAGAATTACAAGCTTCTAATTCTTTTCTTTCAGCACTTGCAAAATGTTATAACACTTAATTTTGGCCTCCATGGGTTTTGATGAGAAATCTGCTGTCATTCAAATTGTTTTCCATCTATAGATTATATGATGTTCCTCTCTGGCTGCTTTTAAGATTTTTTTTCTTTGTCTTTAGTTTTCAGAAGTTGATTATGATGTGTCTTGGAGGGATTTATCCTATTTGGGATTTCCTTAGCTTCTGGAATATGTGGGTTTATGTCTTTTGTTAAATTTGAGAATACTTCAGCCAGTATTTATTTATTTGATTACTTGTCCAGCTCTGCCTGCTTTCACTCTCTTTCTGCCACTCTGATGACCTAAATACAAGATCTATTAGAGTTCCCCAGTCTCCTCAGGCTCTTCTTCCAATTCTCCTCCTCCTCCCCTTGTTCTCCTCCTCCTTCTTCTTCAGTATATTTTTTCTCTGTTGTCCTGATTGCTTAATTTCCATTGTTCTATCTTCCACTTCAAGATTCTTTCCTCTTTTCCATTTATTTTGCTTTTAGACAATCCAATGAATTTTTTTATTTCAGTTATTATATTTTTCAGTTCTAAAATTTCTGTTTGTTTCTTCTTTATCTTATATTTCTTTGATGAAAATTTCTATTTTTCAGCTGTTTGCCTTTATTTGGATTTTATTCTATTTGGGCCTTCAGTGGGCGAAATGGTGCCTGATCACATTGGTGAAAGTGGCTCTTTACACATTCTACCAAATCAAATGCTAATCTATTCTAGAACCACTTTCACAGATACAACCTAAAATAAGTTTTACCAGTTATCTGAGCATCCCTTAGCTCAGTTAAGTTTGTGGGTTGGGCTTTTGGCTTTGTCCAGCAAAGCCCAGGATGGCAGAAAGGGTCGCTCAAGACTCCATAAGTCAGCAGAGGTGAGAGGGAAGCTAAAGGAAGTCTCCCTGAGTAGCTCTCAAGCTCCCGTATTTATTAGACATACATTATAGGGAAAACATTGCTCAATATGCCCATGGCTACATGCCAGTAAGAACTCGTAGAAAGCATAGAAAGCATGCAAAAAACAAAAACAAACAAACAAACAAACAACAAGGCGTTTCCAAGACTGCAAAAGAGCAGATGCCTAATGCAGGGTAAACAAGATAAGGTATTCCATAGATAACATGGCCTAAGGAATTCATGAGCACAGGTAAGACCCAACCCCTAAAAACACGCATTAACTAGATACTGGTCAGCTGTTTTCAGCATGGCCAGAAAGCAGTGTAACGTGTTCCCTATAATCTCCCTAACCAGGACATAGCTATTTGATTTCCCACACAAATTGACACATAAAATTAACCGCCACAACTGGATATATAGGAATGGAGATGACAGAAGAGTTAGTGAACTAGAAGATAAGTCCACAGAAATTATTAAATCTGAAGAAGAGAGAGAGAGGAAAAAAGATTGAAAAAGGCTGAACAGAATCTCAGGGACCTGTGGAACAACAACAACAAAAAGTTCTGATAATTGGAGTCCCGAGTTATACAATTAACTGGAGTCCCCAAGTCAAGGAAATAAGTAATAGGGCAGAAAAATTTATTTGAAGAAATCATAACAGAAAACTGCTCAAATGTGAAGAAAGATATGAATTTATAGATTCAAGGAGATTGGTGAATCCTAAGCAGGATAAATTTGAAGAAATCTAAGTCTAAGCACATCATGGTCAAAACATAGAAAACCCAAGATAAGGGAAAAATCTTATGCCAGAGAAAAATGACACATTACATACAAGAGAACAATGATTCAAATAATTACAAATTTCTCATCAGACACCATGGTGGCCATATTACAATGCAATAACATCTTCAAAATTCTGAAAGAAAAACTTGCCAACCCAGAATTCTATGTTCATTGAAAATATTCTTGAAAAATAAAGGTAGAACAAAGCTAGTTTCAGATAAAGAAACCTAAGAGAATTGTCCCCACCAGACCCATAGTGCAAGAAATGCTAAAGGAGGTTATTCAAGTTGAAAGAAAATGATACCAGAGGGAAATGTGGTTCTTTAGGAAAAAATAGGGAGGATAAGAAATGCTCACTTTACAAGTAAATGTTGAAACTATATTTATGTTAATTTCTTTAAACTATATATGCCTTTAAGTTTATTTTCATTTATTTTGAGAGAGAGATAGGGAGCAAGAAGGGGAGGGGCAGAGAGAGAGGGAGACAGAATCCCAAGCAGGCTCCCTGTGGTCAGCACAGAGCCCAATGCAGGGCTCAAACTCAAGAACCATGAGATCATGACCTAAGCCAAAATCAAGAGTCAGACACTTAATTGACTGAGCCACCCAGGCGCCCCTAAACTAAATACGACTTTTAAAAGCAAAAATTAGAACATTGTCTTGAGGGGTTTAAAATAGATTCAGAAGTAATACATAGAACAGCCATAACATAATGAATGGTAGGGATAGGAGTAAAAGGACCTATATAGCTGTGGGGTATTATATTAACTCTAAGTGGACTGTGAAAAGTTTAAGGTATATTATAATGCCAAAAGCAACCACTAAAACAATTAAGAGGTAGAGTTAAAAAGCCAAAAGACAAGTTAAAAATGAACATCTAAAAAATATCCAGATAATCCAAAAGAAGGCAGGAAAGAAAGCACAGAGAAACAAAAAATTGAGATGACAAAGAGAATATTAATAAAATTATAGACCTAAATCCAACTTTAACAATAATTACATTAAATGTAAATGGGCTAAACACTCCAATGAGGAAACAAAGATGACCATAACAAGTTAAAATGCAGATCTAACCATTTGCTAACTACAAGGATACACTTTAAATATAAAGATGCACTGAAAATAATATATAGATAAGATAGAAATATAGATGGATGCATTAATGGAATTAGAGGGTCCAGAAAGAGAACCACACACACATATATGATCAAAAATTTTCAGCAAAGTTACCAAAGCAATTCAATGGGGAAAGGAAAATTAACAAACACTGCTGGAAAACCTGGATATCCATATGGAAAAAAAAAAAGAGCATCAACTCTTACCTCACACAATACCCCAAATTAACTCAAATGCATCAGAGATCTAAAGGTAAAAGCTAAAACTATAGAACTATCTGACTTAGAGTAGGCAAAGATTTCTTAGGACACACAAAAAAACATGAATCCATTTATAAATTGGACTTTATCAACCTGAAATATTTTCTCTTTGAAAGATACTATAAGAAAACAAAAAAGCAAGCCACAGAATGGGAGAAAATATTCTTTATCAAATACATAACAAAGAACGACTGGTATTTAGATGATAAAGACCTCTTCAGCTCAATGATAAGAAGATGAACAACTCAGTAACATCTCTTGAAAGACATCTTATTTTGTGTACATGAAAAGGCACTCAACCTTATTTGTCACCAGGGAAATGCAAATTAAAACCATAGTAAAATACCATTATACCCGTTATAAGGGGTAAAATGAAAAAGACTAACAGTAACAAGTGTTGGTGAGGATGTAGATTAACTGGAACTCTCATGTACTGCTGGTGGGAATGTAAAATGGCACAGCTACTTTGGAACACAATATGGAATTTTCCTTAAAAAGTTAAACATACCTCTAACGTACAGTCTATTCATTTTACTTCTACGTGTAACCCAAGAGAAATGAAAACACCATGTCCACACAAGTTTTTTACTTTTACATAACTGTTCATTGCAGCTTTATTCACAATAATTCAAAGTTGAAAACAACCCAAAATGTTCATCAGCTGGTGAAAGGGTAAATGGAATGGGGTGTATCCATTCAGTGGAATACTGCTAAGCCCGTAAGAAGACTGAACTACTCATACACAAAACAATAGGAAATCTGAAAATCATTAGGCTGAGTAAAAGAAACCAGGCATAAAAGAGTACATGATGTATGATTCCATTTATATAAATTGCAAACTACTATAGAGTAATAAAAAGTGTATCAGTGGTTGCCTGTGTTCCAAGGGCAGAGAAAGAGATTGGCTATAAAGAGAAAGAGGAATCTTGGGGGTGTGGAAATGTTCTGTATTTTTATTAAGATGGGGATTTCATAGATGTATGCAACTTGTCAACTTTCCTAATCAAATGAGTCATCCAAAACTGAATGCAACACTCTATGTGTAATCAATCCATTGTCTTGTTCAAGGGAGATAGTATGCTTTGTAGAAAGAGCAGGGGACCAGGGGTAGGGAAGTATAAGTTGTCTGGCTCTGCCAGTGAATGACAAGCGTTTTGATCTTAAGCAAATCAGTCACTGTAGATTTCTCAGTATAATGAGGGAGCTGGAATTATTTATTTAGCCTATGAATTTGTATTCATTTTTAGCATACAGAAATAAAAGCACAGGTAGAAAATCTCTGAGAAACTTTCTCAATTAGGAAATATAAATCAACTGAGACATTCTGCTTACAAATGACTGAAGCTGACAAAAAATGTTTTGTGACTTGAAAAGAATTGTTTAGTTTTGTATCAGATTTGTTTTTGGAGGGTTGTACATTTTTCCATTTGCGTGTGGATCAATGACCCCAAACTTCTGATGTTAGAGATTTTCCAGTCATGTGCTTTAGATCATGTAGGTTTGTGACTTGCTATGTAATCTCTGTGAGTTGGAAAAATTCAAAAAATATGGCAGCTCAGATGTTAGGTTGGGAGAAATTAAAAATTTAAAAATTGCAGAGCTGTTTAGAAGATGCATTGATATAAACATACATTTTATGTGATTTGTATACATGAATATGTTGAGAAAGATGCCACTTGGGAGGGAAGTCTAAGGAAAGATATATCTTCTTTATACTTTAAGTTTGCTCTAGGTTACAGCAGATGTTGCAGGTAAAATGGGAATTTGTTCAAAGCCAGAGATTTAAAAAATATACATTTTCTAATGACCATATTTAAAAAACAATAACATAGCAAAAAATCAGCAACAACTGCTGTTCAGAGTCAATCGTCTGGTTTGTAGAAAGAGCCTGGGACCAGGTATAGGAAAATTCAGGCAAAATATCTTCACTATGTTAGATATCAAATCCTTATTTCTAGGATATTTCCTGATTTGGGGAAATTTTCAGCTAAACTCTGTGAACAGTACTTTTATCTAGGAAAAAAAAAATTTCTAATTCTCCAGTATTATAGGTCATAGCCTACAAAATAACTTGTTTAGTCGAAACTTCCCCAAATGATTTGTGATACAAAGCATCGTGCTGGAAAAAGAAGTTTCCTACTGGTTCTTTGCCCATTCTTACACATGTGGATGGAATAGAAACTGTGAAAACAGGCTGTGGGGTTTGGCAGGTCTTCTTTTTAGAGTTAATTCTATAATTGTTTCCCCCCTAGAATAGCATGTTTTAAGTGTTTTGTTAATTCAGAGATACATAAAATAGGTGAATAAAGTTCCTAGTGTTCAATAAGGTCTTATAATTTGACAGCTGCTTTATTCCACAGGTACCTGAAAAAGTTCTAACAGTACACATTAGCTCATTTCACTTTCATATTTATCACTCTCTTAATCTTACTTGGTGTTTCCTAGGTTGAGGATTTTAATTTCCTTTCCAGCCTCTATGTATTTTCTTAAATCCATAGCCTTCACATTTTGGGCTGTTTTACCTGGACTTGTTTTAACCCACATGTGTCTGTTTACTAGTGGAAGGACAATGTTCCTTCCACTTGAATATGTAATTTATTTTCCATCCACTTGGTTCCACTGCCCTTCCCTAACACCCACATGCCATGAATCTACTCTCTCCTTCATTCACTCAGAGCCAGGCCCACACACACACAATTTGTATGAATTATCAGACCTTTCCCTCCATCCATTAAATGGATAGATTTTCGTAAATTCTAGAATGCTATGTGAATTTTGTTGTGACACTGGTGTTTCCACAGGTCACTAATCTGAATTATATAAAGTTAGGTAACAATGTAGGTTAACTCTTTCCCCACAGAAGATAATAAAACACATTATTACTCTGAAACTGTGCCTCCTCATTGTTGGAATCCAGCTTCTCTGACGACCCCTGCCCAACAGTCTCCTGTTTCCCAGATGACAACGGGAGGAAGGGGCTTTGTAAACTCTCCTGGCTTCAGCAGTCTGTCTTAGTACACCCTTATAAACAGCATATACTTTTTCATTAGCCAGGCTCACTTTCCTGGCTGATTTCACAGTTCCTCCTATGCCACCGTAGCCATTATCACAGCTCTGCTGCCCATATCACTGCCTTTGGTCGCTGTTCTGATGCCAGCAGATCTTTCCCAAGACAGGACTTTTCCCTTTGGAAGGGAATCTTGCCTGGGGGTGGAGGGGCAGGCTAGAAGCTTGGAGCGGCCTGTGAGCATGGCTTAGCAGCCTCTCCTCCATAACCTGGTCCCTGTGGCTACTTTTTTTTTTTTTTTTTTTTTAATAGAGAGAGAGAGGGGCGGGAGAGGGCAGAGGGGCAGAGAGAGAGAGATAGAGAGAGTCTCAAGCACAGCTCCAAGCTCAGAGCAGAGCCCCAGACAGGGGCTCGGTCCTACAACCCTGGGGTCAGAACTTGAGCTGAAATCAAGAGTGGAAAGCCTAACCATCCGAGCCACCCAGGTGCCCCGCCCTTGGCTACTCTTGCTGCTTCCTGCTGAGTTGGCTGCTCCCTGAATGGGAAAGAATCTTCCTTATAGAGAGCCTAGCACTGAGGCTGAGAGGGGTCCTAACCTGGGCACTGAGCTACTTTTATTCCTTTTGCACTTCAAAATGCCCACTCTTCCTCCAGAAAGCTATCCTGTGTTCTCTGAACTGGTGGGAGCCATGAACAGCCAGAATTTCTAGAGAATATCTTTAGATTTAGTTTCTTTTCTTCCCTGGCCATTATTAATGGTGGGAGCTGTTGTGAGAAAACTAATGTGTCTATTTCTCTTTGCGGTGGCTTCAGTTTCTGGGCAGACAGGGATATAGCACTCCCAACTTTGTTCCAGGGATCATTCAAAATGCTAAAATATACGCTATTATCTGCACTGTGCTTTCTCAATACTTTGACATATTTAAACATGAGATTAACCTGTGCTTAAATGTATCATAACTCAACATATATCACAAATGAATGATTATCTGCCAGTTGCAATAGCATCTCTTACCAATGCCCCTACCACACTCCCTTTTGGGAAAGGACTCTATGCAGATGAATTATTCCTGTTTCTTCATGGTGTTTCTTATTTCTGTAATTCTGTCCACACCCCAATCTGCCCAGGATCTTAACTGGTTACTTGTATCATTGCAAATCTCTTTGTTAACTACAAAATTATATCATCTCTACAAACTGTCTTATTTCTAAAGAACATACAAACAATACTAATTAATCTTTGATCATATTGCTGCAAGATCCTGCCAATTATTTTTTTCTCTTTAGATAAAAAATAAAACAAAGAACGCTTGTTCTTAAAATTTGTTTTATACTCTGATTCTTGACATTTAAATAACTTTAAAAGTGTTAGAGTGGCTTTAAAAACTTCTTTCAAATCTTTTTGCAGGTCTAATGCATCCCATGTTTCATTAAGATAACATGTAAGATTATATAAGATTCTGTATGTGAGAACCTTGATTGTAAGAGTCAGGTAAAGTCTACTTTCAGATACTAACCACGTGACAGAATGCGTTAATTCTTATTTACCCACGGATTTTATCATAATGGCAGAAGACTTTGCTAAGAATGGTTAAACAAAGTACATACCACAAGAAAAAGTATGTACAGTTTATTGCACAAATCTAAATACAACTGCCCATAGAGACTATACGCTAGTTAACCAGTTTCCATTTACTCCTCCTGATAGAACTGATATTGATTTTTAATTAGGAAATAATTCTATTACAGTGTGAAATACTGCTTGTTGCCCCAAAGTTTCTGTGCTGGGATGTTTGCTTCTTACTTCAGGGGTTATGTTACCACATTTTAGATACGACGGTGTGATTACACAAAGAACAGCTGTTGAATACTGAATCTTTATCAACTGACTTCTATGGCTTATATTCTTTGTAATAATACTCTCTGGCTAGCTGTGGCTGTGGGTTTGGTTCACAGTCTAATTGGAGCACCGTGGCAGTCCCATTAGAATTAACATTCTTGGCTTTAGAGAACAAAAGATATTTTAAATTCATTTGAGCTGGAGGAGTCCATTTCTTCCTGAAAAACAAACAGATCTCCTGAAATATGGGTACTAGGGTCTTGTACATCATCATTAAACATACTCCTGAGCAGCTGGAACTCAAGGAATTACTTTCTAATCAATTTATGTCTATTTTCTTGGTTCCACTGAGACTTAATAAATCTTTGCCTAAAGAACAATTATCCATTGATTTGGTCTTCACTCATTTATGGTGTTGCTAGTATTACACCTACTAAATGCATAGATAACATTGGACTCCCCTACACAGAATTGTACATGACCCCCTAAAGTTTTCTTTCCTCCCAAGTATCCCATCGTACCAGACTACATTTCTTTCCCTCCCCTCCCTCCCCTTCCCTTCCTTTCTCTTTCCTTTTCTCAGACATTCATTCTACAATTTTCAGATTCTTCCAAAATGGTCTCTTTACCTTCTCTTTTTCAAGTCTGACAATAGTGCAACACAGTTCTGGCTGTCACCCAGAGAAAAATAGTCCTGAAACATTTCTTGCTCTAGAGCACTAATTTTTCAATATCAACTCCTCTTGAACAGAATTTAAGCAGAGTGGGGGTTACAAAGTAGAAAAAATTTTGGTTATGTTGATTTGAATTTTTGAGCCAGGATCTATGGTATCAGTTGTATAATCAGAAATGCATCTTGTTCTTGTGTCATGAACACCTATTATTTGCCTTTCAAGCTCTCCCAGTCTTTCTGGAAACTATATCCCCCCAACCCTTTCGTTTGAAATGGGCCCCTCTACTAACCTTACTCTACATGAATAAAACTTACTAGTCCATTGACAGGCCCCAAATAGGTCAAAGACCTAAATTTAAGAGTTAACCCTATAAAACTCTTAGAAGACATTTCAGAAAATCTTTATGATACTGGATTTGGCAATGCCTTCGTGGATATAACACCAAAAGCACAGGCAGTGCAAGAAAAAAATAGATAAGAACCTTTGAGCATCAAAGGATACTTTCAAGAAAACAAAAAGACAATCTACTGGATGGGAGAAAATATTTGCAAATCATGTTTTACAAGGGATTAATACCCATAATATATATTTTTAAAAACTCTTACAACTCAGGGGTCCCTGGGTGGCTCAGTCAGTAGAGTGTCTGACTCTTGATTTTGGCTTAGGTCATGATCTCATGGGTCCTGGGATTGAGCCCTGCACTGACAGTATGGAGCCCGCTTGGGATTCTCTTCCTCTCTCTCTGCCCCTTCCCTACTTGTATTCTCTCTCTCTCTCTCTTTCAAAATAAATAAATAAATAAATAAACAAACAAACTTAAAAAAAAAAAACCTACCACTCCTACAATTTAATAATAAAAAGATAAATAACAAAAAATTGGCGCAGGAGTTGAATACATATTTCTCCAAAGAAGATACTCAAAATGGCCATGAAGCACATTAAAAGATGCTCAGCATCATTAGCCTTTAGGGAAAGGAAAACCAAAACCACAATGAGATACTACTTCACATCTAATAGGATGGCTAGACCTTTTTTTTTTTTTTAATTTTTTTTTTTTTAACGTTTATTTATTTTTGAGACAGAGAGAGACAGAGCATGAATGGGGGAGGGGCAGAGAGAGAGGGAGACACAAATCGGAAGCAGGCTCCAGGCTCTGAGCCATCAGCCCAGAGCCGGACGCGGGGCTTGAACTCACGGACTCACAGACTCACAGACCGTGAGATCGTGACCTGAGCTGAAGACGGACGCTTAACCGACTGAGCCACCCAGGCGCCCCAACTAGACCTTTTTTAAAATGGAAAATACCTGCGGGCAAGGATGTAGAGAAATTGGGCCCTCTTGCATTATTAGTGAGAGTGCAAAGTGATACAGCAGTTGTGAAAACCTGTTTAGTGGTTTTTCAAAAGGTTTAACTTAGAGTTACCATATGACTCAGTAACTGCACCCCTAGGTAAATATCTGAAGAAGCGAAAGCGGGGACTCACACAGATATTTGTACACGAATGTTTATAACAATAGCGAAAAGGTGGAAACAACACAAATGTCTATCCACAGATGAATGGATAAACAAAATGTGATAGATACGCAATGGAATACTCAACCTTATAAAAGAATAAAAAGAATGAAATTCAGATATATGCTACAAATGGTGAGCTTTGAAGACATTACGCCAGATGAAATAAGCCAGACACAGGACAAATACTGCGTATTTCCACTTACATAAGTTACCTAGAATAGGCAAATTCATAGAGAGGAGAAGTAGCATAGAGGTTATGAGGCGATGGGGGAAGGATTTAGAGCTTTATTTAATGAGAATAGGGCACAGAACACGGAGAGAGCAACGCAGTCAAAGCTAATAGTAACTTTTGGAGCTAAAAAGTAAGAGGCGGGAAAGGAGAGGTCGGAGACCCCCGCGATCCATTGCTTGGAGCTCGCTTAGCCAGGCTGGGGGTCCTCCGAGGGGCCGGTGAATAGGCGCTCCGCTCTGAGAACTAGGCGTCCGCACGCCGGGTGAGGAGTGGGGTCTGGTCGGACGTCTCCGGGAGGCAGTTGGAACCGGAGATCCGGGATCCCACGGGGAGGTGGGGACGGCCGGCCGCCGGGGGAAGCGGTCGACCCTCGGCGACTCCGAGTTGCGGGCGGGCGGCGGACGGGCTTGGTGAGTTGAGGACAGCGCCCCCGGCCGGCGCCCGCGCGGGCTCTCTCTCACCGCGTTCCTGTCAGAAGCCGCGCGAGGCCTGAGGCGCCCCGTGCGGGGCGACCCCTCGCGGGGGCGGGGCTGTCGGGAGGACTGCCGAGCCGCTGAGCGGACGGTGCTGGCTGACTCCGGTTTTGTGGTGGCGGTTCCAGGACCCGCTGTGTTCATTTCTAGGTGTGTCTGTCCCCCCTGAGCGATTGCAGGTGGGGGCTGCGTGTGTCACTGTGGCCACCTTGCTCTCTTTCTAGCGGAGGGAACCTTCAGGGGAGGAGCGATCCGCCCCGGCGCTGGGGTCTTGGGCCACGCGCCGGTCCTGAAGGCTTCTTCCTTCAGGAGTGTGGGGTGGGGTCTGCTTGGAATTCGGGTATTTTTGCATCGAGTCCTGATTTGTTTCCGGGCTTGCCCCGTGGGAACCCCAGGGGAAGTGATGCGGGTCAGGGGCCCGGACTGGTAGGGACCCCTCCCTGGCCCAGGCTCGGAGACTTCGGCTAATTTGTTGGCTTGTTTATACTCTTACCTTGTCACATTCCCTGCGGTCCCTGTGATGGTTTTTTCCAGTGAATGCTGATTTCAGCTTCTTTATGGACTACCTATTTCTGGCCAGTTAATACTTTATATCTGAGTTTCTGAACTTTTGAAACAAGGAGTTTTTTTGTTTTTTTTAAATTCTTTTTTAACGTTTATTTATATTTGAGACAGAGAGAGAGCATGAATGGGGGGAGGGTCAGAGAGAGAGGGAGACACAGAATCCGAAACAGGCTCCAGGCTCTGAGCTGTCAGCACAGAGACCGACGGGGGGGGGGGGGGGGGGGGGGGTCTGGAACTCATGGACCGCGACATCATGACCTGAGCCATAGTGGGACGCTCAACCGACTGAGCCACCCAGGCACCCCAAGGAGTTTATTTCTGAGAGTACAAATCGTAAGGAATGACTAATAGATCAGAAACGTTTATATAATAAGCGTTATAGAAGAGAAGAAAAAGCTAAATTGTCACTAAGTTATATAAAATGCGGGTCATCTCAACAGGCAACGAATTATGTAGTCACACACACAGTTTATTTTTTTTTTAATTTTTTTTTTAACGTTTATTTATTTTTGAGACAGAGAGAGACAGAGCGTGAACGGGGAAGGGTCAGAGAGAGAGACACACAGAATCTGAAACAGGCTCCAGGCTCTGAGCTGTCAGCACAGAGCCCCACGCGGGGCTCGAACTCACGGACCGCGAGATCATGACCTGAGCCAAAGTCGGATGCTTAACCCACGGAGCCACCCAGGCGCCCCAGTTTAAGTATTTTAAGAGTGGTTAGAGCAGAAGCAAACATCTAAAAAAATAATTTTATACCACATGCTGAACCTAAAACTTAGTGAAAAATGATCTAACATGGAAACTTACTCAGAAAATCTGACTCTAGACCTGAAACTTTAATTAATTCAAAGGCTAGCATCTTCTACAATCACAAACTCATATTAAAATGTAGCAAAGTTCCTTTTAGGGCCTGTGTTTTAAAATATTTGTTTATGGTGGTGCCTGGGTGGCTCAGGTCATGATCTCTCCGTGTGTGGGTTCCAGCCCCGCCTCGCACAGCCTGGAGCTTCTTCCGATGCTGTGTCTCCCTCTCTCTCTGCCTTTCCCCACTCTCACTTTGTCTCACTCTGTCTCTCAAAAATAAATAAATGTAAACAAAAAAAAAAATTAAAATATTTTTTTATGTAATTAAAGTGTGAAATTAATAACCTTTTAGAACCTTAAAGAATTCATTGCATGAATCTTGAACTGGAAAAAATCACATTTTCTAAATTGAATATTAAAAGCGTGGGGTGAAATTCTAAGTTTCAGAGCTGATGGAAAAATATTTTTATTTAAAATTATTTTTATAAGCTGGTCATTGCTAATGCGTATATCCCACAATGAATTCTTATGGATTATTTACTATGTGCCAGGCACTGTTCTGGGTTATTAGAATATGTTAGTAAACAAAAAGTTCCTGCTCACTCAAGAGGGAGAAAGGTAAATAAGCTATAATGTAATGCCAGTTATCAGTTAGTGTTATGAAGAAAAATAATGCACGGTAAGGATGGAGACTTTTAGATAAGTGGTTTCTTTCATAGAGGCACATCAGAACAAAAATGCATACATGTTTCTATTCTGAACCAAAAAAGTTATATTCTCTTTTATGCCAGAACTAGAAACAATCAAAAGTTCTTTTGAATATATTTGCTGTTTGTATGGGAGGTTTATTGGTTAGTTTAGGAAATAATTGTCTTTCCAAAACAAATATTTTTAATTTATAGGTTTGCTTTGTTTGCAGTTTCCTTTAGAATAAAGAATCGAAACACATACATGTAAGCCTTGGGATTTTCTACTTAAATTCTGAGGTAGCAAAGCCATATAAAAGTGGCCTGGTGAGTTTTAATTTTCAAAACTTTTTTTGTTGCTTAAAATTATATAGTTCTCCTAAGATGAGAAAGGGAATGTTTTCTCTTACCAGTAGAATTTTATCAACGGGTGCGTGTGGCAACATTCCTCCCTCCTCCACATACTCCTATGTGTATCTTATCCCCACATCGTGGAAGACTCAAAATTGAAGGGGCATTATCTGACTTGGTTATATGGATTTGCCCACAAGATGGCACTCATATAGTTTCCTTGATTTTAGGTTCTATCCTAAGGAAAGATTTGTAATGTATTAACTATCACAGAATAAATAGAAATCTGATTTGTGCTTTGTGATTTGTGCATCTATTTCATGTTTTGTCATCTAGAATTTTCTATCATGTTTCAGAATTCAGAAAAAAAACTGGGATGCAGTGTTGATGTGCAGGAGAAAGAATGGCAATGTGAATGGAGCAATGTATGTGTCTGTAGACATGGTTCTTTATAGTCTCCTGTCAAATTTGAGGCTTTGTTCAGCCCTAGAATTTTATTATATTCCCAGGTGGCCAATGCTGATTATTTTTATCCTTTACATTTAGATACCATCTATGAATGTAAAAATTGTCTTTCTATATGTTTTATGTAGTGTGAATGTAAGTATACATATAGATGTTAAACTTGCAATTTTTTTTATTTTGGAAAAGTTCAAACATATATACAAAATTGGCAGAACATTATACTAAACTCCATGTACCTATTATATAGCTTAACCAATATCAACTCATTGTCAGTCTGGTTTCATCAGTGTCCCTCTACATCTCCCCATTTATTTTGAAGCAAACCTTTGCATAATTACCTGGTATATTGTTAGAGACACACACATTCATGGTAAAGTACATTATCCTAAATAAAAAATAATGATATGAACAAAATATTGTAAGAGCCCCAAAGAAGCAATTAATTCTGCCTCAGAGAACAGGACAAACTCAGAGAAGCCTTTGAAGAAGGAATGACATTTGACTTATACATGAAGGATGGGTAGGGATTTGCCAAGTAGAGAATGGAAGAAAACACATTGTAAGCATTGATGCAGTATGAAGAGAGGGGTACAAATGTGAATATGCATGAATGAGTGGAGAACAGGGAATAATGTATTTGAATATTGAGGCACTTTGGAGGAAGCTGCAGAAGATACAGCAGAAAGATGGTCTGTGGTTATTCTGGGAAATTAATGATTATAGTTAATGTGTATAGAAATATTTTTTATAGCTTTATAAATAAAATATAAACTACTTTTTCTGTATTTTGGTAGGTTTATGACACAGTCCAATTTTTAACAATGCTGAAATCAAATGACTCCTTGTTTGCTTTGGATACTTTGTCTTTTGAAAGACCAGATGAAGCTGAAAAGTAAGTCTGCCTTAAAGAATGATAACATAGTATATTGTTTTAGACATTTTTTATTTTTAAGGGGTTTTAATTTTTTCTCTGGAAATATACAAATTAAAAATGAGGGATCAACAGAATGATGTTTCAGGTAAACATGGAAGTCAGATAAAGGGAGTAACTGAAGTTTAACATCTTAAATGTTATAACTTAAAAAACAGAGTAGATTCTGGCCTGTTTGGCTTTCATGTATTTGCATTTATGGGTTTTTTTCAGATTATTTTTGGCCAAGGTAAATACTTGAAGTAACGGTCAAACAGTAGCCCTGGACAAGGAGTGATGGCACCTTTTGGCAACGGAATGGGCAGTGTGCCAAGGGCCAAGTGTGTTGGCCAGATTCAGGGCAGGCAGGAAGTAGGGGTGGAAATAAAGATGTAGCACTAAAGGAAATAAGAATGGAGAATAGATAGTATGTTAAATACAGGCTTTTATGGATTTTCACATGTGAATTGTTCTCAATTCTAAGTTTTCTGTGTATTCTCTTGTGTTATCTTTTTGTAAAAAAAAGATTTTATTTTATTTATTTATTAAAAAAATTTTTTTTGGTGTTTATTTTTGAGAGAGAGAGTTTGTGTGAACAGGGAAGGGGCGGAGAGAGGGGGACAGAGGATCCAAAGTGAGTTTTGTGCTGACATCAGCAAGCCTGATGTGGGGCTCGAACTCACGAACCGTGAGCCAAAGTTGAACATTCAACCGACTGAGCCACCAGGTGCCTTCAAAAAGATTTTATTTTAAACTAACCTCTACACCTAATATGGGGCTCAAACTCACAACCCTGAGATCAAGAGTTGCATGCTCCACTGACTGAGCCAGCCAGGTGTCCCTGTATTATCCTTTTTTTAAAAAAGGAAGCATTGTGTAAAGTATTTATTGCTTTATTTTTTTCATTCATTCAAATATTCAAATATTGATTGAATGCTGAAAGGGGTATAAGAAGGATGAAACAGACTTTTACTTAAACAGAACATAAAACTGAGGAGATTAAGCACACATATGGAAAGGCCATTAATAAATAATGCGACCATGTAATTCATTATCTAGAGTAGGACACTTTGAGAGTGAAAGAATGCATCCATTTGCACAACACGTGTTAATCAGGACTGGCCTGCGCAATCATATGGTTGCCAGGACTGGCAACCATATGGTTGCCTTTCTAACAATACAATGTCAGGAAAGGGTGCAAAGCAAATGATAAGCATATTTTCATGCAATGAAATTTCAGATTTCAAGGGAGACCTGGTACAGACTGATCAGGTTAGGCTTTATGGTAGTGGGGAGAGACGTCAGGAGACTTTGAAGGATTTGATAATTCTGAGAAGCAAAGGGGAAAAGACCACTTGAAGGCAGAGTTTAACAGCAAGAAAAGAGAATGGAGGTGGGGCAATTTGCAGTACTTTTAGGAGATAGTGTGTAAAAAATTTCCTGGAATGGAGGATTCATAAAGGAGAGACTGTGGGACATAAAGTTAGAAAAGTAAACTGAGGATAGATTGTGGTGGGAGATAAATGTCAGAATAAGGATCTTGGACATGACTGTATGTGTTGAAAGCCACAGAACTGAATCAACAAACATTTATTCACTAATATGCCTATTTATCTAAAGGACTGTGCTATTATTGATGTGAATGGAGGTAAATCAAAACCCTTGTGTGTTTATGATCTGGGGTGGTATCAGACTGATCTATCTGTCCATCATCAATGTTTTTATTACCTCTATATAGACCTACACACAGACACACACAATGCAGTAGGACTGTGATAAATATTATAGCTTCACATAGTAGTTACAGAGAGAGAAGGGAGACAACCTAGGAGGATTTCATGAGGATAGGACTTGAGCTGGATTTCGAATGAACATAAGCTCTAGTACTTAGAACACAATACTCAGTGAATAAATATTGAATAGGTTAATGAAGGAATGAAACAGTTGAACTTCTATGGGTAGATAGGGCAAAGGGTCATGTACAGTGGTAAGCAGTGTAAAGGAAGTATTTTTGAACAAAGATGAGGGACAGAATGTAGCATCTGTTTGGCATACAAATAGTTCACTTTGGTCTTGACTTACGGTAAGTAGTGTGGGAGAATTAAAATTGTAAGGTAGCCTAAGGCCACTTGAAGTTTGGCATTATTTGGAAGCCACTAAAGTATTTTGAATGGAATAAATATGATGAAAACAATTCTAAATTAATGTGACAGGAGTGTGTAAAATATATTAGAGACAGCTGGAGACAGTGAGGCCAGTGAAAACCCTTTTGTTTTTAAGCAGACATAAGTTGATTAGAGCCTTGGTTAGAATGGTGACAGTGGAAAAACAAGGAAATGATGAATTCAAGAAGCATTATAAGAAGATGAAGTAAGACGTATATGTGTGGTTATAGTGGTAAAAGATTTTACTGTGATTTGGATTCTGGATGGCTGAGAGAAAAAATAGGCAAATCATAAAGAAGATTTGATTTTATGGGTGGGGGCTGAATAGTAGAGCTAGATGTGTGCTTTTTGTATCTTGTTAACATCTTTCTTAGATTTTCTGAAATAGTCTCTGTCTAGAAAAGAGTTAATACATCAGGCCTAAACTGCTGTCCTTGAAAAAGTCCTGCTTGCAAGAATGGCCTTTGGCTGGAGTCAGAACTTTAGGAAAGTTCCCACCATTTACTGATAAGAGTGGCTCGGTGCCTAAATATGGTTTAGATAATATGGTTTATGCTGAACATCTGCTTTTCTTCTGAGAATCTAGAATTTAGGTATGTACCAGACAGGGGATGCCCACATGATTAGTCCCCAGTAAAAACCCTTGGCATTGAATCTCTAATGAGCTCTCATTGTCAACACTTCACACATGTTGTCACAGATTGTTGCTGTGGGAATTAAAGGTGTCCTGTGTTACTGTACTGGGAAAGGATCTTTGGAAACTTGTGCCTGATTTCCCCTGAACTTTGCCCCGTAGTCACGAGTAGGACTGAATGATGAGTCCTGTGAATCAGCCCACTGCATCATTGGCTCTGGGGTGATCTTGGGGACCCTCTGACATAATACTAAATTTCAGATGTTTTGGCCTATCATCAGTCTGTCACACATTGTTAGATAACGTGTTGTAGGTTTTTGATTTGGAAAACATAGTTGTAGTAGCTATGTGTTATATGCTGTGAAAGGCAGAAAAGTAAAAGGCTGGGTCTCTCACTTTTGAGGGCTTAAAATTCTAAATGAAGAGAGTAAAAAGCAAATCATAAGATCCTTTTAACTTGGTGTAGGCAGTATATGTGATGCTTTTCTCAACTTTATTTCCTGTCGCTTAATACTTATCTTTTTTTCCAATGAAGGACAAATCAACTTTGATTGGAAAGTAAATATTAAAGCATTATATGTATAGGATCATGGGTGAAAGATAAGGAGAAGTAGTTCACAGTGACAACAGAGTCACAGAGTGGCAAAAATCTCAACAATTACTGTAGGTTTACAAAGGGATTGTCAGTTTCAACTGGTTTCTTGGATTTTCTGGGGTTTGTAGATGGTTCTGGATCAAGAATATTTGGATTAGTACATTAATTTGTAATAATGTTTTAGGAATGTTCTAGAGTACCAGCAGTGGTGTCATTTACACACTGATGACCCATGATTAGTTGTAAGGTGTGTCATAAGTAATTTATTATTTGTGATAATTAAGATGCTAATGTTTCAGAATGATTTACTATTTTTTATATTGGAGAAGATTTAAGGTTCTTGTCACAAGCGTTTGAATTAGACAAAAAGAGACGGAGTTATAGCCATTATTTAGGTAGCATATCTCACATAGCAGTGCCATTAACCCTATGACACACAAGAAAAAAAAGATTGAGCACACTGCTGTGTATAGGGATACATCAAAGTCATCACAGAAAGTTAATTTATAGGATATTTATCTAAGAGTCTGTAATTGAGTAATGTTTAATTAATAGATAGTTTCTGATGTAACTTTATTAACATATATATTCACACTTTTATATTTTATACAGCTATCCAGACATTGAAAAATCATTGGATTGGTTTCTCCCACCTGCGCCATTGATATCGGAAATTCCAGATACTCAGGCATTAGAGGAGGAAATAGAAAGTCATAAACTGTTAGGTAAACTATCACATATTTGTTATGAAAGTCATAAACTGTTAGGTAAACTATCACATAAACCCATGCAGCTTATGTCAGTGTAAAAAATCTAGTAACACACTAAAGTGTTAATTCCTTTATTTTAATGGAATAAAATAAAGGAGACTTCTTTTATTCAAAATAGTGCTCACCAAATCTTAAAATCTAAAACATTTTTCATCTCATTACATACATATACATACATATGCATATTATATGTTTACAATATACTGTCGCACGTATACATGTTCTATTGTATGAATTTGTTTCCTCTTACCCTTAAAACTGTCATTGTCATTTAGTTTGTTTCTTCCCCTTTACTAAAGATAAAGGAAACCTTTACCAAAACAGTTTCCAAAAAACAATATGCAGAATATTATATATAGTTTGGTACCATTTTTATAAAGCTAAAAATAAGCATACTCAATATATGTGATCTAATGTGATATTGTTGATAAACTTTTATTTTTAAATTAGGGGATAATTTGTATATGTATATTTTCTTAAGCTTTGTAATTTGTATATATTTTGTATATGAAAATGTACATTATTTATATTCTTGTATGTACCAAATAATATATAGAATATATAGGCTATATATACTACATATATAGTATGTATAAAGTATATATAAAGATGGTAAAGCAAATTTATGCCCTAACAAGGCCTATAGACTCCTGACTTCTCAAAGATGCTTGTAAAGTCTCTGTAAAGAAACCTTTAACATTTTGTCACCTTGATGAAAGCATTCCTTTATTTTGATTTTAGAAGCAATATTACAAAGTTAAAAGGATTGTATCATGTATTTTAATACTGAATCAAATTCAGTAACATTTTATGATTGCTCATTGTATTTCTGTGTGTAAATTAGTTATATAAATTTTCAAATCTTCATAATTGTATAATTATATCATTTCTAGTAGATAAAATACTTAAATATTATAATTATGGCTATTTCTGTGAGTCAGGAATTAAACCTGTCCTATAATATAGTTTTTATATAAATTTCAAATTTCAGTAATTCCTGATTAATTTCTGAATGCCCTTCAGTGATATAATATACGTTAATAGTTACAATTACCTGTATTTCAAACTTTTGAAAAATTTTATTACAATTTTTCATGGTCATTTTGAAAATTTGTTTTCATGAAGAACATGTATTAATCAATATATTCCATTTTTGTAGGTCAGGAAAAGAAGCCAAAAATGTTACCATCAAATTTAAAGATAACTAATGAAGACACAAATTATATTTCACCAACACAAAAATTCCAGTTTGCCTTTTCCTCAAAAAAATATGAAGAAGATTATCTGAATTTAGGAGGGGCAGGTAATGATGACTTATCACATGTTCCTGGCAAGCTGACGTATGGTTCTTCTCAGAAATACAAAAATCACATTGGCACTGAGATAGCACCTGAGAAAAATGTTCCAGATGATACAAAATTAGTTAATTTTGCAGAAGATAAAGGAGAGAGCACATCAGCCTTCCGAAAAAGGTAATTAATTAAATGAAATACACACTATTCAGTGATAAAGTTAAATGTTTATGTGTCTTTCCAGAAGTATGAAGTATGATAGAATCTAAATGGGAAAAACATCAACAACAAATAGAGTCTATATACCAGATGCCCTGTTAACCCTGGGATTGTAGTCATAGGTTCTTGCCTTCAGAGTGGTACAACTTAATGGGAGAAAGACAGTAAATAACTAAAAATAATTGATTAAATGCTTTGTAGTATGACAATTATTTTGATGAAATATATGGTTAAAACAAAGGTTCTCAAACTTTTTGTTGTCAGGACCCTTTTACATTTAAAAATTATTGGGAATTCCCAACAGTTTTTGTGTATGTGATTTATATCTATCAATATTTAACCATATTAGACATTAAAACTGAAAAATTTTAAAGGCAAACATGTTAGTAATATTATGAAAATTGTTTTGACCTTATGAACTCTCTGAAAGAGTCTCCACCATCCTTGATCTCATGGTTCATGAGTTTGAGCCCCACTCGGGATCTGTGTTGTTAGTGTGGAGCCTGCTTAGGATTCTCTCTTTATCTCTCTCTCTGCCCCTCCCCTTCACACCAGCATGCTCTCACTCTCTCTCTGTCTCTCAAAATATGTAAATAAATTTAACCTTAAGAAGATATAGAATTAAACTAAGGACAAATAAAGAAGGAGAGTATTGCAGGCAGAAGGAATACTATGTGCAGAAAAGACCTAAGGTAGCACAGAGCTTGGCCTATTCTTAGAAAAATTCCTTTTGTTTAGAATCAGAGGGAATGCTGAGGGGTAAGGTTTGGAAAGCCCAGGTCATTCAGAGTCAGGTAGGCATGATAAACTTTGTGCTTTTTCTTAAAGCACTGTTTCTTTTTTCTTTTTTTAAATTTTTTTAATGTTTATTATTTTTGAGAGAAAGAGAGACAGGTTGTGAGTGGGGGAGGGGCAGAGAGAAAGGAAGACAGAATCTGAAGCAGCCTCTAGGCTGCGAGCTGTCAGCACAGAGCCCGATGCAGGGCTCGAACCCACGAACCGTAAGATCATGACCTGAGTCGAAATCTGACGCTTAACTGACTAAGCCACCCAGGTGCCCCTTTTAAAGGCACTGTTTGTTAAACTGTGGCCTGTGGACCCACTGTATCAGAATCACTTGGAGTGCTTACTAGAAGGAAAGTTGGATTCTTGGATCCTACCATTGACCTATTGAATCACAGTCTAGATAAAGGTAAGGATGGAACCCAGACCATTTTTAATAATTTTTTTAGATGATTGTTGTGCACACTAAAGTTTGAGAACTAGTGTGCTGAGGTCCTGCATTTTAAGCAAAGGAGTAAAATTAGATTTTTTAAAAAAATTTAAAGTCCATCTTGGCATCAATATGATAAATTAGAAGGGATCTAGGATGCACTGTGAAAAGTTACTTAGAAGGTTGTTTTATTAGTCCAGGTGAGAGAGAGTGGGAGCCTGATGTAGACTGGTAGCAAGAATGAGAGTTCAGAGTGATTTATGAGATCGTATCCCATAGGACCCAAAGGATTATTAGATATGACACCTGGACTCCTAGTTTTCTGTCTTAAGCCCGAATGATGTAGGAGGGTAGTGCCCTTTCGTGATCTAGAAAACTAAAGGAAGAACAGGTTTAGAAGAAGGCGATGAGTACAGATTCGGACATGTTGGTTTTTTGGGGTTTTTTTTTGATATGTTGATATTAAGTACCTATAAACTGTCTAAATAGAGAATTGGATGTATGGGTTTAAGATTCAGAAGAGATCTAGTTGATAGTTTTTGTGTTCTCTGTGACATAAGAGATGAAGTTATTTATGGAGTTTGAGGGGAAAAGGTATTAAGCAAGTATGAGAAGGGTAGAAGAGATTATGGAAAATGGGAAAGCAGTTCACTTAGAATAACAGGATTGTTGGGTACTCTAAAGGGCCTGATTGAGGTTTATGTCTATGCATTTTGTATAATAGCTCTATTAGCATATAATTACATATAAATTCACTCTGTGTACAGTTCATTGGTTTTTAGAATAGTCACAAGAGTTGTGCAGTCATCACTACTATCCTCAAAAGAAACTCTGCATTCATTATTGATCACTCTCCTTTCCAACTCATCATCCTCCCCTCTCCCCAGACCCTGGCAACCATTAATCTTTCTGTTTCTATGGATTTACCTATTCTAGACATTTCACGTAGTGGAGTCATACAGTGTCTGGTCTTTTGTGTCTGGCTTGTTTCACTTAGCATAATGTTTTCAAGGTTTATCTGTACTATGTCATATATCAGTACTTCATTCTTTTTATGGCCAAATAATATTCCATTGTGTGGACAATACCATATTTTCTTTACCCATCAATTGTTGCACATTTGAATTGTTTCCACTTTTTGGCTATTACTAGTAATGTTGCTGTGAACATTCATATACACGTTTTTCTGTGAACATATTTTTAATTTTTATTTATTTTTATTTTTTTGAGAAGGGGGAGGGGCGGGGGGAAAGGGGGCTAAGAATCTCCTCTTGGAGACTCCCACGGAGGAGCCCCTGTGGAGCTCGATCCCACGACTGTGAGATCATGACCTGAGCTGAAATCAGGAGTCAGGTGCTCGACTGACTGAGCCACCCAAGTGCCCCATTTTTAAAAATATTTTGAAATTCTTTTGGATTTATACCTAGAATTGGAATTTCTGGGTCATATAGTAACTCTATACTTAACTTTTTTGAGGAACTGCCAAAGTGTTTTCCAAATTAACTGTACCACTTTACAATCCCACAAATATTATGTGATGGTTCCAGTTTCTCCACGTCCTTCTTAGCAGTTGTCTTTTTTATTATAGCCAGTCTAGTAGGTGTGAGTGCCTCTCATTGATTAGCATTTTCCTAATGATTAATGATATTGGGCATCTTTTCATGTGATTATTGGCTACTTTTATATCATCTTAGGAGTGATGTCTATTCAAATCCTTTGCCTGTTTTTTTTTTATTGTTGAATTATAAGCATTCTTTATATATTCTTTATAAAAGTCTCTCATCAGCTATATGATTTCAAATATTTTCTCCCATTCTTTGTGTTTTTTTTCACTTTTTAAAGCAATTTTTTAATGTTTATTTATTTTTGAGAGAGAGAGAGACAGACAGACAGACAGAACCAGAGACAGAGCATGAGCAGGGGAGGGGCAGAGCAGAGAGAGAAGGAGACAGAATCCAAAGCAGGCTCCAGGCTCTGAGCTGTCAGCACAGAGCCTGACATGGGGCTTCAACTCATGAACCATGAGATCATGACCTGAGCTGAAGTTGGACACTTAACCGACTGAGCCACCCAGGACCCCTATTTTTCACTCTTTATCAGCATAAAAGTTTTTAATTTTGATGAGGTCCAGTTTATCTGATTTTTCTTTTGTTCCTTTGACTTTTGGTGTCGTATCCAAGAAACCATTCCCTAACCAAGGTTGTAAAGATTAACTACTACATTTTCTTCTAAGATTTTTATAGTTTTAGCTCTTACATTTAGGTCTGTGATCTATTTTGAGTTAACTTATATAATGCAAGGTAGAAGTCCAACTTCATTTTTTTTTTGTATGTAGATATCCAGTTGTTCTACACCATTTGTTGAAAAAACTATTCTTTCCCCATTGAATGTCATAGCACTTTCATTGAAAATCAGTTGACCGTAAATATAAAGTCCGGGGGGTTTTCTGAACCCAGCAAGTTCTCTGAATCTCTGGTACCAATGGGTGTCCAACAATTCAATTCTATATTCACACTAACTCCTAGAGTTAGCATTACACCCTATATGTTAAGGACTCAGTTCCATAAGACTGCCCCATTTCAGATGCCATCCACAAATAGGGTGCCAGGCTACCCACATTTCTGCCCTGCAGACTACAAATTTGGGGTTCCCATAATCCCCACATTAGGTTTAATAACTTGTTAGAATGACTTATAGAACTCAGGAAAACACTATACTTATGTCTACCGCCTCATTATAAAGGATAATATTCAGAAACAGTCAAATGGAAGAGATGCATAGAGCAAGATATTCAGAAGGAGGGTGTGTAGAGCTTCCATGCCTCTCCAGGTACATTACCCTCTGAGCACATTGGTTTGTTCACCACCTTGGAAGTTCTCTGAACCCCCTGTCATTTAGGGGTTTTTCCTTTATGGTAGTTTCATTAGATAGGCATGATTGATAAAATCATTGGCCATTGGTGATTGAACTGCCTCTCCATCACTCTCCCTTCCTTGGATGCCACAGGTGAGGCTGAAAATTCAATCCTCTAATCAAAGTTTATTTTTTCTGGCAGTTAACCCCAATCCTGAAACTATGTGGGGGTCCTACAAGATTCACCTCATTAGCATAAACTCAGGTGGGATTGAAAGGGGTTGTCATGAATAACAAATGATGCTTCTCTTACTCCTATTACACAGAAAATTCTAAGGGTTTTGGGAGCTCTGTGCCAGGAACTGAGGACAAAGTGAATACATATTTCCTATTATGCTAAATAGGAAATGTCCTACTATACTAAATAGTTAACTGTATACTAAATAAAGGTTTATTTCTGGACTCTGAATTCTATTCCATTAACCAACATGTCTGTCCTTATGACTTGCATAAGGGCATATCCCACACTGTCTTGATTGCTGTAGCTTTGTTGTAAAGTTTCAGATTGAGATGTGTGAATCCTCCAATTTTGTTCCTTTTTTCAAGAATTTTTTTTGGCTCCTCTGGGTTCTTTGCATTTTCATATGAATGTTATGATAAACTGGTCAATTTCTGCAAAGAAGCCAGCTGGAATTTTGATAGGGATTGTGTCAAATCTGTAGATCAACTTGAAGAATATTGGCATCTTAGTAACATTAAGCCTTCCATTATGTGAATATGGGATATCTTTCCATTTATTTAGTTTTTATTTAGTTTCTTTCAATGATGTTGTGAGGTTTTCAGTAGACAGGTCATACTTATTTTGTTAAATGTATTCCTAAGTATTTTATTCTTTTCGATATTTTTTAAAATAAAATAAAATTTTTTTTTCAGATTGTACATCGCAAGTGTATAGACATCAGCAATTGATTTTGGTATATATTGATTTTTGTATCTGCAATCTTGGTGATGATGACTCTGATTTTTTTTTTTTTTTAAATGTTTCTTAGAGAGAGCGAGCGAGAGAGAGAGAGAGTGGGTGTGCACGTGAGCCGGAGAGAGGCACAGAGAGATGGGGAGAGAGAATCCCAAGCAGGCTCCACACTGTCAGCACAGAGCCCAACATAGGATTCGTTCTTACGAACTGCGAGATCATGACCTGGGCCGAAATCAAGAGTCAGGCACTTAACTGACTGAGCTGCCCAAGCACCTCCTCCCTTTTTTTTTGTGACACTGAATTTTAATGTTCAAGTATTATATCATCCACCTAACCGCTTTTTCCAGGAGTGTTCCCCTGCCTAGCTGCAATTATTTAAATTTTTTTTTAATGTTTATTTATTTTTGAGAGAGAGAGAGAGAGAGAGTGAGCAGGGGAAGGGCAGAAAGAAGGAGACACAGAATCCGAAGCAGGCTCCAGGCTCTGAGATGTCAGCGCAGAGCCTGACGCGGGGCTCGAACCCACGAACTGTGAGATCATGACCTGAGCCGCAGTTGTATGCTTAACCGACTGAGCCACCCAGACGCCCCTCCATCTGCAATTATTTATTTTATTTTTTAAAAAATGTTTATTTGTTTTGGAGAGAGAGAGAGAGGCAGCGTGCAAGCAGGGGAGGGGCAGAGAGAGGGAGACACAGAATCTGAAGCAGGTTCCAGGCTCCGAGCTGTCAGCACAGAGCCGTATGCAGGGCCTGAACTCACAAACAGTGAGATCATGACCTGAGCTGAAGTCGGACCCTTAACTGACTGAGCCACCTATGTGCCCCAACCTGCAATTATTTTAAAAAGTACATGGATTCATCCAGGATTGAGGTTTTGCAAGATAAGTATGTTAAAAGGATAAAGGAGAATTGGAGTTTAGAATATTGGTAAAAAAGAGTGGTCAAAAAGATAGGCCATGGAATCTAAGTTCATTAAAGATATATGAGAAAAGAGAAGGGAAGATAGTTTGGGAGAAAATAAAGAGGTTCATTAAAGTAAATTTGTTTTTGTTTTTGTTTTACCTCATTGGTACCTTGTGCAAACAAGCTAAAAGGATAAGAGGTTGTGGTCAGAGAATGATATATCAGAATGATTGATTTGAGAGGAGGAGCAGTTCTGGATAATGACAGTGTTTAAGATGATAGAATAGGTGGATGAGATTGTTTGAAGAAGAAAGCCACTGGAGATGAATGCCTAAGAAATGGAGGGGAGGGGATTTTGAATGGCTCATCTACGTGAATGTTGAAGTAACGCAGATAGTGGCAGAATTTGAGATTGAGAGGAAAAGATTCTAAAGTGACCCGAGGTTAATATATGATAAATGCCATGAGGAGGGTTGCAAGGTGGTGTAACTAGATAGCATAGATACTTTTGTAAGACAATGGAAGAATAATGATGCAGATTTAGGGTGGAGGAGGCACAGACTCTCAACTCTCAAGTACATTGGATGTGGAAGATTTAAGTTTCTCCTTAAGATTTGAAGAAGCAAGAGTTTTTTAGGGTAATGCAATATTTTTGTTAAGATCAGGAAGTAACTGTAACAATCAGTGAAGAAGCTGAGAACATGGAGGAGTATATGGGTTGGCAGTTCTAGAGGAACTAGGAAGAATCTGAGGTCTAGAGAATTTAGGTAACTAGCACATGGATAATATTTTACTGTTTGAAAAACTTATTTTTAACTTTAAAGTCACACAACTAGAAAGTAGAGAGCTTTAGATTTATTTATTTATTTATTAAAAAAAATTTTTTTAACATTTTATTCATTTTTGAAAGGCAGAGAGAGACAGAGCGTGGACGGGGGAGGGGCAGAGAGAGAGGGAGACACAGAAACAGAAGCAGGCTCCAGGTTCCAGGCTCCAGGCTGTCAGCACAGAGCCTGACGCGGGGCTCGAACTCACGGATCGCGAGATCACAACCTGAGCCGAAGTCGGCTGCTTAACCGACTGAACCACCCAGGCGCCCCGAGAGCTTTAGATTTAAACCCAGGTTTTTCTGAGGCGCTGGGGTGGCTCAGTCGGTTGAGTGTAAGACTTCAGCTCAGGTCGTGATCTTGTGGCTCGTGAGTTCGTGCTCCACATCGGGCTCTGTGCTGACAGCTCAGAGCCTGGAGCCTGCTTTGGATTCTGTGTCTCCCTCTCTCTCTGCCCCTTCCTTGCTCATGCTGTGTCTCTCTGTCAAAAATAAATAAACATCAAAAAATAAAAATAAACCCAGGTTTTTCTGACTCCAAAGTCTATGCTTTTAACTGATAATGACAGCATACAGCAAGGAGTTATCCTGTGGCATAAGTTGTTTAAGTTGTTTTTCTTGTCCTCGATACTATTTCATAATCAGATTCTATTATATTATCCAAGGCTAACCATTTGCTTTTGAATTTTCTATCTTCAAAGAGAGCTGCTAACTGAGGGTTGATGGGGGGTGGGAGGGAGGGGAGGGGAGGCGATGGGTATTGAAAAGGACATCTTTTGGGATGAGCACTGGGTGTTGTATAGAAACCAATTTGACAATAAATTTCATATACTAAAAAATAAATAAATAAACATTAAAAGAAAGAGAGCTGCTAGTGTTGGAGGATGCGTACCTACAGTTTTCTCTCAAATGTATTTCTCAATCTATAGTGTTTTTAAAGACTCATTCTTATATGGAAACATGTCATTAAAACTAATAGTAGGGGCACCTTAGTGGCTCAGTTGGTTGAGTGTCCAACTTTGGCTCAGGTCATGGTCTTGTGGTTTCTGAGTTCAAGCCCCATATCAGGCTCCATGATGACAAGTTTTGTCTGCCTCTCTCTCTGCCGGTCCCCTGCTTGTGCTCTCTCTCTCAAAAATAAATAATAATAACAATTTTTTTTAACTGATGGTAAAAATAATTTAGAAAGTGTCCTGTATTTGCACAATACTTGTTTGGGTGTCATTTCTTACAGAATTCTGATACCTGCTGTCATCCTTATTATTTACTTTGTAAATGTTATATTAAGAAATTAATGGTCACTTTGTCCCTTAGGGCCCTGGTGAACAAATTAGTTGGTGGGTTGTCTTTTGATCAGTTGAATATAATAAATTACAATCCTAAAGATGGCCTGTGTTTTCTAGAACTTTGCAAAAAAAAAAAATGTTTCTTTGCAAAGTATTCTTGACTTCTATACTTCTTTAGTATTTCTTACACTAAAATGATTATTGGATATTTGGGACGTTGATGCAGTTACTGACAAGAGGCTGCAATACCTGTCTCTGTGGGCCTCTCCATAAAGTTGCCTGCGTATTCTCATGATGTAGTGGCTAGCTCCTCTGAGACTGAATGATACAAGAGACCATGCAGAAGTGGCAGTATTGTTTATGACCTAGCCTTGGAAGTCACACACTTGTACTTCCATCATATTCTTCTAGTCTGATGAGTCAGTCCTGACTTGAAGTCCTAGCTTGAAAAGGGTGTGCATAGCAGGAGACAGGGATCATTAGGGCTGTCTTGAAGGTTGGCCACTACAAATGGATTTATTTGGGTTTTAGAAAAGTGAAAAGACATAATTCAGTGGTAAATTTAGCAAGTCATATTTTAGGGCAGTGATTGAATTTTATGTTTGAATAAACCACAGTCTATGGATATTTTTAAGGGACCAATTTTATGTTTTTTTCCATTCTAAGCAGCTGTTACAAGTGCAAATGTGGTTTTTTTTGTTTTTTTTTTTTTGTTTTTTTTTTTTTTTGCAGATTGTTTAAGATATCTGACAACATACATGAGGATGTTTATTCTAATGACAGTACAAACCTGGACTTTCCTGTTGCTTCAGTGAAAATTGTCCCAACGGAAATGAACAAAGGGGAATCATGGAAATGTAGCAATAATAAGCAGAGACATCAATATTCAGACATTAACATGTTTACAGCAAGTGACGTTTTTTCTCATTCTGAAATCAGAGAAGACATATTCAAAGCACCAACTTTTTCAGTTACATCCCAGCCTCATGAAGTTCAAGGTAATTCCTTGTTTTTTTTAGTATAAACAGTATTAAACAAGTACAAACAGTACAAACAAGTCTATGTTTCTCAGCATAAGGAAAAGTTAAAAAATAGTAAATTTGAGTAGATTATCTATGTGTAGTTTTTGCATTTCTTTATCATACTGTATTTTTTTTAACTATGATATAGGGACACCTGGCTGGCTCAGTCAGGGTCATGAGTTCAAGCCCCATGTTGGGCATGGAGCCTACTTAAAAAATAAAACTACAACTTAATATTTTTTAACTGTGTTCTCAGTAAAAAGTTATGCTAATTTTATTGAAGCAGTTTGTATGGAAGAGGTTAAAAAATACCTATATAAATATGTGTAATTTTTTTTTTTAGGAGTAACAGAAAATGATTTAGATTCCTTGAAGGCTGTCACAGAAATCCGTATCCTTTAAGTTATTTTACTACAACAGCTTTATATTTGAAATCATAATTCGTAAACATGCTGTTTCATTGTGTCTATGTTTATTTTGGTTGACAAAGAAAAAGAAGGAAAAGTAAATTTTTGGGGTCATGTAAGAGACCCAATGCGTGTGATAGTCATTGCTACTCAGAGTGTGGTCTGCAGACTGTGCCAATTTGTGAACTGCTTGTTACCAGTGACAAGTTATCTTTGTGACAAGATAAGTACAAAAACAAGTTTTGTGTTATCGGCTAAACTCTTAGCATATTTACTTACAAATAGATACACATAATTTCTTATACTTTGGGTAAGGAGAGCATATTGGGATAAACATGGGTAGGGGAAATAAATGAGAGTGGGACATTCTGTGGATTGGGAACATTTTTACAAATCTAGTATTTTTTTTTAAAGAGATTTGTAGTTTCTACCTATAATCTGATTTACATGTCTGGGAATTTCCAATATAAATATTTTGAGTACATATGTGTGTTCTGGAGGTAACATCCTCTTTGCTTTTTTGATACCCTGTGTATGTCTGTAACACAGTGTACTTACTGTTTTTTTTAATTATAATTCATCAGCTGTGACTATTGTGTTTCCCTATGACCTATGAACTCCTTGAAGGCAAGGGCCATCCCTTATTTATCTTACTATCGCCAAATACGTTGAAAAGCAGGTAAAGTAAGGAAGTTGTTCTGGCAAAAAAGTAGCCATGTGTGAGGATGAGGGTAGAATAATGTGGAATATGTTAGAAAGGCCAAGCATTCCAGTTTGGCTGAAATGAAAGCTATGATTCCAGGACTAGTCAGAAATAATGATTGATATGTATCCAGGATCAGGTTATTTAGTGCCATGGATACCAAGGTGAAGAGGTTTTTTTTTTGTTTTGTTTTGTTTTTTGTTTTGTTTTTGTTTTTTAATTAAGCGCTTAGGAGAAACCATGCAGTATTTTTTTTTTAAATTTTTTTTTTTAATTTTTTTTTTATTTTTGAGGCAGGGAGAGACAGAGCATGAACAGGGGAGGGTCAGAGAGAGGGAGACACAGAATCTGAAACAGGCTCCGGGCTCTGAGCTGTCAGCACAGAGCCTGACGCGGGGCTCAAACTCACGGACCGCGAGATCATGACCTGAGCCGAAGTCAGCCGCTTAACTGAGCCACCCAGGCACCCCAACCATGCAGTATTTTTGAGCAGGTCAAGTTATGTCATCAAAATCATGCTTTAGGAATATAGAATTAATGACTCAAATCTGGGGAAGGCTCTAGACTCCACAAAAGTTGTTGTCTAGGTGGCAAAACAGAAAGTGAAATCCAGATATTGGGCAGTTAAGTTGGAGGAATCTAGAGGAGAGTGATTCTAATCCTGGGTACTCAGGGGACTGAGACAATTCTGAAGTATAGTTAGAAAATATTTTCCTGACTCATCATGAAATTTTGCCCCCAATGCAGATAACTGAACTAAGTTAGAATGAGGGGAAGGAACAATAAAGGGTATACATGATGATATCATAACTTCAGATATAGCTAGCCTTTAGTGCTTCTGTTCAGCATGATGTCTCAATCCTGCTATACTTTCTTCTCCCTGGTGATCTAAATATGGTTGGAACATAGGAAATAGGTTAGCTTTAAATAGTTAAAGTTAGTTTCATTAGCTGTATGATAGGAAAGTCTTCTTATCCCTAGAATTTGCCATGATATGACACTTTTGAAGAGTTTTAAAGACTTTCATGCTATATTAGCACAGCTAAAGTTCTGTTGTTTTTGAAGAACAAAAAAGAGTCCAATATAGCTAGAGGAGATTAGTCAGATGCAAGAGTAGTAGGATATGAGGTCAGAATCACAAAGATGGAGAGGAGAGGCAAGATCATGTAGGGCCTTGTAGCCATATGCTTTAAGAGAAAGCAGGGAATTTGAGCTGAGAAGTAATACGTTCTGATTTAACTTTTCAACAAGATCACTTACTACAATCCATCAATTTTTATAGATCTTCATAAAAATATAATTGCTTAAATAATAATGTATTTGTATTTTTAGATATATTATCTATTTTATGTCTCTTAATAGATTATAACAGCCTCCATTGTAGGAACTCACTTTCTTCTTTATAGCTTCCCCCAGCTTTCTAAATCTAGTAATGTATTTTGCATATAGTGTTTAATAGATGTAGTTGATAGATGTGACTCAGATTGGGAAGAATACCATGTAAATACAAGTATCTTCCAAACTGACAACAGGCTCACCTTGGAGAGAGGACAGTCTATTCTCCATATCTACTAATATTTTTGAGCTTTCTTACAGGGGAAGTACAGTGTAAGTTCTTATTCAGCCAGTATGCTGATTAATTGCATTTAAATCCACCACTTAGTACAACCAAATTGTTGATAACAAAGGGATTCGGGGTTAGGTGACCAGAAACCCACATCAGGTAATGAAACACAGTCAACACTAAAAAGTGAAATTTGGGGGACACCTGGGTGGCCCAGTCGGTTAAGCGTCCAACTTTGGCTCAGGTCATGGTCTCATAGTTCGTGAGTTTGAGCCCCATGTTGGGCTCTGTGCTGACAGCTCAGAGCCTGGAGCTTGCTTTGGATATCTCATTGTTGTTTTAATTTGCATTTCCTTGATGATTAGTGATGTTGAAATCTTTTTCATGTATTGTTGGCCATTTGTGTCTTCTTTGGAAAAATATCTATTCAGGTCCTTTGCTCATTTTTAAATTGCTCTACAGAAGCTTTTTAGTTTGAAGTAGTACACTTGTTTATTTTGCATTTTTGCCCTTGCCTTTTTTCTTTAGTTTGAGAGAGAGAGAGAGAGAGCACGCAAGCAGGGGAGAGGGACAGAAGGAGAGAGAGAGATAATCGTAAGCAGGCTCCATGCTCAGTGTGGAGCCCGACACAGGGCTCAATCCCAAGACCCTGGGATCATGACCTGAACTGAAGTCAAGAGTGGGACATTAAACCAACTGAGCCACCCCGGTGCCCCTTGCCTGTGGTTTTAAATCTAGAAAAATAATTGCTAAGACCAATGTAGGGGAATTTACTCCCTGTGTTTTCTTCTAGGAATTTTATAATTTCACATCTTACATTCAAGTGGTTAATCCACTTTGAGTTGATTTTTGTATATAGGGGTCCAGTTTCATTATTTTGCATGTGGATATTCAGTTTTTCCAGTATCCTTTATTGAAGAGATCATCTTTTCCCAGTTCTTGGCTCCTTTTTTGAAAATTTATTGACCATATACGCACAGATTTATTTCTAGGCTATCTCTTCTGTTTCATTGATCTAGGTGTCTGGTTTTTATGCCAATACCATCCTGTTTTTGATTACTGTAGCTCTGTAATACAGTTTGAAATCAAGAAGTGTAATGCCTCTGGCTTTGTTCTTTCTCAAGGGTGCTTTGGCTGTTCGGCATCTTTTGTAGCTCCTTGTGTGATTGCTTTTTATATTTCTCTGAAAAATACAATTGGAATTTTGATAAGAATTGCATTGAATCTATAGATTGCTTTGGCAATTTACAATTTAGCAATATTCTTGAATCCTTGAAGAGATATCTTACCATTAATTTGTGTCTTCACTTTCTTTCATCAGCATTTTCTAGTTTTCAATGTACAGATCTTTTGTCCCCTTGGTTAAATTTATTCCTTAGTATTTTGGTTTTTGATGCTATTATAAATGGGATTGTTTTCTTCATTTCTCTTTCTGATATTTTGTTATTAGTGTAAGGAAATGCACCTGATTTTTGTGTATTTATTTTGTATCCTGCAACTTCACTGAATTTATTAGTTCCAATAATATTTTGATGGAGTCTTTAGGGTTTTCTCTATATTATATCAGGTTGTCTGCAAATAGAGACTGTTTTACTTCTTCCTTTTCAATTTGGATAACTTTCATTTATCTTTCTTGCCTAAATGCTTTGGTTAGGATTGCCATTACTATGTTGAATAAAAGTGGTGAAACAGGGCATCCTTGTCTTGTTTCTAATCTTAGACGAAAAGCTTTCAGCTTTTTACCCATTGAATATGTTAGCTGTGGGCTTGTCATATATGGCCTTTATTATATTGAGGTACATTCTTTACCTAGTTTCTAGAGAGTTTTTTATCATGAAAAAAATACTGCATTTGTCAAATGCTTTTTCTGCATCTATTGATATGATCATATGATTTTTATCTTTAAGTTGTTTTTTTTTTTTAATTAAGCTCTATGCCCAATGTGGGGCTTGAACTCATGACCCTGAGATCAGAAATCACATGCTCTACCAATTGAGGCAGTCAGGCACCCCTATCTTTAACTTTTTAATGTGGGAGTATCTTGCTGATTGATTTGTGGATGTTGCACCATCTTTGTATCCCATAAATAAATTCCATTTGTTCATGATGTATGATTCTTTTAATGTGCTGTTGAATTTAGTTTGCTAATATTTTATACAAGATTTCTGCCTCTATGTTCATTAGGGATATTGGCCTGTAATTTTCTTTTTTTGTAGTATCCTGGCTTTGGTATCCGTGTAAAATAAGTCCCTTAAGCTATCTTAATTTTTTTTTTCATTCTTTTCTCATTTTGCTCCTTTGACTGGATTAATGTCATTGCCCCATCTTTGAGTTCATTGATTCTTTCTTCTGTTCGATCTGTCTGCATTTGAACCCCTCTATCGAGTTTTTCAGTTCCCTTATTGTACTCATTAGCTTTATGATTTCTGTTTGATACTTTTTTGTATCTTCTATGACTTTGTTGATATTCTCACTTTGTTTATGCATTGCTCTCCTAACCTTGGTGAGCATCTTTATGCATTTTTTAAAAATATTGAGTAAATCACTTATCTCTATTTCATTGAGTTTGGTTTCTGGAGATTTATCTTGTTCTTTTGTTTGGAACATATTCCCATTTCTTCACTTAACTCTCTGTGCTGCTGGTTTCTACACACTCCATAAAATATCTGCCTCTCTCAGTCTTGACAGGCTGAGCCTCATCAATTAACCTAACCCAAGCTTCTAGCTGCCTTTCAGACCTTTTTGATTGCCCAACTTACTGTCTTTGTTCTTAGTGGCTTCTAGAAATTGAGGGTGTGCCAAAATTTATCAGTGTCCCAAAGGGGAGGGTTGTAATTGGCGTCTAGGTGCAAACTAATTAGAAGCCAGGACCTGAGGCAGCAGCTGAAAAAGTCTGCAGTGGAAATCCTTTCTAGGTGGAAACTAGAGATGAACATTTTTGCTGCTTTCTCTGCACCAAGCCTAGATGTGTACCTGTAGAGGAATGGAAGTTGTTCCTGTGTCCATTTAAGAATTGATTATTTGTGGGGGTGCCAGGGTGGCTTAGTCAGTTAAGCATCTGACTCTTGATTTCAGTTCAGGTCATGGTTTCATGGTTTGTGAGATCGAGCCCCATGTCAGGCTCTGCGCTGGGTGTGGAGCCTGATTGAAATTTTTTCTCTCCCTCTCCCTCTGCCCCTCTCCCCTGCTCATGCCCTCTCATTCTCTCTCTCTCTCTCTCTCTCTCTCTCTCTCTCTCTCTCTCTCTCTCTCAATTAAAAAAAAAAAAAGAATTATTTGTTTGCTATAGTCCTATGGGACTCATGAATGCAAGCCCTTTTGGTTTATAGAGTTAGGTGTTTGGGGATTTTATCCCTTGGGTGGGAGCCTTAAAGGTTGGAGCTATAGCTGTGTGGTCTGAAATCTTTGCTCCTGAGAGAGAAGCTGGGACTTGAGAGTTCCTTCCCAATTGTATGGTGCTGTGCCAAGGATGGGATTTAGGGTAAGAGTTGTCTCAGCCTTTCCTACCTTCATCATAGGTATTTTCATTTACCCAATGTGTAGAAGTCACTTAAATAATTTTTGAATTTTTTTCAAAATTGCTCCATGTGTAGCTCTGTATTTGGTGCATCTGTGACAGGAGAGGAAGTTAAAGAGCCACTTGCTCTGTTGGTCCTTCCCTCTATACCTATTAATTCCTTTCTTATGATGTTAAAATAGCAAGTATTAAAGCCTCATTATTAAATATTGTCAGTTAATTAACTGAATTTTAAAATTAAAAGTAACCAATTCTTAAAATTCTGAAATATTTGACTCCTTAATGCTATTCTAAGCGTCAAAATTTAGAAGTATTTTCAAAGAATTCCCATATTTTAACTATATACAGTCCAAAGCCTTTGATGATGTAAGTATTTTATTCTGATTTTTACTTATCTGCCTCTTCTTACTAGATAGTGTGTTCTTTAAGGGCAAGGACTAGATAACATTCATCTTTATGTTTCTAGTGCTATGCTCAGTGACTGGTACATTACAGGAACTCAAAAACTGTTTGCCAAATGAATGCATGTGATTTTCATAGGTGGGTTTGTTTACATTTATTATATTTCTAAAAATTTCTCTGGAAACAAAAGAAATTATTTTCTTCTAGGTCTGACATATTACTTTCACATATAAAATAAAATGATACATTATTAATAGGTTTTTTTGAGAGTTGTAGGTCTAGAACAAGGTTAGAATTTTAATAAGCTTAGAGGTAGAAATAATTTGAATTATTATTCCAGAGAGTCTTTCTTACATATTTTCTAACAAATTGAGAGTGTGAATGAAAAATTCTATATATATCATGATTGATTAATTTTTTTTTTTTAGCTTCTTTACACAGATAGAAATTTTGTGGTTTGTGCTCCAACTGGTTCTGGGAAAACTGTAATGTTTGAACTAGCTATAACAAGATTGTTAATGGAAGTACCATTGCCATGGTCAAACATTAAAATTGTTTATAGTAAGTATTTATATATTGTAAGAGTGATTAATTATAATAATGAAAAACCACTAAGGCAAAAGTAAGAAATAAATTCAAGTTCAAGCCATAGGAATTAATATTTGGTTCTCCATACATTTTTAATGAAGACACATCACATTTGCTCTTGTCTGTTATATTAAATTCAACACACATTTTCCCAGAGTTGTAAATAAAAAGTAATATTTGAATTGAGTATTTGACCTTTACAAGTTTATTTTTAAAAGGACAACAAAATGAACAATAAATTGAAACATTTTGTAATTCTAAAAATTTCCATAGGAACCTCTACTCTCCTTTCTTAGGTATATATGTATTTAAAATTTTTCATCAAAGTAATTTATGTACATGGTTAAAAAAATCAATTATCACAAAAAGGCTTGTAATGAAGACCAGTAATCTCCTGCCTTACCTCTCTTCATTCTTAGTTACAGTTCCCTGAACACTTAGTTCTTTTTCTATTTTTAGTTCAGTTTGGTTATTACATATCTCTAAATAATATGTTTATATTATTAACTCTCAATTAATAAATATTACACAGCACCTGGATGTATAGTTTTATCCTAATTTTATTTATTTTTTTTTTTTTTAATTTTTTTTTTTTTCAACGTTTATTTATTTTTGGGACAGAGAGAGACAGAGCATGAACGGGGGAGGGACAGAGAGAGAGGGAGACACAGAATCGGAAACAGGCTCCAGGCTCTGAGCCATCAGCCCAGAGCCTGACGCGGGGCTCGAACTCACGGACCGTGAGATCGTGACCTGGCTGAAGTCGGACGCTTAACCGACTGCGCCACCCAGGCGCCCCTATCCTAATTTTATTAACCAATGTTTGTGAAAGTAAATTTAAAACTGTACTGACATTCAAAGTAAATATCTCATATTGTTGTAGTGGCACCAATAAAAGCCCTGTGTAGTCAGCGTTTTGATGATTGGAAAGAAAAATTTGGATCAATAGGATTGAATTGTAAAGAACTCACTGGAGATACAGTAATGGATGACCTATTTGAGATTCAGCATGCCCATATTATAATGACAACTCCAGTAGGTGTTATTTATACTCTTATTTTTTTTGGTTTATTAGAAAATATGTTTCTCTTCACCAAGAATAAAAGTTAAAAGAAAATACAAAGTAGAAGAATATATTTGCAATGTAAAACAAACAAACATAAAAAGTACTAGTGTTCAGGTTATATAAAGAATACTTACTAATCAGCAGTAAAGGACAAATTACCAAATGGGAAAAATAAGAAAAAGATATGAATAAACAATTTGTTATTTAGGATAATTTGTAATGATACTTTTTGCTTGCTTTCTTTTATCCAAATATTATGTATTGCAGAGGGAAGAACTTGGGAGGGCTTAAAAAGGCAATTAGACTAGAATTTTGAATATTTTTGGTTAAACTTAAAAATAAATGGGGGTTTAGTTTTTTAAGCACTTGTAAGACTATCAAAATCCTTTAAAGTGTTTTTAATCTTTACATTTTTTTCAGGATACTTTTAAGAACTAAAAGTTTGAACTAAAATATTGCCCATGATTTGTATCATGTTAAAATTTTTTATTGATATCTTAATAGTATTTATTATAACTCTTTATCATGTTAAGCCACTTGCATTTTTTCTCTAGGAAAAATGGGATAGCATGACTAGAAAATGGAGAGACAACTCTTTGGTCCAGCTGGTTAGACTGTTTCTCATTGATGAGGTAGTGAACACATTTTCACTTTTAGAGATAAAGGTAAAATGATTAGAATGGATAGAAAGAAACAAGACATTTTCAACTGAACTATATGTTTTATCCCTTTAAGTGGAAAAGTTTATTTTCTTAAGGAAGAGTGATAATATTAAGGATTTTAATTGATAAGGATTTTTTTAATTTTATAGCCAATCATTTTTTCTTGATTTCTTTCTTAGGTACATGTTGTAAAAGATGAAAATCGTGGACCAACTCTTGAAGTTGTAGTCAGCAGAATGAAAACTGTACAGTCTTTATCTCCTGCTTCAGAAAATAGCAGCACAATTATTCCAATGAGATTTGTAGCTGTATCTGCAACAATTCCAAATGCTGAGGATGTAAGTTAGAATTTTAGTCTGTCAGATTTTTTTTTAATCACTGGTGCTGGTGGAACATTTTGTCATTTTAATCTTAGAGGAAAATAAAGGTTTTTTTCCTGAAAATTTCAGAACCAGTTTAGTAGGAAAGTATGTTGTAGAAAGTTATGGCTGTATCTCATAGATACGGCAGTATCAATATTTGGTTGATTTGTTTAATAAAACATTTTTGGGATAAGTCTATTGTTTACTAATATCTAAGAGTCTTAGTTTTTATGAGTTTCAGATGCCTCATAATAACTTGACTAATAACTTGTTATGGTTGTTCTAATCAGCTGACTCTGGTTGAATAGCAAAGTACAATAGAGAATAAAATAATTGCTTAAGTGATTACTACCCACCTTTCCACATTCTATGTGAATGGCATTATGGTAAGCACTAGCAATAGATAAAAAAGTGAAAACATATAGACCCTGAACTTGAGGATCTCATGGTTAATGGGGTACACAGACAGGTAAAGAAATAATTGTATGCCATATTATACTTGCTGTAATGAATATATATCCTAATTTTTTTCCTCAATATTTAGGGAAACTTCTTGAAAAATAATTATTATTTCTCCCTCTTATTTACTTCTCAGCTTACTATAGTATGGCTTTTTTCTCCCACTACTTAGAAATTTCACAAATTGTTCCCATATTGTCTAATACAATGGAAAATTTTATCTTTATCTTTAATTTGGCACCATTAAACATTTTTTTGTTCTTAAATTGACAACTTGTTTTGTTCATGCTCAAGAATAATAAAGAAAAATTTTAAGTATATGTAATCAACAGAAACCCAGTGTTTGTCATTCTAGATGTATAGGTGGAATCAAAATGTACATGCTCTTTTGTGACTTGTAAGTCACCTACAGTCTTTTCCATGTTATTAAGTATTCTTTTTTAAAAAAATTTTAATGTTTGTTTTTGAGAGAGATAGAGAAACAGACAGAGTATGAGCAGGGGAGGAGCAGAGAGAGAGGGAGACACAATCTGAAGCAGGCTCCAGGCTCTGAGCTGTTAGCACAGAGCCCGATACAGGGCTCAGACTCACAAACCTCATGATCATGACCTGAGCCAAAGTTGGATGCTTAACCGACTGAGCCATACAGGCATCCCTAAATATTCTTTTTTAATACAATTTTTGTGGTTTTATTGTAATTTATTTGTCTAGCTTTAATGATGGAAGATTATTTCCATTCTTGCTATTGTAAATGGTGCTAAAATTAATATATCTTTGAAAACATGATTTTTCTAGGATGAACTTCTAGTGTAGGATAACTGAGTGAAAGGATATATAAAACTCTAAGGACGTAGTGCTTTCAATAAATGGTACAGGCATTTGTACTTCCACTATTAGCCATTTCTCTATTCTAGCACTGGATATTATAATGTTATTATTGTTATTATTACATTTAAATGGTTGTCACACTTCTTGTTTAAACGTACATTACTTTAAAATTTTATACTGCTTTGATTTTTACTGAAGTAAATATTTTTAAAAAATGAATTACTTTAAGTTCTTTTTTGCAACTTGCCAGGTCATGTTCTTTACCCTTTTTCCACATTGGGATAATAAACTTTTCTTTTGATTTGTAAACAGTCATTAAATATTAGTACTCTGTAATTCTTGAAATTCTTTCCCCCTTTGTGATAATTGCTACATCTGTGAATGCTACTTTTCTATCTCTTTGTACAAATCCTCTTCCTCAGTTTTCTCCTAAATTAGTGTCTTTACTCTTGGCCTTCTGCTCCTTTCAAATTAAATTCTTGTGTGATCTTATTTACACCCATGATAATCTTGAAAATGTTTTTATATTTCCTTCCTGTGCAACTACAATTTCATTAATCCATCTTCCTGTAAAAGCAATGGTCAGTTTCAGAGCAGGGCATGAAGTCTGATTACTAACCGGGTTATGTGACAATGAGTTCTGGTCACAATAGTTCCAGAAATTAGTGACTTCAGCATTGAGCCTGTAATGTGCTTTTGGCATTGCCATTTCTCAAGTATTTATTTACTCTTTGTTTAAAAATTGTCAGCTCTTGCCAATCTAGGCCAACCATTACTTTGGTACTCTTTGGCTGTTACTTAGCACAACTCAAAAGATGTGTCACCCATATCTAGGCATAGTTCTGAAAAATAGGAAGGTTATAATGATAGTGAGAAATTCAGTTTCTCTGCTGAAATCAATTTTGTAGGAAGGAAAATAAAACAAAATAATTATAATTAATTGGGAATTTATCATAGTGAAAATGGGGTATAATCTTAAAATACTGCTACTGATAATATTTACCAATATATCAATAGAGCAGTGTCAATGGAATATGTAATACTGAAAAAGACTACTTGATTACATATTTTTATACCTTGACTTTAAGGTGTTCTGTTATTTGGTTATTTTTAGCCATAAAACTTCACTAGACAAAACTTTTAATGTATATTTCTGTTATTTAAAGATTGCAGAATGGCTTTCAAATGGTGAAAGACCTGCTGTATGTCTGAAAGTGGATGAGAAACATCGGCCGGTGAAACTTCGGAAAGTGGTCCTTGGATTTCCCTGCAGTAGTAACCAAACTGAATTTAAGTTTGATTTAACCCTCAACTACAAAATTGCCAATGTTATACAAACATACTCTGATCAGAAACCCACACTTGTGGTATGGATTGTTAGTTGCATATTTTTGAGTGTAGTATTCAGTTTTTAATATGATTAATCCAAGAATTATGCATTTATTTTCAGTTTTGTGCAACAAGGAAAGGTGTGCAACAGGCTGCTTTGGTTCTTGTGAAAGATGCTAAGTTTATTATGGCTGTGGAACAGAAGCAGAGGTATTTTTTTTCTTTTCTTTATTGGAGGTAGAAAGACTTTTAGGGATTACCTTGATGAGATGAGAAATCTGGGTTCATTCCTTAACCTTTTGAAGTTACTCAACCTCTCTAAGCATCAGTTTCCTTGTCTATAAAACAAGGATAATAGTAATTTGGAAGATTGAGAGACTGAATCTTAGTGACACTATGATCTTGTCTTCTTTATTTCATAGCCAAGTTTCTTGAAAAATTATTCATATTGCTGTCCTCATTTTTTTTTTTTTTGCCCATTTTCAATTCAGCATCTGTTGTAATCTTTCACTAAAGCTAATTTTGCTGTTGATCTCTCAGGAGCCTCTAAAACATTTGGTCCCTCCCACTGTATTTAAAAACTCTGGACTCTGTGCTTTCAAGATCATCCTCTATCAGATTTCTTCCTATTTTGCCGGCTGCTCATTCTCAGCCCTCTTTTCACCTCTTCTATTCAGCTCTTAAATGTTGACATTCTAGAGGTTCTGTCCAAGGTTCATTCTTTCGAATTCCATACTTCTGAGTATTTGTATCCATCACATGGGTTCAAAGAATATACATACGCTCATATTTATATATGTCTGTGAATTTATAGCTCCAACCCAGATCTCCATTCTGAGTTCCAGGTCTATACTCCATGCCTAACTGACATCTCCAATTACATATCTATGGGCATCTCAAACTATTAGAAACTAATAGTGATTTGAACTAAGGAGGTGGCAGTGTTGATGGAGGTAAAATTATATATTTAACATATATTTAGAAGTAAAAATCAACAGGACTTGGTAATCGATAACCTATGTGGAGGAAGGTGAGGGAGGTGTTAGTGTTAGGTTTCTGCAATGAGCAACCAGGGAGTGCTATATAATTCAGCTGGGAAACACTGGAGGAGGAGTTGGTTTGAGAGAAAGAATCATAAAATAGAATTATTTTAGATACATTGAACGAAAAGGAATGGAATGCCATTTTGAGTTGGTGTAGACCAGGGAAAGAGACTGATGCTTACCTCAATTTGCCTTTAACCGCTCACATTCTAACAACTTATACAAGACTTCTTTTTGTCCATCAATCCCCAGATTCTGTTACTAAGGTTTCTAAGTCTGTCTAACATCCCCAGCTATGACCTATTTTGTACTGTGTTTTCTTTAGCTTTTTATTAAATACTTTTGCTTCTGTTTTTACATATTTATTTAAAAATTTTTTTAAATGTTTATTTATTTTGAGAGAGAAACAGAGGCAGAGTGTGAGTGCGGGAGGGGCAGAGAAAGAGGGAGATACAGAATCCAAAGCAGCCTCCAGGCTCTGAGCTGTCAGCACAGAGCCTGATGTGGGGCCCGAGCTCACAGACCGTGAGATCATGACCTGAGCCAAAGTAAGATGCTTAACCCACTGAGCCACCCTTGTGCCCCTGTTTACTTATTTACTTTTGAGAGACAGAGAGAGAGAGAGAGAGAGAGAGAGAGAACGAGAGAACGAGAACATTGGGGGAGCAGAGAGAAAGGGAAAGAGAATCTTAAGCAGGTTCTGCACTGTCAGCACAGAGCCCAAAATGGGGTTCGAACTCATGAACTGTGAAATCATGACCTCAGCCAAAATCAAGAGTTGGATGCTTAACCAACTGAGCCACCCAGGCACCCCAAATACTTTTTCTGTTGTAGCATACATCCAAATAACAAAATATTTCTGTATTTTGAAATTTCTTAATTAACTTCAGGAAGTTAATTGGTAGTATTTTCATAATGAGAATGTTTCCTGAGCTTTTTTTTTTTTTTTTTTTTTTTTTTAAGTTTTTATTTTAATCAACTAGTCTGAGCCTTTGGTTCTAATCAAGAAAACTCCTTGGCTATTTATGTGCCATGATCAAGCATATTGGGAGACTGTATGCATCCATCAGGTCATTTTGCTAGCACAAACCTTTTCTATGATCGAATCACAATTGATAGTTTTCAAACCAGCAGCACTTGGCTTTATAACATTCTTGATTATTAATTTTCTAAATGTTTTCAGCAAAGATGGTGTTTCAAAAACTGATTGACCAGGTCATTATAAAACTAGTAATAGAATAAATGTAAACTGGGTTTAAAAAAAAAAAAAAGTAGGTATAAAAAGACTCTAAGTAGCAATGACTAATTTTTTTTTTTTAACGTTTGTTTATTTTTGAGACAGAGAGAGACAGAGCGTGAACGGGGGAGGGTCAGAGGGAGGGAGACACAGAATCTGAAACAGGCTCCAGGCTCTGAGCTGTCAGCACAGAGCCCGACGCGGGGCTCGAACTCATGGACCGCGAGATCATGACCTGAACTGAACTTGGCTGCCCAACCGACTGAGCCACCCAGGCGCCCCATCAATGACTAATTTGAAAACTACTTGGGTGAATAAACTAGTTGATCAAGTTGGGTCATGTGACTTTTAGTGAGAAACACATGTGGCTGTCAAGCAGTGAAGCTTATTTTCTTGATCTAAAACTAACTCTGAAGGAAATTTTTAAAAACTTACAGAATTTTTTGTGTAGTGGTGGCATCATTAATACGGAATGACTATATAGCCTCCCAAAATGAATACTTAATAATTAGCATTTTGGACCTGAGCCTATTTATAGGAGTAAGGAACTAAAAGAGTTAACCTTTAAACATCCTTAAAACTAATTTCCATTCCATCCTCTCCCTTTTCCTCTGTTGTCTGCTGCACACAAAGTAGCTAATTTTGTTTCAGATAATCATTTTCTTAAACAGAAGCATGTATCATACTTCTCCTTTTCTCATTTCCCACTCTTACCAAGTAACTCAAGAAAAATTGCTCTTTTAATTCCCTGCTGTCTTCACTCTTTGTCTCTCCTTTTTTTTTTTTTTCTTTAGCCCCCTTTTTTATTCCTGTTTTTTTCAGGAATGAAATGGTAGTGTTAGAAACAGCATGAACTTAGTGACCATGATTTGGATTGCAGTGTTGCCACTTTACTGGCAGTGTATCATTGGGCACACCTCTCCATTTCAATTTCTTAATCAGTTTCAATTTCTTAATATGGGAATCGACTATCTGTATCACTATGTTATTGTGAGAATTAAATAAAGCAACATTTCTAAGACACTTAACAGTGTATAGCACAGAGTTTGTGCTTAATACCAACATGTCTTTTCCTCTTACCTTCTCTTCATTACATTATGAATCCTTAAAAAAATTGTGAATGTTATATTAGAAATAATGTGTGCTAGTGTCATCTGCAACAGTGAAATGGAAAAACACAAATTTGGTGGTTCTTAGACATAAATAAGAACCAAGCCCACCAACCTCCAAAATCTTCTAAAGTACCCAGAATTCCTTTTCAGATTGTCAAGAAACTCTCTTAACTTCCTCTTCTGTTGATTTAACCTAGTTTTCTTTCTTTCATATCTCAGAAGACTATAAACAACTATTTCTTATTTTTATCTTTTTTGGCTTACTAGTAATATAGTAGAGATTTAAAAATTGTTACTTCCTAAAAAAAAAAAAAAAAAAAAAATTGTTACTTCCTGTGAATATTTTTCAGGCAAATTATGGGAATAGACTTATATTCTGACCCATGAATGTAATAATCACCATTTATGTTTTTTTCTGGTGGAAAGTGAGGTTTCCAAATTCCTGTTTTAAAATGAGCTTCAGTGTTACAGCTGATAAAATAGGGACTTCTTTGTGTGTGTGTGTGCGCACGCGCGTGTAATTTGTACCCTTTTGGCAACCTCTTCCTGTTTCCCCCAGCTTCAACCTCTGGCAACCACTTTTCTACTCTGTTTCTGAGTTCCTTTCTTTTTCTTTCTTTCTTTCTTTCTTTCTTTCTTTTCTTTCTTCCTTCCTTCCTTCCTTCCTTCCTTTCTTTCTTTTAAGATTTCACATGGAAGTGACACTATGCAGTACTTGTCTTTCTTTTTTTTGGCTAATTTCACTTAGGACTATACCCTCTAGTTTCATCCATGTTGTCAAAAAAGGCAGAATTTCCTTCTTTTTTAAGGCTGAATAATATTCCTGTGTGTGTGTGTGTGTGTGTGTGTGTGTGTGTGTGTGTGTGTGTCAAATGTTCTCTGTCCATTCATTTGTCTGAGACTCTTGTTTGGCTGCCTTGGTTATTGTGAATAATGTTGCAGTGAACATAGGAATACAGATATCTCTTTGAGATACTGATGTTTCCTTTGGATATAATTCAGATATAGAATTTCTGGATGATTTAGTAGTTCTATTTTTATTTTTTTTGAGGAATCTTCATACTATTTTCCATAGTGGCCATACTAGTTTACTATTCTCACCAACAGTGTGAAAGGGCTCTCTTTTCTCTAGATCCTCTACATTTGTTGTCTCCTGTCATTTTGATACTAGCCATTCTAACAGGTGACATCTCATTATAGTTTTGATTTGTATTTATCCCTGATGTTTAATAATGTTCAGCACCTTTTCATGTATTGTTGGCCATTTGTGTCTTTTCTGGAAAAATGTCCTTTTAGGTCCTTTGCTCATTTTTAAATTGTTTTTTGATTTTTGTTTTGTTTTGCTGAGTTGTGAATTTAGGGATGTCTGAGTATCAAAGTTAGATATTCTTTACTTCTTGGGGCCCCCGGGTGGCTTAGTTGGTTAAGCATCTGACTCTTGATTTGGGCTCAGATCATGATCTCGCAGTTTGTAGGATTGAGCCCTCTGTTGGGCTCTTCACTGACAGTGCAGAGCCTGCTTGGGATTCTCTGTCTCCCTCTCTGTCTGCCCTTACCCCCCTTTCATAAATAAACAAACAAACAAACAAACATTTAGATATTCTCTACTTCTTAAAGATGATTTCAAACAATGATATTGTGAAACTGTTTTGATATCTGTACTTCCACAATAATTAATAAACTAAGAGTTTTTATATTAGTGAATAACTTAATAATTTTATGATTTTTTAAAATAGGTTACAGAAATGTGCATATTCCTTAAGAGATTCAAAACTGAGAGGTAGGTTTAGAGATTATTTTTGAACTGCATTTTCAGCTATAGATAAAAGGAATCAATTATTGATGCAATATTAACAGTGTATAACAGATTATATATTTCTGTTAAAGATATCTTAATCTATGGTGTTGCTTATCATCATGCTGGTATGGAGCCATCAGATAGAAAAGTAGTTGAAGGAGCTTTCACTGTTGGAGATCTACCAGTTCTTTGTAAGTAAAACAAATTCTTGTGGCTATTATAAGATATTTTGGAAAACTATTTATTAAGAGAAAAAAAAAAAGAAAAAGCCTAATCATTCTGACTTAGTTCTGCTTTTCTTCCAAGATTCTAAAATTATGTGACTACCCGTGCATACACATGCTACAGTAAACTTTTTGGCAGTTTTAGTTATTATGTTACTGAACACAGTGCTACTTCAAAAATAAGAATTTAATAGTTTTTAAATGTGTCATTATTTTGCATTGTAGTGTTCTTTTCCTCTTTGTTCTTCATAAATTCCCTATGTATGAGTTTTTATTACATTTATAAGAGTATATATTTTATAAGAAGATATCTACCTGAAGCAATAAAGTTATAAAGCTTGAAAATACTATTTCTTAATCCGATGCAGTTACTACCAGTACTTTAGCTATGGGAGTAAATTTGCCTGCTCACCTAGTAGTTATAAAATCTACAATGCATTATGCTGGAGGAATGTTTGAAGAATACAGTGAAACAGATATTCTACAGATGATTGGTAGAGCGGGTCGACCTCAAGTAAGTGACAATGTTTATTTTGGTAACTTGTTTTAAAACGAGGTAAAAAGCAAAAACTCTTTTTGTGTACTTTTTGTTAAACAGGAGATTAACATTTCCTATTTAGATTAAGTTTAAAAATAAATGTAATGGAAAATCTACTTTAATAGAAGTAAAACAAGTCTTACCAAAGGACACATACTGCTCTACTCCCTCTGAGTTTCCATTGGCTGATAGTTGGATTTATGAATGTGTGTATGCTGTTAATGCTTTTTTTGGTTTTGAGGGTTTTTGTTTTATTTTTTGTTGAATGGGGATGCTATTTGCATTTTAGATGGGACAGTGTTTCATTGTGTAGGACTGTCATAACTTGCAAAATGTGTAGTATCCCTGAGTCTTAGCACAAAATGCCAATAGTGGTCCCCAGGTATTGTGACAATTAAAAATTGGCCCATATATATTACAAAACATGTCCTACTCTAACAAATACTTATAGAAGTCATTCGTATGGGTAGTAAGGGAACATGTAGGAAAAATAATTTTTCAAAGAATGTCAAAATACTATGTTATCCAAATCCATGATTTTTATAGGATCAATTAGATTATATGTAAAGTACACCAAATCTTATAACTTTTATCCAGTTGCCTAAGTTTGTTTTGATTTTACCATTGCCAAAATTATACTACATTGAAACCAAGTGATAGTTTTGCATCTATACTCTTGGAAGGTTTTAAATTACATTTTCAGTGAACATTCAAATTCAGAAGCATTTTTAATGCCCTTTTGACCTATTGTTTAAGACAGAGACTGTTTAATATAAAATGAAATTCATGAGTTATTGAAGAGGACTGGTACCAACATGTACTCTTTTTTACTACATTTCTCTGTGTCTGTGTGTGTGTGTGTGCTTTTTTCCAGTTTGACACTACAGCTACTGCAGTTATTATGACTCGGTTAAGTACAAAAGAGAAGTATATTCAGATGTTAGCTTGTAGTGACACTGTAGAAAGCAGGTAATACAGAAAATATTCTAAAAAGATGTTAATATAGCCTATATTTTTACTTTTCACATATAAAAGGAAATTTGATTAGGAGATTTTCTAAGGCTATTTTCTTGAAATTTTTCAATAATCTAAGTGGAAAGTTTGTATCCTTTTAAGAAACTTAGTAGTAAAAAAAAAAAAAAAAGACAACATAATATTTTCATCCAGTAGTTTCTTAGCATGTGGTAGCATGTATCCTTGTTATAAAAGGCCAAATTAGTAATAAGAGAAGACTATAATTTTCACATCTTTTTACATCTTTAAAATTTGTTTAATAATAGATAGGCAATCTGGGACCTTTTAGTAAAGTATATAATTTTAATACTCTGGGAGAAAATTCACTCCCCACTCTTTTTTAAGTAATAATGTCTTCTAGAGGCATGTAGTAGAGAAAAATCTATAAATTTTTAACAGTTTAACTCGCTTGTTAAAGTTTTCTCTTATATTTTGAAAATTAAGTTATCTTTCATGAATTTTTATATAGCAATGAGTATATTATTCAATTATATTATTGAATTATTCAAAATATTGAAGTTTTAAAAAAGTAAGGGTTATGGCATTGAAATACATGTTACTAAGGCAAAGTTGTTTTTTTTTTTTTCTGTTAGTTTACACAGACATCTTATTGAACATTTAAATGCAGAGATAGTGCTGCATACCATCACAGATGTGAATATTGCTTTGGAATGGATACGATCAACTTTGCTTTATATCAGAGCCTTGAAAAATCCATCTCATTATGGTTTGTTACTTTGATTTGAAAAAGTAGTAAATTTTTCAAGCCAGATGGTTCTATATTTATACTATTAGGCATAGTATTAGGTCACAGAATAGATTAAAGACACTAGTAGGTAACAAAAGCAAAAAGTAATAACATTCAGAAATACATTTAGAGGCAAGAGTAGACAAATGTGAGAAATCTTTATCTTTTATGCTTCTGGTCTTTTAATAAGGTTAGAAATCAGCACCATTAAAAATAGATCTTTTAGAAAAAAAAATTAACTCGAATAAAAATTTAATATATGCCTAAAATTATTTTTAAAAGTTAAAATAAAAAATTCCTGAATTTTGTCTGAACTTATGTTCCCATCAAAGTATGTAGTACTGCTCTTGCTGCTGGAATTTGAATCCTGCTTCTAAAGCTAATATACATGTGGTTATATTGCTTCTAGAGGGTTCTTCATGTGGTACAGATTATAAAGTAAAAATACTTACAATTGCTGAATATCAAATTAAAACCTGACTTGCTGCAATACTATTCTAATGCACACACGTTTGAAACTTTAAGATCTCCTACCTTTCCATTTATTTGTATCTTCTGTAATTTCTTTCCTCAACATGTTGTGGTTTTCAGAGTAGAGATCTTTAATTAAATGTATTCCTGAGTAAAAAAAACCCCAAAAACAAAACAAAACAAAACAATACAAAAAACTTTAAGATCTCCAAGGGAAAAAAGTACAGAATGCCTGGTCATGGTTATAAAATATGCAAAAGATAGTCAATTGATATTGAAAGGATTTCACAACAGTGGTTATCTTCTGTAGATAGTTAAGCCTTGCTTTAACTCAGTAAGCTATTTTTTTCCCAATTTAAGATTTAGATTGTTCTTTTCTAGTTAACCAGGTGTAAACTGAGCCTATAAAGTGAGTTAAATCCTCTCTATTTTATTTTTTATGAATTTTCATAACTTATATAGGTTTTGCATCTGGATTGAACAAAGATGGAATTGAAGCAAAATTACAAGGTTAGATGTATTTCCTTATAAAAAATTATATTTTACAAAGTTTAATGAAAAAGGTTAGAGTGAAAGTAAGAATACTTTTTGGTAAATTATTTTTTAAAAGTATTTTTAATTTAAAATTTAATTTAAAATTATTTTTAAAAAGTAAACTTGTTTCTTCCAGAAAAAAAAAAAATGAACTATTTCTTTTTCACATGCAAATAAAGTTTAGCACATGTACTTTTTTTCTGAATTAATTAATTCTATCAAAATATCTTCCTTTGTAAAATATGTTAACTTGGTTTGTTTTTATTTTTACAATGATCCTTGACTTTGAAAATATTGGCTGTAGATACACAACTCTTCATTTTTTCTTTTCTAGTTTAATTTTAATTGAAAATATAAGCCTACCTTGATTATGGGCTTCTTATCCTAATTTGTGCTAATGGTATATTCCCATCAAACCCTAGCTTCATTCTAATTAATCACTCAATACTTCGTGATCTCTCTTTTAAGATGTCAAAAGATAGTTGAGCATTTATTAAGATTAGAAATTGTTACCTTTTCATTGTATTGAGACTCTCAGTAGAAGAAAAAATGTTAGATTCACTAAAAATATTTAGCCATTTTTGGGGTACCTCACTGGCTCAGTCAGTAGAGCATACATCTCCTGATCTTAGAGTTGTGAGTTCAAGCCCCAGAGCTTCATGCTGGGTACAAAGACTACTTTAAGAAAAAAAAAAAGGATCAAGGAATAGATATTCATCTACAGAGCAACAATACTAGTCTGGGCCTTCACCTGGTGTAGATCTAAAAATATTTAGCCAACTTTTATTTATTCTTTACTTGGATATACACATATGCATATTAAAATGCAGAGATAAGGATGAAGCAGTAAAACTGTATTGATTAAAGAATAAATATATTATTGAGGCGCCTGGGTGGCTGAGTCAGTTAAGTGTCCAACTTCGGCTCAGGTCATGATCTCAGAGTTCATGAGTTCGAGCCCCGCATCGGGCTCTGTGCTGATAGCTCAGAGCCTGGAGCCTGCTTCAGATTCTGTGTTTCCCTCTTTCTGCCCCTCCCTCATTTGCCCTCTGTCTTTCTCTTTCTCAAAAACAAAACAAAACAAAACAAAACAAAACATTAAAAAATTAAAGAATAAATATATTGTTGAAACAAGGTGATAAGTAATAACATATATTCATAATGCTGCTGTTGAGAAACAGATCTATAAAATAGTTGTATTGTCCTTTACTGGCCAATTTTGAATGGAGTTTTTTAACACATATTTTGATCATAAGGAACACAAGAAATCAGAGATAGTCCAAAAAATGTCTTGCTATATTTTGACAACTATAATTTAATTAAGTTTAATTTAGTTTAATTAAGCCTTAATTTAACTTCGTTAAATTAGTAGAACCACAGTTTATATTTGCCTTATCTTTGGTCATTATAGGGTAGCTAAGTTTGCTTATAAAGAATAGCCAAGTTTATTATATAACTGAATATAATGTTTTGGTATCCTTGGAGATCTGCATTAAATCTTAGAAAGGATCCTTTGTTTTCCTAAGTTTGTTATGTTTTACTCAGTATGCCCCAGTATTGTTATATTGTTAAATATTGCTAAATATTGTTATATTTGCTTAGTATGCTCCAATAGCTCCCTCATCACTCTTAGAATAAAATGCAGACTTTCCACCAGAGCCCACAAATCCTTCTTGATATCTCACTGCCTGTTTCTCTGATTTCATCTCTTGTCACTTTCCCCCTCCTTCATTCTGTCTCTAAATTGGATCTCTTGTTGTTCCTTAAACACACCAATACCTGAAATCTTATTATTGTTAAACTGTGTACTGATTGTTTCCTTCAGTAAAATGTAAGTTCTTTTGAGAAGGAACCTTGTCTTGTTCACTGCTTTAAACCTAAAGCTTAGAATAGTGCTCTCAGAATGTAATGTAATAAGCATTCCTTTGACTGATTAACTTACTGAAAGTTATTAGTAAAAAATTAAGAAAATTAGCAAAGACCTCAAAGCCTTACTTAAACAAATACTTAAAACTATCAAGCTGCCTAAGCAATGTTGCTTAAACTGAAGTATTTCTCAAAGAATTTTGCCTTCCAAGAGCTGTGTTTTTGTGAGTGGCTACTCTCTTTAAGATTGAGCAGGTTGTGGTGTTTTCACTCCCTGCTCTGAACAACCTCCAGTCTTCTGAGCTTTATAGCATGGAACAATGAGAGCACTGTAAGCAGCAGGCTACTATAATTGCTCTGATCTTCATCAGTCAATGAGAGTGAACTTCCTGTTCAAAAGTTCCTTCCAGGTAGCAATAGTAGCATTTTAGAGATGCTGAAGTAAGTACTAAAAGCATCAGCTGATATGTTCTTAAGTGGCGAACTCAGAAAAGTGGCAAACTCAAAAAAGTGGCAAACTCAGAGGAGGGAGAAGACTGGTGTTTTTTTGAACAATCTTTATAGATCTGTTTGACTCTATACTTCATGTGTATACATGTTTGATAAAAGTTTAAAAAAAAAAAGGAAAAAAAAAAAGAAAACCATGCCATATTGGAAGTCAGATAGAAGGTGGTTGCAAAGACCTTGAGCAAGTAACCTAGCCCTTTTCTTTGTTTCCTAGCTTGTATATCAAATAATATTAATACTTAACCTCATTGTGTTATTTTGATTAAATGAGGAAATACAGATTTCCTTATTAAAATGAAAAGTTCCAAGTTGTAAATGTTATTTTATCACTTAATGAATGTTATTTTGATTATTTGTATTATTGTTACTGTTAGAAACAATACTTTTTAGCCTATTAGCTGGCTCTTTTATTTAATGAGTTTTTTCTTACCACTTAAGTAGAGACTATAGTTTTTCCCACAGCAAATATACAGAAACACAACTTTAGCATATTTGATTATCAATTCTATTTTGTGCTACTCCCTTATCTTACTAAAATAGAAAAATATGTTTCTTATTACTGAACAGAATTGTGTTTGAAGAATCTGAATGATTTATCATCTCTGGACTTGATTAGGATGGATGAAGATGTTAATTTCAAACCAACTGGTAATTTTTCCATCAGTTAGTAAATTTAACACTTGCTTAAAACTAAATTTTAAAATATGTTCTACTAAAATTTAGATGATGCTAAAATTAAATTGTGATCTCAGTTAAATATCTCATTAAATATCTCGATGATAACAGGGTATCATCATTGTTAGCATGATCTATTTATACTGTATGAGTCCTGTTTATAAAATTAATAGAGCTTCTTTTTGGCAGGCACAGACTTTGTCTTCACTGATTCTGGTAACTTGAGTTGAAATACTCAAATCTTAGGGTCATTTCAAATCTCTTATAACTTGTAGATGCTCTTTTGCCAGTTCTTTGACTCACTTGCTTCATGGCTTCCTTTCTAAGTTAATTTTATCCCTTACCTAGGAAACTTTGATCCTTTCTAATAAGCCAGCAAGTATCAAGTCTTTTCTCAAACATTTCATTTTCTCTGGCAGGGAGAAACCTTTTATTAATTTATAAACATCTAGGATAAGAGGAGCATCTTTAAATGTATCCTACGGGTTAATGTACTAGTTCCCATGGTAACCATAGTCTCTATATCTCACACACTGCTCCCAGATGCTCCCTTTTATGAACCACTGCATCACCTACATTTTGGCTGAACAAATCCATCAGGATCCTAATTGATAAAGTGACTTCTAAGCTGCCCTGGTTACTTCTCTATTCTTGATTCTTAGTTCTTTCTACTCTACCATGTCCTTGATGCCTATATGTCTGATGGGATGTCAAATTCTTCCCTTCTTCAGCAAAACCTGTAGCACATACATAAATGTTAGCCCTTTCCTTGAGAAGCAGTATGCCGTTTTTCTCTTCCCAGCTGTTTTCTTTGTGTGTGTTCACAAGGCTGAAATTCTTTGTAATGCTTTTAACAACCTGTAATTGAAACCAGTAGCTTTTTAAATGAATTTCATTTCATCATTTACTCACCCCCACTCTACCCATCTTGCTACCCCCAACCAACTCAAAGTTCTATTTCAAAACAATTTATTTTCAAACTTCAGTTTAATTACAATTTGCTTTATAATTTTAAGTGGTCCTCTGTTATTTTACAAATCAAATCCAAAATCTAAACTCCTTTACTAGTATTTCCAGGCTCTTCAGGCCTTCATAGTTTATTATTCATCATGGTTTGGCAATAAAAGTAGGCAGTATTTATTTAATGTTAGGCACTCTGCTAAGTACTATATATGTATTACTGCATTTAATCTTCACAAAAAATCTATGACATACGTACTTCTGTTATCCCCACATTACATTAAGAAACTGGTAAAATAACCTGCACATGATCCATGATCACCTACTTAGCAAGTGGTGGAGCAGTGATTTGAAGCAGGTCAGTTTGACCTGAACGCACAGTCACTGTTAAGCCATATCTCTCATTACAGTGTTCTAAAGATAGTCTTTTTTATTTTTCTAAAGATAGTCTTTTTAACTTTACTCCTTTGATAAACAAGTCTTGATTTTTACTGAGGTCATGACAGCTTTATTTTCTTTCTGCCAAGGCATATTAGTTATTTTAAAATCCTGCTCAAGCCCCATTTTCTCTACCAAGCCGTCCCACACTGACCATTCTCTTAGGTTTTAATTTCCTCTGAACTTAAGGTTGTATATATAAACATTATCATTAACTGGATTTTGTCCTCTAGTCTAGCTATTTTGCATGTAGCCATCTCCCTAGTCAACCTATAAATTCCAGACACTGTGTCTTCGAGATTTTTTGGTGTGTCTTTTTACCTGATGCTGTTATAGGTACAGAATACATGTTAAGGAATCTTTGTTAAACTGATGAAAAAGCAGGTTGCTTCAACTGATGGAGTCAATGTTCCTTTTTTCATCTTTTTCCACAGAGGCAGGAAGATTGATGGCTTGGTATTATATTACATTTGAGACAGTGAAGAAATTTTGTACCATCAGTGGAAAAGAGACTTTATTAGATCTGGTAAATTAGTTGTCACTAGAAAATAAATATGTAATGACATAGTATAAAATAATATTGGGGAAACAACTAATTTGCATATCTCTTGCAGCTTAAGATTGAGCAGATAAGAAAGCATTTCTTTTTTTTTTAAATTTTTTAATGTTTATTTATTTTTGAGAGAGAGAGAGAGAGAGAGAGAGAGGAGAGACAGACAGACAGAGCCTGAATGGGGGAAAGGCAGAGAAAGAGGAGACACAGAATCCAAAGCAGGCTCCAGGTTCTGAGCTGTCAGCACAGAGCTGGTTGCGGGGCTTGAACTTGGCGAAGTGTGAGATCATGACCTGAGCCGAAGTTGGATGCTTAACCAACTGAGCCACCAGGCGCCCAAGAAAGCATTTCTAATAGTGCTTATGTCTTCCAACCTTATATACCTTTGATCATTAGATATGGAATATTACTCTTTATAATGTATTTTCAATTGTATTTCTGTATCAGGGCTAAGAAAATTTATATACATAGCCGAAGTATGGATGGAAACTGCCTTTCAATTTATGTGATAATGCCAATTACCTTGGTAGTGGCTACCAAGTATACTTTGTTGAGAAGGATCCAGGATGATATGGCATGATATATTAGGCCAGTCTGCTGTGAATGACGGATAGTGAGGGGCAAGTGTGCTATATACTTGTAATTCTTCCCTAAATCTTTTGCATAAGAATAACAATAATAGTAGAAATAGAATAGTATTGATGATAGACCAGAGAAAAGCAGTGATTGTGGAGAAAATGGGAGTGAAAACAAGGTTATACTGAGATATCAACAGGGGGGACAACTTTGCAGCTATAGCAGTAAATAGTACCATAGTCATGTTGTTGATACCCGACAACTGTATTGGTCCTTTCTCTCTTTACAGGGGACATGAATATGCAATAAGACATTTATTTTTATTCTCAAATTTAACCATTATTTTTTTAAGTTTATTTATTTATTTAGAGAGAGAGAGAGTGCACAAGCAGGGAAGGGGCAGAGAGGGAGAGAGAAAAATCCCAAGCAAGCTCTGTACCATCAGCACAGAGCCAGATACAGGGATCGAACTCAAAAACCGTGAGATCACAACCTGAGCCAAAATCAAGAGTCGGGCTGCTTAACCGACTGAGCCACCCAGGTGCCCCAACCATTAATTTTTATTTAAAATATCTACGTTGATTACTGAGATAAGATTATTATATGAAAAAATGCACAAAATTGATGAAAAATAGAATGCTTGTATTTTATGTAAATATTATTCTTAACTAAGAAGAAATCAAGAATAATATTAAATTCACTTAATATTTAATATTAAACTAATATTAAATTAACTCATCTTAATTTGAGTTCAGTAAGTGTGTAAGAGAATTAGAAGGGATGTGAGTTTCATGTTACAGATATGAGAAACCAAAGTACAAAGAGTGCTTTGCTCAGTCATCTGACAGAACTAGGCTCTATAACACAAATTTTTTAATATCTAAAGTACTCTTTTCATTACAAAATTAGTCTCAATCAGGATAATATTTTGCAAACTACAGAAGGGTGAATAATAATATAATAGTAGTAGAAATGAAAGCTACATTTATTGAGTGCTTACTATGTGGTAGGCATGGGACTGAATATTTTAAATTTTATTTTGTTAATCTTTACAATTTTATTGGCATAGTCCCAGTGTGTAACATAATGTCTAGCATATAACAAGTGTTTGTAAACACTTGTTAATGAATGAATGAATGAGTGAATGAATCCTTTAAAAAGCAAAATATATAAAGTAAATCTTTAATTCTGTTGTGCTAAATGACAAAGCTGTGATGTCCCAAGGCACCATGAAAAATAAGTAAATACTGGGGTGCCTGGGTAGCTCAGTTGGCTAAGTGTCTGACTCTTGATTTCGGCTTAGTTCATAAATCTCACAGTCATGACATTGAGCCCTACGTCAGGCTCTGTGCTGACAGTGTGGAGTCAGCTTGGAATTCTCTCTCTCTCCCTCTCTCTCTGTGGCCCTGCTTGCTCTCTCTCAAAATAAATAAATAAACATTTAAAAAATTAAAAAAAAGAAAAAGAAGTAAATACATAGAGTATGAAAGGAAAGAAGTAAAGAATGGACATAAATGAATGAGCAAATGTGAAATTTTATAGGTCACAATGATAGCCAGCTGCAAGGAATTTGTAGATGTGCAGTTAAGGATAAATGAAAAGAAAACATTGAATACATTGAACAAAGATCCACATCGGGTAACTATCAGGTATGGAAATATGTTTTAAATAACTTTTAAAAGGTTTTATTTAGTTAAAATAAGTAGTAATAAAAGTTTTGCCTTGTGTTTTTATTTACAGATTTCCAATGGAAGGAAGAATTAAAACAAGAGAAATGAAAGTAAATTGGTAAAGATGATTGTTACATGTCTTAAAATACTGACTACAGTTTGTGATTCATATTTCTGAAAGTTTTTTTTTTTTAGTTTTAAGCCTTTAAATTTGTTTTCTTTAATACAAAAAGAACATATTTACATAAAACAAGAATACATATCAGAATATAGATGTGAAATTAATGTCCAAAATCTCTTAGACTTCAGTTAAAATAGATAATTTGTGATTCTTTTTTTAAATCAACAAACGTTTTTTTGAGAGTGTGTTCTGCTGAAGCAAGGTAAATGACAGAAAAGAAGCTGTTTTTCATCATCAGGAGCTTTCAGGTTGGCTGGAATGAGATTCATATATATAAAGATAACAGTATAGAAACACAAGTAATAAATGTGTATTGAATATTAGTGGCATTCTGGGAGAGACAAAGAAGGGGACTTTTAGACATTGGAAAGAGAAAGTCAGCAATGACTTGTGACAATAATGATATGAGGTATAGAATCATCTAGTGTCACAGAGATTAAGGCAGAGAGGTATTTAAGAAGAGATAACTTCAATAAATGATATCAAAAACTATGAGATAATAGTTTGTAAAAGGAAATCATGAAATTTCTTTCCCTCAGCCTTATTCAGGCTCAACTAGGATGCATTCCCATACAAGACTTTGCTTTGACCCAAGATACCTCGAAGATTTTCAGAAATGGCTCACGAATTACAAGATGTATGTTACAGGATTAATGGATTTTTCAGTATTTTTTCCAGTAAACTAGTATACTAGATTTAACATCAGAAAATTTTTTTTAGGGTTGTCAGATTTTGTGGCTGTTCAAGAAAAGAAGTTTGCTGTACTGTTGAACAGTTTGATTTTAGCTAAATGTTTTAGATGTAAACTTTGGGAAAACTCTCTGCATGTATCAAAACAGCTGGAAAAAATTGGTAGGTACCAAATACAGGCAGGCAATTTGTCAATGTCTGCAGTTTATTTTATTTTTTATTGTTAGGAAAATTATTCTGTGGTGTTTATAGACTTTGAGAAAAAATGTGTTTGTAGGCCTAAATAAGTACTGTACTTCTCTTGAAAATCTGATTTTTGTTTCCTCCTTGAAGGATTCTATTTGAAATCAATTGGGAAACCCAATAAAAGTGAATGCTCTTATTTTTAAATTTGTTCTCAAACCAAGAGTGAAATTTTGTTTTAGTGATTGGGTAACTCTGTGTTGCTCTCTCTTCCACTTTTATGATTATTTTGGTTTGATCTCAATGATAAGTTACAGAGCTAGCAATCCTGGCTATTCCTAATACATTACAGAAAATTACGCCATCTAATTATATCTTAACTTTTCCTCTTTTTTTTCAGTAACAGCACAATATTTGTACTTATCTTCATAGAGACTCTGCAGACAAAAGATTGTGCCTAATTATTTCCTATCTATTGAGATCTAACTTGGGTATGAACTGAAAAACTATGGAGTATGTCAGTTACAAAGATTAGGGTATAACTAAAGTCCTCTAGAGTTTTCCAGCTTGGTGCCTTTGACTTTGTGACCCTTACTCTTTCCTAGATACCTAGAACTCTAAGAAGAAGAGAGTTGTTATATTCCATGACTGACAGCTTTGTTAGCTTTATAATTTTACGTGCATCTTGGGGACATTAAAAAATTATATAATGGGTTATTAGGGCTTGTCTCATTATTCCTTAGAACAAAGTTCTCCAGCTATTTTGTGAGGAAGTCCTTTTTTATTTCCTTGAGGTTTGAAATTAGTGGGATGGCAGAGGACTAATTAGTCCTCTGGGGGGGAAATAGAAACTGGGGGGAAATAGGGATTGGCTGGTGAAAGTAAGGTCAAATTAGAGGAAACGTTCCTGACATTAAGGTTCACCTTTCTGTGGAGGTCCTGGCAAACCAAATGCTGCACTCATCTCACAAAGATGAGTTCTAAATTGAGAAGGAGGTTCCATACAACATTAGGAAATGGCAACTTATAGAAAATTTTGAAATTAGATTAAATGATTACTAATAAAATTACTAATGAAAAAGCCAGCCTGTCTGACTTTCTAGAATATTGTCAGTCAGGGATCATTTGCATTCTTTCCCTTCCAAACTGTCAAACACTAATGTATTTTTCATACTTAGTACAGCTGAAGAGAAGGAAGCAAAAATCACCCAGCAAAACTCATATAATAGAAAAGTGAGGGAATCCAAACAAAAAAGCAAATCTAAGTTCTTATTAAGTATCGGGGAAAAAATGAATGCATATTGATTTTCAACAATGTTTATAAAAAATTAAAATTCAGGAAAAGTTTTAAAGGAAAATGAACATGAAGGAATTATTAATACTAGGAGTTGTATCTTACGAATGAATAAGAGAAATTCCCAAGGATAGTTAAGGATCTGGAAAAAGAATAGTGTAATATTCCCACCAGTAATGTATGTGCCTTAGACAACATGGTAATATTTTGGAACTTTGTACTTCTGACAGTATCTCCTATTTGGGGGTTTGGTTAAGTTCATTTATGAGTGTAAGAATTTTAAATTCCAGTTTCTTAAAGCATAAAGAAATAGGGAAGATACAAATATGGAAATGAACTTGATGTACTTGAAGAACAAAATTAAAACCAATGTGACTAGAGAGTTAGTCAGCAAGAGAATGGTAGGAAATTAATTAGAGGGATAGGTAGACTGTGGTCAAGTCAGATAGGTAAGGGATTTTGGCCATGGTAGGAAATTTTCACTTTATTCTAAATGTAATGAAATTTTAGACAGAAGAATAAAGTTATCTGATTTCAGTACAGAAACAGAGAACTCTTTCTAAGATACAAATGTTCAGATGGGGCAGCTGGGTGGCTCAGTCGGTTAAGCATCCCAACTTCGGCTCAGGTCATGATCTCACAGTTGGTGAGTTAGAACCCCACATCGGACTCTGCTGTCAGCATAGAGCCCACTTTGGATCCTCTGTCTCCCTCTGCTCCTTCCTCATTCTCTCTCTCCCTCTCTCCTTCCCTCTCTCTCTCTCTCAAAAATAAACATTAAAAAAATGCTCAGAGAACGATAGCTTTATGAAGCAATATTCCCATCCATGAATCATGTTTTTTTCAAACATGAGTATAACAATAGGAATCTCTTGGTACTTGGTCTGTGGATGACATATGATAAAAATAAGGGTTGAGTCATCATGTGGACTAGAGTTCCTTTTCTATAAAATGAATACATGTTTTATTTTAGTTTGAAAAAATAAATACGTACAATTGAGTAAATGTCACAGCCCAGTTAATCTAACTGAAAACTTAAAAAAAAAAAACTTTAAAAATTAGTTCTTATTCTAGATCTTTTAAAATATTTTTTTTTTTACTATTGTTGAAAACTTAAGTATAGATTTAGTTTAAAATGGATTGTTTAAAAACTGCTATTTGACTAATTTTCCACAGGTATAACATTGTCAAATGCAATGGTAAATGCGGGTTTGACCTCCTTTAAAAAAATAGAAGAAACAGATGCAAGGGAGCTTGAACTGGTATTTAATATTCACTTATTACTAACGTTACGTGAATTTTATCTGAATTTTAAAGCCTACCTTTTATTTATTTTTATGTTATATTATTTTTTTAAATTTACATCCAAATTAGTTAGCATATAGTGCAACAATGATTTCAGGAGTAGATTCCTTAGTGCCTCTTACCCATTAGCCCATTCCCCCCCACACCCCCTCCAGTAACTCTCTGTTTGTTCTCCATATTTATGAGTCTCTTATGTTTTGTCCCCCTCCCTGTTTTATATTATTTTTGTTTCCCTTCTCTTATGTTCATCTGTTTTGTCTCTTGAAGTCCTCATATGAGTGAAGTCATATGATATTTGTCTTTCTCTGACTGACTAATTTCACTTAGCATAATACCCTCCAGTTCCATCCACCTAGTTGCAAATGGCAAGATTTCATTCTTTTTGATTGCCAAGTAATACTCCATTGTATATATATACTACATCTTTATCCATTCATCCATCGATGGACATTTGGGCTCTTTCCATACTTTGGCTATTGTTGATAGTGCTGCTGTAAACATTGGGGTGCATGTGTCCCTTTGAAACAGCACACCTGTATTCCTTGGATAAATATCTAGTAGTGCAGTTACTGGGTCGTAGGGTAGTTCTATTTTTAGTTTTTTGAGGAAACTGCATACTGTTTTCCAGAGTGGCTGTACCAGCTTTCATTCCCATAAAGCCTACCTTTTATATCTTTATTTCTTCTAATCTTTTTTATCTTTATTTCTTCTAAAAAATACTTTCTTTCTTGTGGTCATAAGTTATTTAAAGTTTTGGATAATAAGCATTATTAAAACTATTGACTCTATATTTTACTAAAAGAACTTCTGGTGTTGTGGTGAGAATATAATGATATAAATGTTTTTAGATTTTAAATAGACACCCTCCTTTTGGAACGCAAATAAAAGAAACAGTGATGTATCTACCAAAATATGAACTTGAAGTGGAACAGGTAAATATTTTGGTTTTGTTTGTTTGTTTTTGTTGTTTTTTAGGTATTTTCATTGTCTTTTCAGGAATAAATCTACCTCTAGCTGACTTGGAACTGAATATGAGCAGTAAGGTTATTTTTAACACTTTTTATTCCTATCTTTTTTTTTTTTTTAAGATTGCAAGATATAATGATACCATGGCAGAAATATTAGTGACCATTATATTAAGAAACTTTAAACAGCTACAAACTAAAAGAACAGCGCCAGATTCTCACTATGTTACCTTAATCATAGGTGATGCAGATAATCAACTGGTTTTCAAGCACAAAATTATGTAAGTGTATAATTTCTATTTGATTTTATTTTTAAGTGTATACTATTAAAATAAAAATTCTGAGAAAGTAATAAAATCACTGGCGGATCAATTAAATTACATTTTCCTTACACTGTAGTAGGGTTGTTTCTCCACTTGTCCTTTAAAGAAGTTATTAACTCTGGGTTCGTTGTTAGTACTCAAATGAATAAAGTGTGAAACCTATCACCATGGTTTGAAACAAGCGAATAAATGACCATTAGGGGTGGCTATAGTCCATTGTTGCTGAACTTTCTTACTTTGTTGCTTTTCTCCATTCATGACTTTACTACTCTGATTATCTTTCTCCTACTCCTTTAAGATACATCTTCTATTTCCAAATTAAAATGTAACAACCTACTGTAGCTCCACTGTAGGATCCAGGCAACCGGATCAAATATGTAAAGGAGGTACCTTCATGCTAGTTGTCTAGCATGCCATTCTGTAATTCTTACATCAGCCTTTTTTCTAATACTGTTATTTTCTCCCAGGATGTCATAAGCAAACTCTAAGGATATCAGTTATAGCTATAGCTAATAGTTTTGAGCACTTAGTAGGTTCAGGTATTGAATTATTTAATCTTTGTATAGATAGGTGCTATCATTATCTACATTTAATAGAGAAGGAAATTGAGACTAAGAGAGTTTAATTAATTTGTCCAAGGGCATATAGATAGTTTATAGCAAAGTCTAGATTTGAGCCTAAGCATTCTGAGTCCAGAGGCTGTGTTCCTAATTATATTGATTTACTTATAAGTTCAGGAATGGCATTGACTCTGAAATGGGAAACTCCTCATTGTTGCCAGAGTACTGGAGGATACCATCCTGAAATGTTCTATGCAAGATTCCTATAGGAATTACAGTGTCTGATAGGATATCCCTTTCACTGTTAACTACTCTCCTGCAACTAGCCATGGCACATTTGTAGAGAATATGTCATTATACAAATCTTTGTTCTCTGTGAAAATTAAATCTGATTATAGTCTTGACTATTTAAGGCTGAAATAAGTTCAGTCACAATATTGGTTGCTGGTTTGTGATGTTACTGGATATGAGCTATTTTATATTAATTTTAAAGATACTAAAGTTCTCACAAATTTATGTAACCTGTGTATAGCCATTTAAAAGTGGTAGTGATTTAGGGGCAAGCTCTTGTGTGGTTGACAGCAACTATGTGTTCAGGTGGGCCTGAAATGAGGCAATGCAGTTTGGAATCAGCTGTTTGGTCAATGGTTGTGGTATCTCCATTGACACCCCATTTCTCCCCTCAGAATTTGCAGCAAGTGATTTTCAGTATTGACTTTAGTTTACTATGAGATAGGACTTATCTAAGGGTCAATAATATTATTTCATTTAGTATTTGGATCACTATTTAAATGATAAATTACTCTTTTTCAGGGATTCTGTTTTGCTAAAAGCTGGAAATTGGACTAAAAAGATTGATGTGAGGAGAGCTTTTAAATCTGAAGATCTTAGCATAAATCTAATTAGTTCTGAATATGGTAAGTTCATCGAAGTAATGAACACATGAATGTAAAGCATGTGATAGCATTTAAAAATTATTTCTTTCATGCTGAAACAGAAAAACAATTTAAATGATATTGTGTAAAAATAATTCATTTAAATACTATGAATAATTTTAAGGGAAGTTGCATGTATTTAGAGATATAAAAGGTTAGCGTGGACTAAGATAACAAAATTAAAATTTTATTTGTTCATTTATAGGTATTTTAATTTCCAAGATAAATTTTGAACTTGTAGGAACTTTGATTTTTATTTTTATGATGATAGATGTATAAATTTCATTATATTTTTAATGCCTTTTTTAAAACATTTTTACTTCCTGGACTTGTTGGCTCTTTCATTTCAAAAGGTATAGAAATGGGTGATGAGTATTAAGGAGGGCACTTGTTCTGATGAGCACTATGGGTCATATGTAAGTGTGTAAATTCTACACCTGAAACTAATATTACACTGTACGTTACCTAACTAGAATTTAAATACAAACTTGAAACCAACTCACCAACAAATAACAACAAATAGATGGTCTCATGGCTAGATTTATACAACTTAAATTAGTACTTGTATACTTTTTTCCTTTTTCCAGTTGGACTTGATATACAGCAGAAATTTACAGTCTTTTACTTAGGACCTAAGAGGTTTGGAAATCAAATAATTATGCAAAAAAAATCAGAAACAGAGATTTCCCATTCTAAACATTCAAATAGATCTACTATAACAGGATCCAATAAAGGTAAATAGCTATATTTATTCTTGTTTTGCCTTAAAGCAAAGTTATGGCTAGGGAGGAGTATCAGTGTTACAGTTCTGTTCCATTCAGATGTGGATACTCTGGAATTAGATGTTTAAGCTTCATAATAATTGAGTTAATAATATATAGCAGGAATTCTTTCTTATAATTAATATTTGTCATATTGGAGTGATATTTGTAGCACAAATTATTTGGCTAGTTTTTTGATATACAGTGCCTCTTTTTTATACCCACTATATTGTTATAGCCATTGTTGGGGGAGAGCAAGTGATTTACAAAACTGTAGATTTGATGAGGTAAACCAGATGACAGTAAACTTAAAAATTTTTATTATGGGACATTTCAACTATGCACAAAAGTAAACAGACACGTATAATGAACCTTTATATGCTCATCACCCACCTTAAACAATGATCAACTCATGGCTTATATTGTCTATACCTCCCTTTAGTTTTCCCCTTCTATAGTTTGAAGAAAATCAGGTATCTTATCATATCCTCTGTAAATGTCTTAGTATATATTTGTAAATGGTAAGGATTTAAGAACAATTATCTCATAAGTGCAGCTTCATCATCTTAATACTATCTAGATATACCAGATTGGCTCCTGAATCCTTTTGGTCTGTCCCTAGTACTTTTGAGAGCTTCCTTAATGTGTGGGATGCTATGATATTCCAGACTTATCATGTATATTTCTAGCCCCAAATCTGTAATAAGCCTTTTCTCCAAGGATCCTTGGTTTCTTTTAGTGATAAATACGTTTCCAAGATCACAGTCTGTGGGCTAGAGGAGCTCATTGCTATTATGTGATCTTTATCTCTTGGCTTTTTTTTTTCATGCACAGAATTAGGAAATATGTGATTTTTGTTTGTGTTTAGAGATAAAATACATAAGTAACCCATGCTTAAATGTCTAAGTCAAATTCAGGGCTATAGGGTTTATCCTTAAATGCAATTATTAGTATATCCTTCTTGCCATGCTGAGAAATTTGCTTCTCAGTGACTCCAGAAATGATGGAATGTCACTCATTTTCTTTATTCCACATTATACACACAACAAATAGTCTCAGAATAACAAACCAAACTACCATTCTTAATATAATTGTTAAAAATAGCTTAAAATTTTTGTGGAGATATTTTTGTTCTTAGAATATAACTCACTAGGCATGTATAATCAAATTACTGTGTTTTAAGTTACTTGGAATAGATCTGTATGTGGCTGTGCCACTAACTGGATACATTTTGTTTTGATTTTATTTATTAAAAAAATTTTTTTAATGTTAATTTTTTTGAGAGAGGGAGAAAGTGTGCTCAAGCAGGTTAGGGGCAGAGAGAGGGGGACACAGGATCCAAAGCAGGCTCTGTGCTGACGGCAGTGAGCCTGATGTGGGGCTTGAACCCGGGAACTGTGAGATCATGACCTGAGCCGAAGTTGGATGCTTAACCAACTGAAGTCACTGAGGTGCCCTTGTTTTATTTTATATTTTATGTTTTTAGAATAACTTTTAGGAATTTTCTTTTATAGTAATGTAAAGCATTTACATGGTTCTATAGTTAAATCTATAAAGCAAAAACTGAATGTTGTTAACTGGAGGCATCCAGTTCACTGCTTTGGCACAGTAAGGGGAGCAATTAATAGGTACTGGGAATGTGAGAGCAATGGCTCCTACCAAAGTAACCTAAACAACTATGCTTTCTGAATAGTATTGGTAGTTATGATAAATAGTAACTGCAGAGAGGGGCACCTGGGTGGTTTAGTCAGTTAGGTTTCTGACTTCGGCTCCGGTCATGATCTCACAGTTCATGGGTTCCAGCCCCACACACTGGGCTCTGTGCTGACAGCTCAGAGCCTGGAGCCTGCTTCAGATTCTGTGTCTCCCTCTGTCTCTGCTCTTCTGCTGCTCACACTCTGTCTCTCTCTGTCTCTCAAAACTGAATAAATGTTAAAAAAAATTATTTAAAAAAAAAGCAGAAGTGAATGAAATATAGAATGCAAATGTGCAGCAGAAAAATCAACAAAGCTAAGATTTGGTTCTTTGAAAAGAATAAATTTAAGAAGCCCTTATCAAGACTGATAAAGAAATAAATATGAATTAACAATATTAGGAATGAAAAGGGGGATACCATTACAGGCATCAAAAAGTTAAAGATATTATGAATAAATTTATACCAATAAGTCTGACATAATTTGGGTAAAAATGAATAAATCCTTGTGAAGCAAAACTTACCCCTCACTAAAAATAGAAAATTTGAGTAGTCTGATACTTGTAATGAAATTTAAGCAATTGAAAATCTTTCAACAAAGAAATCCTAAGGGTCAGATGATTTCACTGGTAAATTTCTGCAAACATTTAGGAAAAAATATCAAACTTACCCAAACTTATTCAGAGAATAGAAAAGAAAGAATATTTTCTAATGTTTTAATTTTTTAAAGCAAGTCCAACATGGTCTTTATTTCAAAACCTGGCAAGGACATTAAAAAAAAGGGGGAAATTATTCACCAATCTTTCTCATGGATGTACATCCAAAAGTTCTTAACAAAATATTAGCAAGTTGAATCCAACCATATATTTTAAAAGCATAATATAGCACTATTAAGTATGGCTTATTCCATGTATGCAAGAGTATCTTAGCATTCAAAGATGGATCAGTGTATTTCACTACATTAACTGGCAAAAAACAAAACAGAACAAAACAAAAAACCCCCAACCAACCATGTGGTCTTGACAGAGATCAGAAAAGTTTGACAAAAATTCAGTGCTCATTTTTATTAAAAAATATATACATGTAACAAATGTCATATACAGTAGTGAAATAGTTTAAAATGTTTCCTATTTAGATGGAGAATGATACAAGAGTGTTCTCTATTACAATTTCCATTTAACATTGTGCTAGAAGTTCTGCTCAGTACAGTTATATAATAAAAAAATAAAAATGGCAAGGATTGGGAAGAAATAAATAAGCTGTCATTACTTGAAAGCAACATGATTATGTATCTAGAAAATCCAAAAGACTAGAGACACACTGTTAGAATTAACATGGAAGTTTAGAAATACACTGGATACAGAGTCAATATTTAAAAAACCTGTGCAATAGCATTAAAAAGAATAAATTATTTAAGAATACATTTAATAAAATTAAGATATGAACAGAAACTACAAAACACCATTGAGAGAAGTTAAAAAAGACCTAAATATATGGAAAGATATCCCATGTTCATGGATTGGAAGTCTTAATATTGTTAAGATGGCAACATTTTCCAAATTCACAGATTCAGTGCCATCTCTGTCAAAATCCCAGCTGTGCTTTTGGAAGAAATTCATAAGCTGGTTTTAAAATTCATATGGGAATGTAAGGGTCCAAATTAGCCAATCAGTCTTGAAAAAAAAAAAGAGAACTCATAATTCCTGGTTTCAAAGTTTATTTATGTGTTTTGAGAGAGAAAGCAAGAGAGCACAACCACAGAATGGGCAGAGAGAGAGGGAGAGAGAGAATCCCAACCAGGCTCCACACTGTCGGGACAGAGCCCAACATGGGCTTGAACCCATGAACCATGAGATCATAATGAGCTGAAATTGAGAGTCAGATGCTTAACAGACTAAGCCACCCACACACATTCTTTGTTTTTTAAAGTTTATTTATTTTGAGAGAGAAAGCGAGGGAGCAAAAGCAGCAGAGGGGCAGAGAAAGAGGAAGAGAGAATCGCAAGCAGGCTCCACACTGTCAGCACAGAGCCCACATAATTCCTGATTTCAAAACTTATTACAAAGCTATGGTAATCAAGACAATGTGGGACTGGCATAATAATGGACACAGATTAATGAAATATAATTAAGAGTACAGAAATAAACCCATACATCGGTGGTCAACTGATTTTGGACAAAGATGTCAAACCATTCAAGGGGGAAAGAATAGGCTTTCAACAAATAGGGCTAGGCAACTTGATATTCAATTGCATTAATTATATCGTAATTACTTTATATCATTTACAGTATTACTTCATACCATAAATACTTCATACCATATATAAAAATTAACTCAAAATGGGTGAAAAACCTGAAAGTAAGAGTTAAAATTGTGAAACTCATAGAAGAAAACATAGGTTTGTATCTTCATGACCTTGGATTAGGCAGTGGTTTCTTAGATATGATACATGAAGCTCAAGCCGCTAAAAAGATGAATTGGACTTTATCAAGATTAAAAACATTTTTGCTTCAAATAATACTATCAAAAAAGTGGAAAGCCAATCTAAAGAATGGGAGAAAAATATTTGCAAATTATATCTGATTGCAAATTATGTATAGACTAGTATCTACTATATATACAGAAGTCTTATAACTCAACAATAAAAAAGCAAATAGCCAAATTCAAACAGGTCAAAAGATGTGAATAGGTATTTGTGCAAGGAAGAGCTACAAATGGCTAACACACACATGAAAAATTGCTCAACATCATTAGTCAATATGGAAATGCAAATCACAACCACGGTGTGATACTACTTCCCACCTACTTTAGTCAAAAAGGTGGACAATTAAAAAAAAAAAAAGGCAGACAAAAATAAGTGTTGATGAGGATGTGGAGATATTGAAACCCTCATAACACTGTGAGTGGGAATGTAAACTTGTGCAGCTGCTTTGGAAGACAGTTTGCCAGTTCCTCCAGAAGTTAAACATAGAATTACCATGTGACCCAGCAATTCCTTTTCTGGGTTTATAATTCCGAAAGAATTGAGAACATAGAAAAACTAGTACATGAATGTTATAGCAACATTATTCATAATAGCCAAAAAGTAGAAACAACTGAATGTTCATCAACTGATGAATGGATAAGTAAACTGTATTAGAACTATATAAGGGGATATTCAGCCATAAAAAAGAATAAACTGATGCAAGGATGAATGCTAAAACACTATGCCAATGAGAGAAGCCATTCAAAAAATATCAGATAGTGTTAGATTCCATTTATATGAAAAGTCTAGAATAAATAAATCTATAAAGATAGGAAGCAGATTAGTTGCAGAGGGTGGGGTAGGAAGAAATAAGGAGTAACTACTAATAGGTATGTGATTTTTTTTAAAGTGATAATGTTCTGAACTTAGATACTGATAATGGTATACAACCTTGGGAATATACTAAAAACCTACTGGATTGTACACCTTAAAAGGGTGGATTTATAGTATGAATTATATTTCAACTAAAAAATTTGAAAAATTATTACCATATACCAGCAAACAAAAAAGAGATAGAAATCATAATTTTAAAAATACCATTTATAGCATCAGAAATCAGTTTAAGAAAGACAATTTAGAATTAGAGCTGCACAAAGATAGTATAAACTCAGAGCTGTCAGTTGGCCATCCTTTACCACATGCAGGATCACAGACAGCTGGACTATGGAAGAGAAGACTAAAGTAGAGATACAGAGAGATGCAAAGGTAAAAATGCCAGAGCTGGGTTTCTGATGACTTTCAGTTTCTTGGTTTCAGTCCCTTCTGATGCCTAGCTGAATTGCTGCTTTGGATTCTGTGACGTATCTATGTTCATGTAACACATTTCCCCCACTCACCAGCTGTTTTTATTTAAAATAGCTTGAATTGTTTGTTACTTACAATGTAGTGAGAAGTTGGAATGTTTACTATACTTCCTGCTAGCTTGAGCCTTTTTAAAAAAATTTTTTTATTTATTTTTGAGAGAGAGAGAGACAGGTCATGAGCGGGGGAGGAGCAGAGAGAGAAGGAGACACAGAATCCAAAGCAGGCTCCAGGCTCTGAACTGTCAACATAGAGCCCAACTCGGGGCTCAGACTCACAAACTGTGAGATCATGACCTGACCTGAAGTCGGATGCTTAACCGACTGAGCCACCCAGGTGCCCCAAGCATGAGCCTTTTATGAGGGCAAAAGTTCCCCACATATTTAGAACAATCCTGTGGAAAACAGATAAAAGATGCTTCCTATCATACAAATAATGTTTTATTACACACACTCACTTACACATGCACCCTTCACATACACATACACATAACCATCCCAAATCTTATGAACATTCCAATTATAGTAAACCCTTGATTTGTGCACATAATTCTTTCTGGAAACATGCTTGTAATCCCAAGTACTTGTATATCAAAGCAAATTTCCCCATAAGAAATAATGGAAACTCAGATGATTCATCCCACCACCCAAAAATAGTCATATAAAAATGATTACAATGCTATAATATAATACAAAATAATAAAGAAAATACAAAATATAAAGAAAAATAAACAACCTGCACTTAACCTCTGAAAACCTTCATGGCTGGTGTGAGGGAGGAGAGAGAGGAAGGTTTTTGTGTAGGATGACTTTCACTGTCACTAATGAAATCATTGCTGTCTATTGGCTCAATGGAATCTTTTTCTTTTCCTGCAATTTTAACAAGGAACCTATCCAATGACACTTACTTTTGCCTCCTTCTGAGGAGGAAATGTGACATTGTGTTGTCGTTAAACAGATTCATTGCTCGCACTGATACAACCTTAGGGGGTGCTTTTCTGTAAAATTTTGTACTGCTTACCACATTTTACACATCTCTCTAGTCTCATTTTAAGTGAGGGATTCTCTGCCTTTTTCTCCTCCCTCTTTGCAGATGAGATGCACATGTAGACCCTCTTATAAAATCTTGGAATTTCGGCCACTTGCATACCTCATTTGTACTTCTCGATGATTTCCTACAACTGTAATCATCTCCTTCTCACTGCCTTTCTTTTCAACCTTTATCTGCATGGGGGCCATTGTATACGCTCACACAGATGTTGACTACAGTACAGTATTAACAAATCACTGATTCCTGCCAAACAGTGCACCTGAGACTGAGCATCTGAGCATGGGAGATGATCACCCACAATCCCGCAGAGAGAGAAAGAGAGAACCATTGGCTCAGTTGTGATCATGCGACATTCAGTGTCACGTACTACTCATATTGCAAGACATTGCTCATTTATCAAGTTAAAATTTATTAGAAATCTTTGCTTGTCTTGTGGAACACTCGCAGAACAAGTTACAGTCAAAGGTTCTACTGCATATAAAAATAGAAGTATGCACCTTAATTTACATAATATAGTTAAAAATTATTTTCCTGCTTCCTGTAAGTCTTTGAAAGCATTCTTTTCTTTTTTTTTTTTTTTTTTAAGATAAAGTGGGTATTTATTTGTACTTAAACCTATAAACCACCAGCCAGACTGGCCCTATTATCATGATACATTAAAATATAAAACAGCTTTCTACAAATACTGGTTATAATGAACAGGTTAGGAGTTGGGGCAGAGAAAATCAGTGACACACATTATAACTTAACCCTCCACCATTAACAACTGAGGTTGTTAACAAGCCTCACAATCTCAGAAAATACAAATAATCCTTCATCACATGTCTCTGTATTTTTACTTTCTATTCTTGAGGTTAAATTCTGGAGCCTAAAGATATCCGAATTAGTATTATATCTAGTTATCTATAGCCAGAAACATCTTTTAGCATGTTGTCCATAGCAGCCAAAGCTATGGAATCCTCTTTGATTAGACTCCAACCGTACTCCCTTGATTGACAGAATAAGCATAACGAAAAACAGTATCAAGGCAGAGATACTGGACCCTAAAAGACAAATCCTAGGAGAAGTAATATAGCCACCACCCAAATGGAGATTGGCTAATATACTCATCCTCTCGCATCTTCAGGCTGTAGGTTCAGAGGTATTTGGGAATAAATCTATTATTTGCTGAACATTAAAATACTTAGTGGTTTGCTGTATTACACTATGGCTTTCCTGAGCAGTTTCTAAGATGGACTACAAATTGCTGACAGAATTTTGCTAGAACTGGATCTGGGGCTGCAAGGATTCCTCTCCACAGTCATGCAGCTGGTTGTTCCAGGCCTGGTCATTCCAGGCTTGGGGGCACCATGCCTGACTGTTTCAGGAATGGTTGCTCCACGACTGGCCGTTCCAGGTCTGGTTGCTCCATATTGGAAGGTTTCCAGAAGTGTTCATCAGGTATCCCTGGTGATAGGAATAGAAGCCTGGGTATTCTGGAGTTGCAGAGCTGTTCTGAATCACACTGTTATTATTATCTGGACAGTTGTTTTTCTGCCACCTCTTACATTTCATTCTCTGGTTCTGGAACCAGATCTTAACCTGCTTATAGCTAAGGTTCACAATGTTGGAAAGTTCTTGCATCTGCTGGAGATTGAGATATTTCTGTCTCTGAAATCTATCATTGAGTACATATAGCTGGGTCTGAGAGAAGATGGTTCTTATCTTCTGTTTCTTGCCCTGACCTGGATCTTCCTTCTTCACCGTGATCTCTGCAAAAGTGGGTAGCACTTTTACTCTGGGACTGGTGGAAGAACCTGGGTTGTCCTGAATAAGCAGATCCATGGAGGAAGGAAGAAGGGAGACAATCTCCGGGGGAGGGGGTGAGGGAGGGTCTCAGCAGATGACATTTGCAAGGATGCATAATTTTCTTCAGGCCCATAAATCTCAGGCATTGGAGAAGACTCCCTAGAATTGGGGGCTTCGGGGCAAGGCAGGCATTGGGGCTGAACTGGATCCACGCTCATATTGCTGAGCTGAGGGTAGAGAAGAAAAAAAAGAGGGAGATACAGGCTTATGTATCTAGATGGAAGAACTTAAAGAAATCTGAAGATCTCCAGATATGAGAGTATCAGGAAAGACAGGATGAAGTGGCATCACCACTGAAGTAGCCAAGCGCCACCCAACCCAATTTAGCAAAAAACCCAAAAGCATTCTTTTAGCAGTAGTTTCTCATATATAGTTACAGTCCAATAGATAACTCTTTTGTTAAAGGAAAAATAATTTTGCTATTTTTAAGATATAGCAATGTGAAAAATACACTTTTTGGTTTTAAAAAGTTTTAAATATTTTCAGGTCAATTCTTTTTTTTAAATGCTTATTTAGAGAGAGTGTGTGTGTGCATGCAAGCATGCACTTGTGTGGGAGTGGGAGAGGGGTAATGGGAGAGGGAGAGAGAGAGAACCCCAAGCAGGCTCCAGACCCATTGCAGAGCAGAACCCGACTCAGGGCTCAATCTCACAACCAGGAGATCTTGACCTGATCACAATCCACAGTTGGATGCTTAAGCGACTAAGCCACCTAGGCGCCCCAGGTCAATTCTTAATATACGAGGTTTAAGCATTTAAACTTCTTCTTCTTTAAATAGATTCATAATAAGAAGTATGGACTTTGTTTAATTTGAAGAAAATTGATTTGACACTAATAAATTCATTTGCATTTACTATGCCATTCTGAGTTGAAAATTTAATATATTTGAAAAATGCAAGGATAAAACAAATGCCTGAGCACTGAAAGTATGCAGATTTAAATGCTAGTCAAAATGCATTTAGTTGTTCTTTATACCTTTTGGTGTATAAATACATTAAATTGCAAAACCAAGGACTCCAATTCATAGTGTTAACCTTTTCCTGATAAATAACAAGATGATAGTATAAGATTTGACAAAAAATTAAGAGGAGATGTTCTCATTTAAAAAGTGAAGTCATAAAGTACATAAATCTGCTTAGCATAAATCAGAAACTGCAAAAGTCAAAGTAATATTCTTTTAGAAATACTAACTTCAGTAGCTTAGGCACAGACCACTTATTAAATTTATAATTAGGATGTGAAGCTAAGTGCATCAGGGATTATGTGCCTACTATTATCAGTTTTCCTTAAGATTTTTTTTTCAAGCAACTAACCCTTGCCCCACCAACCCTTATTGATCTCTTAAAGTCATTTTATTTTATTTTCTAACTTTTTTAAAAACTTTTATTTATTATTCAGAGACAGAGACAGAGCATGAGCATGGAAGGGGCAGAGAGAGAGGGAGACACAGAGTCAGAAGCAGGCTCCAGGCTCTGAACTATCAGCACAGAGCCCAACGCAGGGCTCAAACCCATGAACTGTGAGATAATGACCTGAGCGGAAGTTGGATGCTTAACCGACAGCCACCCAGGCGCCCTGTCTTAAAGTCATTTTAAATATTTTCCTTAAATACTGTTCTAGTTGACATTAATAAATTTATGTTTTAAATAAATTTATTTTACTTTACTTAGAATTAGAGGTTTAAAAACATGTAAATTCATATGTGACAAATCTGTGAAAATGTATGTATTTCAGATTATTATAGTGATGGAGTTATGGGTCTCTTTAAATTATACCTGAGTACAGCATAGGTCAGTTTTCTTTGAGAACCTAATTAATTTTTCCAATTATCAATCTCTGTAAGCTTAAGTTTATATTTGCTAACAAGACAAATTCAGACAATTCTCAGGATATGGGAGGTGGGGTGGGGATGGGGGAGCACTTACAGTTTCTAAGTACCATTTCTAACAGAAATAAAGTTTTTCTCCCTTAGATAATTAACATCCATGTGCTAATATTCTATAAAGAAATTTGTATACAGTCCTTATTCCTGACAAGATTTGCCAACTCTGCCTTGAATTTTTTGGGATTCTCCAGAATCTCTAAAATTCAGCTCCCAAATGGTGGTTTTTAACCACTGGGAGTAAATATGTGTAGTCATTTTGCACCATCTTGTGGTGACATTTAGAAATACATCTATTAGGAGTCCTTGGATTAAGAGACGAAAGCAGTTCCTTATCCCTTATTGCAAAACAACAAGCTATAAGGCACTTCCTCTTACTTTTCCCATCTCCAGCTCCTTCTATTCCTAAAAAAAATTTTTGTTAACATTTATTCATCTTTGAGAGAGACAGAGCATGAGCAAGGGAGGGGCAGAGAGAGGGAGACACAATCAGAAGCAGGCTCCAGGCTCTGAGCTGTCAGCACAGAGCCCCGATGTGGGGCTTGAACTCATGAACTATGAGATCATGACCTGAGCTGAAGTCGGACGCTCAACTGACTGAGCCACCCAGGTGCCCCTTCTTCTGTTTCTTTACTAAATAAATTAAATGCATTATTTGGGGAAGAACTAAGGTAGCTAGTATATAACTAGGGAGGCAGATTGGTTGAGAGATAAGGCTCTGGAATTAAACTACCTTAGTTAGAATCTCAGATTTGATATTTATTATCTGGGTAGTCTTGAACATATTACTTAATCTATGTATGAACTACTTTTCTCATCTGTGAAATGGAGATATAATAGGACTGCCTTATAGGCAGATAACTAAAGATGAGACATTTGAGGAAAATCTGGAGTATATGAAAGAAAGCCCAAAATAAGTAAACCAAAAATGGATAAAAGAACAGGATAATTCAGGAATGTAATAAAACATCATATGAACAAATTAGTAACATCAGAGAAATTAAAGATTTAATTGCAAACATGAAACAGAATAGGATGCCATGGGGAGGGAGGGAGAACAATTAGAAAATAACAGTGAACACAGGGAAGTAAACCAGAAGATAAAGTCAGTATGATCTAAATGAAAGCAAAAAGATGAGACAGAAAGTGTAGGAGATAAAGGGAAATATAAGAGTCTGATAGCTGACTAATAACTGTTCCAGAAAGAACGAACAAATCAGAAATAATTTATGAAAATTTCCTACACTTGGAGATATAAATCTGCAGATCAAAAAGGCTTACTCAGTGCTAGTTAGGATAAATGAAAGAATATCTACGAAGGGGGAATAATTGCAACATTTTAGAACATCATGGATAAATCATAAATACTTCCAGGGAACAAAAATTGAAATTTTATTAATCTTTATCAGCAGCACTGGATGGTAGAAAATTTAATAGACTTAAAAATCCAGGGGGAAATGATTTTCAACCCTGTGTTCTATACCCAGCCAAACTAGTAAGTGTGAATCCTTAATACATTCAAGGATTTGGAATGTTTAACTCATAAACATCTTTTCCAAAGCAGTTGCTTGACGATGAGCACAAGCAGTTAACCAAGCAGTTAACCAAGAAAGAAAAAGTCAAAGAGGGGTGCCTGGGTAGCTCAGTCAGTTAAGCGTCCAACTCTTGATCTCGGCTCAGGTCATGATCTCATGTCTTGTGGGTTCGAGCCCTGCATCGGGCTCTGCCCTGATGGCATGGACCTTGCTTGAGATTCTCTCTCTCCTTCTCTCTGCCCCTCACCTGCTTTTGCTCTCTCTCTCTCTCTCTCTCTCTCTCTCTCAAAATAAACTTAAAAAAAAGTTAAAGAGTCCAAGAATATTGGATTCAGTCAAGAAGCTAAATGAAAGGAAGTTCCTGGATGACAACTATAGGACAGGCCTAGATTGCATTAGGAGGAAGATATAAGGCTCAAGGAAGGAGGTATCTATGAGGGGGAGAATAAATGGCTGGTGTTTCCATGTATTTGTCTTTGTCTTTAAAATATCAAATACACTTAAAAAAAAAAACTTTAGCTATTGCTAGACTAAAAGAAAGGCAGTAAAACTTGAGAGAAAACAATGTGCTGCTTAAGAAAGAAAAGCATTTCACTTGGTTCTGTATTAAAAATATTTTTACTTTCTGTATAGCTCTTAAATCAGTCCATTCTGACTCTACTACTACCACCACTCTAGATTGAGTTACCATCATTTTTTTTTTCCTTTTGCCTAGACTCCTATGGTAGCCTTTTTTCAAAATGCAGATTCAATTGTGTCCCTTCCTAGGTTGAAGCTTTGTAGTAACTCCCCATAGGTCTTAGAATAAAAGATCCAAATCATTAACATCCCTACAAGGTTCCATACTGGGACGTGTTCGGTCAGTTCCTAAGCAGCAGTAGGGTGGCAGCCGCTAGGTAATCTCACCCCACCTCCATAGAATTGCCTGGTAAGGACATAAGAAACCTAAATGGATCTAGGTAGTGTATTATTTACATAGACATCAAAACAAGATCATAATGTTCTCAAGTGCTTACATTCCTAACCCCACAGGATAACACTGAACTGGAAGGACCAGATGACAGAAATGGTGGTTTGCTTTATTTTTGAGACATCAACCATAGGCTGCACCTGTACCTTGCAAGACGCAAGGTTGAAAGTCCAGTGCCTTAGTGGAACCAGAGGTGGACGGGAAACTGCTTCATGGCAGTCTCATGAAGATATGGAGCCTCTTGCAAGCTAAGGAGGCAGATGAGAAATGGTTTTTAACACCTCCTTACAAGACTGCCTATCTAGAAATATCCCAAAGAGGATCAGAAGGCATTCTGAAAATGATTGAGTCTTACCTATGTGGCCTATGTGGAGACCTGGAATTGCCAGGGTACCATGGTAGAACCATTCTCCTACAAATATAGCCTGACCTTTCTCCACTAATCTCATTTTGTGTACTCTCTCTTAGATGCTAAGCATCAGCCACACTGACCTTTCAATTTTTATGATATGCCATGCTTTCCCTTGTCATAGGGCTTTTGCATATGCCATCCTCTCTGCCTGAAGTACTCTTTCTCCTACCTCTGCCTTCTTAACTCCCATTCTTTTTTTTAATCCTCAACGCAGTTGTTGCTTCTTAGGAAAGCCTTCCAAGACATCCCCTAACCAGAACAGTGCCTCCTGTCGTCATATAGCATTGTGTCCCTCTCCTTCATAGCACTCTGAACAATTTTAATTTTATAGTTACTTGTATAATCTTTAAGTAATGATAGTAAAGATAGTACATACTCTAATACATTAGTTTATCACTTAATTTAAAAATGCTTTCAGAGGCGCCTGGGTGGCTCAGTCAGTTAAGTGGCTGACTTCAGCTCAGGTCATTATCTCATGGTTCATGAGTTCGAGCCCCACATTGGGCTCTATGCTGACAGCCCAGAGCTTGGAGTCTGCTTCTGATTGTGTTTGTCTCTCTCTGCTTCTTCCCAACTCGCGCTTGCGCTCTCTCTCAAAAAAATGAATAAACGTTTAAGGGGCGCCTGGGTGGCTCGGTCGGTTGAGGGTCTGACTTTGGCTCAGGTCATGAACTCGCAGTTTGTGAGTTCAAGCCCTGCGTCGGGCTCTGTGCTGACAGCTCAGAGCCTGGAGCCTGCTTCCTCTCTCTCTGCCCCTCCCCCACTCATGCTGTGTGTGTGTGTGTCTCTCTCTCTCTCTCTCTATCAAAAATAAACAAACATTAAAAAAATTTTTTTAATGAATAAACATTTAAAAACTTAAAATGCTTTCATATACTTAATTTCATTTTATCTTTTTATCTCTGAGATGAACAAAACAGGTATTATTTTTAATCTGTTTTTTATAGATAAGAGCCTATATTAAGACTCATGTTTTCTATTTATTTATTTATTTATTTATTTATTTGTATATTTATTTATTTAAAAGTAGGCCACACCCAACATGAGGCTTGAACTAATGACCCTGAGATTGTAAGTTGCATGCTCTACTGACTGAACTTGTCACACACACCCCAAACTCATGTTTTCTTACTTTAGTTTAGGGTACCCTGTACTTCACCACTGTGTTTTTTGTGTAAATACATTTCGTGTAAGGCAGCATGCTGTGAGCCAGAGGGACAAAGAAAATGCTGGAGGGGCTCAAAAGGAGGGAGAAATCACTTCAGATGGAGTGATAAGGATAGATCATGATAAAAGTGCCATTTAAGTTGGCCTTGAAAGTTGATAAACCTCTGATGGATGAAGAAGTGAGGGGCTTCTAAGACGAGGTAATATCAAAGGTACAATCATAGAAAGTCTTGAGACTGTTTGAATAATGGCAAGCGAATGTGTTCTGATGAATTAGGGTTAATATGGGTGCCAGAAAGGGAGGCTAGAATTACATTGTGGAAGACTTTAAATATGGAATTAATTTTGTTGGCAGCAGGAAGTAACTAACATTTCTAAGTGGGCAAATGATCTGATCAGAGTTGAACTTTAGGAGGACTAATTAAACAACAGCGTGGAGAATAAATTGTAGCTTGGTAGGACTAGACAAGGAGACCAGGTGACTGAGAGATGAAATTATGAAGGGGGGAGGGGGGGCAAAACTTCTAACCAGTAAGCCATGGCATATCTTGCAGAATATAATATTGAAACCTTTCAACCAAAGACCACTGGGAATACACGTATACTTGAGGAAAGTTGATTAAGTATTTTTAAACTTGCTATAGCAAAAGAGCACAGCTGTGGCAGAGCTGTGGGTTATCTCAGGGAGTTGAGAGGAGCTTATTTATAGGATTTCAGCTTGTGCTGGTGATTCTTGGGAGAGTTTAGGGAGAGCAGAGGTCAATTGTACATTGGATATTTTTAAAAAGTGGAGTTGGATATTTTGGTATCTTATCTTAGAGATGGGAGGATTAAGGAAATAGTAGTCATTTGTGTTAGCCAGAAGAGGGGGATGTTTAGTTATTTTTGTGGTTCGTGAGTGTCCTTGCCTCTAGTTTCAGAAATAATTACACAGTAGTTTTTATCTCTGTCTTTACCACAGTCACAGAATGGTCTTATCTGAGTATTGTTTATATTCTGCCAAAGTTGATTGTATTCAGTTGGGAGCACTATGGTCCAGCTGTCAGCTTGCAGTTTCATTACTTTATCACTACCCAATACATTGATCTGCTGGCCCTTAAGGCATCTAACCAGTTCCCTCTTGTGGTGAGTAGACTCATCCATGTAGTCCAGAATGCTATACAGATGTTATCGTTATCCAGATATGCCATGTCTTGAAAATGAGCAACAGCGTTGAAAATTAAGAGTAAAGGACCAAAAAATGATTGTAAAGGTTTTCAAAATTCTTCACTATCTTCAACATTTCTAGTTAAAATCTGTGCTCCAGCAAAAATAAACTTATTTCTATTTCTACAGTATGTGGTTTGCCCTCTTTGGGTATTATGCCCTCTATGTGAACATGTTCCCCTGGTCCCCTTCTCATGTCCAGATCCTATCTATCAATTCAGATGTCTGTCCCTTCCCCCATGTTACTAAGATCAAGAAAAAACCTACTTAAAATATTATGAAGAATAAATTATGTATTTGGATATACTTAGCTCAGTGGGTCAAGCAGGCAGCAATCTCTTTTCTTTATGAATTCATATAGCAAATTTCTTATACCCCTAAAACACTTATTTCAATGTTTATTAAATACGTATGGTGTCCTCCCTACTAGAAACTATCACTGATGCCATTAAAATAAAACGACGTTTGCTTCTTTCCAGGTTCTTCTTAAGTGTAAGTATAAAGCAGCAGAGAAGTTTAAAAACTCCACCCTCATTCTTACCTCATTCAAGATAAGAGTTACTGATATTCTGTGGTATTTGGCTCTATTTATGTCAGGGAGGTTAAGAGAAGCTTATAGGTGGGTCGATGCTCCTTGCAAAAAGCTGGGATTGGGCAAATAGCCCAACAGGGACTAGGTGTTATCAGAAATACCATTTTAAAATATTAAATGGGTTGGGGCGCCTGGGTGGCGCAGTCGGTTAAGCGTCCGACTTCAGCCAGGTCACGATCTCGCGGTCCGTGAGTTCGAGCCCCGCGTCAGGCTCTGGGCTGATGGCTCGGAGCCTGGAGCCTGTTTCCGATTCTGTGTCTCCCTCTCTCTCTGCCCCTCCCCCGTTCATGCTCTGTCTCTCTCTGTCCCAAAAATAAATTAAAAAATGTTGGAAAAAAAAAAAAAATTTAAAATATTAAATGGGTTAACACTTGAGGAAGTGTAAAATCATAATCTTTTTGTACTGTCTGAAAGGAAATAAATTCTAGTAAAAAACAGGTTTTTTTCTTATATAAATTTAGGAATGACTGCTTGCAAAAAACCTGGGAACCGAGAATGTAATCATCACTGTAAAAATAAACATACATGTGGACATGACTGCTGTGAGTTCCATAAAAGATGTTTATTTCAGGTTTTAAAAATTGAAAGGTCTTTGAATAGTAATAACAGCCTAATTATCTATGTATGATATTTATATCATGCAGTTTATAGTTCAAATGATTTTCTTTCATGAAAAAAATTAGATTAGAAATTATAAAGAAATTTGGCTTTACATGAACACTACCTAAAGTTTAACCTAAAGGATCTAGAATTTCTTCTCATAGGTAAAACTGGAGTTGCACAAAAGTCAGTAATGAAAGAGTCAACAATCTCTTCATATTTATCTGATTTAAGAAACAGGAATGCTGTTTCATCACTTCCTCCAGTTAAACGTCTCAAGGTTAGTTTTAATAACATTTATCCCTTGCTCTGTAATTTAATACATATGAATATTCCTTTATATTCTGTATATCAATTAGGTAGGTATCAGCAGTGTACTTTAGTTACTTCGGGGCTGTATTTTCAAAATACTTCTTCTGAAGGAAAATATAGTTCTTAATAATTAATCTGTAAATCTACTTTTGGAACACAGTTCTACATAGTCCCTTATTAGTGTTTTTGTTGTTGTTAACCAGCAATTGAAACTAGAGACACTTACCCTTTCCTGTGTTCTCTTTGTGTTGAAACTGGTGTGGAAAGTCTGAAGTTGATTTTGATTCATGTACTTGGATGAGTACTGAGCAAGAGCCTGCTTTCCAAGTCATGAAAGAATGGTAGCTTATACAATTGATAGGCTAGTCAGTAGCAGACTTATTCTAAGCCTGCATCATCATATCCAGGGCAAAATAATTGATCAGCCCCAGAAGAGAGGCAAGAAAATAGCAGAATGTCTGTTTCTTCTGTTTCTCTTCTCTTTAACAAGAATGAAGATTTTAAGTCATGAGGCTTAAACAAGGGGAATATTGGGAAACAGGGAGTGACATGCAGTTTGAAACAGCTACCACCTTCTCTGAGATTATAATTTTTTAGTAGCCCAAGCTTTTCCTCCCTCCCTTCCTCCCTCCCTTTCTTCCATCTTTCCTTCCTCTTTCCTTCTCCATTCCATATTATTCCTTCTTTCTTTCCATATTCATTTTTTTAAGTTGATTTATTGTTTTTAGTAATATGTACATCTAGCATGGGGCTCAAACTCACAACCCTGAGATCAAGGGTCTCACACTCTTCCAACTAAGCCAGCCAAGTGCCCCCCTTCCATATTCATTGAGCACCAAGAATATGCCAAGGACTGTTATAGATGCTAACATACTGCTGTGAAAAAGACAGCTTTAGTCCCAATCCTCATAGAGCTTATAGCTGAGTAAAGGATATAGATAGCTAAATAGGCTTTTTCAATGTAGTGTGATGGATGATTCTATGATAGAAATTTAAGATAACTTGAATTTGGATAGAAAGTGTACTCATTCCACATTTGATAGGCCAGGAAAGTATTCCAAACAAACATGACTGAGACTTGAAGCCAAGTATGGAGAGGGAGGCACTATAGTGGTGGTGGAGAGGGATAAAAAAGTATTCCAGACAGAAAATGTGCAGTGGGCCAGAGCTAAGAAAGAGCCAGAGGAGATCTTTTAAAACACTGAAGTTATACAGTACGTCTGGAGTTCAGTTACACGTTGGGGAGTGGAGAGATGAGGGTGAAAAGGCTGAAGAGGTAAGTAAGAGCTGGATAATGAAGGCCTTTTTGCTATTTTAAGGATTTGGACTTTATCCTGAAAGTATTGGGAAACCACTAAAGGGCTTAAAGCAGTGACATTACCAGAATTGCATTTTATAAATTCACTCCGGATGCAATGTAGAGAATGGATTAGAGGATGATAGAAAAGGAACATAAAGACTCATTAGATAGGTTTTGCAGTAATCTAGGCAAGATTGGCCTACTCTAATGTAATGGCAGTAGCAGTGGAGAGTAGTGGCTAGGTTTAAAATATTTCTCAGAGATAGAATCAACTACCCTGGTACTTAATTGCTTATGAGGGGTGACGTAGAAGGATCAAGATGATGACCAGCTTTCTGGGTTGAGCAGCTAGGAACAAAGTGAGGCTTCATTAGGGTAGGAATTCCAAAGGAAAAAACAAGTTTAGAGAAGTAGATATACATTAATTTCAATCTGGTAAATACTGAATTTAGAAACCTGCAAGATGTCTAGGTAAAGATGTTCCACAGACAGTTGAATATAACAGAAAACCAGGAGAAGGAGCTGAGTAGAAATACATATTTGAAAGTCATTCACATGTAGATGATAATTGAAGCCAGGGAAGTAAGTGAGGTGTTTGAAAATGTGTAGAGGGAGAAGAGAAGGCCTAGTAAAGAACCATGAAGAAATACCTACGTTTAAGAAGTGCCTGAGAAGGAGATTTGATTTGAAAACTAGCCTGAATTTCTTATAATTCTGGCAGGAATTTTGCTGTTTGGCTTGTTAAAAAGTGTTGCTATGAAATTGATAGTTGAATTTTTTTTCATTAATAGATGCAAATGAATAAATCTCAAAGTGTGGATCTTAAAGAATTTGGTTTTACTCCAAAACCTTCTCTTTCCAGCGTATCAAGGTATAAATATAATGTTAATATCCAAGGTAGAATAGTCCTTATAAATTCTTTGCTTCTCCAAATAATCATGTGTTCAGAGAAAGGTGAACACTGGCTACATTCAAATCACAGTAATCATGTAGTTCCGTAATGAAGTAATGGCATCATAAGAGTTTGGTTATCTAAATTTATTTAGAACTCTGTAGTTATAGAATATTTTAACATTCATTGAATCATCTCTTTCGCAGGAAACTACCCATCCTATATGTCATGCCCTCAGGCTTTTTCTGCCTTCTAAACAGGAGACAAAAGTATATTTTAGAGAAATCAGGTTGCTGTACAAAGTCTAATCTTTTCCATTTAGGGGCCCACTCTATATTAATAACACTTCAGATTTATAAAATAATTTACAATTTAAAAATTGCACATTGTGCATTATCTCTTTTGACCTTAACAACAACCTAGCTCATAAAATGAGGTATTTCTATCCCATCTCATAGATAAAATAATCGAAACTCATATTCCTGGTTTTAAGAAGACCCTAGATGATAACTCAGCATTCTTTTCCTATATCATGATGCCTAGAAGGCAATCATATATGTCATTTCCCTTACAGATAAGTGTATTCTATATTCAGGGATGACATTTAATATACTTAACAAACAGTACAGAACAGCCACTGACCAATCAGAACAGATGCCAACACTACTTCAAGATATCCTAGCTTTTGTTATCTAATTGAAAGTAGCATTAGCAATAGATTTTTAAGGCTATACACAGATAGCAGATATCTACATATTTGGGACATGTAAAGATGACTAAGTGTCTTGCTTCCATTAAACACCTATTTTTTTACCCTTTACTACTCAGGCTAATGCAGTCTATCATAAAAGTGTTGATTTTAATTTTAATTGTTGATCTAATTTTGATTTAAGTGTTGACTTAATTTTAATATTTAATATTTTTATGGCTTTATCTTTATAAAGGTCAGAGTGTTTAAATACACCTGAATTGTCTATAATGGAGCAGAGGGATCAGCATGAAATCTGTGCCAAAGTTCAACAAGAACCATCTGAATATCAAGACAAAGGTAAATTACCATTGATACTGCCTTGAAAGAGAAAATTATTTATTATTACTTCAGAATGACAATGTTATTGAAAAACCAGCATCTGAAATTACTATGATTAACTTGGCAACATTTTTCTCTTGGGTTATTGAACCAGTTTCAAATTCTTAGGTCTGTTATTTCAGATGGTCTTGCTATATTTGTCACAGATTCTTAAAAAATCTCTGCCCTACATAGCATTGACTATTTTTATTTAAAGATAATATGAGGAAAAGCTGAGAAAATAAGGGATCTCAAGATACACAAAGTGTTAAAATGCTGAACTATTACTTTTATATGTCTTTAGAATTATTTAAAATAATTTTATGTTTATAAAATTAGTCCAGTTTTACAAAATATCTGTGTGACCTTGGGAAAATTATTTAACCCCTTTAGGTCTTAGTCTTATCTTTTAAATTAGGGGATTAAATTAGGTGTCCTTTAATATCTCTCCAGTTTCTAAACCTATGATTCTTACAACTTCCATGATAATAAGAGAATATAACCTAGTTTGTGGAATATAGCTTGTATGTAGTCTAGATTTGCTTTTCATCTGTGTCAGTCATTAAATTCTTTTTCAACATTGAGATTGGTTTATCAATACTCTGGATCCTGATATTAATAGCATCCTTTGTTTGGGTCATGCCACTAATAGCCAGTCTGTTAAAATGTGTGAGAAATAATCCTGGCTATAGAGTTGTTTGTTTGAGTTGCTGTATATAGAAATGGTAAACTTGGGGTTTCCCACAAATAATTTCATGTGTGTGACCTTAGCATCTGTTGACACTCTTTCTTTCATGCTGTCACTTAATGCTTCCTCTGGCCATAATTTAAGATCTTAAGTAGGCAAGGGCTGGCGTACCAATCACCTCTTATGACATGGCAGTCATTAGGCCCAAATAAGAACAAGAAAAGTCCCCTAATCTCACTTAGAGTATCAGAGCATTTATCCAACTTCCTCAAAGCCTGAATATCATTACAACAGGGAGAGAAGGTATGAGATTGTCAACTCTTATTTTTATGTCCCTTCAACCTATAGCCCTCTAACTTACTCCTTGTTCTGCTGCTCTGTTCCCTGCATTTCTGCTTACTTTAATTATCCCTCTTTACTTACATATCCCTCTGTTTACTTTCATGCTGTCTTTACATAGTTTCCCTACTTTGATTTCTTTCCCACCCCCATTCCAAATCCAGTTTATATTATGATATTAAAGTCTCATTAGATATCATTGATAATTGTATCCCTGTTTTACTGAATGGGCCACTTTTTTTTTTTTTAATAGAAGAAGCTGTGTAGTATAGTACTTAAATTCACAGGATCTATAATAATCTGTCTAGTGGTGCCTAACTGAATCAGTTGGTAGAGTATGCGAGTCTTGATCTCAGGGTTTTGAGTTCGAGACCCACATTGGGCTTAGAAATTACTAAAAAATAAATGCTTAGAATAATCTGTCTAGGTTCAAATTCTAGGTCTGCCATTTATTAGTTGTGTCACATTTCATAATAAATCTAACCACTTTATCTCAATTCCCTCATCTGCTTATGTTTTAGGGATTTTACAATTAAATGAGATAATGTACACAAAGCTCTTAGCATAGTATCTGGTACTGTTATTAATAGCAATTGAGTATATTCATTATTCCTTTCACATATTAGTTTTGCATGGCAAAACATACTTTATATGTATTCAAATATTGCTCTTGAGAATGTTTTAAGAAAAACATGCCAATTTTTGTCATCCTAATTCCATTTTCAAGAAAGGAAAAAGAAAAATGTCAGAAACTATATGAGAAAGCATGTTGAATCATAAAATTTAAATTGTAAGGGACCTTTGTGTAATTTTTCATTTTATAATGAAAGAAACCAAGACTCTGAGAGATTAAATTACTTGCCTAAAATCACATATCTAATTAATGGCAGGACCAGAAATAGATTCTATATCTCTTGATTCCCAGTCCAATGCCATTTCTATAAAATGAAATTGACTTTTAGTTGTCAGTGGAGAATTGAAAATTGAATCTATATGAACTCTTTCAACTTTCCACTGTACAACTATATATTCTCTATTTCTGCATCCATCCTTAACTCTGTCTTAAAAGAAGAATTATCTTTTATTCTATTCAAGGCTTATCTCTCCAGCTGTAGTTTTAATCTTTCCAATCCTGCCTCCCCTTAGGGAGGGCCTTAGGAGACCAGTATCCATTTCCTCTTTCCCATATTGTCCATCTCTCTTCCTTATTTCTTTCTCTTCAACATATAAATATGCTCATGTCTCTTCCTTCTTCAGCTCCCTGTTCTCATCTAGCTACTCCTGACCGTTTTGGTGGTAAGTGGCGGAAATGCTACTCAAAGTGACTTAATCACAAAAAAAGAAGACCACTCATGTAAACTTGTAAATCCAGACATGCATCTGGCTTTAATCTTGCTAGATCCAGGCACTATGATTTTAGTCATGCTTCTAGTTTTCTCTCAATCTTTTAGATATGCCTGTTACTACTTGGCTTTATTTTTTTCAATAGTCTTTCTCACATGACAGGTCACCCCTAACTCACATCTTCCCAGTTTAACAGACTTGGTAGAAAAACAGTCTTCCTCTTTTAGCTTTGGTAAACCAGAGTTCATTCTAACTGGCCTCAGCTGAGTCTTGTATTTCTCTCTTGATCAATTCCTACAGCCTGGGGATTGGGTCATATGTTCCCCCGCTGTAGCCCTAGGGACCAGGGTACCGTGAAAGACATCCTCACCAGGATCACATGGAATGGGTGGAGGCAGTTTCCCCAAAGGATGAAAAAGATACTCCTATTAAAAGAAGCGAAAAGGGGCATGTGGATGGCTCAGTTGGTTAAGCATCCAACTCTTGACTTTGGCTCAGGTCATGATCTCACAGCTTGTGAGTTTGAGCCCCATGTCAGGCTCTATGCTTACAGCCTGCACGGAGCCTGCTTGGGATTCTCTTTCCCTCTCTCTCTCTGCCCCTTCTTGCATCTCTCTCAAAATAAATAAACTTAAAAAAAATTTTTTTTAAGGGAAAGCATGTCAGGCAGACAAAAAAACAGAATCACCAGAGTCTTTATATACTTTAATGTCTTGCTTTCCACATCAAAACAAAAATTCTTCAAAAGGCAATTTATACTCACTGTGCTCATTTCCTTACCTCCTAGTCACTTTTCATTCACCAAAATTTGGATCCTCCATCACTCCTTTGAAACTGGTTTCATTTAGACCATTTAGTGATCTTCTAAGTTCTGAATTCAGTGAACTCTTTTCAATTTTTATTTTCTTTGACCTTTGTATTTGACACATTTGGTCTTTCCTTCCTTTTGGAAATCTCTTCTTTGGTTTTAATTAAGCCATTCTGCTTTTCCTACTACTTCTTGAATTGCTTGGGCTTTTCTTCCTTTTGATATTAGAAAAGATTCTTTCTTGCTTCTTTATTCTTCTTGCTTTGTAAACTTTTCTTATTCACTGCCATTCAAGTCCATGTCTACAATTACTAACTATATTTAGATGATTTCTACATCTGCATCTGTATCTTTCTGTCTAGCCCCTGACCCATCTATACAATCACCTTCCTGGACATATCCACCTAAAAGTTAACATATCAGCCTCTGAACTCTTTCTGTCTTCTCTGTACCTCACACTGCTCCTTTTCTTTTCTCCTTAGGTTGGTGAATGAATTCTCTTCTTTTCTAAGCTGCTAAAGGCAGAAAAAGAGTCATCCTAAGTATCTTACCTTACATGCAAGTAATCGCCATGTCCTATTTATTTTGTCTCCTAAACATCTCTCATATCTGTTCTTCTTCTCTCTCCCTTCTGCTGATACTCTAGCTTAGACATTCAATGTCTTATCCATTATAATATGTCTTACTTTTCTCTTTGCTTTCAGTCTCATTATCATTCCATCTGTACCTATTCCGAATGATCTAACAGGCATCTCCCATCACGTAAACCTCTTGCTAAAATATCTTCAGTAGTTATCCATTGCCTATATGGAAAAAAAAAAAATGAATTCCTTAACATTGAAGTTAAGCATCAACATAATTTGGCACTTAAATGCTTGTGCGGTCTCAATGAGCCCTTTTCTTCTACTTTGTGCTCTAGAAATCCTGAAAACGTAGTTTACCAAACATTCTCTGGTCTCCCATACTGCTGTGTCTTTCACATGTTGCTCTCCCCTCACAGAGTATCTTGCCTTCCCCTCTTGCCCATTTTTCCAGGCACCACTCTATCAAGCTCAAATTCCAACATTAACTTCTAAGCATTTTACCCTCTTAGAGGTGTCCCCTCTGACTTCGTTATAGGTTTAAGTCCTGTTTCCTTTGCATTCTCATTGCACTTTGTGCCTACTTCTGTTTTTAGTATGTATTATATTGTGTATGTATATCAATGAACAGAAGTAGAAAAATGTGAACTGGAGTTGTAGAACAGTTGAGAGATAATGTAAGATTTGGCTAGGTGAAGAAAAGTGTAGAGGATATTTAAAAGTGAAGGAAACTCAGTGCGCTGGAGCAAACTTGTGCTGGCTTGTGAGAGATGATTATTCTTGGGAACCGTTCAGCCATTATTAAAAGTTTAATTATATAAAATTTCAATTAAATAAGTTATACTAAAAACAAAGACTGTATTCAGAACTAATATTCTACCATATATTACTGTTTTCTGTGTTCTTGAGATTATTACCTCTATATTTGTATCTGTATGGTGGAAATACTATATTATGGGGTGCTACTATGCATTTCTTTTCAACTTTACTTTTAGAGATATTACATTGGACACTTGAAATTAATCATAATGGGAGTATTTATACCATAGAAATCAGCAAACACTACAAATTAGGACTTGATTTATTGTTTTGTTTAGATTTATGAGTGATGGATAAAATGTTAATAGTGCAGATTAGAGGCACCTAGGTGGCTCAGTTGGTTGAGTGTCCACCTTTGGCTCAGCTTCTGATCTCATGGTATGTGAGTGTGAGCTCCACATTGGGCTCATTGCTGTCAGCGCAGAGCCCGCTTTGGATCCTCTGTCCCCCGCCCCCCTCCCCCACCCCTTTTCCACTCATGCTCTCTCAAAAATAAACATTAAAAAAAATCATGCAGATTAAATTTAATAGTATGTTGTGTACATAGCTATTACATTGAGAATACCATGAAAAATTGAAGGAATATTGTAGTATTTGAAAACCATTGTCTAATTTAGCGAAGAAGTTGCCTAAGTCAGTGAATGAATGAGTAAAGTCCCAACCTCTGTCTTTGTTATTTTACTTTCATCTTAGTTGCTAAAGTCAACAAGAATGTTAAATAGCATTTATGTGAGAACTGTATTCATTTGTTAATTGTAATGATAGGTTGGCTATAGATGTAAGAGTTTGGCAAAACTCAATGAAAACATTCAGTGAAAATCAGATATATGGAATTTATAATTATGCATGTTATATATTTTATTATTATTTTTAAATCATGTGCTACATATCTTTTACCTATAATAAATACATATAATAAACACATGTATGTATATAAATGCATACATGTTTTGAGAAGCAATTTATTAAACATTTATTAGCACAATTACTTTGGAAAACTGCAAGAGTTAAAGGCATTTATTCCCTACAACAATCTTATGAAAAAGGTACTTTTATAATTCCCATTTTGCAGAGGAGAAATGAAGCTCAGAGACTTTAAATTAGTTGTTTAAGATTATACAATGAGAGAAGTGGAATTTTTCACCCAGGTAGTCTGGTTCTAAGCCCAGGCTATAAATAATAGATAACACTGAGGATTTTTTAGCAGGAGAAAATTAAGATCTATTTTGGATAAATATATTTCATAACAATATTCAAAATTCACCTGTAGGGAAAAGAGCTGGGGGGAGGAATACCATTTTAGAAATTATTCATTTTTAGAGTATGGGTATTCTCATCTAGAAATTAATAGGGAAAATTAATTCTGTCTGAAAGAATCTATTGAAAATTCAATTTAGTGCAACTATCAATATATGTACTACAGTAAATAGAATTGGTTGAAAACAATATTCAACAATAATGCTTGACCCAATACTTTTGAAAACTACTGTCCAAACCTCAGTTTAGTAGTTGAAAGATGTGTTTGATATATCAATAGAAAATGATGTTAATGGTTTAAAAAGTACCTATACTCTTTTATACATGCACATGACAGATTTTTCTAGATGGAACTCTTCTACAACTTCAAATGAGAAAGCCCCTCAAACAGTACTGTTCAACAGACATCTTAATGCATCTGGAAACCAGAATTTGACAGATGCGGATAAAAGTAATTCTCCATTCTCAGAAGTTCCGAATGTGAACTTTGAATTGGGAGATGAAGTTTGGGATGATTTTGATGATGAGAACTTAATAGAAGTTACTGATTTTTCAGCCGGTACTGAGAAGACAAATACATCAGGTAAAATTGTATCTTAGCATGAAATAATTTCATGAGAAATTCTTTGAGTATTTTTCAGTTCAGTTTCTGGGACTCATTTTCTTTGTCTTGTTTATGTGCTTGCTTAACTAGCTTTGGTTTGTTAAGATTATGATTTTTAGCGAAACTGAAAAAGTAACCCTTCCATAAATTGCATTTCCTCCTCTAAGGACAGAGGTCAAGGTTTTCCATGATAATGGTGCAGCACATGAGCTTTTTCTATTCTATTGCTCCCCTATATTGTTAAAAACGCTATTCAAATTCAGATTATTTATTGAATTTTCCCTTATAAAACACACTATCCAGCTCTCAATTCTGTGATCACACATAATCTGCTAATGTTTGTGAAGGACAAAAAATACTCCATTTTTAAAAGTATTCATCTGTTAGCCAGGAAAATGAAAGACACCTTTTATTTCTAGCAGACATAACTGATTTTTTTTCAGGTATAAGTAAACAAAATTAGGAAAAAATTAATTTCTTCTGTATTGGATATTGTATTTAAATCGTATACAACCCCAAAATAATGGGACTGAATTTTCTGAATTACTGACAGATTCACTCTATCTCACTAAAACAGAAAATGAAAATCTTGGTAAGTATATGGGAAGACAGCAAAATGGAGATACTGATGGATGACAGAAGGAAATCAGTCCTTCAGAACTATAGTTGCCTCTTAATGTATCCCACCCCAGTGCTCTTTAAAAAAAAAAATCTTCTTAAGGGAAGCAATTAGAAGTCAAAATATTATTGTTTTAGGGCTCTAAGAATTGCCTAAAGAGCTATTATTCCTTCCAGAAGGAATAGGATTTGACCACGTTCACAAAATAGGTCCGGAGAATATATGATGTGGAGTTAGTAGGCACAATTTCCTGTATCGCTGTACAACTACTAGTCCCTACCTCAAAATTAATAGTCATGTGTATTGCAATTTAAGAGGCAATTTGTACTGATTCTTTGAGGTAGCTTAATCCTGTGAGGGCATAGCTTTGACACTGGAAAAATCAGTCTCAATAAATGTCATGTATATAGCACTTTAAATGAACTTAGCTACATGCAGACCATTGAAAATATTGAATGAAATTCAAACTGATCATTTACATGAGTTAAGTAAGTAAGTAAAAGTGGTTTGGGACCTTTTAGTATAGTGACTAATAAGCTAACCCGTGTGTTTATAGTTTTACTCCCTTAGCTTTGCTCCCTTATTTCTCTATGCAAATTAAATGTGATTAGTGAGAAGTATTCATTCCTTCTTTAATCAGATCATATCTGTTGGAGACAGCCCTTGTAGAACTTCTGAAAAGATCCATTCTTCTGTTTCCTGACAGTTTACTTCAAAATGTTATCTCTTTACATAGGATTTAGAAACACTTTGAGTTCAAGTATCCAGGGAAGTAAGCTATCCCTTCAAGAGTCAAAGAGCAAATTCCAAGGAGAAATGTCAAAAAGGCAAGTTTTGGAATTTTGGTTTGAAATACTTTACAAGTGTATATCCTCCTGACATATAATTGGAGAATGGGGATCAAATCATTAGATGTCAGAGAAGCTATAAGGTATTAGCTAACCTGAACCTTCTTACTCTTAGAGCTGTGTTTCTCAAAGATCTATTGACAGACCAACTACTTCAAAAGTATTGAAATATATTAAAAGTGCACATTCCTAAAAAAACAAAACAAAACAAAACAAAAAAACAAAACACATTCCTGGGTCCCACACTAGACTTACTATATCATGATCTCTAGGGCCGGTGCACAGGAATTTTCACTTCTCAAAAGACTTGAAAAGTAAATAGTAGGAATTTGACAGGTAGAAAAGAGGAAGATAAGGCATTCCAGATAGAAGAAGCATGTGTGAAGGGATACGGCTTGAAAAGGCATCTCATGCTCAAGGGTCAATAAAGTGTTGTCTGTATGGTCACAGCATTGAGGCTGAGAGTGCTGAGGTCTGATTGTAAAGAGCCTCAAATGCCATATTTATATAACTTTACCATATCCAGTAGGTCAGGGCTCACAAACTGAAACCACCTTCAAGATGTAGTGGGCCAAGGCCAACCACAGAGTGTCCCATCTAAAAGGCACAACTGTAGAGATATCACAATTACAGATTTCAAGGTATACTACAAAGCTGGGGCACCTGGCTGGCTCAGTCTGTAGAGCATACAACTCTTGATCTTGGGTTTGTAAGTTTGAGCCCCACATTGGGTGTAGAGATTACTTAAAACTAAAATCTTAAATGAGGCACCTGGGTGGCTCAGTTGGTTAAGCGCCCGAATTTGGCTTAGGTCATGATCTCACACTCTGTGAGTTCGAGCCCTGCGTTGGGCTCTGTGCTGACAGCTCAGAGCCTGGAGCCTGCTTCATGTTCTGTGTTTCTCTCTCCCTCTCTCTCTCTCTCTCTCTCTCTGTCTCTCAAAAATAAATAAACATTAAAAAAATTTTTTTAATAATAAAATCTTAAAAAAAGATACACTACAAAAAATATTAATCAAAATGGTATGGTACTGGCAAAAAAATAGACACAACCACTTTTTTTTTTTTTTTTTTTTAAATTTTTTTTTTTTTTTTTCAACGTTTTTTTATTTTATTTTTGGGACAGAGAGAGACAGAGCATGAACGGGGGAGGGGCAGAGAGAGGGAGACACAGAATCGGAAACAGGCTCCAGGCTCCGAGCCATCAGCCCAGATGCCTGACGCGGGGCTCGAACTCACAGACCGCGAGATCGTGACCTGGCTGAAGTCGGACGCTTAACCGACTGCGCCACCCAGGCGCCCCACAACCACTTTTTTATACCATATACAAAATAAACTCAAAATGGATTAAAGCCCTAAGTATAAGACTTGAAACCATAAAACTCCTAAAAAAAATACACAGGCAATAATCTCTTTGACATCAATTTTAGCAATATATTTATGGGTATATTTCCTCAGGCAAGGGAAACAAAAACAAAAATAAACTATTGGGACTAGGCCAAAATAAAAAGCTTTTGCACAGCAAAGGAAACCATGAGCAAAACAAAAAGGCAACCTACTAAATGGGAGAAGATATTTGCAAATAATATATCCAATAAGGGGCTAATATCCAAAATATATAAACACTTTTACAACTCACACCAAAAAACCAATTTGATTTAAAAAACAGGCAGAGGGCCTGAATAGACATTTTTCCAAAGAAGACGTACAGATGGCTGACAGACGCATGGAAAGATGCTCAACATCACTAATTATCAGGAAAATGCAAATCAAAACCATGTGATATTACTTCACACCAGTTAGAATGGGTGATATCAAAAAGACAAGAAATAATAAGTGAGGAGGTAGAGAAAAGGGAACACTTGTGCACTGTTGGTGGGAATATAAATTGGTGCAACTACTGTGGAAAACAGTATGGAGGTTCCTCAAAAATTAGAAATACAACTATGGTAATACCACTGCTGGGTATTTACCCAGAGAAAAAAAACACTAATTCAAAAAGAAAATGCACCCCTGTGTTTATTGCAGCAGCATTTACAATAGCCAACATATGGAAGCAGCCCAAGTTGTGGGTATCGATGAATGGCTAAAGAAGATATGAGATATTTATATATTTGTATCTATATAATATTACTCATCCATAAAGAAGAATGAGATCTTTCCATTTACAACAACATAGATGGACCGAGAGGGTGTTATGCTAAATGAAATAAGTCAGATCATGTGATTTCACTTAGATGTGAAATCTACAAAAACAAAGCAAATGAACAAACACACACAAAAACAAGACTCTTAAATACAGAGAACAAACTGATGGTTGTGTGGCGGTGAATGACAAAATAGATAAAGGGGATTAAGATGTACAAGATTTCCACTGGTAAAATAAATAAGTCACAGAGATGAAAAGTACAGCACGGGGAATATAGTCAATAATATTCTAATGACATTGTATGGTGACAGATGGTAATACACTTACTGTGGCGAGCACTGAGTAATGTATAAAATTGATGAATCAGTAAGTTATATGCCTGAATTTAATATAACATTGTATGTCAATTATATTTCAATAATAAAAAGTAAAATAAATAAAAGGAGCAACCACTACTCAGGTCCAGCCAGTTGTTGCTGTGCAAGAAGTAAGTATCTAGTGTTGTCAAATATTCTGATTTTCAAAAAAAGCTAGGTGTCTAAAATTCGGTGTGACATCTCCTGACTTAAATTTTGAAAACTAATTTTTAAAAATGTGATATAATCTATAGCAACCCCCACTCCAGGTATAGTCTAGTTTTTAGTCTCCATAGTAAGCAGTAGGAAGCCTTCCAAGATACTTACGCACAGGATAAACAATTTGATGAGACAAAATTATTTGTAGATGAGATATAGGTATATGATATAATATAGATAGATAGATAGATAGATAGATAGATAGATAGATAGATAGATTGAATTGTAGAAGGTGGGACCATGAGAAGCATGGTGGCCAGCACAAAAGACAGGTTATGGTAAGGCCTAAACTAGAGCAGAGGTGATGGGAACTGAGAGGTAGTTAGATTTTTGAAACATTTCATAGATAGCACATACTACAGTAGTTGAGGAAGAGGGAAAAAATACATGGCAAGTGAGTACACAAAGATGTTAATCTGAGAATATAAGGCACACAGACATTTGTAAAAGTAAATAGTAATTTTAAAAATGTTCAATTTTGGGGAACCTGACTGACTCAGTCAGTCAGTAGAGCATGAGACTTGTGATCTTAGAGTTGTGAGTTCAAGTCCCACATTGGGTGTGGAGCCTACTTTAAAACAACTTGAAGTATTTTTGCAGAAATGCGAAGTGCATCTGGATAGTGGACTTGGCAAGAAGTCATGGAGAGTAATTATAGCCACAACCAAAACTTTCCCCAAAAGAAATACTGACAACTTTTTATTCAGGGTCTAATTTACTTAAGGATTATTTATTTCTCCTAGTTTAAAAAAATACGAAATTTGTGGTGTCTCTTGGTATTTTTCTCTTATTTAGTCATTTTACTTATCAACATCATAGAATCATAGATTTCAGAGAATTCCAGAGCTGAAGTGTGCTTAATTTAAGCATCATTTAGTTTCTCCACTGCAAGATACTTGAATCACCATCCAACGCCATTGCCATAGGTATTCATGACATCTCTACTAAAACAGCTCTAGTGACCAGGAGCTCATTCACTTCAACATGCCTGATCCGTGTTTGGATCTCTCAGACCATTCAATAGCTTTTAAGAATATTTGTCTAAAATTTGTCTTCTTACTATTTCCATTCATTGGTTCTAACTCTGAGTCATACAAAATAAATGGATTAGAAGCATCAAAGTAGAACAAAGCTGTGGGTGTAGAGAAGCAAAAAATAGGTAGAAAGTAGGAAGATAACAAAGCACGTAGACAGTTTAGTGAGCCATACTTTTAGAAGCTATAAATAATTTGGGGAGAGTTTAAAAGTGATGAACAGAAAATAAGTGGATTTAAAAGGGAATCCTTATCAAGTAGCCTCTAAAGAAAAAATTGTGCCATAAGCTGGAACTAGAAAGAAGGCCTGTGGGACCTGAGGATTTGGGGTGGGAAGGAATCATGCTTTTCCTTTTGTACCCTTTTTGACTATTTTAATTCCTTGCTTTTGATCAAAAACAAAAAGATTCAATCCTATCAATACATGTACTTCTCTACTACCTGTATCCACTGCTTATTACTCTTTTTTTTTCTTTATATGAAATTTATTGTCAAATTGGTTTCCATACAACACCTGGTGCTCATCCCAACAGGTGCCCTCCTCAGTACCCCTCACCCACCCTCCCCTCCCTCCCATCCCCCATCAACCCTCAGTTTGTTCTCAGTTTTTAAGAGTCTCTTATGTTTTGGCTCCCTCCCTCTCTCTCTCTTTTTTTTTTTTTTTTTGGTGGGAATGCAAATTGGTCTTTATTACTCTTTACATGACTATCATATTTTAGCCTTTGAGTGTCATCTTAAATTGTCACCTCCTCAGACATGCATTCATGACTACCTTTTTAAAGTGGGTTTATGTCTTCACACTTTTTCTTGTAATATTACTCAATTAATTTCCTTCATATAACTTCAGGATCTATAATTATGTGTATTTATTGTTTACTCATTGTCTGCTCCTCTACTAGATGATAACTCCCTCAGGATTTGTTTACCTCTTCATACCTAGCTCCTAGTACAATATCTAGCATATGGTAGTGAATAATAAATGTTTTTTAATGAATAAATTTAATACAGAAGATTGAAGGTGAATCCTAGTGTAGTTTTAGATTGGAAGATAAATAAAGGTGTCTACCTACAGTGAGACCAGAGCAGGGAAAGAAGATTAAAAGTTGAGCCAGGTGAGATTTAGAAAAGATTTACAGACTGCTAGGTAATAGAAAATTAAGCATGAGACCCAATTTTAAGGAAAATTACTGAATGATTACTTCTGTAGCCTTTTAAAAATAGTATTTTTATCTAATTTGAAATATATATAGATTGGGGGACACCTAGATGGCTCAGTCAGTTAAGCGTCCAACTCTTGATTTCTGCTCAGGTCATGATTTCATAGTCGTGAGATCAAGCCTTCTGTCCAGCCCTGCCCTGAGCATGGAACCTGCTTAAGATTCTCTCTCTCCCTCTCCCTCTGCCCCTCCCCTGCTTGTGCTCACACTCTTCCTCTTTCTCAAAAAAAAAAAACAAAAAAAAATTAAAAAAATATGTATAAAGTGTTATTTTGTCTAAAGGAAAGGAGATAACACCAGATTTTCCATGAGTCTAAGAAACAGCATCTTTTTTTTTTGTAATAAATATGAAAGACTATAATCATCTTCCCCAAAGAATCACTATTGATCTAATTAAGATGGTTTGTTTCTCTTATTCCCATATTTTACAAATAATTAATTTTGATTTTTAGTGTTGTTTCATCACATGAGAAGCCAGATATTTATTTATCAGATTCTCCTGTGTTCAAGTTTGATGCATCCTCCATGACAAAATTGCCTCCACAAGCTGGAAATGCAGATATTGTAAGAAGCACTTCATTGTTTTTCTTTTAAATTCTGCCTGAAGAGTTAAACTTTCAGTGATTGCCTTTTTTTCTGTTTTCCTCAAAATATAGGTCTGTTTACAAGAAAGAAAACAGCAGAGTCTGTCACCAGAGATTGAAAAGCTGTGCTTTACTCACTCTAAAAAAATACCAAATTCTTCACATTTTATTGAGAAAGTGGATTTCTTTATTAGCAACAATGAATGTAAAAAGGAAATTGATTTCAGGTAAGAATTCTTTAAAGTCTTTCAAGACTATACCAATAAAAACTTTCTGTGAAGAAATTCAGCATTCCTTTTTCCTTGGTTTATTTTAAAGATAACCTAAACATTTTATTTACTTAAAGACATTGAAAAGTTATACCCCTGGTGACCTAAACCCTTAAGACAATTAATAATTTTAAGTATGTCAGTTTTTGAGAATATATGTTTGATACTTTTAATTAAAATATATTTTGTTGCTAAACTTTTTTTTTAAGGATTTGAACACAACATGTTGATAATGTAAAGTGTAAAATTACTGAAATCCAAATGAGATTTGCTAGTTTTTCAAAAGTTCAAGTTGTATTTTAGCCATGGAGCTTTTTCACAATTGTACAGGTTCGATGAAAAGTCATATTAAGTCAAATTAGTGCCCCCATGACTGGTCACTTCTATGGCTAACTATAGCAATTTCTCTATCTCTCTTTAATAGTCAAGGTTTACAGACTTGTTCACATATTGATTAAATATTACTTTTTTAAATGCTTAAAGAAATACCTAAGATGTTTGATCCCTACTTCTCACAGTTTATGAAATCTGATTTCCCCCCAACAGACTTCTTAAGGTTATGCATATTGAAGTTCATTTGATATATTACCTCTCAGCAATCTATATATATTTCTATATTTGCTTTTCCCCCCAGTAGGTATCATCCCGATGATGAAGCTGAGGAAATAAAGTCTTTTCTGGGAATATTTGATGGTATTTTCTAAAACAAACCAAAAAATTTTATCTTATATTAATAAGACAAAGTATAAAGACATCCAGTTATAAAGCAAGCATTTTATTTTTTAAAGGTAGTTCATAATTGTTCAGTTTTTTTTTTCTCTTGGATTTGATCAGTTCTGTTGACTGATTTGCAACAAAATATTTGGACAGATTCATTTTCCTATTGTAACTTCATGAAAAGCACTCTCACAGTGGGTTTGTTTCAGTAAGCTGAAAATTAAGTTGCTCTTAGCAATTATTTGGTTATTAAATACATCTTGACTGGATTTTGACAGGAACTAATTAAAAAATTGTTCTTCAAAAACAAAAAACAAAAAAAAATTATTCTTAATTTTCTCAACAAGAAGAAAGGTAGTCTATGAAAAGAAATGATGCTAGGTTACTGAATCTGTTTATTGTATGGGTTATTCACCAATACTGTTTTGTTTTACTAAATATTTTTAAGAATCTGTGGCTGTCTGAACCTGTTGTTATATAATTTCAAATAATAATAAATGAAACATTAATCAACATAGATTGTTTTCCTTTAGCTTGTTTTCCAGTATGGTGAATCCTAAAACTTTGTTACGTTGACCTTTAGCAAACACTATTTCATGTTATTTTCCCATGAATTTTCTCTCAAATTTATTGATATTTATTGATAAGTAGTGTATAGGCAGTCTAAGAAGTGTTTTTTATTCTATTTATTTATAGATACAGGTGAAGTTGAAGTCCACTTAAGAAATTTTAGGAATTTAGGGGCATCTGAGTGGTTTAGTTGGTTAAGTGTCCGACTCTTGATTTCAGCTCAAATCATGACCTCACAGTTAATGAGTTCAAGCTCTACATTGTGCTCTGCACTGACAGCACAGAACCTGCTTAGGATTCTCTCTCTCTCTCTCTCTCTCTCTCTCTGCCCCTCCCCCTCTCAAGCTCGCTCACTCTCACTCTCTCTCAAAATAAATAAATAAATAAATAAATAAATAAATAAATAAATAAAATAAATTTTAGGAATTTTTCTTTAAGCATAAAAGCCTTAGAGATGAGAAAAGTAGAGAAGAGAAACTTCCAGATGAGATTGTTGTTATTATCATTGGTAAACATTTATGAAGCATCATATATTAAGCATAGAGAAAAAGCTTAAAACAAAACTAAGAAGCTTTATTACCATGTTGAAAAATAAGAGCAACCAGTTCCTTTATTTTAGTCATCTTTACAATTGGCATGTTTCTGCATCTGAATCAATCATGCTACAACCTTTAAAGGTTATTAAACACCATTAAAATGAAAAATTGGTGCACTGCAATCTGCTCATCTTGCATACATAGACTATGACACTAAAGAAATAGCAATTTAATTCGAGACTTATTATGATCTGCTAAGCAAAAGCACTCTGCTTGATACTGCAAAGGAAGCAAATGATGAAAATACTGTTTTTGCTCTCATGGAGCCTACTTTACATTCTGGGAGAGAAACTAAGACATATAGTAATGCAATAATAAAATACAGAATACATTAGAGCAGTGGTTCTCAAGCTTCAGGGTACATTGCAGTCATCTAGAGGGCTTGTTTGGAAACAGAATGCAGGGAACCATACGCAGAGTTTCTGACTCAGTAAGTCTGGGCTGGGACCTGAGAATGTGCATTTCTAACAAATGCCCAAATAAATGCTGATGTTGCTGGTCCAAGGATTGCACCTTGAGAAACACTGCAATAGAGGTTTAAAGAGCTCTGGGAGTTCATAGGAGAGAGAACATAATCCTGACCATAGAGTCGGGGAAGCCTTTATACAGGAGTTAAATTTTTTTTTAATTTTTTTTAATGTTTATTTATTTTTGACAGAGAGAGAGAGACAGAGCATGAGCGGGGGAGGGGCAGAGAGAGAGGGAGACACAGAATCCGAAGCAGGCTCCAGGCTCTGAGCTGTCAGCACAGAGCCTGACACGGGGCTCGAACTCACAGACCGTGAGATCATAACCTGAGCCGAAGTCGGAAGCTCAACCAACTGAGCCACTCAGGCGCCCCTATACAGGAGTTAAAATTTGAGCTGAGCTTTAAAAGATGAAAATGATCTTGATGAACAAACACATGAGAGAAGAACATTCTGGCAGAGGAAACAGCTTGAGCAAAGCTCCTAGGGAGGAAAATATCTATTTGGGGAATAATGAATAGATAATATTAAACATAGGTTAGTGTTGTAGGAGGTGTTTGAAATGTATCTTAAGGCCAGACTGTGGAAGACTTTAAATGCTAAGAAACCTGAGCTTTATTCAGCAGACAAATGTTTCCCAAACTTGCCTGATCATAAGAAACATATGGATAATATATTAAATATAAAAATTCCTAGACCTTACCTGTTTCAGAATCGCCAGGTGAAAGGGACTGGGAATTCTATAGTTTTAACAAGACTTCAGGTTGTTCTTTATTATCAAGCCAATTTTGGAAACACATGGGTAGGTTCACTTCATAAGTAAAACAAATAGCAAATTAACAGCTTTATCATAGACATGCCTTATTTTGTGCAAGTGTTTACCTGGAAAGTTAAATGTAGTAGTTCTTAAGAAGTAGACTGATCTCTTAAAGGAGTCTAGTCACTGAGTATTCTTTCCATGAGTGAATAACCCTACGGTTTCCATTTTGTAGCGTAAGGTTTAAATATATTTCGATGAACCACACAACAGAGCTTTACACAAAAATCTTTGTTGGATTCAATTTTTTCATCTTTTTTTTTTTCAGTTAAAAAAGTCCTTAACAGGCTGTATTTTTCTCACAGTGTTGGCATAATGGCTCCTACCTCATAGGTATGAAACAAGAATTTAATAAGCCACTGCGTAGGACGCTCTTAGTTTAGGGACTGATGCATAATATGTTCTTAGTAAGTGGTAGTTGTTCATACTTAAAAAATATCCTTAGCAGTACTTTATTTTATTATTATTATTTTTCAAAGTTTATTTATTTTTGAAGGAGAGAGAGTGCAAGTGGGCCAAGGGCAGAAAGAGAGGGAGACACAGAATCCAAAGCAGGCTCCAGGCTCTGAGCTGTCAGCACAGAGCCTGAAGCAGCCCACAAGCCGTGAGACCATGACCTGAGCCAAAGTCGGACACTTAACTGACTGAGCCACCCAGGCGCCCCTACTGAGCAGTACTTTAAATAGCCCATGGGGAAGGGGTGAAATAATACAAACAGACTGTCCCCAACTTCTGTCTGGACTCATAGTTTTTTAACTTTATGATGGTGTGAAAATGATATGCATTCAATAGAAACCATACTTGGTCTGTGAATTTTGATCTTTTCCCAGGCTGGTGATATGCATAGGATACTCTGTGGCAAGGTTGGGCAGGAGCAAGGAGCTGCAGCTCCCAGTCAGCCACAGGACCATGAGGATAGACAACCATACACTGACAAACCATTTTGTACCCATGCAACCAAACTGTTTTACTCTCAGTACAGTATTCAATAAAGTACGTGAAATATTCAACACTCTGTTATGAGATAGGCTTTGTGTGAGATGATTTTGTGCAACTGTAGGCTAATATAATTGTTCTGAGCATGTTTAAGACAGGCTAGGCTAAGCAATGATGCTCAGTATGTTTGGTGTATTAAATGTTTTTTAAAAGATGTTTTATTGGGGCGCCTGGGTGCCTCGGTCAGTTAAGCATCCAACTTCAGCTCAGGTCAGGATTTCATGGTTCATGAGTTCGAGCCCCACTGACAGCTGTACTGACAGCTCAGAGCCTGGAGCCTGCTTCAGATTCTGTGTCTCCCTCTCTTTTTGCCCCTCCCCCACTCATGCGCGCGCGCGCGCGCTCTCTCTCTCTCTCTCTCTCAAAAAAAAAATAAAATAAAAATGTTTTATTTATTTTTTTGAGAGATAGAGAAAGAGAGAGACAGAGCGTGAGCGGGAGAGGGACAGAGAGAGAGGGAGAGACAGAATCGCAAGCAGGCTCCACACTATCAGTGGAGCTCCAGTGCAGGGCTCGAACCCATGAACCGTGAGATCATGACCTGAGCCAAAATCAGAGTCAACACTTAACTGACTGAGCCACCCAGGCACCCCAAATGCATTTTTGACTTAATGGTGTTTTCTACTTATAATGGGTTCATCAGGATATAACCTTATCGTAAGTGTAAGTCAAGGAAAATCTGCATTCATTTGCCATATTTGAATTGCAGTAAGTTGCATAGGACTTGACAAATGAACTCTTTGACTTTCCTTAGATGAATCATCCATAGAAATTTTCTCTTGGACCTCCCTCCTATGTACACTTCCTCATGCTTTCAGGTAGATTGCTCTATCTCTGTCCCCTCCTCACCAGCATTCTTAGTTTTATGGTCAGAGCATATATATCTATTTTAGTATTACCTTAAGTAAAATGTAATTAGAAAATAAATCTTCTGGGGCACCTGGGTGACTCAGTTGGTCAAGCGTCTGATTTCGGTTCAGGTCATGATCTCATGATTTGTGAGATCGAGTCCCACATCATGTTCCATACTGACAGCATGGAACCTGCTTGGAATTCTTGCTCTCCTCTCTCTCTGGTCCCCCCAGATCATGTGCACACGTGCAATTCTCTCTAAATAAATACACATTAAAAAATAAATCTTCAAATTCTATTATAATGCATTCCAAAACCAGATAGAAATGATTGCTAAATTATTCACAGTTTACTCCTTAGTAGGGTCACACAAAGTGTCTCTTTACTTTGACCCCATTTCTAGAAAACACCCTCATCAAGGATAGTTAGGGAGCTACTCCTTGAGGACCTGTAGCCTAGGGGTTATATGGATAACACCTGTGGCATCTTACATCAGAACAGGTGTCGATATAAAGAACCTCTTGGGGTGCCTGGGTGGCTCAGTCGGTTGAGTGTCTGACTTTGGCTCAGTGTGAGTTTGAGCCCCGCGTGGGGCTCTGTGCTAACGGCTCAGAGCCCGGAGCCTGCTTCAGATGCTGTGTCTCTGTCTCTGTCTGTATCTCCCCTGCTCACACTCTGCCTCTCTCTCTCTCTCTCTCTGAAAAATAAACATTAAAAAAATTTTTTTTTAATTTAAGAACTTCTACTTTTGTGGGACTAGAGAAGATACCAGTGAGGAGAAAGTTAGGGCAAAGAGAAGTAAACTAAACTAAGTTTACTAAGTTTATTCTGTAAATAGTCTAAGAATTTCAACGTGGGTTTTGGTTAGTGGAACAAACAAAACAAAAAGAAAGGAAAATGCTGGCACTTCTTATCCTTTAGCTTGTCACTTCCTGGCTGCCAGTAGTTAAAGGCCTTGCCACTCGATGTCTGATCCAAAGACCAGTAATAGGAGAAACTCCTTGGAGCTGGAGTTAGAAGTTCTCAGGCCTCACTCCAGAACTACTGAACCAGAATCTGCATTTTAACAAGATCCTGGGTTGGTTACATGCACGTTGCATTGTGAGAAGCACTTATTTAAGGTGGAAAGGAAAGGAAAGGAGGCAATATCAGAATTTTAAGAGAATCCATTCCAGAAGACAACTAGAAGAGTAATGATGATTAGTTGGTTTTCTGCACATATATTTCCTATTTTAAATGTAATATGGTGATATCACTCTTGTTTAATTGCCTTTCAGTATAGGTTGTTTTCTTCACCAACTGTGTAAATTATCTTTATAATTCCCATGCATCAACTGGGTATTTTTTTTTTTATGTAGCTTGAGAGGCACTTAGATGCTCTATAGAGTTTTGTTTTAATTAACATAATAAAAGCCGATAATTCAAAAGAGCAATCTTTGTCTTGCTTATTTTCACATTTCAGTTCAGAAACCTTTCCCTAAACTAACATGCCTTAAAACTTCTTACATATTTTAGCAAAACAGAATGAAACAAACAAACAAAAAAAACCCAAACCCCATACTATTCTGAAAGATTTAGAAAAATGTGCATAAACCTGCACTCATATATGTTGTAACTATAATTTTTTTTATCAAAAAAGGAATGAAAATTCAGCTGATATTAGCATTTTGCCCATTGAAGCACATCCTTATGACAGTAGGTGGCTTCAATCCTTTAGAAAGTACACACACAATAAAGTCATTATTCTGGGGTTTGTTTCTGTATTGATCAGTTTGGAAATGTAAACCTTTTACCATTTAGAAATTTTTAAAAAATTTGAAATTTAAATGAATTTTACTACAATATTTTTTCTCATTTCAAGTTTATTAAAATATTAGCAGTACAAATTATTCAGGTTGCAATTTATCAAAAGATCAACTCAGATGAAGTCCACATTAAAAAAAAAAAAAGGACAAACATAAACCAAAAACAATGAAAAGAGGAAGACAACAAAAAGATTTATCAGCAAGACTCTACAACTTAAAATTTGAGACAAAATGGAAACGAACTTTCCACAACTCACTCATCCACTATTGTCTTCAAGTGTTCTAGAGCTGGACTCATAGTCAACTTTTTTATGGTCAAAGTTTTAATTTTTATCATGTATGTGGTCATTTTGTTAACCCTTTGATTTTTGGTTTTCCTTTTCCACTGAGGATATGGACTTTGCATGCTCCTTATTTTTCAATGTGAAGAACTTTAATTCTTTGTCCTACTTTGTTCTCATTTTAAGAATGACTTTGATCTCTATCAGCCTTTCCCCCTTGTTATTATTTGGGCTGTTAGGATGTTTTTAAGAGTAGATTCTTTTCAGGGCACCTGGGTGGCTCAGTAGGTTGAGAGTGAGACTTCGGCTCAGGCCATGATCTCATGGTTCTGTTTGTGGGTCTGAGCCCTGTGTTGGGCTCTGTGCTGACAGCTAGGAGCCTGAAGCTTGCTTTGGATTCTTGCTCTCTCACTTTCCCTCTCTCTCAAAAATAAATAAATATTAAAAAAAAAAAAAAAGATACATTCTTTTCTGACCTTCAGCATTTTCTTTCCAGTGTGAACTTTCTTGGTTTCTGTATTTTTTGTTGTTTCTGCTTTGATTTTCTTCTCTCTCTGAGCTCCATAAATCTCTCCTCCTTCTTTTTTTCTTGATGTTACTTTTCTCTGCTTTATGACCTTCCCCTCTTGTACCCTGTTCTCTGTATCTGTGGGACTCCTTGCTTCTGCTGCTAGTTCTATCAGGGCTTCTAGATTGCACCCTTCCACTCCAGCCCTACTGCTTCTTTCTCTCATTCTACCATTGTAACTGGTTTTCCTTTGGGGATGCTTTATTTTGTAGTTTTACCCTGTACACCACTTTCTTCTCTGACAACCACAAGCACTTTAAAGATACCATATAAATGTTTCTCATAATATCCCTTTGATACTGGGGTCAGATAAAAGAACCTCACCTTGTGGGTGACAAAATTGAGTTGATTCTCCAGGTCACATGTTTCTTAAACTATTAAGAAGTGGCATCTGGTTTACAGTCTTCTTGTAGCTGGTAGAATTAATTTTTGTTGAAAAAATGGGACCATTTTATTGTATTTCAGCCTCACCTCAACTATGGAAAAAGAAGAAAAGCTCTTTCTTTTCTTTTTTAGAATCCTGCTCGCACCCTGTCTCCTATGTGTTTGTTGGAGCCCAATTCCTTCCTGATGAGAGTGAGGTACTAGGAGGAGGGCTGAGGCCCCAGGAGGAGTGAGGACAGAGGAGTAACTGTTGATGAGTGATGACCATGTAACTGTTTGCCTTTGGTTGTATCACGTTCCCTTCTAGACTATGTGCATCTGTTACTTGTCTCACTTTTATTATGATCATGCTCACTTGCTCTTTGATTTCTATTTAAACTTCTCTTTAATTTTACCCCTTTCCTGATCTTTTCCTTTAGACTTTGACTTTTCTTTAACAGTCTCATGATCCCTTCCTTTACTCCTTGACCCCGTATTCTTTTCTTCATGTCCATTATACTTTGTATTATCGTTTTTTTTCTTTTTTTGTATTATGCTTTTCTTAACTCTGATTTCTGTTTGCTCTTATTGCCTCTTTTAGATTTGGCCCCTTTTTCACCTTGTTTTTATTATATTATCTTTTTTTCTGAATTTCTTCTGATGTCTCTCTCGTTGCTGTTAGATTTATGGTCTTAAACTTTCTTTTCCTCTTTACTTTTTGTTTGGACTCTTGGCATGCCTATGGTCAGTTATATTTTTCTCTTTTACTCCAACTGGGCTTCTTTGATTTTCTTTTGTTTCAGTTTTAGCTAACTCATTCTTAAGCTCCTTTGATTGATCTTTCACCATTGGATACCCTCATTCTTTGAGCTTTCTGAATCTCGTGCCTCCACTGTGAAGTAGTCTCACTACATCTGAAACGATCCCTTGAACTGGATCTGGAAGGAGTTTGATAATGTTGTTGTTCTATTTCTTTAATTTTATTGCCAGACCTAGTAACTGAAAGTCTCCTCTGCTGTGAAGTAGGCTGGAAGTTAGGTAGATCAATCTCTCTCTCTCTCTCTCTCTCTCTCTCTCTCTCCCCTCTCTGCTTTCTTTGCCATCAGCTCTGGGAGCACTTTTTCTAATTAAGAATCAATTTTCAGGCATAGGAGGGAACTCTTCTGGATAAACAATACACTTGTGTTATGCTTTAAGATTTTCAGCCTCACTTTCACTAGATGTGATTTTCTTTTCTTTCTATTGTGTGTGTGGGGGGGGGCATTTTTCCTACGTTTCTTTTCTTTTTTTTTTAAAGAAAATTTAAGAGAAATTTTAAAATTTCTTTTCAGAAGCACTTTTAGAATCAGAATAGGACTGAGAATCTCTTGAGCTATATGAGTCACTGGATGGGGAGGGAGGAGGAGGAGGATTTATGCATTTTTTTCTTTCTTTAGTTTGGGAATTAGCCCTCCACAACTGAGTGTCTACCTCAGCAAATGGTTTGCTCACTGCATCTGTTTTCTGGTTTTCTCTCTTGCACGACTTCTTGCAGAGAAGTCATTTGCCCCCAAAACAACATGATACCCATCTAAATGAGGAGCTGTTTTTGTTAGGAAGAACTGTGAACCGTTTGTATCCTTCCTTCTTTCACTGATAAGAGAGATTCTCTCTTGTGTTTAACAATGAAATTCTCGTCTTCAAAATATCCTCCATTTTCTTCACTGAAGTCACCACCTGACTTCACCTATGAAGTCACAACCATAATATCTTTGACAATGCTGTGAAAAAGAAAACTCTTATAATGGCCCCTGAGTGAATATCCCTGACCCCTTTTCACTTGTAAAAAAACAATGAAATTCATCCCATGTTTGGGGGAACACATCAGAAAAAAATTCAAAGACAACTCTTCCAGCAGGTTGATTATTAATGGCAATGTCAAAAAAAAAAAAAAAAAAAAACTCGTAAAACATTGAGGATGCTGAATCATTGTTCCAATGGCTCCAATACTTAAATCTTTAAATAGAGAAAAATCAGGAACAAACTGATTCAATCAAGGACAACTGATCCAATCCTTTTGCTCCTGTACTGGTAACACTCTCCTCTCCCTGGGATCCTGTCCTTCAGAACTGCACTGATGTACTTCAGAACTACACTGCCCAGAAAAGGCACTAAAGTCCACTATTACAATCACCTTTACTGATTAATTCACTACAAAAGTTTTATTTTACTTTTAAAATTACTTTAATTTTTTCTTTCCGTTGTTATCTGATACATTTTTAAATAGGGAAATAATTGAATGGTACAATAAAACAAACCTTAGATTCTAATTCAGAATTTCAACTTATAGCACTAGAAAACAGCCCACTAAAATACTAAATTACTTACCCATAGTAGAATTACTTGCCCTTGGCAGAACCAGAATTGAACCCAGGTTGGTATTATACTTTTCCTACTTTAATTCCTATTCTTAAGCAATGAGGTTATACCTCATACTTACTTTTGTAAACTTTTTATCTTTTATCATAAATGTAAAATGTACTTCACTCTCTTCTTCCTTAAATGTATTAAGGAATTCTTTTCTAGCTATGAGGCAAAATAGTTAAATTCTAAATACAATTTAGATAGAAGTACAGTTATTGCTATACTTATAGTTTTGAAATATTGCACACGTATAAATTTTAGTATATGTATTGTAGATTAGAATGGTCTTGCTATGCATCACTGTTTGAAAATGACCAAATATCTTATGGTTCTTTCATTGAACATAGTGATTGAAGAGCTGCTTTATACTACCTATATTAGAAAGATTAATATGAGCAGGTCATGTTTCAAGGGACCCATAGATGATCCAGGTAACAATGATCAAAATGCAACAAAAACATAGGCCTTTTAAAGTTATCAAGGTGTTTTTTTTTTTTTTTAATGTTTGTTTATTTTGAAAAAGAGCAGGGGAGGAGCAGTGATAGAGAGAGAGGGAGAATCCCAAGCAGGCTCCACACTGTCACTGCAGACGCCCGACACGGGGCTCGATCCTATGAACTGCGAGATCATGACTTAAGATCAAAAGTCAGACGTTTAACCAAGTGAGCCACCCAGGTACTGCTAAAGTTATCAATGTTTTTAAAAAATTAATATCATCACCATCAAATTACCAACATGTTTTTTTCTAGACTCTACAAAAGATTTATAGTTTCTGGACTTCTTATGGAGGTAACATGCAGACATAGTCAAATCTTTGAAAAGGAAGGCTACACATTCTTTTAGATAGTGGATTATAAAAAGTTAGAGAATGGAGTGACTTTGGAAAGGAGCAAGAGATCACAGTACAGATTGACAGATTCTGGAAGGAGAAGGGAATAAAGGGATTGAAGAAATGAGTCATGGGCATCTGACAGGTTGGAGTCAGGATCATTTACATGCATATATGGTATGTAATTAAAATGTACAATTTGGGTGAAAGGAAATTACAGTCGAGAACTTATCAGTGTATAAAGTAACCCATGTTTCTAATGAAAGAAAAATATTTTAGTTGGAAGACTTATTCATTATGGGAAGTTAAAGTATTTAAAATTTAAAATAGTTTTAGATGGGAATGATAAAACATATATCCTTCCCTACTTTAATGTATTTTTGAGATATTAACCAACGTTGTTGTTATTTTGTTTTGTTTTTTTTTTTCCTGTTGTCTCCTTCATTGAGGCAGCTAAACTATAAACTAGATGTTCCTCAAGGAAGGGTTATCAAATCCTTGAATTTTAAAATTTCAAATCTAAGATCCAGACTTGAGATAAAATAATTTGAAAAATACCTGATGGGCCAAAACCTATTTTTCCTGCCCCCCAAGACTGAAGATTCTCTAGACTTGGAGAAAAGGAGAGAAGTCAGTGGAAAAGAAAAGAGCTCAGATGCTGGGTACCTGAAAGAAGACCCGGGCTCAGCTTTCTCTTGGATTTATTCTAAAGTCACGTGTGGTAAGATTGGGGGAAAAATAGAATACTCCTCTCTGCTCAATTTTAGAAATTTAAGAGCAGAAGGAATGTCACTATTCCTGTGTACTTTGAGAAGGTGGCAAGACCCCAGAGTTCTCCCTCACTCCCGCATGCCGATGGCACAGAGCAATAGGGTAGAGATGGTGGTGTGGTAGGTTAATGTTAAAGGGGAGACTGAGGTAGCCTTGTAGAGTCCCTGTGGGCATGTAGAGCAGCAGAAGCATTTCCCATGAGCCAAAGGCTACTATAGGGATGAGATAGGGCCTGTTGGTGCCACATTCCTTTTCTCACTCTCCCAGAAGTCACAGAAACTAGTGTCCAACACAAGGAGTACACAGCTGTAAACTTTGTGGACTGCCAATCAGGACCAAGATGTGTGCCTCATCAGATAGTAGCACAGAGAGGATGACAACTAACAACAGGAGATGGTCCCCTGGATCATAAACACAATCCCAGCATAAGGGGAGGGGAGACCACATTGATGGAGATTGATTTCCAACATCTAGTGGAATGGGGGTTTGCAACAGAGACTAAAAGTTGGCATTTCTTGCATACTTGAGTTTATGATCTTAAACTTGGACCCACTATATTATTAACAGTGATAGGTTTGTGAAAGAAGTCTCATTTTGTAATATCATTAGTAACAAGTAACATCTTCAGATTAAATATGATCTACCAAAAGCATTATGACATACTAATGTCAACTGGTGTAGAAACTCAGATCTGAATCTCAGTCATCAGGTAGAGATTTTGCTCAGGTGCTAAACATATCTTCTCTTTTTAAAAAAAGCAAAATAGAACAAAACAGTACTAGCTAACATTACTAAGTATATGTCCTGTACTTTGTCCTAAGCCCTATGGATGGCATATTTAATCCTTTCAATAGTCCTATGAGGTAAATACACTCATTATGCATGTATTTTATGCATGCAAAAGCTAAATGTATTGCCAAATGTTGCAAATCTTGAACTTTATGTGATTTGAGAACCCTTTGCATAATCATTTTGCTGTTCTGTCTAGAATGAAGTACTGAAATACTACATCTTTAAAGTTACATCCAATCATCAAAATCCATGTTTTTCTAATCTTCAGAGTTTTCCTGTTGGAGAATTTAAGGCAAATTCAAGGAGACTCTTAGTCAAGACACATTCTACAGTCTCTGTCTCTGGTTTCCAGAGAAGCAAGATGACCATGACCTTCTCCATAGATGTACCGATCATTGAACCAAGCCTTCCCCTTTACACGTCACCTATCGACACGAGTAGACATCTTTTCTTCCCATTTGGCTCTGAAACTTCAGGTCTCTATTTTGATTTTTAGTTTTTACACTTAAGCTACTGTATTTTAGTTTGTTTCTCTGACCTGCCTCTCCCAAGGCTATTTATCTTCCCTAGATCGATGACTTCATTCCGAAACCCAGTATTTTGAAAAGAGAGGGGAAAAAAGGAGGCCCTGTTTTTAACAAAATACTCTTAAAAAGGGAAACTTGGGTTTTTTGTGTGTGTTTTTGTGTGTGGTGTTTTGTTTTGTTTTGCCAGTGCTGTGTTATAAAGCTTCCCTGCTGCTAATCCATGAAAACTAGCCTAAATAAGAGAGGAGACACAGCTTTTTGTGACCTCTTCTGGGATTATAGTACTTCAGTCATATCTGCTTGGAATATAATTGCCATCTGGTTATTTTTCTCCATAATATATAGTTACATGTGATTTTTTTCACACCTCTCATTTAGGAATATATTGTTTTGAAGAAAAGTTTGAAAGTTAAACACAAACCTTTACTGAGAGTATTTGATTATCTATCTTATAAAAATATGACTGAATAAAGTTACACCTGAAGTTCTATTTTTATCCTTAAATTAAAGTTTAAAGAAAGGAAAGGGATTAGCAGTTATTATTAGATTTTTATGTTAAAAATTATGAACTTTCAATATATAAATTTCAGGTTTTTCCCAATAGGCTTTATTACTTCTTCTGATTGTCTTTTCATTTTCATGTGCTGTCCATCAACCAACTGTTTCCTATCCTTTTGGGATTTTCCTCAATTTCTGTTTGCATTACAATGTCGTATTTCTTTTATTTTAAATGACTTTAATTTCATTTTTAATATATAGTGAGAACACACTGTAATAAGTTCATTTCACTACTTTTCAGTTTCAAAATAACTTTGTCTTTTGAAATTTCTGCCTCCTAAATTAAGTCAAGCATTTCAGAGACTTCATAGAAAGAAACATTCTCTTTTCTCTTTAAAACAATTCCATGTGTCTAAGCACTTTTATAAAGTAGAGGTGTTTAGTAACATAGAATCTCCAGTGTAATAAATATTTCTCCATTGGGATATTTCTATTGGCAAAATTATGTAAAGCAATTTATAGCTTCATGCTCTTATAAGAAAGATTGTTTTCTTTCTCTTCTTTCTTCACAATAAAAAGAGCTTTATTAGATTTTTTCTGATTATGAAAGCACATGCTTATTTACAATAACTATACTATAAAAATAATTCAGCAGTTACATGCAGTAGACTTGTACACCTAGCAACATAGATCTGAAACACATAGTACTAGGTGGAAAATGTAAGAAACAGGATGAGAAACCATCTAAGTAAATTTAAAATATCTGTACAAAAAAAAATTTTTTAGGACTATACAAACAAAATAAAAGATTTATATTAAATGCATTAGGATAGTTGTTAGTGGGGGTGGTTTGGGTGATCTAAGTAGGAAATGGGGTTCAAAGATAGTAAAAGAAGAAATTTCAGATAATTTAAAAGTACGAGGAATTTAAAATCACCCTCAATTCCACTCCTTGATAATATCACAGCACATAGTTTGGAATATAGCCATCCAGATAACACACACATACACATGCATACACATACACATGCATGCACACACACATTTTAAAGTGGGATTATAATCTGTTTTTAATCTTATTTTCATTAAACAGTATAATATAAATCTGTTGTTATAAATCATTTTTAATGTAGTACGTGCATGGATCTGTATAACCTATTCAATGACTACCCCATGGATGTATATTTAGGTTTTTTCCAGTTCTTTTTAATGACTAATGTTACAATTAACATTCTTATACATATATCTTTATCTACTTGCCTTTCACTAGAAATGCCCATTTAAATTATTGAAACAGGGGCACCTGAGTGGCTCAGTCGGCTAGTCGTCCGACTTAGCTCAGGTCATGATCTTGCAGTTCATGAGTTCAAGCCCCACATCGGGCTCTGTGCTGACAGCTCGAAACCTGGAACCTGCTTCAGATTCTGCGTCTCCCTCTCTCTCTGTTCCTCTCCCTCTCATCCTCTGTCTCTCTTTCAAAAATAAACATTAAGAAAAATTTTAATTATTGAAACAAGTTGTCAAACTGCCTTCCAGAAATACCATTTTCACATTCATAATATGAAACTTTCTGATTCTCACAAGGTGTTAAAGCTTAAAACACTTGTAAAACAAACAGCAACAAAATTATCTCCATATTCCAGGCCATCCAAATGTCCAGATCTCCTCAATAGACTTAATTTGCTCACTTAGTACCTTCTGTTCAGTGGGAGGTCAAAGACTACAAACCATGTTAATGTCATTACACAGCTGACAATTTAGCACTGCCTTGGTCTGACCTATACATCAGGGACTGAGTGAACTACCAGAGAAAAGCAGAAAGGATGCAGATTCACTTAAGTAGCACATCAACTTTTTTGCACTTGTACATGCATCGGAATCTTGAATGTCAAAAAAATTAAAGTCTTTAATTACTAATAGTGGGATCTATATTCTAAGTAGTTGTGAGTTGTCTGTTTTTCAACTTCATTCCTAAAGTGGCTTTTATTTTGTTTTGAAGGTTCTGACCTCATTGGCAACAGTCAAATTCATTTTCAAACATAGCCTCCCAATCAGACAACAATTCCAGCCTGGTGGGGTGGACAGAGCTGGGCTGTAGAGCTAGGCTGACCCTGGGCTGTGTGCAAAGTCATGTGGCCGCAGGACCTTAGGCTAGTTACTAAACTTGTCTATTTCCTCATGGTATTACACAGAGGTAAGAACCTCCATTGGGTTGTATCTCCAGTATCTAGAACAAATATATCAACAAATATTTGTTCGTTCATTCAAGGTAACAATTAGCAATAATGAATGTGAAACGTCTGGAATCTAGAAAATACTAAGTGGTAGCTATTGTCATATTAAGATAAAGTAAAGGGATGTTGTTGAAGGAGAGAAGCTGAAAGCAAAGAATTTCAGATAGTCTGGATTGCTGGTGAGAACCCAAGATCAGGTTCTAGGACCACTGTGAGTTTGGAAATGTGGAAATTAATATTGACAGCTTGGAAGAAGAAAAGGAGTTGCTCTGAATTAGGCTCAGCATTCAGGGTTACCAACAGCCCGTCAAAATGGAAAATATCTACGTGGCTTTTAACCAGGTGTGAATGTGAATAATCAACTCATCAAGGTAAAGTCTTTAAGCTTTTTCTACCCGGTATCATTGCTATACCTAAAGCCATATTGCAGGAAGAACTGCTAAATGCATGTTTTCTTAATGCCGCTATGTGGCAGGAATTTAAAGTTATAATCTCTTTTCAAGGCACATCTTTATTAACGGGGAATCATTCAAAGCCATCTGAGTGCAATTACTATATAAAGGCTAATTGACCTAATTAATCTAATGTGGGTCAATGGCTCTATACTACCCAAAGAACATTTTCGAATGAAAAGGGGGAAAAAAGCAACTCCAAAAGGGATTTCTTTAAGTGAACATCCTTAAATTTAGTGAGCCTGATTTATTCCTTGCACACAGATATTATATTGCTACATATTATATTGCTGGAGTGGCTGAGCTGGGATAAAAAGAGATAGACTAATTCTCTGAGGATCCTGAGGAATATTCTGTTTGTCACTCAGGGGAAGGCACTATATAAATTACATTATACCAATACTGCCTCTTTCTGATAAGGTAGCACTGAAAGAAGAATTCAACATGACAAGAAGTCAAATTTACTATCATACTGTTTTGATTCTCTTGGTGATGTGATAAAGTGCATGCTGATACCTGCTTTTTATTTGATTAACTTACAGCTCCTTTGAATGTCAGCTTGTTCCATTTGAAGTACTGGCTGCCAAATATAAACTGGGACTGATAATATCTGAGCCCTATGATTGAGGAAAGAATGTATAACACACGCCTGTGGTAGGCAAAATAAAGCCTCCCAACATGTTCACGTTTTAATCCCCCAAATTTGTAACTATGTCACATTACATGGCAAAAGGGACTTTGCACATGTGAAGTTAGGGATCTTGAGATGGAGAGAATATCCTGAATCATCCAGGTGGGTCCAATGTACTCACAAGAGTTCCTATAATGGAAAGAAGGAAGCTGGAGAGTCAGAGAAAGAGATATAAGGATGGAAGCAAAGGCCAGAGAGAAAGAGAGAGAGAAGGAGAAAGGGAGATAGGTTTGAAGATGCTGTGCTTCTAGCTTTGGTGATGGAGAAAAAGGCTGTAAGTCAGGGAAGGCAGGCAGCTTCTGGAAAAGTCAAGGGAATGGATTCTCCCCTAGAGCCTCCAGAAGAAATGAAGCCCTGGACTTTAAAATCAAGCAACCTTGATTTTAGCCCAGTGACATTAATTTTTGGACTTCTGACCTCTAGAATTGTGAGTAATAAATTTGTATTGTTTTAAGCCACAGAGTTGGTGGTAATTTGTTATAGCAGCAAGAGAAACTACGTGCCACTTTTGGGGCTCATGGCATAGAGCTACACTAGTGTCATTTTAGTTGGATTGAAATGACTTTCCCAAACTGGACCTATAATCCAAGACAAAGCTAGGGCAAACCAGGGAAGCACACAGCAGAAGCTCTTGCTTGGCCTTTTATTCATCACAAGCTCACTTTGTTCCCATTTATTCTGATGCCTTTTAGAGAAATGGAGTATTAGTGAAGGTTCCTAAGTGTGGGAAGAAATCAGTCCTCTTATGAGTTAATTCCCCTTTCCTCAGGTTTTAAACTCCAAAGACATTTTCTAAAATGATTTTCAACTATAAACAATGTATTGTAATCAACCTGGCCTCTGCCCTGGCCAAAACCTTTAGAAAGTGGTTAAGCATCTTCCCTGGGAGTCACTGGCCCTGGACATGGCCTTGAGCTAATAAGGTAGAAAGGGTAGGAGTTTTGGGCAGCTGATCAAAATCTTACATGGGGTCAAGGAGTTTTAAAAGATAAATGGGGCACATGGGTGGCTCAGTCGGTTAAATGTCCATCTCGAATTAGCTCAGGTCTTGATCTCAGGGTTGTGAGGTTCAAGCCCCATGTTGGGCTCCACTCTGGGTGTGGAGCCTACTTTTAAAAAATGATAATATATACAGCCACTGTGCTAAGGAGCACTTACATCCATTAAGTAACATGTGCACTATCCTATTATCCCATGCTTATTATCCCTACTTTCAACTGAGGAAAGTAAAGCTGAAGAAATGGCACCGTGCCCACTGTCACCTATAGCAGGCTTACTCCAGGGCTGGGCTGTTAACCACTGCTCCATGTCCCCTCTCCACATCAGAACTTCCCTGGAAAATTCTTGGAACTCTTGGAAAGTGTTCTATAGACAGAATCATGGCAGATTTGTTGTTTTCTTGATGTTCTGAGTGTGCCACCCCAGCAAATTCTTGAGAAAGCAGGCAGAGTTTGCAAGAGGAAATGTATATATCACTACAACACCAAGCAAAGTCCTCTTGTCAAATGCAGTCAAAGAATGGGTAGGTTGTGCAGTGCAAGCTTGGCTTTCTCTGAGGCACACTAGTTCTTATGGGCCTGATGGAAAGGCCTGTTAACTGATGGCATGATCATGACTCCATTAGAAGAAAGACAAACAATGAAAATGAATAAGTGCACAGTTTGATTCTGACCATTGCAATGGACCCAATGAGGAAGAAAAGCTGGAGGAATCCAGTGAGACCATTTAGGTTGGATAGCAAGCTTTCTGATGAACATGGGTGAAAGTGAACAGGATGACACATACCCAAGGTCCTGGAATAACTCAAGTCTTAGAAGAAGGTTAATGGTCAGAAACAGGTAAAAATGCTAAAGAAAATAAAAAATTTAGAGCAGGAGGAATTCTGGGAAGGGAAAAGCCCCAGCTTCAAAATAATGACGCTAAGTTAGTATATAATAACAATGAGGAAAAGAACTTCTCCACTCCTATTTTACCATCTTTTTTTTTTTTTCTTGGTAAGAAGATTGGAAGATTGACTGGAAAGTGTGGACAAGTGTTAGCAAAAGGAAGTGGCACCCCAACTTGTCCAAGAATCCACATCTGAACCATTGCATCCCAAGGGAAGGTAATATAATAGATTGGGAAAATAGGCTTTGGGGTCTGATACACCTAGCATCTACTTTATTCTCCTGGCAAGTTACTCAGCAGTTCCAAATTTCAGTTTTTTCCCCTGTAAAATTGGGATAATAGGTTGCCTCATAGGGGAGGGAAACAATGCAGCATAGAGCACTTTAGCCAGCACCTGTCACATAATAAATACTTGATGCACAGTGGCTACTCATTGTATCATTATTATTTTTATAGACTAAATAGTTTACATGACATCAGAAATCTTTAATTGTGAAGAATAAATATTGTGAATGAATAATTAATAAACCTAGAACTAATTATATTAAAGATAGTTTCACCTGTTTCCAAGGTAAACAGTGATCTCCAGGAATAGTGTAGGTTCAGTAAGGTCACGCCAACCTAAATGCATTTTCCTTTCTCTAAAGGGATATATACTGGAAATCAGAGGAATTTTTATAGACCAAGATTATTGGTATTACAGCCTGACCAAGAATCTTGTGATACCCTTATGAAAGAACTGCACTGGTTGTTACAGGTAGGAAAACGTTTAACTTGTTGAATAATCCTAACATTGCTACTTAAGAAATATAACTCCACTGGAAGATTTCTGGGAGGAATAACTTAGAGATTGGCCCCTCAGTCCTAAATTGTTTGACGTTTTCACTAATGACTTTTATGTTAGCATTTACAGCTTGCTGATTAGTGAAAGAATGCTAAATTGTAAAATTAGGATTCAAAAGATTCTCATATGGACAAAACAACAGACTAAATATAACAACATGGAATTTGCCCACGAAATTCTAGTCTTTGACTTTAGTGTAACACCAAACCCTATAAGTAGAGTATGGGGTACATGTCTAAGCAACTTGTATTATTTTTTCAAAAGTTTTATTTGAGGGGAACTTGGCTGGCTCAGTTGGTAGAGTGTGTTTTGATTTTGGGGTTGTGTGTTCAAACCCTGCATTTGGTGTAGAGATTAATTAAAAATAAAATCTTTAAAGAAATGAAGTTTTTATTCAAAAACAAGCTGAGTATAAGACAACCATAATGTTTTGTTTCCATCCCTGGTAATGTTGAAACACAGAGAAGACAACTACTTGACAGAACTTTATTGAAGGGATTCCACTAAATTTGATGGGATAGGTTTGGATGCGATATATATATACGAGATATATATATATATATATATATATATATATATATATATAAAGCTTCTTAGGTATCACTATATGTGTATGAGTTATGTAATTAAGCATACAAATAATTTGGGAGGGGACAAATTTCTATTAAAAAATACATAATACAGGTGTCAGAGAAGCTCCTAAATCACTCTCTATTGTAGTTGTAAATATACTTGGCAAATTAGTATTTAATCTCTCGTTAAATAAGTCATTCAAAATGTGAAAAATTTCATGATGATGTCATAAACAATTATTCTTGTACATCATTGTATTAAAAAGTAAATCAATGTGTGCCACCCTACCCCTATGAGGATGATTACTATAGAAAAAAAAACAAAATAAGTAGTGATGAGAATGTGGAGAAATTAGAATCCTTCATACTGTTGGTAGGAATGTTAAATGGTGTAGCTACTATGGAAAACAGTATGAAGATACCTCAAAAAATAAATAAAATTACCATATGATCCAGCAATTCTACTTCTTGGTATACAATCAAAAGAATTTAAAGCAGAATTTCAAAGAGCTATTTGTTTTTTCATGTCACAGCAGTATTACTCACAATAGCCAAGAAATAAAAGCAACCCAGGTATCTATCACTGGATGGATGGATTAAAAGTGTGATATATACATACAATGGAATATTATTCAGCCTGAAAAAGGAAGGAAATTCTGACACATGTTACAACAAGGATGAACCTTGAGGACATTACATCAGTCACAAAAGGACAAGCACTTGTGTGACTCCTCACCTGAGGCATCTAGAGTAGTCAAATTCATAGATACAAAAAGTAGGATGATTATTTCCAGAGTCTGGAGGGGTAGAGGGGAATGAGCAGTTATTATCTAATCAGTGCAAAGTTTCAGACTTGCAAGATTAAGAGTTCTGGAAATGGATGTTGTGATAGTTGCACAGCAATATAAATATACCTAACAATGAAGAGTGCTCTTAAAAATGGTTAAGATGGTAAGTTTTATGTTAAATGTATTTTATCACATTTTTCAAAAGTATACCAACGTAAAATCTTAAATGTATCAAGAGCAAGCTATCTCCCCCTTCTGACTCCTCCCCTGCTACATGTCGCTCCTATTGGCAGGATTTTGAGGGTGTGTATATGATTTCAGTTATCTGCATTAATATCATGCTAGGATGTTGTTGCAGTTATAAACCTCTCTGCTAGGCCGATGTGGTAGCGATGTTTGTCTCTTTGCCAAGCTGGTGACAATTTAATGATAGTATTGTCAACCAGTGTCTTTGATGGTTATACACATTTATCAGACCGTATAATCATCTCTACTACACCAGTTGCTCACACACCAGAAATGAAGCTCCAGTAACAGTCTATTACTCTGACAAGGATAATAGGTCATTATTACCAAATCAGCAACACAGTGCTTTAAAATAAATGACCCTGCTTCCCATCATTATTTATTTTTCATAAGTGCCTCAGATTTGTCTTAGCATCTAACAGCAGGAGACAATTATCCCATAATCATCATCATCTTCTTCTTCTTCTTCTTCTTCTTCTTCTTCTTCTTCTTCTTCTTCTTCATCGTCGTCTTCTTCGTCGTCTTCGTCGTCTTCTTCTTCTTCATCTTCGTCTTCGTCTTCAGCCTGTCTTAAATGGTTTTAAGTGGTAAATTAAATGTTTCTGTTGACCCTAAAGTAGAAACCTGCGTGGTTTTATAGGAGCATTAATAAAAAAATGGGTGGAATTCATTCCAAATGCATACAATCCTCCTTTTTCATCCAGTTCTGTTGAACAAGAATGGCCAGCTAGGAAGATGGTAGTGAGAGGAGAAAAGAGAGCTACTGTGTGCTTATCACATGAATGAAGGCATTTTTAATGTGGTCTTAACACTGTTTGGGCCAGCAGAGTGTACACACAGTCCCCAAATGTTGCCCCTTCTCTATGTAGAGTGTTTTCAAAGGGAAACTCGTAACTCCAAAAAGGAAAAATTCCTCTCTGCTGACCCGGAAGTTCTCCACCGCCACCTCCCCTCAGACAGGACAGCCCGAGGGAGCCTGAGAGGGTCTTCCCCAGCTGGACACCTGCTCTGACCGCCTGGCAAGAGGCTCTGCTGACAGGGCCACCCTTCTTGCACTGAAGTCTGGATTAAATCACAGTCCCTGCTGGAGATTGGACGTTGTCTACAGCTTCAATGGCAGAAGGCCCCAGGAAGGACAAGAGATTTGTATTCTGAGGGAAGGAGGAGAACTGGCTGGGTGAAGATCGTGTTTCTTTGGCAACTGAGAACCATCCTTTTTAGGGGTGGCCGCTAGCTTTCAAAACAAAAAGAAGCTGGTAACTGTAAAAGGCTACGATGGGTTTCCTGCTCCCCCACCCTTTTAGAGGCAAAACCTATTTATGAGGCTTTATTAAGTGCAAATAAGTCCCTCGGCTTCAACGGAGAAGCAGCAGCTGCTGAAGTTGTGGTCATTTGCATATAAATGACATGATTTCAGCTCAGAGAAGAATATTGAAAAATATACATGTCGACAATGGAATCCTGATAGATTCACACATATTAAGGTCAGATATTGTAATTTTTAAGGCTGCTGCATGCTGGTGACTGCATCATATAACACATTCAATTCTGTTTGGGTTATATGAGTTTTATCTTCTATGAAATGGAGGATTTTTATTGTGAATTAATTAAACTACTTTTTTTTTTTCCTAAACATGAGAACATTTAGGTCAATAAGCTAAATGCTCTACAAATGCAAAGACTCCGTGACAGCCAAAGTTACCAACTGCAAACTTGGGTTTTCTGTACAGCTAACAAAGAAGCATGTGTGCCCAGGAGTCTCCCATGGAAGAGACTGTGTGGTGCTTTCTCTAATTTTAGTCTGTCCGCTGCAGGGACAGCCTGTTTTTTGAAGGGCTAAAGGAGGCTCCAGTTTTTATATTCTAAGAAGTTTTCGAACAGCCTGACTATAAGATGAGTGGGGAAATTACTGTAGCCCAGAAATGACCACAAATTTGCCAAGTGCCCACTGTTGTTTCATTGCCCCATGACCTGTGGCTTGGAGTTCACAGCTAGCAAGAGACACATCCTGGAATCATCCGCACTGCTCCCAGGCAAGCATCCTCCAGGCTGCCTGGAGGAAGTAGATGGGTTTCTCTCAAATATGCCCCAAATTTTGGCACTGCACCAGTCAGGCTGCTTGTTGACTCCTTTCCCATCTGCAAAACAAATTTGTTTAGAAACTGCTTGTGGTACCTTGGCTGCTGAGAAGGCCATGGGAATACACAATACTACCTTCACCTTGTAATCCAGCCCACGGCTCCCTCAGGGAGAACATTTTCCTCTAAATGATGATCACTTAAGTGTTAACTTTAGATTTGCTCATAAAAAATAGTAACTTTAAGTAACAGACTTGATTCCTATTGACTCAGTATTTGATCACTGAATTACTTATTAAATAAATCAGGTAGCTAATTCTCAACATATTTTTAAGCCCTACATGTGAACATTTACTAGATGAATAAAGTCCTTGGTCTATACACACTTTCTAAAAGAGATGATTAAAGATGACTAATAAATAATGAAATAGCTATCAAGGAACAAGGGAAATTTAGAAACTCACCATAAATGCATGTTTTTCATAGAGAACCTTAGAGACTTTATAGAACTCGATTATGCTAACTTGAAAAACAATCCCAATGTCAATTTGCTGATGTATTCAATATGTTCTCTTAAAATAATTTGTGGAGATACATATGATGCTTTAGCTTTAAGGAAGATTTTAAAACTCAAAATTTTTAAAAGTTTAGTTCTGGTCATTGATCAAATTACACACATAGAAGGTGATTATATTATCTAAAGTTAGGCATCTGATTAACAGAGAAGGGTGATTAAACCACCCAGGGGTGGAGCCAGTAATTGTGGGGCCTGAAGCTTACACAATTTGGAGGGCTCTCTTTAAAAGAATACAAAATTACTGATACAAAATTGGGTAAATATGAATATTAATTAGGTTGAGAAAAAAAATCACAACAAAACTACAAACTAAAATCACAACAATTTACAAACCTCACAAAAGCCACAAAACTAACCTGCCGTGATCGATTAGCTGGCTACACACCTCAACACTTTTCCCTACAATTGACTACCTCTAATATGACTGATTAAAAAAGGGTTTTTTATTAATGCTAGTTTTTTAAAGTTTATATCATTTCTTTTTTTTTTTTTTTCAACGTTTTTTTATTTATTTTTGGGACAGAGAGAGACAGAGCATGAACGGGGGAGGGGTAGAGAGAGAGGGAGACACAGAATCGGAAACAGGCTCCAGGCTCCGAGCCTTCAGCCCAGAGCCTGACGCGGGGCTCGAACTCACGGACCGCGAGATCGTGACCTGGCTGAAGTCAGACGCTTAACCGACTGCGCCACCCAGGCGCCCCTAAAGTTTATATCATTTCTGCAACTTGCTACAGGAAATGTCTTGTAAGGTTTTAGGATTGTTGTCAAATTGGGGAAAACTTCTATTTCTTTCACACATGAGCTGTAAAATTCCAGGGAATTTCAAGTCTCCTTGTGGAATGACTGATCCTAAACACTTCCATGTTTTCAGAGTACCTACAGCCATAGGCCACACTGGTTTCCATGGTGATGTGCTCTCAAGCCCTTTGGTGTCCCTAGAAATAGTATTTATGGAAGCTGTCCTTAAATCAGGACAATTGGTAATATCTTTACAATATATGGAATTGACTGTAACATATATAATTAAATGAATTCCCAACTCAACTTTGGCACGGAAAACGAATCTTATTAGAATGAGCCCTGCTGAAAGATTCCTGGCCCCCTCTGCCCTTGGAGAGTCTCATGGTTCCTATGTACCTGGTCATTGCTGATTTTCATTGCCCAGAGTCTGTGGTGAGAGAGGAGGAACAGAGAAAGCAAGCAGAAGACAGTTGAACAGTTTCTCTCAGCAGTACAAGCCCCTTCGAGGGAAAGAAAAAAGTTGTTTTCCAAATTCATGAAAACACTGCCCTCCAAACTCCCTCCTATCAACATTCTTTGTTCACCAGTTCAGTTTGGCCAGACTAGACTTAAAACCACAAGAAATGTCACAAGAAATAGAAAGATAAGAGCCCCAAGTGGACGTCAGTCTCCCTGGGGTGTGATTGACTGAACACAACCAATTCTCTAGTGGATCCATGGTCCGCATCTTCTGGAAGAGCTTTGCTAAAAGCAGCGCATCCTGGATGAAATGGACACTCTGTTCCATCCTAGGAAGAAGATGAAGCTGGCAGTTTAGATTGCTGAAAAACAGTTTGAGATAAGCTTGTGGTTCCATAGAAATTAATCCATGCCTCTAGATAGCATGTAAGCCTATTGGAAAGCTTCTTCAATTCAAGCAGTTAATAATATATCAAGTCTTGTAGCTTAAGGGATACAATTTTCAAAATTATTGTACTGAGGGAATCATAAATTCCACCAAGAGGAAGGTTGTAGTCCAGATATTTTATTTTAGATTTCCATCTAGGGTGCATTATGACACGCCACATGAAAGTCAAATCGTCCATGTAAAATGGTTTCCAGGTGATAAGTTTACCCCAAGGGGTCCAGTAAAGTAATACATTCAGAGTTATATCTGACTTTCACAATCTATAAAGACTAGTTATCAATTTTTTGAAAGATTTGATAAGCAGGAACAAAAAAATAGCTTATGGATGCTGACATTTGTCTCATTAATGGGAACAGCATAAGAAGTACAAGCTCCTTCTGGATTTGGCTGTAAATACACCACTGACATACATTTTGGAAGGTTGCTATTTTGTGCTGGTGGGAATGTATTTGTCTAACCTTGCACTGACTATAATAGACATAAGGAAGCAGTGATATTACTGTCAGCCACATTCAGCTTTTTAAAACAGGGGCACCCACTCTGCCAATATCTGTCAGATTCCAGGCCACTGCATATTAAAAATTATGTTCCATCAACACTGTCTGGCCTAGTGGAAGTTTTATTAGGAAATAATTCTCCTGTTGTGTTATGGGAAGGAAAGGAAAAAAACCCACTTCACCCAATAGGATTCAAAGGAATAATTAATCTTTCTTCCATCCTCAGAATAGGAATGCTTTAGCTTCTCTAGTGTTTCACATGAATACCTCTACCCCTTCTTGCAAGGGCAGAGCCCGTATGCATGTGAGGAACAGGCAGGAGGCCCAAGTACTAATTAATCGCCTGTTTGAGTGTTGTCTGTGTATGGTAAGGCATTATTTTCATAAGTTATTCCCCTGTTACCAGGGAAAAAGAATTACATTCCTTTTTTCAAGAAGATTGGTAAGTTTGCCGAAGATGCTTATTAAAACAATCATGGTAATAACAAAGTGCTTACACCTGCTTGGCTATGGTTACACTTTCAAGGTTCAGGTGCATTCCCAGGAGGTTGCTGCCTACCCAAACCACAGGAGAAGTGCTTTGGCTGCCTGCATTGTTGCTGGGGCTCATCAGTTGAGACACCAGGAATGGCTACGCTCTTCACCTGTCTAGAATTCAGAACTAAACCCATCCTTCAAAAAACCCATCATGCATTTGAACAAAAGTATATTGCAGTAATCATTTATCTAGCTGGCACCATCAGTAAAATGGGTTGTTTTCTGGGAGGGTAAAAATCTTCCAAAGTAACTAAATGATATTTTTATTGTAATCCACTCAGTGTAACCACATTGCATTTCAAATTTTATTTTTTTTAAGCTTATTTATTTTTGAGAGAGAGAGAGAGAGAGAGACAGAACGTGAGTGGGGGAGGGGCAGAGACAGAGGGAGACACAGAATCCGAAGCAGGTTCCAGGCTCTGAGCTGTCAGCACAGAGTCCAACATGGTGCTCGAATTCACACACTGTGAGATCATGACCCGAGCCAAAATCGGACGTTTAACCCACTGAGCCACCCAGGTGCCCTGCATTTCAAACTGTCTAACGTAACTGTTTGCCTCCCTAGCTTTTGGATTTGGGTTAGCATATATACCAACCTTTTCTTTGTGTAAACGAATTCTTGCCACTAGGTACCTCCCAGTGGCTGCCTGGGCTGCTGAGCTGCACATGGCTGTTCGGCTGTGGCTTTCAGGCTTCTCCCTGGCCTTAGCATTTCCTTCTCCCATAAGCTTACCTATAAATCCCATTCATCACTTCTGAGTAGAGAAGGCAGAGTTTTGCAGGTGAAGCCAGGTGTTTTAGAGTCCAACATTCTGGAGTAAATTCCAGCTTCACTACTTACTACCTGTGTGAACTTGAACAATTAATTTCCTCTGTTTCCTTGTTTATAAAATGGAAAAGAAATACCCACTGTAGGGTTGTTGTAACATGAAGGGTGCTTAGTACAGAATCCAGCACAGACTTCTGGGAGCTGAGGCACAGTTGTCAGGCTTCCATCGGGTACATGGGAAAGTAAGTCAGTACCAAGAGGACCTGAGGGCTTTGCAACAGCTCAGTGGACTTCAGGGGCCTTCTTTTCTCCCTTGTATGTCGGCTCCTGGCTACTGGAGGGCTGATCTTGCCAGCATCTCACCCCTGAAGACATGGATAGCCACACCATTGTTGTGCCTCGTGACTTAAAGTGGCACCATCCAGGCTCAGTAGGTTAAGCGTCTGACTTCAGCTCAGATCATGATCTCATGGTTCATGGGTTCAAGCCCAACATCAGGCTCTGTGCTGACAGTGCAGAGCCTAGAGCCTGCTTCAAATTCTGTCTCCCCCTCTCTCTGCCCCTCCCCCACTCATGCTCTGTCTCTCTCTCTCTCTCTCTCAAAAATAAATAAAACATTTAAAAAAATTTTAAGTGGCACCATCCAGCCTCCTCTCTGGGCCTTTTTTGTTCATCTATCTGTATAAATAAAATTAAGTTGCTTTTTACTGTTTTCCCATTACATGGAAATGCTTGAGCAGATCTCACCAGATTTGGAGGCCTGACTTTGCATATAAGCTACACAGAATGCCCAACATTAACTTCAAGAAGACCTGGGGGCAGGGGTCCTCAGGTCAGAGGTTCTCAGACTTGAGCGTCTATCAGTACCGCATGAAGGTCCTGTTAAAACACATTCCTGAGCCCCACACCAGAGTTTCTGATTCAGTGGGTCTGGGGTGGGACTTGAGAATTTACATCTGATGGGTTCCCAGGAAAAGCTGATGCTGATGTTGCTTGTCTGGGGACCACACTCTGAGAATCCAAGGTAAAATAGGTGTTGTTGATTTGCAATCAGCCAGGAGCACTCGGCACTCCTGTGCTCATGATCCTCCAGAGGCCGGCTGAGGGCTCGCATTCTGCTGAAATAAAGCCTGCTCTCAGGGGTAAGTGGTGATTTGCAACTTGATTCCTAAAGAGTATGATGGAAGTGAGGTGTAAGGCAGATTTTCTTGTAGCCTTAATTCCTTCCCACACCCCATTGCCTACAAAATGCACAGAGCCAGAGCACCTCCTGTGGTGCCTGTCTTTCTCTTATTTCCTCCCCTAAATCCACAGTGGCTGATTGACAAGGGGTGTGAGTGGGGCTTGTGGTCTGAATTATTAGTTCTTGGGGAAGGTGGGACCTGTTTAAATTGTTCTTAATTTCCCACCACACACAGGGGTGAGAAAGAAGCAGTTTTCTAACTACTTGCAAGCTGGAAATCGTGTTCATAAAACATTTAATTGAGATAACTCCAAACCATGTTCCTAAAATTCAAATCACACGTACTTAACTGAAATGGAAAACGGCTTCCTAAGACCTAGTCTCAATGTCCCTGACATTGCAGATGAAGGTGTTCCAGGGAACTCTGTGCCAGACCCAATGAGGAAAGGTATAGCTATGGGCCAGGTTCACCCCGCCTGCGTCTGTGTGGCCTGAGGAGAAAAGCGGGGCAGTGAGAAATCATGGGATGGAGGGAGCCGAAGAACTTTTAGGTTTTAGGATAACTAATTTTAGGATAACTAATTTTCAAATTAATTGTTTGATGTGTTATATTGATGCCTAATCTGAGGATGAGCCTGCTGTATACACTACTCTGTATTATCGGGGTTTATAGGGTTGTGGACTCCACAGGATGAGGGAGGAGTACAGCCCAAGTCGGATCCTGACACATGTCAGACACAGGTTGGCAGGCCCAGGAGGTCTGTGAGAGAGGTGACTCAGAGTATGTGGGCCACAGGGATTTACTGTGACCCTTGGGGAAGTTACTAGGCTTCCCATAGCATTTGGCCCATAAAACTTGAGGTGTTTGCATTTAATTAGTAAAGGAAAGGTGCCCTAGCAAGAGGACATCCAGGTGAAAGGCTCTGGGTAACCTGGCATCATAGGATTCTGAAATCAACAACTCTGATTGGTTTTGGCTCGATCCTTTTTCAGATTTCTCCAGTCTGAAGAAAAGGTGTCCATTATTAGTTCAGTAATATTTCCAAGTGGCTGCAGGGGGCCTGGCTGCGTGCCAGATGCTGAGGCCATCACGCCGGCTTCAAACAGCTTGTTTTACCGGCTATTCTCCCACGTCTTCCTCCAAAGCCAGGTTCCATGACATCTGCATGCCACTTCCACCTTGCCCTTCTGTGCTCCCCCAAGGAGCCACCCGCAGAGCCTGCGGTATTCACTTACTTATGAAACACCTGTGCACCAGGCACAGGTTTGGGGCAATGGTGACTCAGGAGTGAATAGAAGTAGGAGGAGACAGACAATAAACAGGATAAAATAAAACAGAGATGCAATATATAAAAGATCGGTATGTTAGGCAGTGAGAGAAAAAGATAACACAGGGAAGAAGAGTAGGAGTCGGGCATGGGGCTGAGATGGGCCAGCCAGGGCGGCCCCTTTGACAAGATTTGAACACAGGAAGGAAAGGCAAAGTACAAACGGGAGGTAGCAGCTCACCACCCCAGGCACCCAGAGGAAGATCCTGGCGGGGCTGGGGGGAGCTCTGGACAGGAAGCAGGAGAAGAGGTCTAGTGGGGCAGGCTGGAAAGCAGATCAGGCAGGTCTGGTGGGCTTTTGTAAAGACTTGGTTTTGTTCTGCATGCAGAGGAAGTCACTGGAGGGTTCTGAGGTGAGGGGTGACGTGGCAGGTTGTAGTTTTAGCAAGGTCACCCTGGCAGCTGTGTGGGGAATGGCCTAATAGGAGAGCAAGGGAGAAGTAGGTGGCTATTGCAGAATCCAGGTGAGACACAGTGAGGGCCTGGACCAGCGTGTGATGGTGGCGATGGTGGGAAGTGGTCAAATCCAGGATACATTTTAAGGTTAAGGCAACAGAGTTTATTTACTGATTATGAGATATGAGAAAAAGAGAGGGCCTGAAGAACCTGATACACCTCTTTCCAAAGGTCTGGTGGGCCAGTTGACTGTGGTCTCCCCAGGCCTCTGTCCTGCGTTGGGGCTTTTTAAGAAAAATTCCTTTTTCATCTATTAAGATGGGTGGCCTTCTGTGATAAAAGGATTCCCTTGTCCTCTTACAGCCCTGGGAAGCATTTATTTTCTAACAGAATTTTTCTGGGAACTCTCTCCTCTCTGGGGACGGTGGTCTGCTCACAGCCAGTCTCCAGGCCAGGGTTTCTACCCACTTGTCCACACTATCTGGGCTCCTCTTCTTGAGCTGACTCAGCACTGGCTCTGCAGGACCCCCTCCATCACTGAGCAATATCAATGCAGAGAAGTCACCAGGCAGAAGAGAGGAACGGGAAGATAACATTCGATTTACTACATACACAAGAACGAGCACAAACAGAAAAGGCTCATTACACGGGGCACTGTCAGATCAAAAATACAAGAGCAATTAGGACACAGAGAAGAAACTTCTGTATGAATGTATGAATTTTTAATTGGAGTGTGGTTGATATGCAATATTATATTAGTTCTAGGTGTACAACACAGTGATTCAACATTTATATACATTAGGAAATGCTGGCCGTGGTAAGTGTAGTGGTGATTGCTGTCACCGAACACATTGTGAAAATATTACTGACTGTATTCTCTATGCTGTGCTTTTCATCCCCATGACTTATTTGTCTTATAACTGGATATTTGTACTTCTTCGTCCCCTTACCCACCTGCCCTCTGGCAACCACTAGTTTATTCTCTGTGTTTATGAGTCTGTTTCTGTTTTGTTTTTTCATTTTTTTTTAAATTCCACATATTAGTGAAATCATATGGCATTTGTCTGTCTCAGTCTGACTTCTTTCATGTAGCATAATACCCTCTAGGTCCATCCATATTGTTGCAGATGGCAAGATTTCATTCTTTTTTATGGCTGAGTAGTATTCCTCTGTGTGTGTGTGTGTGTGTGTGTGTGTGTGTGTGTGTGTACCATATCTTCTTTATCCATTTCTCTATCAATGGACACTTGGGCTACTTCTGTATCTTGGTTATTGTAAATGATACCACAGTTGGCATAGGGGCGCAGATATCTTTTCAGATTCACACTTTTTCCTTTGAGTAAATATACCTAGTAGTAGAATTACTAGATCATATGGTATTTGTATTTTTAATTTTTTGAGGAAACTCCATACTGTTTTCCAAAGTGACTGCACCAATTTACATTCCTACCTACAGTGCATGAGGGTTTCTTTTTCTCCACATTCTCACCAACATTTGTTACTTCTTATCTTTTTTATTCTAGCCATTCTGACAGGTGTGAGGTGACACTGTGGTTTTGATTTGCATTTCCCTGATGGTTAATGATGTTGAGCATCTTTGCACATGTCTGTGGGCCATCTGAATGCCTTCTTTGGAAAAAATGTCTTATTCAGGTCCTCTGCCCATTTTAAAATCACATTCTTTGGTTTTTTTTTTTTTTTTTTTTTTTGGTGTTGAGCTGTATGATATATATATATATATACACACACACACACACACACACACACATATGTATACATATTAACCCATTATTGGATATATTATTTGCAAACATCTTCCTCCCTTAAGTAAGTTGTGTTTTTGTCTGCTGATGATTTCCTTCACTGTGCAAAAGCTTTGTAGTTTGAAACAATCCCAATAGTTTATTTTTGCTTTTGTTGCATTTGCCTAAGGACACAGATCAAAATAAACATTGCTGAGACTGACATCAAAGAGACTACATTTTTTTTATTTGTGTTTTTTAAGGGGTTTTATGGTTTCAGGTCTAATATCTGAATATCAAATATCTAATATTTGATCCATTTTGAGTTTACTTTTGTGTATGGTGCAAGAAACTGGGTCTAGTTTCAACCTTTTACATGTAGTTGTCCAGTTTCCCCAGTACCATTTATTGAAGAAACTGTCTTTTCCCTATTGTATATTCTTGCCTCCTTTGTTGTAGATTAATTGACCATATAAATATGGGTTTATTTCTGGGCTCTCTATTCCATTCTATTGATGTTAGTGTCTATTTTTGTGCCAGTACCATACTATTTTGATTACTACAGCTTTGTAGTATAACTTGAAATCAGGGAGTGTGATGCCTCCAACTTTGTTCTTTTTCAAGATTTCTTTGGCTTTTGAGGGTCTTTTGTAGTCCCATACAAACTTTAGGATTATTTATCCTAATTCTGTGAAGATGCTATTGGTATTTTGATAGGGACTGCGTTGAGTCTGTAGATTGCTTTGGATGATATGAACATTTTAACAATATTAACTCTTCTGGTTAATGAGCATAATATATCTTTGCATTTATTTGTGTCATCTTCAGTTTCTTTCATCAGTCTCAGAATTTTCAGAGTACAAGATTTAACTTCCTTGGTTAAATTTATTCCTAGAGGGGCACCTGGGTGGCTTAGTCAGTTGAGTGTCCAATTCTTGATTTCGGCTCAGGTCATGATTCCAGGGTCGTGGGATCAAGCCCCGCATCGGGCTCTGTGCTGAGTGTGGAGCTGACTTAAGATCCTCTCCCTTTCCCTCTCTCTCTGTACCTCTCTCTCCCTCTCTCTGCCCCTCTCCCCCACTTGCACATGCTCGCTCACTCTCTAAAATAAAAGATATTTTTAAAAATTTACTCCTAGAAATCTTTTTGTTGAATGCAAATTGATTGCATGTAATGGAATTGTTTTCTTAATTTCTCTTTCTCCTAGTTTGTTATTAGTGTATAAAAGCACAACCAATTTCCATATATTCATTTTGTGTCCTACAACTTTTCAGAATTAACTTATTCTAATAATTTTTTGGTGGCATCTTTAGGGTTTTCTCTATATTGTATCATGTCATCTGCAAAGAGTGATTGTTTTACTTGTTCCTAACCAATTTAAATGGCATTTATTTCTTTTTCTTCTCTGGTTGCTGTAGCTTGGAGAGGGGAAAAAAACCTTTCTGTGGCCAAGTATTCTTTTTAAAGATGTGGTCTTTTTTAGTTACTGTTTGTAGCTCTGCCAATAGTACTCCTGTGAGATATTCCAGGGCAGAATGAAACTAATCACCATTATATGTTCATTACCAGCTACCACATATTTGGATCAGAGCAAGTGATTGCTGAGTTTTGGTTTTTACATTTTCTTCCAACACAGGTGCACAGAATTTGGTCATCCTGACCAGCAGGCAGCCCACCCTGCTTCTGCTGGGCTCTTTAGAACATATTTTTTAAAGGTCAGGGAAGAAGACATCTCCTATTATGCATTGTGCATTAACTGCTTGAGTGTGTTTTCTCACACTGGACATGTTTCCTTCTTAATGATGATGACAACTCAAAGCTTGAGGTACTTTAGAAAGTCATCTATCTGCCTCTGCTTCTGTGTGTGCATGTGCTGTCTATGTCTGTGTATGTGTGTATGTGTATGTGTGCTCTGTGTACATATGTATGTGTGTTCTCCCGGGGTGGGGGGGGGGGAACCCTATCCTTTTGTTGTTTAAAGTATTTTGTCATGTGGGGCCCCTGAGTGGCTCAGTCAGTTGAGTGTCCAACTTCTGATTTCAGCTCAGGTCTTGATCTCACAGTTGTGAAATGGAGCCCTGCATCAGGCTCCACAAGCATGGAGCCTCCTTAAGATTCTCTCTCCCTCTGCCCCTCCTCCACTCACGTGTGTGTGTATGTGTGTGTGCGTGTGTGCGTTTTCTCTCTCTCTCTCTCTCTCTCTCTCTCTCTCTCTCTCCCTCCCTCTCTTAAAAAAGTATATTGTCATGCTACTCCTTTAAGAAAATAATCTGGGGCAATAGGCATGGAAGCAGTTATATTTAGGAGTTTAAAATTATATGAAATGATAAATGGATATAAAGCAACAGAACAGACTAAACCAAATTTTAAATTGTTTTAACTTTTATTGAGTGTCTGCTAGCTATTACAGGCATTATATATATAAGAACTTGCTTGGGGCGCCTGGGTGGCGCAGTCGGTTAAACGTCCGACTTCAGCCAGGTCACGATCTCACGGTCCGTGAGTTCGAGCCCCGCGTCAGGCTCTGGGCTGATGGCTCAGAGCCTGGAGCCTGTTTCCGATTCTGTGTCTCCCTCTCTCTCTGTCCCTCCCCCGTTCATGCTCTGTCTCTCTCTGTCCCACAAATAAATAAAAAAACGTTGAAAAAAAATTAAAAAAAAAAAAAAAAGAACTTGCTTAACATTTGTAATAATCCTGGTTAGGTAGGCATTATTTATTATTTTTGTATTTTAAGTAGGCTTCACACCCAACATGGGACTTAAACTCAGGACCCTGAGATTAAGAGTCACGTGCTCTACTGACTGAGCCAGTCGGGTGCCCCCTAGGTAGACATCATTAACCTTATTTTATATATGAGGCAGAATAACTTGCTGAAGAATATGCAGTTAACAAGAGACAAAACAGGTTTGAATCCAACTTTGTCTTACTTTAAAGTCCATGTTTATTCCCTAGGGGCTCCTGGGTGGCTCAGTCAGTTGAGTGTCTGACTTCGCCTCAGGTCATGATCTCACAGTTCGTGGGTTCGAGCCCCGCATCAGGCTGTGTGCTGACCGCTTGCTCAGAGTCTGGAGCCTGCTTCAGATTCTGTGTCTCCTCTCTCTGCCCCTCCCCTGCTCACACTTTGTCTCACTCTGTTTCTCAAAAATAAATAAATGTAAAAAAAAAATTTTTTTTAAGTCCATGTTTATTCCCCTATGTCATGTTGGCTTGTCTATCTATAAGGTGAAAATGTCCTTTGCCTTGCAAATGACCCACAAGAGTTTGTGTAATACTGACGAGGGGAAGGAAGGGGTAGCACTCCACACATTCAAATAGGACAGACATTAATTCTCTGGAGTTATAGCTGAGTAACGGTCAGTAGGTGGCACATCTCTCACTGTGCCAAACTTACTTCTTAGGAAGCACAAGATGAAACTGCTGGTGTTGTTTGTCTGAAGGAGGCAGAAAGGAACTAGGCATGTCTACACAGGGAAAGAGCAGGCATGGGTCATGGATCAGCTCTGTTTAGGGGGCTCGGCTCCGAGGGCAGCCCTAGTTGAACTGTATTCTTGCTGGAACCACGCACATCTCCTCTTCACACTTTACCTGCCCGTCACAGATGCAAATCAGGAGCTGTCAACAAAGACTTGCAAGGGTCTCCCTGTGGGCACCCTACCCAGTGTCTGAGATTAGACTTATAAGTCACAGCAAGTTGTTCCTGTCTTCTCTCTGACAGTTTAAAAGAGCTACTGCCACATCTGGTTAAAGTAACTTTGTTTTTCCCAGAGGGAATCTTTGTTAGAATATTTTGCTTTCTTGCAGAATCTACTAAATTTAAAATAGCTACAGAATGAAACTATATATCTATATATGGAGATATAGCTGTAGATCAATATATAGATAATGTATGTGATATAATTATTGCTAATAATTCAACATTATTAACTACTATCTATGATATATTATATGGATATAGTTATCTGTTATATATAGCCATAATGTATAATATATATACATTATATATATATATATATATATACTCTATGTATCTATATAACTATAGATATATAGAAAAGAATACATAGATATAAGGACAGATATAACTATATCTGTATATTCTTACTCCGTTAGTGTTTTTTTTTTATTTAAAAAAAAATTTTATGTTTTTATTTATTTTTGAGACAGAGAGAAAGCATGAGCAGGGGAGGGGGCAGAGAGAGGGGGAGGCACAGAATCTGAAGCAGGCTCCAGGCTCTGAGCTGTCAGCACAGAGCCCGACGCGGGGCTTGAACTCATGGAGTGTGAGATCATGACCTGAGCTGAAGTTGGACGCTCAACCGACTGAGCCACCCAGGCACCCTTAGTGGTGTTTTTTTAATGTTTATTTTTTTAAAAAAAATTTTTTTAACGTTTATTTATTTTTGAGACAGAGAGAGACAAAGCATGAATGGGGGAGGGTCAGAGAGAGGGAGACACAGAATCTGAAACAGGCTCCAGGCTCTGAGCTGTCAGCACAGAGCCCGACGCGGGGCTCGAACTCACGGACCGTGAGATCATGACCTGAGCCGAAGTCGGCCGCTTAACCGACTGAGCCACCCAGGTGCCCCTTAATGTTTATTTTTGAGAGAGAGAGAGAGAGAAAGAGAGAGACAGAGCATGAGCAGGTGAGGAGCAGAGAGAGAGAGCGACCCAGGATCTGAAGCAGGCTTCAGGCTCTGAGCTGTCAGCACAGAGCCTTATGTGGGACTCCAACCTACAAACCACAAGATCATGAACTGAGCCAAAGTTGGATGCATAACTGACCAAGCCACCCAGGCGCCCCTAGTGTTTCCAATAATATAATTTAATGTAGAAACATTTCTGACTTATAATACTGTATCTATATATATAACTGTCTCTATATCTATCCATGTATCTGTACCTGTCTATATCTATATCTATATCTTTTTTTTAATTTTTTATAAAATTTTTTTTAATGTTTATTTATTTTTGAGACAGAGAGAGACAGAGCATGAATGGGGGAGGGTCAGAGAGAGAGGGAGACACAGAATCTGAAGCAGGCTCCAGGCTCTGAGCTGTCAGCACAGAGCCTGACGCGGGGTTTGAACTCACGAACGTGAGATCATGACCTGAGCTGAAGTCGGATGTTTGACCGACTGAGCCACCCAGGCGCCCCTGTATCTATATCTATCTACCTTCCTATTTTAGGAGGCACTAGCCTCCTCTCCTGCTGGGTCTTGCTGACAAACACTCTACCTTCATGTATTAGCTACATAAGGATTCCACCTAGACCCCATTGTTCCCAGCCCAAACAAGACTGTGGGGAACCAGGGCTATTTGGTTATTCTGGGTACTTTGCAAAGGCCACTGCTACTAAACAACTTTGGGCAGTTGCCCAAGACTTTCCGTTATCCACACAGGAAGCCAAAACAAGGAGGTAACTCAGAGGCAGGGAAAACATGCCAAGATCCTGGAATTTGTTCTCTATTGGCCATCTTTCCTTGAAAGAGCCACCAGAGCAATTAAAAATCAAACAAAAGAGAGACCCTACACACACACTCCTGTACCTCAACGTTCCGGAAGAGACCCCAAGGGGAAAATAAAATTTAGGAGGTTTGTTGAACCCACTGTAGAGCTGATCCAGAATTTAAATTGATTCCATAATTTATTGCATTTTAATTAGCAATCACAAGAGACCAAGTATTGTTTACTCTCTTGTTAGGAGCTCTAGCTGGAAACAAATACCAGGGAGCCTTAATAAGGATGAGTTATATTTACTGTTTTCCATTTTACAGTCTTGTTATAATCATCACAAGAAGAGATTCATTTAGTGTTCATCTGTTCTTGGTATGACATTTGTTGACCACTAGGGTGACATAAAATCAGAACATACCCCATAAGCCAAGAAAGAGCCTCCCTACTCCCACCCCACCCCATGCTTACTCCTTCATTGTTTTCAATAATATAATTTAATGTGGAAATACTTCTGGCTCAGGTTAGATGACATGAGTTCCCATGTGCCATCGTCACCCAAAATGCATCTAAATGACTGCTGTTGGTTATTTATTTAGAGCAGAATAATGTTACAGACAGCAGACAGCTGCATTTGTATGCTACTCCAACATGGAAACATTAGCCACATCAGACAGCTGAGAAACTGTTTGCTTGGTGTAAACCCGTTGGCTTATTAGATTACCCATCCAATGGCTTATCAGACTTTTTGTTTGTTTCATTCTATGTTTTTGTCTTTTTAATGACATTTCCTCAGGGCCAGAGCTTTTGGGGTTTCCAAACAGCTCTTGCTAATCTAACTCAAGCAGAAAGAACCCTGAACTTTTCTACCTGTGGGATGGGAGTCTCTGGGACAATGCATTTCTTTGGGAGCACTCTGGGTCCCTGTTCCTCCCTAGGAACATTCTAAAATACTTTTTAAATACCACTGTGTGTTATTGTAGTGATTCCCATCAGTCATCCCAGCTCTGCTTCTTGGATTGGGCTCCCAGCATGTAATCCAGCTCATTATCTCAACCCTAAAGGATGTTTCATTAAGCGAAGGAAAAGGACTTGATTCCAAAAGGCCACCCTCAAAACAGGGATGTTTTGTGTAATCTGAATACAGATACCCTTTTGAGGCTTTTCATTCAAAATGGACTTTCCTTCAAAAGTAGGTAAAGTAGGTGTCATTGTTTATTTATTCTTTTTTTTTTTTAACCCAGTTTTTCCACCCAGCCACAGAGGCACCAATCTGATGCTTGGGCTTTAATTAAAACTTGCTCCCTGTTAAAAAGCTCCTATTGTTCTTTACATTTAAATAGGATTCTTCTTAGATCTTTAACAAGACCACAGAGGAGTAATAAATCTAAGTAATTGTCCTTATTAAGAAGAGATTATTCTCACAAGACTATAACAGTCACCAAAGTAACTAAAGCCATTTCCAGGTAGCACTTAGAGTGTCCTCCTCCCACCCAAATACAGAAATGCCTCGTTAGTCACTTTCTTTGCAGCTCAAATTAAATTAGATGGCATTCTGTTTATTTTTCACACCTTTTGCTAACAGAAGAGGATTTTCCCTTTGATGATATTAATCAGGAAACCTCAAGTCCAATTGTGCTGAGTTCATGGGATAGGATGACCTCTTCTTCTTTCCTTCTTTCCTTTCTTCCTTCCTTTTCTCCTTCCACAACTGATGCCTGAGTTCTTGCTGTGCCAGACACTCTGCCAGGCATTAGTGAGTGGTTCAAAGATGAAAGACATAGTCCCTTGGATTGTATATTATCCATTCATCTAATATTAACTAAACATCTTCGAGGTACAAGACACTGTAGTAGGGGCTGAGTTTTTAGAGGGGGAAAAAGCCAGACACAGTTCCTGCCTTGTTGGAACTTGAAATGTTACAAAAATGTAGACGTCAACCCAATGATTTCATAATTGGTTAATTGCATCCATGGCAAAAGTTATGAAAGAGGGAACAGGGTGCTGTGTGATCATGCGCATGTTCCAGGGAGTTACGGAATTAGCCTATCAGAATTAGCCACTTAGTTTTTCTGTGACCTCTGCTCTCCTATCATACAAAACCGCCAGGGAAGATTTCTCATTTCCCAAGTTCTAGGTAAGCAGTGGCTCCTGATGTTTTCAGCTTTTATTTAAAATCCATGTTTTAAACTAGCCTCCCTTGGTTAGAGAAAGCTTACTTAACATGTCTAGAATAGAGTCATCAAAGAAAAAAAGGCAACAGAGCAAAACACCCATCACAACTGTATTTCATAGACATGTGCTCAGGTGTGCGTGCCTGTATACAGGTGAACTTGCCAAGAAACAGATCCCCTAAGGAGCTAGGGGAGGGGGCTTTACACCAAAAAAGGCAAAGTATTGTTTGCCAACCTATTGGCCCCAGTCTTTGTTTTCAGATCTGGAAGGCACAGCATACATCAGTTCAGCTCTTATTCACACTTCGTGTTGGGTATACTGTGACTTCTTGTTTGTGAATTGCTAATATGAACTGAGAAGTCTGTTTTCTCCAAAACTGCCAGCAACACACAAATTGTGGGTATTACTTGCAAAATTCATTCTCAGTATACAAAAGAGAAACACCCTAGAGCTGCACAGAGATGAAAGCTGAAAGCTTGCCGTCCAAAATAGAAAATATTCATCGTATGACCAAATCAAGGGCTCTCTTTCATCCACCCATCAAGTCCAAAAGTTTTCTTGAGAAACAAGATCAGTAGTTCCATCTGCCGGGAAGTCTTGCTTTGTGCCCATCACTACCTTTGGGGATTGCCCAGGGGCTGATCTGGACTTCAGTGTTGCAGACTCAGTGCTTTAACAACCCACCAAGAACAGATCCTTTTTCTTGGGGGTAGAGATTCATTAGCCAAGTAGAGAGACTGAAGAATAAAGGCAATTTGCTGGGTCACTAGTCAGCAATGAGAAATAACCTCCATCAGGACCCCTGTGCTCAAAAGTCCCCATGACTAATATGTTCTTTTCCTGAAGGTAGACTCAGAGTCATGAGCAGAATTGCCAGGCCAGGGGGGCAGAGGGGTGGGGTGGGTAGAGGAAGGGTAATGGGATCAGAAAAAGAAGGGATAAATGACTTGACTATGAAATCAAATGAATATAGACTGATGCTTCCATCTGGCAAATGGATCTAGAACTAATTGGGGCTTGAAGACTAGAATTCAACTGGTCTCAACTCTCTGTGTTCATCTTCACATCACAGATGCCTTTGTAAATGAGACCCAGTGACTCAGTTTATTCAGTTAGACCCCCTTTGACCTGGATGAATCTTTCCCAAATAGCACTTTGCCATGCACATTAAAGTAACTGAGAGAGTAGCCTCACAAGAGCCTTGTTGAGGCCGTAAATATAAGGCTGTTTCCTCTTTACCAAAGAATAGTGTTTCAGGAAAAAAACCCATCTCGTCTTGTATTTGAACATATATGATATGTATAATAAAGTTAAGAATCAGTAATTGAATAATTCCAGAACCATGACCTCAATGGGGTAAGAATCCTTTCCATGACTTCCTATTGCCTCCGAAAATACTGGTTTTTGGAAGAAATGGGTATAATATTGGCTGTCTGGAGGAAATGAGGGAGAGAGGTTTCTAAAAATAGTTGAATTATGTAAACAAGGGGGGAATAGAAAGGCATTGAAGACAAACATACCTACTTCATCACTTTGGGATCCAGTCTCAATCCCCTGCACTGGCATTCAAGGCCCTTTGCTTATGCCATCAGCACATGCCCTTGATTCTCTCCTTTTTCCAGTCTTCCAGCGCTGACGAGCTGCTCTTCTAATGGATGTAGTCTTCCCTTGTGTATGTTACACTTCCCCTGCATTGCTGGTGGGCTTTTACATTGCTAGTAGGGTCTCTCCTTCATGTGACTTTGCTTCTCTCTGATGTTGATCTTATTGTTTGGTACTCGAAGGGCAGCCTTATTTCCTGGTTCTTGGGGGTGTGGGGTGAGGTTGCAGGGAGTACATACTGAAGCCCCAACTATACAAATAAAGGCTCTATCATCCTAATATATTTCTAACTACTGACATGAACAAGGTTTGGATTTGGGCAGGCACCAGAATGCACATGTATGAAAATGCATGTACTGTCATCTCTACTTTGAGATCCTCTAATGGGAAAATCCTTTTGAATGAAGATGTGATGACCTAAAGTGGCAAAGGAGGACACTTGCATTTTCTCTAAGCTTAATAGAATTTATGATTGTAACTTTGTGTAGGATGAGTTTGGACAACAGATGTTCAGTGAAGAATATTTGCAGATAATGATCAGAAAACTATCAAGTGCTATATAGATCTAGCCATATATTTCCAGTCAGGAAGAGAATAATGCTTTTAAAGCCTAAGACAGACCTGTAATTCAGGATATGCCACATATTCTGGGCTTATTTATGGGTCGACGAAATAATAGGGTGGATTTGTCTTTCTTACCAGTTCCCTTTACAGAATTCTTGCTGCATATGTCATTACATTGCTTGTATTATTAGATCCATTTCTTGACAAGCAAAGAAGCTGTCCCCCCCATGTGCTCCTTCTTCTGACACATACGGCTGTCACGTGACTCAGAGTAGGAGAGGGGAAATTTAGAACACTTGCCTCAAAGGGTCTCTGGCTTAATGACTGACTAGCGACATATAAGAAAAAAAAAAAAAAAAAGCCTGCTGGATGAGATAGAAAAATCCTAGAAAGAATGGAAAATGACTTTTTAGTTTTAAAATTGTCTGCAATGGAAATGGCTCCCCTCTCATGTGTGGCAGAGGCTGTCGGTGCTCATTCAGATCCCGGGTGTGTATGCCAGGCATTTGGGGCCTGGCTCCTAAAATGCCCAGCAAGGTCTTCCCTGGTCCCTCACCTTTGCCATCTCTGTGCCTAGAACAAAGGACTCCGCTATGTCAGAGCCACACACGATATTAGGAGCTGGAACCCTGACCTCATGACTTTAAGTCACACAACCAGCAACATGCACGTTGGACTTTGTGTGAATGAAGAATAGCTTTCATTGTTTGTTGTGTTAAACCCCTGAGATTGTGTAGCTGTCAGTTATCACACTCACCTAGCCCAACCTATCAGAAGCAGGCAAACCCAGTGAGTAATATGTTACCAAGGTACTCCATGGATTTCATCATCAGGCACATGTATCCTCCTTGTTCTGATGTATGAATGCAGATGCACCTACAACCCAGGTCACTTTTTCCCTGGGAATCCAGCCAGCTCCCTACTTTGCAGCACATTTGTAAGTGATTTTCTTATGAAATAAATATTCCAGATGGAAAGCCCCATCAGACCTAATATTGCACTCAAACTTAACCTGGGGCCTATTCAAAATAGGCTCTGCTTTAAGGCTGGGTCTGAGTCTGAGCCGATGTCCTTGAGGAGTAGCCAGATCAAAGTTTGGACCCAAGTGTAAGCCAGTGCCTGGCACGTATTGGAATCTCCACAAACATTGGTTGAACAGCGAGATTGTGAGGTACAATCAAGAAACAATGTCAAGGGTTAGAGGCTGGTAGAAAGTACAGTGGATGCCTGGGTGGCTCAGTCAGTTAAGCGTCTGACTTTGGCTCAGGTCATGATCTCACATTTCATGAGTTTAGCCCCGCATTGGGCTCTGGCTGTCAGTGCACAGCCCACTCTGGATCCTCTGTCTCTCTGTCTTTCTGTCTGTCTGTCTCTCTCTCTCTGCCCCTCCCCCCTGCCTCTTTCTCTCTCTCTCTATCTCTCAAAAAAAAAAAAAATTAAAAAGTACAGTGGAGGGGCACCTGGGTGGCTCAGTTGGTTAAATGTCTGACTTTGGCTCAGGTCATGATCTCACAGCTCGTGAGTTCAAGCCCCACATCAGGCTGTGTGCTGACAGCTTGGAGCCTGGAGCCTGCTTCCGATTCTGTGTCCCTCTCTCGCTCTGCCCCTCCCCTGCTCATGCTCTGTGTGTGTGTGTGTGTCTCTCTCAAGAATAAATAAACATTAAAAAAATTTTTTTTAAAGTACAGTGGAGCAGGAGGCAGCAGTCTGAGAATGGAGTGCTACCTTGGCAGGAAGGCTTGCATGGTGTACTGAGCTGCCTAGAGGTGCATGTTTTCTTTAAGCCCAAGTTGAGGTTCACAGCAAAATTAGACAGAAAGTACAGATAGTTCTGATATGCCTCCTGCCCCCCACATGCTAGTCTCCCCCACTATCAACATCCCCCAGCAGAGTGGTACATTTGTTATAACTGATGAGCCTACATTATACGCCATCATCACTCAAAATCCATAGCTTATATTATAGTTCACCCTTGGTGTTGTACATTCTATAGGTTTTGGCAAATGTATAATAGTTTCACTGCCCTGAAGATCAGAGGTACATTTTTACAGTGGACACAGGTAAGCGGCTTTGTCCACGGCTTTCTCTTCTGAGGCATTTTCCCAGCACACAGCCAAAAGACCCCCACGAATTCTTCAGAGATCCATGTGGGAAAAGAAAGCCCACCTAGGATCCTGGCAGATGGCATAGAGAATGTGGCTCCATTCCCAGCATTCTCTGGAGTTTAGCTTGAGACAATAATAAGAATCCTATAGGATCAATGATCTCACTCGTTTGGACTACAGTAAATCTCTCCTATATTACTGCTCAGCCTCTGAGAATATTATATTGGGTCTCATTTTATTAAAGAATGTCGTGCATACCCAGAAGTCGCTATTTAATTTTTAGCTGCAAGATACAATTTTGAAAAACCATTATCTAGAAAGTGCAATAATCAAACAATACAATCATGAATGTTAAACCTCCTTGGAATATTCTTTTAAATGCTTGCCTGCTGGAAGCAAGAGTTGACAAGGAAGTGTGTGACTTGGTCGGCTTTCTAATTTGTCAAAGCATCTACATTTTCCAACAAGATATACTTGTTAAGATATGTTTTTTTCCCCCCTCTGGATGATTGTTTTGAAACTATCAAAAATGCAAAATCCTTAAATAAGGAAGATAGATTTGCATTTTCTATTCATTCCTGCCTTAGATGTAGGATTAAATCACTTTAAGAGACACAACTGAATCTTTTCTCAGAGGAGCCAGACGGTCCACATACATCACCAATTGCCTCTGAGTTTTCTGGCTGCTCTGTGAGATCAGACTCGTAAATTTTGTGACATATGGAAAATATCAGAAAACCACAGCATGCATTTTAAAAGGGTCCAGAAAGCAGGACTCATGCTATCGTGATACATCCCTGGTAATTCACCATTGTTCCCATCACCCGTCCCTGACTCTCTGTGGAGAGGACCCAGTGGGTATTTGGCCAGGGACTGGGAAACTCAGGGGTAATCCAGTTGTTTGGGGGGGTTATTCCCCTCTCCCCACCACATACTCCCCCCCCCCCCACCTCTCTCTCAGCACATGTTTCTTTGTACCATAACCCACATGTCTGTCTTTACTATTGGTGTTTAACTGACAGAGGCCAAGGCCTAGACCTTATTTTCCTTATATGCCCTGAACTTAGAGGTACTCAAATCAATGAATGTGTCCACCTGCTTGGGGAGCCTGGGGATGGAGCAGGGATTGACCGTAACTCCTACCTTCTTTTATGCACACTAGCTTCACGGCCTTAGGCAAGGTACTTCACCTTTCTACACCTCAGTTTCCTTGTCTGTAAGATGGGAATGATGATGATGTCCACCTCCTCGGAGGCTGTGACTGTTGGAGGATTTATACATGTATTATACTTAAAATGGTATCTTGCAATCAATAAATCTTAGCAAACAAAATGAGCTCTCAAAAAATGTGAGCTGTCCTTATCAGTCATGATAAATGTCATTCCAAATGGCCAGACCCCCCTTGACCTTCCCACATTGGCCCAGGGTTCTCTTCCAAGTGTGCAAGTGAAGGCGATTGGATTCATTTGGAGGAGTGATTCACTGGGGCCGTCAGGGATGTTGCTGAACAGAGATGGGGGTGTTTTCCCTGGAGTGGCCTACCTTGGCTGTTTGAATGACCCAATAGTAGGAATTCGTCAACATCTGCTCGAAAAAAGAAGACCCTAAACACAACCTTCACACTTTTCCCAGACCCCGTCCCTAAGGGGTCCTTGGATGACACTGGAAAGGGTGGCAGAGTCCAGACCTGACCTTGGCCGGCACTTCAGGCTCTAATGTGCCTGAAAGTCCACAGGCCCAAGAAGGACTCTGAAGGGAAGTGGGGGGTGATGATCCATGAAAGGAATAAGTTCCACCCTGCAGGGAGCATGGGAAAAAGTCCTGGCCACCGGCTGAGGTTAGTTGGTACCTCAGAGGCAGAAACTATGAAACCTCAAACGTGTAGGCAAAAGGAAAAGACGATGTTTGGAGGAGAGGGAGAGGCAGTGGGTGGGGAGTGGATAGAGCTGGAAGGCTGTCCTAGACACAGAGGCGGTTCTCCATCCTCAAACCTGCCTGGCCCTCTAAGCAGGGGGCTGTGAACTGAGGAAGCAACATATCTGGGTGTTATCTGGCGGCTTTAGGGAATGGAGAATAAGAACGAGCCTCCCCAGAGCCATTTTCACTGGAGACTCTCCCACAATGGAGAGGCCCTCATCCATAAGGGAAGAGGTTTTGTGATGTCGGCCCTGGGTCCACAGATGGGTGATTCAGAAGCAGGTCCCAACTCTCTGTCTACCTGTTTGGGGCCTTTGGGTGGTCATTTTGCCAAGCTGAGACTCGCCCCTCCTGTGAAATGGAGTTAATATGCCTCCTTCACAGAGCCATTGTCCATCTCTAACGAAATAAGGCTTGGGGCACCTGGGTGGCTCAGTCAGTTGAGCCACCGACTTTGGCTCAGGTCATAATCTCACGGTTTGTTAGTTCAAGCCCCGCATCAGGCTCAATGCCGTCAGTGCAGAGCCAGCTTCTGATCCTCTCTCTCTCTCTCTCTCTCTGCCCTTCCCCCACTCATGCTTGTGACATGTTCTAAGAGCTATAACATGATAGATTAATAACAGGCATTTCACTTATAATAATCAGTATTTATGATGGTTTAAAGAATCCTGGGTGGTAGAACTGAGCCAGGTTTGGTCTTTAGAACCAGCAGCCATGGCAGCAATGAAGGGAGAGTCCCCCTGGCTCTGATGCCCTTTTCCAACCTGCCCTCACTCCCTCCTCTATCCTCCACAGCCTGGCTAAGACTGGCAATATAGGGTGGCAGTTGAAGGTATGGGGAACCAGACTGCCTGCATTTGAACCCTGTCTCTGTTACTGAGTAGCTTCATGTCCTTAGGCAACATATTTAACATTTCTATATCTCAGTTTTCTTGTCTATAAATGGGGACAATAGTGGCATCTACCTCATAGGATGGTTTCTTGTAAACACCAAATGGTTTATTACATGTATTATACTTAAAATGAGAGCTAACAAAATGAGTGTGCAAATAATGTGAGCTGTCTTTATCAGTCATGGTAATGTCATTCCAAATAGTCCAACTCCATTGACCTCCCTCATTCGAAGAACACCGGGACCTCTCCACTCTGGTAGGCCACTGGGAAGCTGGGAAGAAAAACGTTAGGAATTTCTGCAAACGTGAAAATATCTAAGGAGAGAGAAGAGGGGCTGTTTGCAGATCATGCGTAGCTTATATGATTCACTCAGAACCAAAACTGGAGCTGTCGCCTAATGATCCAAGCTGACCCGCCACAGAGGGAAGCTATGATCCTCTACCATCTTGGATCAGTGGGACCAGTTCTCCTCTGTTCCTCCCATGCACCTCCGGTGAAGAATCATACACTTTAAGACTGGAAGGGAGGTGCCTGTGTGGCTCAGTCAGAGGGCTCTTGACATCAGCTCAGATCATGATCTTTCTGTTGGGAGATCAAGCCCTACATTGGACTCAGCCATGGTCATGGAGGCAGATGAGGCTGGAGTCAGTGGAGGCAGATGAGGCTGGAGACCAGAGGGTATGGGGCTTCGTGTGCCTTGTTAAGGATTTGAGCTCGGAAGATGGGAGCCACAGCAGTTTTGGGCAGAGGAACTATGCAATCAAATGTGTAATCTGGAGAAGCCATTCAGGGGCTGGCGGGGTGGAAAGTGAGTGGGTGTGGGCAGGCCTGGAGGAGGTTGTCCAGTTAGCCACCTGGAGGCTTGGTCCTATGCCTTTTCCTGGTTCCCTGGTGAGCAATAGGACTTTCCAGAGACCCAGGGCACCAGAGTCACACTGACATTCTACATGTTGCCAGCAAACATCCACCAGCATGCCCCCCCCACAGTCCCTGCCACCATGTTAACTGTTCTCAATCATCCAGGTATTTCCCTCACCCAACACAGCCCATGTACTTCAGGTGGAAACTTGACTGCTCTCCTGGGGCATGAAGCTTAGGCTAAAGTGAATGATGCAACTCTATCCCCTGGTCACAGTGTTTGCTTTAAGAATGAGCAAGTGATTCAACTCAGGCCACTGAGACGCAAGGCAGTAATTTTGGGGGGCTCCAGAAGGTGAAATGTGCAGATCTGAGGACTGCAACTGTTATGACTGTTTTCTAACATAAGGGAAGGAAGCCCTAGGATGAAGCTGGCCAGGAATAGCAGAAAATATCAGAGAAACAGACCCAAGGCCTTGATGAGGGGGTGAAGCCAGATCAAACCAGACCTGAAGCACATCTCTCTCACCTCAGAACAAACCTCTGGACTTTTCAATTACATGAGCCAATACATTCCCTTTGTTTTACATACTTTTTTCCCTTACTTACAAAGCCCAGGGGCAATAATCTAGGGCACTGTGGCCAAAAGTGAGCAGCTTAAACATGTAAAAAAAAATCACTAGGAATTTTTCCTGACATCATTTTAGAAAACTTAAAGATTGCTTCAAATTAAAACCAGTTTGCAAAGCTCTCTGCTGCATGGGAGTTTCCTCTTAAATCCACTTTTCTGGGTACCCCCTAAAGCGGTGGTGCACTGCCACCTGCTGGTCACAAAACAGAACCTGCCCCAGGAAGCCTGAAAAGCTTTAATGCTGGAAAAGGTCTTAAAGATCAGGGTGGGAAATAGGGAAATGCTTTCTCTGCTAGTGTATATTTCTGAGCTGTCTGAGTTTTGATTCGTATGTGTTATTTTTATAGTCAGAAAAAAATCTAGATATTTAAATTGGGAAATACAGTATTTCATTATCTTGCGATGTTTATCATATCTAGCTGCTTCATCGATCCCTGCTGTTTGCTTTAAAAGCAGCAGTTACAACAACCACACCACATCAAAAACCCTTCTCATTCTTTCTCTGCCCACCTGGAAACACACACACACGCACACACGCACTCGCTTTGCCTTTATTACTTCTGCCTGAAGCACCAGCCATTTCTTCACTCCTGCTTCCAGCCAGCCCATTGCTAGCCTGTTAGATCTTCTAGGCAAAAGGCAGACCCCAGTCCAATGTCTCTCTATTCAGGAAATGCTTATCATGCTCCCCAAGTATTCTTCTTAGAGTGTCCCTCTAGGCTTGACGCCAGGAGCAGCCACTAACCCTGGGAAGCACCGGATTTGACAGCAGCTCGCTCTAAATATTCTCTTTGCAAATCCTCCTGGTCTTTTCCTAGTGGTTAAGGAATTTAAGACTTGTTTTGCCCTGTTCTTGATACTACTTTGAGGTTTCTGCACAGTGAATCCTTTGGAATTTAACATCATGGAATTTAGTATTCATGCCTCAGCCAAAACTGAGATAATAAGAATCCCATCATAAATGCTGTTACAATACAAATTCCTCCTGGCCTCCATTTGAGGCGGACCTGACCAGCACCAGGAGACTAGCAGTAGCCTCAGGCTACCAGCAGGTGGCACCCCAATCAGCCTTAATTGGGGGGCTCCTCCTAGGACTACACCAGGTGCCAGTAGCCTCCACCATCATCCTTCTGGGCAAACCCTCCCTCCTCTACAGCCCCGCTTCAGCCTGCCAATCTGTTCACCTAATTGTTACTCGAGCTTTGGCTTCTCTTCTCCAGTGCTCTGAAACTCCCACAGAGGCCTAGTTCCTTGCTGGCTCCCTCCCCTCCAGGATCTTTTCCTGTGTTGACCCAACCCCAACCCCTCCAGGGCTGGCTGGGGCTGATTTGGCTGAGCACTTTCCTCATGGACTTCCATAGACATATTCTGCTTTGCATCAGAACATTATATGACCATGCCCTCTTGTATGAAGCTTGAATTTTCACGTTCCTAAGGACATGGCACCCTGGACTATAGCCTCATAGGAGTTTGCCCTATGGCCAAGCTAGTTTTCCCTGGCCCCTCTCCAGCTGGTCCAGGAGCCTCTTCCTCTTTGAACCAGTGGTGAGGCTGTCCCCCTCCCCCCCCCCCCGCCCCCCACATATCCCCAATACATGTGTATTTACAGCCCCAGGCCTGCAATGTCCCATATGATCTGGCCTCACTCCAGTCACATCTCTTCCTTCCTCAGCCTTCCCCACAGACTGCACTGACATTCCTTCTTTCCTTAAAAAGATATGTTCAAAGCTGCAGAAAGCAAGCTCACACCTGCCTCAGGACCTTTGCACTACTGTTCCCTCTGCCTTCTGCACTCCCACTCATGCCCACCTCTATCTTCCCATTCAGGTGTCACCTCAAATAATGTGTCCTCAGAGAAGCCTTCCCTGACCATTCTATCTAGATTGTCAACTGCCATCACACCCTATGTTCCTCCCTTTCTTCTGAAATTTTCTCCTGTACTTTCTGTTTACGTGTGTATTGTCATCTAGTCAGATAACAAACCCTACCTAGAATGTAAGCTCCATGAGGATGAGTACCTTGTCTGTCCTGTTCACTGCTGTATCCCCAACATCTAAAACAGAGCATGGCATTAGTGGGGACTCCATGTTTCTTAAGGAAGGAATGAAGTGTGTCCCAGAGCCACCCTCCTGTAGTGTCACATCCCCGGAACCTACAGTTGAGTTCATCTGCATGACACAGTGCCACAACATCTGCATCCATCGATGGTTCTTGGTGGCCACCCCCTGCTTGGTAGAACCTCGAGTGGCCCTTCGAAGCCAACTTTCCCACAATTTCAAGTTTTCGCCTTTAGCCCACAGGCTGCCAGGTGGTTTCTGACACTTTCCTCTGGTCCAGTTCCAGGTGGAGTGTCGGCTGCTGAGGTTGCTGGGGTCCACAAGCCCCATGAAGGTTCCCAGGCCCTGCCACAGCTGCCAGCCCCCTCACATGTCCCTCCACGTTGTGCGATGTCATCTTTTGCTGTGTCACAGCTCTGGGTATTAAGGGCTCAATGACACAGACAAGCCCCTCTCCTCTGCCCTCGTGTTAGCCTTCTCTGTGTGACCAGAATGTCCTTCCATTTTGTCCGTCTCTCATCCTTTTGGAATCAGTATTAATGATTGCCATGGTCTGAATGTGTCCCCGCCCTTGAATTCCTATGCTGAAATCCATCACCAAGGTGATAGTGTTAGGAGGTGGGGCCTTAGGGAGGTGATTAGGTCATGAGGGTGGAACCCTCTTGAATGGGATTAACACTCTTATAAAATACTAGTGCTCTGTAGGATATAAGTTCTATCCCGCCGACCACGCCCCCTCCAGCCCCATCCACCATGTGAGGATACATGTCTGTGGCCTGGAAAAAGGCCCTCACTGACCATTCTGGCCCCCTGATCTCACACTCCCAGCCTTGAAAAATGTGAGCAGTAACATTCTGCTGTTTATAAGCTCACCGGTCTGTGGTATTTTGCGACAGTAGCACTAACGGACCAAAAGAACAACCTGTGTGAAACTGGCCCTGCATCTGGGGCCGGAGACGCTGGCACACTTCCCTGCCTGGGGCTGGAGCACCTTACCTTGATTCCGACCTCCTCTCTCCCAGCCTTCTCACTGCTCCTGCCTCCCAAGCCCCACGTTGACCTCTGCTGGCCGGTTACACCAGGGCTTGTGGCATCTCTATGCTAGGGGGTCTGGGGTAAAGCGTACCTGGGCTCAGAACGTGATTTCTCCACACGCTGTCGCTGTGGGACCTAGGGCAAGAGACTGAGCCTCTCTGAGCTTCTGTTGCCCCTTCTGTAAAATGAGGTCGATAGAAGCATCTGCCCCATAGGGCAGCGGTGAGGCTCAAAGGAGATAGACGGTGCCAGTGAAGCACTCACTAAAGAGCCTGGCACAGAGCTAGCATTCCATAAATAGCAGCTATTATTAACTGCGTGAACCTAGACTGCTCCCAATGTCACTGTCATTTCTCGGCAGAAGCTACATTTAAAGACAAGAACTAATTTTCCTTAATTTGTATTCCCAGCACTTCGGATGGTGTTTGATACACAGTGGGTGCTCAAGTGTTTGGTGAAGTTATTTGAGAACATTAAATTCTTCTCATGTAGATTTTATCTTTGTTAAGGATAAAAATTACACACACACACATATATATGCATGATTTTTTTATTGTGGTAACATATACATAAAATTTACCATTTTAACCGTTTTAAACTGTACAATCAGTAGCATTAAATACCTTCACATCGTTGTGCAACCATGTGTTTTGTTTTTTTTTTCAATCCCTCACAGCCTGCACTTGAACAGTAACAGAAGCTGAGTCTACATAGACTCACTCAGTGCATGTGAATAAAGAAGGCTTTGTTCAAACAGCTACTGTGCCTGCCCCACCCCCACCCCCCCAGCACAATTCCTTGACACAATAGGTGCTCAATAAATGTAAAATGAACCACCAGCCAAAGTTGCACTCTGGCAAGGAAACTGGACAGGGCCTTAAGACATGTTTAGGGCTCACAAAGTTGTTTTTGTTTTGTTTTGTTATATATTTTTTAAGTTTATTTATTTTGAGAGACAGAGAATTCGAGCAGAGGAGGCACAGAGAGAGGGAGACAGAGAATCCCAAGCAGGGATTCTCCTTGCCGACAGAGAGGAGCCCAGTGTGGGGCTCGATCCCACAAACTGCAAGATCATGACCGGAGATGAAATCAAGAGTCAGAGGCTTAACCGACTGAGCCACTCAGGTGCCCCAAGTTCTTTTTGTGTTAGTTTTTAGCAAGGTGGTTCGAATAGGTTGGAACCTCATGCACAAAAGTCCATAATGTGGGGCAAAAACTAGACAGCTATGGCAAGTGTGGACCTGCGCTCTTGCTTGGCAGGGCCCAGCTTTTGCTGAGTAGCGGCTGCCCCTGTGGGCAGGGTGTGTGCTTCCCAGGTCATGCTGTCCCTTAGATTCCTTTCCTGGTCCCTTAGCCATTTGAGTTTCAGAGCCCTGCATTAGAGTCAGAGGAGCTGGGCTGGAGACCCACCCTCTTCAACTTACTAATGGGTCAGTCAGCCCTTTGAGTCTCCATACCCTCATCTGGAGAATGGAAAAGATGGCAGTGTCTTCACCAGGCTTCCGTGAAGGGCACTATGAGATGATGTATGTGACAGTATGTAAGGAAAGGCTATACACAAATACACTTTAAAAAGGAAAAGAGAGGGGTGCCTGGGTGGCTTGGTCGGTTAAGCGTCCAACTTTGGCTCAGGCCATGATCTCACCATCCATGAGTTCGAGCCCCGCGTCGGGCTCTGTGCTGACAGCTCAGAGCCTGGAGCCTGTTTCAGATTCTGTGTCTCCCTCTCTCTCTCTCTCTGCTCCTCCCCTGTTCATGCTCTGTCTCTCTGTCTCAAAAATAAATAAACGTTAAAAAAATTAAAAAAAAAAAAAAGAGAGAAAACGTCAAGGCTATCACACAAACATTAGCCCCATATCATGGGCCCCTTGCACCCATCGTTTTTTTTTTTTTTTTTTTATGTTTATTTATTTTTGAGAGAGAGAGAAAGAGAGCGCGCCTGCGCATGAGCAGGGGAGGGGCAGGAGGGCGGACAGAGGATCCGAAGCCGGTGCGTGGATAGCAGCGAGGGTGATGTGGGGCTCGAACTCGCCAACCATGAGATCCAAGCCAAAGTCAGAAGTTCAACTGACTGAGCCCCCCACTGGCACCCCCACTCCTTTCGTGCTTGCACTGAGGATGTATGGAGGCATACTCACCTGGGAAGACACGGGCATCTGTAAAAGCTAGGGCACTACCTGGTCAGCACGCGGCAGCCGGCAGGTACCCCCAGATATCAGTCCGCCATCGGAGGGCTTGCACAAAGTCCCCGCCCGGGTGTGACACAGCTGAGAGCCAGTCACACAGGCATCTTCCGTCTGAGCGCCCTTCATGCACCACACAGTGGCCCCACAGGCATCTGACCACATTACACATCAGAGCAGAAATTCACTGTGCATTTGCCACATCTGAAAACCGGCTCCTAGGACGGGGGGTTGGCATCAGAGCACCGCTGATTTCCCATCTCCTCCCTTCCCTTCCCTTCCCTTCCGAGCTGGGGCTTGGTTTCTGTGGTGACCTTTCCACCCCACAAGCCAGAGGAAATGAGGTCTCTTCCCCTTTAAGCCCCTTTTACAAACTCTCTCACAATTCACCTCAAAACTCAGGTCAACTGTGTTTCATTAGAAGCACCCTGATAGTGAAAAAGAACTCAAGGCAGGCAATAAATAGAAAGGTAAGTCAGGTGATATGGTTTTGAAATAAAACAAGTTTATGTGGTAACCGGTTCCAGATTGCCTTACAGTCTTGCTTGGCAGGTAGAGATTTATTCCTGATAGCGAACCAGATGTCACACTTGCTCTTCTAAGACATTTGCTTTTATCTGCAGCAGTTCCTGATGGAAGAGACACAAAAGACTAGAGCCTTGTTTAAGCACGGAGTAGCGTGTTTGCATCCTGACACCAGAAAGGATCTGATCATCTGAGAGCTTCCAGTCTAGGTCTTAACAGCTTTCAAAAATCAAACACGTTCAAACAAAACAATACAAAGCAAAAGCCCTGAGAGGCAGTTGCACATTTTGCAATCACTTGTGTAAAGAGATAGCATGTCTGTGGTACAAGAACCACCTACAATAAGGGATATGTGGTTTGGCTCTTCTAGAGGAAAACAAGCCTTCCACAAATTGGCGACCGGTTTTGCAGAAAACATGAAGTCATTTCACAACATGACATGGTAACGAAGAACCAGAAACTTCTGTGAGACTCATTTTAGCCAGGAGCGGCAGCCTTCTCCACACCAGGGCTCTCGGCCGCATCCTGTCCTGGCCTTTGCTGCGCCTCCCTTCCCGCCTCCTCTCCATGGCACAGTTTTTGGATGAGCGAATGTAAGTGCTCAGGTTCTTTGGCAAGTCAAACCAACCGACTGCCACCCGGTTTAAGTGAAACATCACAGCCTTCAGAACCTCAGCAACACTAATCCACGGACCTTCCCTCCAGACCCCTGCCATCAACAGGAATCAGATCCCGACTCCTGGCCTTGGGGACTCCTAGCTCAAAATCTAGACAGAGACGGTTCCCGCTTGGCTCACATGCCCGTACGCTCCAGGCAGCTCAGTCCAGGTAGGAGGGTCTCATGTGAGTGTTCAGAGGCTGGGGAATGTGCAGTGGGAGTGGGTCATGAGCTGGCCTGATACTCAGGGAGGAATCCCTCACTTTACAAGACTTGGCTTTTTTTTTTTTTTTAAGTTTAGTTTGGAGTGAGAGAGAGAGAGCTCCCATGTGCATGTGGGGGGAAGGGGCAGAGAGAGAGAGGAGAGAGAGAATCCCAAGCAGGCTCCGTGCTGTCAGTGCAGAGCCCAACGAGAACCATGAGATCATGACGTAAGCCGAAATGAAAAGTTGGATTCCTAACCGACTGAGCCACCCAGGTGCCCCTACATGACTTGACTTTTATGAGCGGCTGTGGTAGGGGTGGGGGGAGTTCTGTGGACTGAGTCCCAGGGAGAGTCATTATATAAGGGGGATGGGGCTGTGGTTGGGAGGAAATTGTTTTGGTTTTCTGTTGCTGCCATAACAAATCACCACAAACTTAATGGTTTAGAACAACACAAATGTGCTGTCATACGGTTCTGGAGGTAAGAATTCTAACAACTGGTCTCACTGCACTGAGATCAAGGTATTGGCAGGGCCAAATTCCTTTCTGGAGCCTCTAGAGGAGACTACTTCTTTGCCTTTTCTGGCTTTTTTTTTTTAATGTGAAATTTATTGTTAAATTGGTTTCCATACAACACCCAGTGCTCATCCCAACAGGTGCCCTCCTCAATGCCCATCACCCTGCCTTTTCTGGCTTCTGAGGCCACAAGCATTTCTTCCCTTGTAGCATCTTCCACTATCCTTAAAAGCCAGCAATGTTGCCTCTCTCTGACCTCTTTTCTGTTACCACAACTCTTTCTCACTGAGGACAGAAGGGAAAGTGTCTTCACGTTTAAGGACTATGTGATTAGATTGAATCCACCTGGATGATTCAGGATGCCCTCCCTCTTCTCAAAGTCCTTAACTTTAATCATATTCACAAAGTCTCTTGTTATGGGTTGAATTGTGTCCAAATTCATATTTTGAAGTTGTAAACCCAAGAATGTGAACTTACTTGAAGATAGGGTCACAGCAAATGTAATCAGTTAAGATTAGATCATTCAGGTGGTTCTTAATTCAACAAAAAGGGTGTGTGTATCAGAAGGGGGTGGGGGCACCTGGGTCGCTCAGTCGGTTGAGCCTCTGACTTCAGTTTAGGTCGTGATCTCGAAGTTCATGAGTTCAAGCCTTGCATCGGGCTCTCTGCTATCAGCACAGAGCCCACTTCAGATCCTCTGTTTTCCTCTCTCTCTAAACAAACAAATGTTTAGAAACCAGTGGGGGTGGAATTTGGACACAGACACCCACAGAAGGAGAAACACGGGGAGGAGACAGCCACCTATACAAGCCAAGGAGAAAGGCCTGGAATAGATCTCTCCCTCACAGCCTTTAAAAGAAACCAACCTGCTGATGTCTTGATTTTGATCTTCTAGCCTTCAGAACTGCGAAAGAATACATTTCCGTTCAAGCCACCCAGTTCGTAGTACATGGTTATGGTGACCTTACCAAACAAACGTATCTCTTTTGCCATGTAAGGTATCATATTCACTGGTTCTGGGGATTAGGACATGGACATCTTCCGGAGGGCCATTATTCCACTTACCACACGTTTGAACAGTGGATCGTAGCCAAATGGTATTAACTTCACTTTGTCTTGGGACTAAGCTCAGAAGTTCCTGTACCATGAATGAAATAATGGATTGGACCACAGGCTTGTTGCTCACAAACGCTCTGCACGCATGAGAGCGGACTCAAAACAATAGGTCTTTGCATGGGAACATTGTCCAACTTCAGGCACTCTGGTTTTTGTAAACCACAATGCAAGGTACTGGCATTTATTGCCATTTTTGAAGGGCAGACATTGTGTTAGCAGAATCCAGTGAACTGGACATTGGTACCTTTTTTTCTTAGAACAAATAAAAACATGTGGGAATGACATCAGCAAAATGGTGGAATAAGAGTCGTCTTCTGTGTTCTCCCCGCAAAACAGCAAGTTTGACAATCACCCACAGAGGAGAATGCGTTTGTGGCAGTCCAGGAGTCCAGCAGAGAAGTTCCAGCAAACCACTGGAGCAAAAAACAACCAGATTGGATGCAATGAAGAGGGTGACAGAAACAGTTTCGTTTTACCTATGCCACCCCTCCCCCAAGGCACAGATATAGATCAATGCCAAGGTAGACCTTTTAGATCTGTGGCTTCTTTCAATGGGGAAACTGAGAGTGTGTGAATGAGTACCTGGCTTCCCAGCCATCTGTAATGCTACTAAAAAGGCCCACTTCTCTCTCACCCCATCCAGAGTACAGAGGCATGCTGCACAAGTCAGGGGCAGAGAGTGGCTGGGAGAACAGCAGACAGGGCTCTTAGAGGGCATCAGAAAGACACGGATCTTACCAACCACTCTGCGGAATTCATCAGGAAGCAGGCCCACAAGCTGCGGGGGATGTTTCATTTGAGGATTCCCCCCAGATGGCCCTGGGGGTTCCTGAACACTCCGTTTACCTCCCTTACACACACCGCACCCTGTGGCTGGCTGGCTGTGTGTGTTCCAAGAGCGGGGAGTATGAGCCTTTGTAGACAGCTGGCGAGCACGGGCAGAAAGCCGGCCCTGACTCTGAAAGCCTGGGAGAACAGAGGGGCGCCTGCAGGGCTCAGGCACTTAAGACTCTAGATTTTGGCTCAGGTCATGATCTCACGGTTTGTGAGTTTGTGCCACGCGTCAGGCTGAGCTGACAGTGCAGCGCCTGCTTTGGATTCTCTCTGTCTCTCTCTCTCTCTGCCCCTTCCCCCACTCAAAAAAGAAAGAAAGAAAGAAAGAAAGAAAGAAAGAAAGAAAGAAAGAAAGGAAGAAAGAAAGAAACTTAAAAAAAAAAACATTGGGAGAAAACACACTAACGAGCATTTAGCACCATTCTAGGGAAAACAAGAGAAACATACACACGATCTTAAGAAATCCCCCTAAGAGGGAACAAGAAATGAGGAGCATGTATATCCATAGAAAAGGTCTAAGAAAGCCTCAGAATCCTTAGCAGAACTGGCAGCATGTATTTCTTTCCCAAAGCCATTCAATAAAGACTACAGAAGGTAATTGTTTCTTCAGATGTGAAGACAGCAATGCAAGGCTCCAAGGAATATGAAAAATCAAGGAAATGAAGAAAATCATCCCATTTACGATGCTATCAAAACAAAATACGAATGGGTGCCTGCATGGCTCAGTTGGTTAAGCATCTGACTCTTGATTTTGGCTCAGGTCATGATCTCATAGTTCATGAGTTCGAGCCCCACATCGGAGTCTGTGCTGACCATCCAGAGCCTGCTTGGGATTCTCTCTCTCTCTCTCTCTCTCTCTCTCTCTCTCTCTCTCTCCCCCCCTCCCTCTGCCCCTCCCTGGTTCACACACATTCTTTCTCTCTCTCTCTCTCTCTCTCTCTCTCAAAATAAATAAATAGGCATTAAAAAAACCAATAAAATACTTAGGAATAATTTTAATAAGGAGGTGAAAGACCTGCACCCTGAAAACTATGACATTTAATGAAAGAAATAGAGGAAGACAGAGTAAATGGAAAGATATCCCATGCTCATGAATTGGAAGAATTAATATTGTTAAATGTCCACCCACACTCCTCAGAGTAATCTATAGATTCAATGCAACCTTATCAAAATTCCATTGACATTTTCAAAGGTATAGAAAAAATAATACTAAATTTCATATTCATATCCACAAAAGACCCTGAATAGCCAAAGCAATCCTGAAAAAGAACAAAGCTGGAGGAATCACACTTCCTGATTTCAAACTACATTATGAAGATATAATAATTACAGCAGTATGGTACTGGTATAAAGATAGACACACAGATCAATGAAGCAGAATAAAGAGCCCAGGCAGAAGTCCATGCATATGCAGTCAACAAATCTTTGAGAAGGGCACCAGGAACACATAGTGGGGAAAAGAACAATCTCTTCTATTACTGGTGCTGGGAAAACTGGACAGCTACATGGGAAGGAATAAAACTGGACTCCTATCTTACACCATACACAAAAATCAACTCAAAATGGATTAAAGACTCGAACATAAGACCTGAAACCATAAAACTCCTAGAATATAGGAGAAAAGCTCCTTGATGTTGGTCTTGGCAATGACTTTTTTTTTATTTGACACCAAAAGCACAGGCAACAAACCAAAAATAAACAAGTGGGACTACATCAAACTAAAAAGCTTCTGCACAATAAAGGAAACCATCACAATGAAAAGACAACTTACAGTAATGGGAAAAGATATTTGCAAACCATATATCTGATAATGGGTGAGTATCCAAACTAACAACTTGATAGCAAAAAAAAAAAAAAAAAAAAAAGATTTAAAAAAAAAAGAAAAACAAACAAAAACCAAATAATCCAATTTAAAAATGGGCAAAGAATTTGACAATTTTCCCAAATTTGACATAAAAATGGCCAAAAGGTACATGAAACAATGCTCAAGATCACTAATCATCAGGAAAATGTAAACTAAAACCACACTGAGATACACCTCATATCTGTTAGGATGGTTTTTATCAAAAAGACAACAGATAAAAGTATTGGCAAGATTGTGGAGAAAAGGGAACCACTGTGTATTGTTGGTAGGAATGTAAATTGGTACACTGATTATGGCAAACCATATGCAGGCTCCTTAAAATTTACTACATGATCTACTGTAGTAGATTATAGTAATTCAAACTACTGCGAACTACTATATGATCCAGCAATGTCACTTCTGAGTATGTATCTGAAGAAAATGAAATCAGGATCTCAAAGAGAAATCTGCACTCCCATGCTCATTGCAACATCATTCACATTAGCTAAGATATGGAAACAATCCGAGTGTCCTTCAACAAATCAATGATTAAAAAGGTGTGGTATATACGTAGAATGGAATAATAGCCATGAGAAAGAAGGAAATCCTGCTGCTTGCAACAGCAGGGATAAAAATAGAAGACATTATGCTAAGTGAAATTAGCCAGACCAAAATAGACAAATACTCTATGGTCTCACTCACCTGTGGAATCTTAAAAAAAAAAAAAAAAAAAAGTTGAACTCCTAAAAGAGAGAATAGAATGGTGGTTACCAGGGGCTGCTGGAGGTTGGAGAAGATAAGAGATACTGGTCAAAGGTTCTAAGCCTCCAGTTATAAGATGAATAAGCTCTGGGGATGTAGGGACAGCATGGTGACTATAGTTAATAATACTGTGCTGTGTACTTGAAAGTTGATAAGAGAAGAGACCTTAAGCATTCTCACCACACATACAAAAAAAGTAACTATGTAAGGGATGAAAGTGTTAATTAATTTGATTGTGGGAATCATTTCACAAAGTATATGTATGTCAAATCATCGTGTTTGGACACTTTAAATATGTGTAATTTTATTCGTCAATTATGCGTCAATAAAGCTGAAAATATGTTGTCAAAACCTTGACTTGCCAAATCTGAGTAACTGGTTATAGGGATTCAGAACTGTCTACTCTTTTTTTGTGTTTTTAAAACAAGAAGTTTTTAAGAGTAAATTAAAAGAAAAAAATCTTGATGTACTAAGTCACCCTCCAATGTGAGTTCACCATAAGAGAAGTCACCTCCCCAAACCATGACAGACTCTTAAATACAGGGAACAAACTGATGGTTGGCCGGGGGGGGGGGGGGGGGGGTGGAATGGGGTATGGGCATTGAGGAGGGCACTCGATGGGACGAGCACTGGCTGTTGTATGTAAGAGATGAATCAGAGGAATCTACTCCCAAAGCCAAAAGCACACTATATACACTATATGTTAGCTAACTTGACAATAAATTATATTTAAAAAAAAAGAAATCTCCTCCCCTCCACTATGCTGAGCAAATGTCCCTCACCAGCCCCCCTGCTCACACACGTGGACCAGGCAGAGCTCAGCGAGGACCTGCTCCCCAGCAGGTCACTGCTGCTGCTTGTTGGTTTAGGCTGGCCACCAGAGAGCAAAAAATAAAGTAAAATAATAATTAGACATGAGAAACAACATAGATTAACCAGAAAAGTAAATCTGTGACTAACAATAAACTAACAGGTTCATGCTCATTGCAGAAAGTGTTCACCGTGCCCCATTTCCCCTGCCACTACCTCAACACATTCTTGTCCTTTTGCACCTGGACAATGCCACACTCCTAGTGGTTACCTGTTTGCAGCCTCTTTCTTCCTGCCCTTCATCCTCCAGCTGCTGCACTTGTAATCAGAAAAAGAAAAGAAACACACGCGCACACACACACAGAGTTGACGGTGTTATTCACCTGCTTAGGCTTAAAGGCATCCAGAGGCTCCCCATTACCCATAAAGTCCAAGTTTCTAACTGTGGAGTACGAAGCCCACACCAGGTGGGTCCAGTCGGCATTTCCAACCTCATCTTTCACTGCTCTACACATCAATGTTTCTCAAAGTATGGCCGCTGAGCACCAGAATTAGCATTCTGGGGTGCTTGTGAAAAATCCCAGTCCTATTGATTCAGAGTCTTTTGACAAGCATTCAAAGCAATTTTTATGCAAACATAGCTGGAGGCTGCTAATCTCAAGTCACTGTACTCTTTCCCTCTGTCTCATGTGCCCTTCTCCTCCTTGTCCACTTCTTCTTTTAGGGCACTCTTCCTATAGCATCTTCTCTCTCTAGTAAGCCAAATAAATTGCCCCCCTATCTCTATTCCCTTAGCGCTTCACACAGATCTCATAATACAGCTTTGTTTCACAGATGTTTGCTACAGATCTGTCTCTCCTGCTGGATTATAAATTCCTTGCCATTAGGAACCATGTCTTATTCATCTTTTCCCCCCTGAGTGACTATGCAATTTCTTTGTTTTTACAATGGGAAATGTGTAACTCACCACGTTTCCCTTTCCCCCTGGCCACCTAATGTACTTAGAGCCAAATTCACAGCTCAAGTATAACGATTATACTTGGCCGTGTATCTGTGTCCTCTTTTCCCCCTAGACTTGACCTATTTTAATTTATATTTCCCTTGCTCTGAGTTTTAAAACCTGTATTTGACCATTTTATTTTATATGTTTCTGCTACAAGCCACCTCAGATCCTTTCTGGAACAAGGTGAGAGAGAGATAAATTATTCATCTCACTATTCCTACCACCCAGGCCAGTGTCTGGCAGATAGAAAATACTCAATAACTGTTTGTTAAATTTAATCAAAGGAATAAAGTTATGTGGATTCTGTGACAGCTATTTTACTCATCACTTAGAACACTTTTTGCTTACTTCTGATTTTGATCACAGTGCTCAAGAGCTAAAGCTACTGGAAGAATGCCTGATGGACAAGTGCCTGTAACTGTTACAAAAGTCACTTGATTTCAGCAATCTGATTATCTTAATTTTCTACCTTGATCCACGGGCAACACTTTTAGGAGCTCACGCTGCTCATCAACTCTATAATCTATGACTAATGTTAAAATATAGTGAACAGGGGCACCTGGGTGGCTCAGTTAGTTAGGTGTCCGACTTCAGCTCAGGTCATGATCTCGCGGTTCGTGGGTTTGAGCCCCACATCAGGCTCCGGGCTGGTGGGGCAGAGCCTGCTTGAGATTCTCCCTCTCTCCCTCTCCCTCTCTGCCCCTTCCCCATTTGTACTTTCTCTCTCTCAAAATAAGTAAATAAACTTTAAAGAAAAGAATAAAAGATAGTGAACCGGTAGAAATCCACCAGGAACTGAGAAGGGAAAGGACAGTGTGTCTCTGAGCGGGGAGAGTTGTCAGAGGAGATGGCACAAGGATGGAGCCAAGAACAGGACACAGGACACTGAGGAGGGTGTCTTGGAGACAGGGAGGCACACAAGGAAATGGCGGTAGACCATGTGTGGAAAGCCCAAGGGGATATGCAAGACTTCTGCTTGCTGAAGACATGCAGTTGTCCTGTCCCTAGGAGCTGCTGCTGGAAAATGAGTGTCCTGAAGCACATTAAGACGATGTCAACATCAAAACACTGCATAATAAAACCAAGAAAGAAGCTAAAAAATTGGAGAAAGGAAAAAAAGTCATTTTTTCTACTTATGTTTCTTCCATTTACATCTCATGTTTCCTTCAGAAAAGTCATCTTTCCCATCTGTATGTGTCTTATCTGAAGAAATAATAGCAGCACCCAAGTCTCTCTAAATTGGAGATCTTATTTTCCCTGGGAAACACATGAACATGTGTAGTCTTGACTTTCAGTTGTCACCTCAACTTTCTACACAAGTCCCTCATGCTGCCAGTTAACTATTTGCAAACCCCATTCTATTGGATCTTGTTTTTCTCTTGAAGAAAAATAAAGGGATGCTAACCTATTGGTGGTTACACATAACCAACCACATGTAAAACCACGTCTGATTTAAATTTGCTCCCGACATCTTTGTTTCAGTTAGAAACATCAGTTTAGTGTGTTTTCTCCATGAAAACCTGGAGGCACTGAGATAATTCTTTGAATAACATAAAGAAAGGTATTAGTATTAAACAGATTAAAACGGAAAGTTTGTAGGAATGGATTTGGTGACATTGTAACCATGTGACATGGGATGTGACAAAAATCCTCGCCCATTATAATAAAATATGGCTCTTTCCTCAAAAAAAGTGAAACTAACAGAGAAACTTGGCCCATGCTCTAGCTGAGCTGATGGGCTCGGAAACCTTGGGTAAGTCATTCGTCTTGGTAACCTCCGATTCTTCATATGTAAGAAAATAACCAAACCTACACGACAGAACTTTTACAAGAAATATAAATCAGGTCATGTTGCGGTTTCTCAAGCTTTTGAAAATGTGTCTTCCCCCAAAGATTTGGATTTAAAAGTAAAAACAAAACAAAACAAAAAAAGTGGGACCCAGGATTCTGTACTAAAAAGATCTTCAGGTAATTCTGATATACACTTGAAATAATCTACACACTAATAAAATGTAGGTTAAATTCTTTTAAATTGTTAAACTGCTATAGAAATATAAAATATCATTACTAATAAGTAATGAGGAAATCTAAAAATCTCATTCAATTCATATTCAAAGACTAGTCTTCCAGTAGCACACCCTCTTGGGCCCTGGCCACTAGGATGTATCAGACACCTGAAGGGCCAGTTTGAGCACAGCAGCCCCATGTGATCTGTCTAAGGGCCATGTCAGGGTCAAGCAACAGAAACAGGAAGAAAACCACAGCAAAACACATCATAATCACATTACGGAATACCAACGATAAAAAGAAAATGTGAAAAGCAGCCAGGGATGTAGAGTGGGAGGAGGAGTAGAGAAACAAACTAGATACAGAGGAACAAAAATAAGAATTACGGCAGACTTCTCATCAGAAGCGGTATATGCCCAAAGACAACAGAGCAACAACTTAAAAGTGCTGAAACGAAGGGGTAGCTGGCTGACTCAGCAGGTGGAGCACGTCACTCTTAATCTCAGGCTGTGAGTTCAAGCCCCACGTGGGGCCTAGAGCTTCCTTAAAAAAATATAAATAGAAAACTAATAATAATTCAAGAAATAAATTACTGAAACAAGAAACCATCAGCCTAGTATTGTATCCCGGTAGGAATTTTTTTCAAAACTGAGAGAAAAAAAAAAGACTTTATTCAGAAAAATAAAGCCTGGGAGAATACATTACCAGCAGATTAGCATCACAAACTTAAGCCAGTTCATACCACTTCACACAAACTGATTGCTAAATATTTAGGAATTTTGCAAATTGATTGTTAAAATGTTAGCAGCTTAAAATTGGTAATGATGGGAGAATTTACACCATGGAAATCAGCAAACACTACAAATCAGGGCTCTTTTTTATTTTGCAGAGAGCAACTTTACCAGCCCATCACTGAGGACAAGAGTATAAAGGTAATCCTTCAAACAAAAGAAACATGGTACCAGATAGAAATTTGGATCTGTACAAAGGAATTAAGGGCAACAACTATGTGAGTAAACATAAAACATTTTTCTTAATTTTAAAATCTCTTTAAAAGATAGTCAACTATTTAAGTAGTGAAAATGACTAATATTTGTAGAGGTAAAATCGATGACAAAAGTGGTATAAAGGATGGGAAGAATAAAAGGAAAATGTGCTTTTGTAAGAAGCTTGAGCCACATGTAAATGGTATGGTAGTTGAAGGCAGACAGTATTTAGTTGAAAATGAATATGTATTATAAACTGTACATAAGTTGAAAGTGTGATATTGTGTAAGTTGAAAATGGATATTGTAAATTGTATAGTTATCACACATAGACACACGAACTCAAAGAGGTGTAGCTAACTAAGTCAACGGTGCAAATGGAGATAAAATTATTAAAAATGCTTGATTAGTTCTAATGAAGACAGAAAAGAAGACAACGGGAAGATAGAAGGGATGGGGTGATGAAAATTTTCTATCTCATGACTGTAGTCATTACATGACTATATATGTTTGTGAGAAGTTACAAATCACACTACCTGGTGAGTTTTGTTATATATAAACTATACATCAATAAATCTGATAGAAGAGGGAGGCAGAGGAGGAGAAGGAGGCAGAGGAGGAGGACTACCACCACCAAGTAGGAGAGTTACACTACCTGAGGGCAAGACACACTATAAAGCTATGGTAACCAAGATGGTGTATTGAGGTACAGTTAGCTCAGTGTCTGACTTCAGCTCAGGTCATGATCTTATGGCTCTGAGTTCAAGTCTCCCAACGGACTCTGCACATGTGCAAAAGACAGGGTGGTATTGGTGAAAAGGTAGGCCTAGAGATTGTCTGGCTATAAGGAACTCATCCCCACTAGGCCTACGCAGCGTGGTGGTACATGCTATGGACCACGGATTAATATATGTTCACGACTTCTGTTTTTTAAAGGAAGAATGGGAGGTCTAACTATCACACCATTCTTTGTCCAACAGAAATAAAGGTCAACAGTTTTGACTAGAAAGATCCACAGATGACAGTGATTATCTAGTCTACCCTGCAGGGGTACTGGACATCTAGAGCTACAAGGGTATATAGGTTTATAATGTAGAGAGCCTTCCTGAGAATGAGGTGAATTTACAGGGATGCAGAGCTAGAAACAGAGGGAGGGACAGAGCCTTTTGTGTCATATTGGACTCCTAGATCTAGCTATACCTGAAGCCGGAATCTCTTTGGACTACCTGATTATTTAAACTAATAAATTCCTCTTCTGTCTAAGCAAATTTGAGTTGTAACAAAAGGAGTCCCGAATAATGTATGTGTGTGCTCTGCGGTGATAGTAAAGAAACATTAGCTTATGCACGTACTAACTGGGAGCCCTCTTTTAAAAGCTCTGGGCCCAGATTTCTCATTTCATAGTAGAAATAGTTAGATTAGGGCAGTAGTTTCTCAGAAGAGTTATACAGAGGTGAGACACCACAGTGACCTCATTGGGAAATGAGGGAGAGGCACAGAAGGGACCCTAGCATCTCTTTCAACTAAACCAGGAATAAAGGAATTATACATAGAGTTAGATTTGAAAAAATTTTCCTTTGCTTAAAAAAAAGCTATGTGATCTCTAGTTCCCCAAATTCCAAAGTTCTTCGTGGCTTTCTGAGAGGCCAATGAACCTAAGGCATTGCGTTACAGCACATCAGACTGCCTGGAGTCTGAATCCAGCTCTACCCCTTACTAATGGTGGGGCCTTGAACAAGTTTCTCTGTTGCTTGGTTTCTTCCTCAGTAAAACAGGAGTAATAGTAGTACCTACTTCCAAGAGTTGTTATGAGGGTGAATTGACAATATTTGTTAAACCCTTCCAACAATGCCTGGTACCTCGTACGTGCTCAATAACTGTTCACGTTGATGATGATAATGGTGATGATGATGGTGGTGATGGTGATAAGCCTGGAAGATCTCAGTGAATCTTGGGAATTCCCCCAAGGAGTGAGCTGAAAAAAGAGCAGAGACCCAAATCAGGCCGCCTGCTTATTCCCTGTAATGATGTCAATAGGTTAAGGGACTGAAAGCTCTGGTGTCTATTCTTTGTTTTCTAACTATAATCATGCTGTCTGTCTGGTCACAGCTAGCCCAAATGATAATTTTGTATGTGCGTAAGTAAAATATTTCCTGATTATATTAATAATGTATATGCAGTCATGAAAATTTGAAAAATTAATAGAAAAAGAAAATATTAAAGCATTTGTAATTCTACTACTGAAAGATAAACTCTATTAACATTTGAATCATTGCATATTTCAATTTGGAGTATTTTCTTCCAGGTTATCTTTTAGAGCATTTACAAAGAACATATAAATACATACAAGAAACTTTATATACGTGTGTGTGTACATGTGTGTATAGTTTTATGTCCTTCTTTTCTCAGATAAGGTTATGAGTAATTTTCCATGTCATTAAATATTCTTTGAAAACAACATATGACTTCTTAATAATTTACCATATGGCTTCACCATAATTTACTTAATAACTTACTTATAATTGGACCTTTCAAAAGTTTTTAGTTTGGGTCTAGTATAAATAATGCTGTGATAAACATCCTTGGGTATTTGTCTTGAGACATATTTGATTAAGATGTTATTCCTAAAGGTGGAATTTCTGAGTCTAAGCCTATATTTATAAGGCTTCTGACACATACTGTCAAATAGTCTTCCAGGAAGCTTACATCACTTTATTATTATTTTGATTACAATATATTACATGGGTCTTTCATGCCATGTTTTGTGAAGGACCAACATCCCATCACTTAAATAGTGTGGTCAAAGGGATTCTCATTATCACACTAATTCTGACTTCACTCTAGTCCTTGAACAATTAATGCTTTCTTTTTGAGATCAGTAGCCTGTGGTTCATTAAACATGAACATTTGAATTTAAGTGTGAAGGACAATATGAAAATATTTCTCACGCGTCTTTCATTCAAGCCGTGGAAACTTCAAGTAGGAGAATGTTCCAAGGAGACAATTCTGTGGCTGGAATATTGAGTTGTGAAAAAGCAAAATGGCATCATCTAGAATTCAAAATAATCTTTTTAAAGGCCTCAATTTCCCTAGAGCTATGCCTGTCCTGACTGACATTCCACTTCTCCATGAAACCAGAAAGTATAGCTGATGTGATGGTTTCTTGGCCTCCTTTTTCTCAGTGTCTCTTCACCAGTATTAACTGCATTTGTAACCTCAAGGAAACAAACAGAGGAGTGAATCTGATCATGTCCCCATTCTCCACCCTGCTTAAGGATCTTGTGTAAACCTCAGCATAACAAGCAGACTGCTGACAATCTGGACCCTACTGTTCCAACCCCAAAGACTGCCATCCTCTCCCATCCTTCTCTCAAATCATATCCATCTTCCCACCTTTTTTCAGCACCCACCTTGACCTTCCATGCCTCTATACCTGGGTGAGCTGTGTCCCCCTAGAAAAGTCTCCCCCCACAGAGCCTAGTAAATTTTAGTCATCCAATCAGATCCTTCCCCTGACTCCACAGCTCCAGTTCACAAGTACTAAGACCAAGATTCATACTTTTTTAGGTTCTTCTGGTTGTAAAGAATAGAAATCTAAGGTACCTCCAGTAATGGGGGGGGGGGGTGGAGGGGGGTTGTTCTTGGCGTATCTATTACATGGAGGTACTAGGTAAAGAAGCTCATGGAAACCAAGGAGTAGCACCTGCTCAAGATGCAAGACAGGCCTGAGATCCAAGTGTTTTTGTCTCTTCTTCAGTTATAAGAGCCAAGTGTCTCCATTCTTCTCTATTGTTATGGTGACTCCTAATCTTGCTGGCCCTGTACATCTTGCAGCCATGTGTCTGCTCCTTTTTCCTTTCTCCTCCCTGCCTCTCTGCATTAAAACTCTCTCTGCCTCCCCATTCAGAGTTACCTGAAATGGTTTCCTGAGGCATAGCAGAGCTTCTCAGACAAGACCATTTCACAGATATGTATCCATCCCCTGGATTGGCTGCCTTTGGTGGCCGCCCTGCCTTGGTCCAGTCCAGGGGCCATGCCATGTTTCAACCCCAGCCTAAGGCCCTGATTCCTGCAGCAGGGGAGTATGGGAGGGCAGTTACCCTTATAAAGGGATAAAGGGAAAGAAGGGCATGTCGCTGTACCACGTTGCTAATTTTGGCCCTAAGAGTATTACTTTTGTGGATAGAAGATAGGGCCATAGTTCTAATTTGCTTCATATGTTCTAAAGGAGATGATTTTATAGTCATCCTCCAAACAATGTCTGATCATCCATACAATACAATGTCCTGGAACAATGTCAGAGACTTTTGGAACTTTGTTTTATCTGTTCCTAGAACAATAAGCTGCTGCCCAGTGTACACTCAATCCCCAGCCTTTAAATGAGGCTTATCCATTTACACAGGAAGTGCTGTACCTAGAAAACAGCCTTGACCACAGCTCCAATAGCAGCTCTCCGCCCACCCCTACCTTTCATGCGCCTTCTGGAATGCCTTGGGTTAATTCTCCAGATCCCACCACTGTCCCCAAGCCATCCTCCTCCTTCCCATGACCCACGCTGCTGTGGCTCACACTTGCTGCTTGGCATAAGAGGTACCTCTCTCCTAGCCATGATACGCCAGTACCCCATCTCTACCCACCCTCTACCCCAGCCTTTCCCCTCGACCCTGAAGGGAGGAGATTCAAAATTTAGGGCAAAGCAGAGCAGTGATTTTAGTGAGCTTTTGGGTTGGACTGTGGCTGAGAAACCAACATATTCTGCTGACCTCAGAGATTGGTTTTGAGGACTAAATAAGATAACGTATGTAAAGTGCTTTGAGTTGCACCTGCACTTAATTATTACATCTTAGCATCTGGAATCCTCTTGGCAGCCTCCTGAGTTATTCTTCCTTTCAGAATGGGATCTGTTCTGTGGTGTAGTCCAGTTTATGCAGAGCAATTATATTCCCAAGTGAGGAGGGTAAAGCATTTAATTTAGAAAAAATCACCGACTATTGCTAGTAGTATTTAGTATTTGTTGAAAGCTTATTAATATCAGACTCTACATTTAGTGCTTTGCAATTTTTATGTAATTTATTCCTCATGAGGTAATTACTATCCTCACCCCACTTTACTAATGAGGAAATTAAGGCACAGAAAGATTAAAGAATTTACCCAGGCCCTCAGTCAGTAAGTATCAGTCAGTAGTCAAGCCAGACAGTCTCTTCTAGAGTCTGAATCTTCTGCTACTAAACCACGTTGTCTCCAATTAGAATAGCAAACATTTAAGCAGGAAATGGTCTTAGAAATCACCTTGCTTCTATCCCCTCATTCTACAGAAGGGAAACAGAGCCTGAGGCAAATGAAAGAGATTTTCCTAAGACAGCAAATCTTGTTAGAGGCACAAGATGAACTAAAACCCAGGACCCTGCTTTCATTTCATTGTGTTTCTCTCACTACTCCACTTTATAAGTTAATATTTTTTAGGCTAATTTTATTAGCATCTGCAGAAATGCTATCTTCAGATTCACTTTGCTTTGAGGGAGTTGTTTCTGTATCCTACTTATCAAAGTAAGCTTCCATATTTGGATATATTCTTGGGGCACCTGAATGTCTCAGGTCATGATCCCAGGGTCATGAGATAGAGCCCTGCATGTCGGACTCTGCACTGAGTGTGGAGCCTGCTTAAGATTCTCTCTCTCTCTCTCTCTCTCTCTCTCTCTCTCTCTCTCTCTCTCCCTCCCTCCCTCCCCCCTTTCCCCTGCTTGTGAATGCTCTCTCTCTCTCTCTCTCAAAAAAATGGATGTATTCTCAAAACTTGGGAGAATTACATAACTGCTTTTTAGGAGCCAGTTTCTTAATATATTATGAATGATGGTTAAGTTTGATGACTGGTTTCTAGACTGAGTTTCAGGAAACAAAATTTTTAAAAACAGGGACCAACACAGAATTGCCATTTCATTTTTGCAGGTAAGGTTTTTCTAAAACCCACAGACAAAAGAGGAAAAACAAAGACACACTGCCATCTAAAATACTATCATTGTTCTGAAAGAGAAAGACTATTACAACCAAAAAACTAGGAAGACTATATAATCTTAAAATAAAGGATAAGTCATTTAAAATAAATAGCTTTTCTTGTATGGAAAGACAATAAATTGTCCTGATTGTTTTCATTTCATCACAGACTAGCAACAATTTCATCATGGATCAGCATTTAACAATCTAAGTTGGATGACACTTTGAAGTTCTCTCTAGCTTTTAAACTCTGTGATTTTGAGCATCCTTTTTTCCATTTACAATTATTTTAGAGGTTTCTAGCTGTTGAGTCTTTGTAAATTAATCCTTCTTAAGCCTGTCCTTAAAGGCTTTGTTACATTGTGTGTGGAATGACTATTGGAGATTTTACATTCAGAACAGTAATGCACGAACATATAATTATCTGTTCCCCATCTTAACACTGCACAGCTTCTGGCTTCCCTCACCCTGTTCCAGAGCAACAAAGTAATGATTCTGAACTCTGACCTCTCCCTTCTTCCCAGCCTCCTTCAGGGCAAAGGAGTCAGGCTTAAGCTGCTGTTAAAGATCTGGTTTTTCTACTGACCACAAGCCCTCTGAGATTTGACTCCTTCTGCCCAGGGTCCCACCAGGGAGTTTTGCCACAGAGGGAAAAATTCCTTAAGGAAAGAACACCTGACTCCATGTAACAACCTGGGGGCGAACCAAAGTCTGGCCCAGGTACCTCCTTGAATTTATCCCCTGGAAAATGTATTTGTTTTCTACTTCATATTGTCATGTCCTACCTATGTGCATGTTAGCGGTGAGGAGGAGGGGAGGGGGAGGCTAGAGGGTGCAGGACTAGACCATAAATGCACTGAGGGCAGAGATTTGTCCTTCCTTTTGCCTTTGCATCCTTAGCGATTTGCCTGGCCATAGCAAGTACTCTGCAAAGGGGTGCGGAATGCATCACGTTTAAGGATGCTAATTCATTAGCAATAACCTTTTATTGTGTGACTACTAGTGCCAGACACTGTGACCCATGCTTTCTAAAAAATGATTTCTTTTTTTTTCCCTTTTTAAAGATTTTTTTTATTTGTAAGTAATCTCTACACCCAACGTGGGGCTCAAAGCCACCACCCCGAAATCAAGAGTATCACACTCCACTGACTGAGCCAGCCAGGCACCCCTAAAAATGATTTCTAATTCTCAGCAGAACTCTCTTTTGTAGGTGAATCATTATTCCCATTATATGGATGAGGAAACTGAGGCACAAAGTGGCTAAGGGACTTGGCCAAAGGCATTGAAGTAATTTAAGTGAATGCACCAGATAATCTTTGCAGTGTGAGGAGCCGCAGAGCTTGCACATGGGACAGGCTACGGGAAAAGGAGAGGAAAGGCAGCTGGCATCTTCTTCCAAGCACAGCTGCTTTCCCAGCCAAGTCTCTGCAGAGGCAGAGAGGCAGCCGTGTCATCACACAGGAAGCACTTGTTGACCTTCTTAGACTCTCAGATCTCTGAGACCATTTAGGTCCATCAGGAAGTGAGGGATAGAGCCCAGACCAGGACCAGCTCTCCTGACTGCCTATCTGGTGCTTTACCCACCCTGCAGACATGAGCAAAAAAATAGAAAAGCTCATTGTACTCATCAGGATAGGCCACCTGCTATAAACACTGCCACAAGTATCAGTAGCTTGATACAATGAGAATTTGTTTCTTGTTTCTGTCACAATCCAATGTAAGTAGCGGGTGGGCCTTCCCCCTTCCCTCTGGGTGAGCCCTCTCTTAGGCTCTTGGTGTTCTTGGTGTCCTGTTCATTCAGCCAGCAAATGAAAATGAAAAAAACAGAGCAAGGATGGTACCTGGGAGGGTTTAGCAGGCCAGGCCTGGAAGTGGCCCATCTCACTTCCATTGTCTGGAATTCAGTCAGGGGGCCACATGTAGCTGCAAGGGACTCTGGGAAATGTAGTCTGTGCTCTGGAAGAAGAGCACTCTCATGGACACTCATGAGTTCTAGAAGTACCTCTTGAGAGGAGCAGGATCAAAGGGCCTGTCTTCACTTTGTAATTTTGTCCTGAATTTACTATGGGCACTTGAACTTTAGGTCCCTATAATATATTTATTTAAATATGGTTTCCTTTGAGGTCACTGTAGTTAACACACTTGTAAACAGGGGTGAAAGGAGGAGGCAGTGGCAGTTTTAAGCAGCTAAAAATTTCATATAGCTTTTCAGGGTTGCTTGTCCTATTTTTTTTTTTTTTTTTTTTTTAAGAAAGAGATTGAGAGTGAGCAGGGGAGAGGGGCAGAGTGAGAGAGAGAGAGAGAGAGAGAGAGCAAGTGAGAGAGAGAATCCCAAGCAGGTTCCATACTCAGTGCAGAGCCCAACATGGGGCTCAATCCCATGACCCTGGGATTGTGACCTGAGCCAAAATCAAGAGTCCGATGCTCAACTGAGCGAGCTACCCAGGTGCCCCATATTGTCCTATTTTTGTTGTTATTTGGTTGACTGAATTTCGTTTTCTTATGCTTTGTTTTTTGTTTTGTGAACATTCATTATATAGTTACTATATGCTAAGGGCTACACTAAGCACTTAACATGTGTTATCTCTGTTAATCCTCCTAACAATGCTGGGAGGTGAGTGGTATCATCATCCTCACTTTACAGATATGAACATGGAAGCTTAAAGAGGCTATAAACAGACTAAAGTCACAAAGCCTGTAGGTATGAAAGCTGAGATTTTAACCTGGGCCTCCCCGCATTCCAGACCCTATGCCATATACTCCGTCGGCCTGTGGCTGGCAAGCTTCTGGCCAGAACTAGAGCCCAGTCCAGCTGAGACAGGCCTCTGAAGTCCAAGCATCTCTGCCGTGTGAATTCCATTTGTTGACACTGGGGTAACCATGTACCTCTCTCCTGTGGAAGCTGCCAGGGCATCCAGGCTCCTATAAACATTCTCACCACGTGAAGGGATGTCAGAGTTGCAGCAACTCTTCCTTGAATATAAAACAAGTTATTTCATATTTACACATTTTTTGGTCTACATTTTGGAGACGAATTTCGCCCAAAATGAATTAATTTATGCTCAGCCCTGTATCTCTCCTCAGTAATGTTGAATTCAATGAGATATTTCAAAAGGAATCTGCAGCAGTTCTCTTAAACCTCTATGGTTCCAGGCTAGTCAGATCTTTCATTACATGCTTTTAAATACTTAGAACACCCTGGGAGTGAAGCACTGGATCAATTAGGGCAAACTGACTAAAGGTTAATTTAACAGAGCCCCCAGCAGATGCTCTGCCTGTCCTTGTGGCTCAAGGGTCTAACAAGCTGAGCTACTTTGTGTAAACACCATTAAAAGCATAACTGGACCCGGGCTGTGTATCTACCCCACCAATAGAGAGTAGCTTAAAGAACCTTATTAGAAGAAAACTATTGGGTGTAAGGGTGGGGAGCAGAAGGGAGAGAAGGGGGTTGTTGAGCTATTGAACTCTAATTGAACAATAAACAAGGGCTTATTATAAGCTCTGCTCCCAGTACTCAGCCTGTGACTCCCTTTGGGAGTTTCATTGCAAGCAGAATTTAATCACACATCTGTCTTTCCAGGGCATCATACCACTCCACTTGCCTCTAGTTCAAGTACCTGAAAAGTGTGAACAATGGATTTTGAGATCATGATGCCTTAGAGGTTGACTATGCAGGGAGAACTCAAGCAGCACAAGGCTGAAACTACTCAAAGGTGGTCCTATGGCTCAGGAATCAGGCGTGGAAATGGCTCCAATCCTGTGCACTCTTCTCTAGCAGTGACAACCATCATGGCAACTGGAAGCCATGATAACTTCTCAGGGACTCATTATCTGGTTTTCAGGTTATTCCCATGGAAGTAGGGGGAGCACCTGAGTCCCCTTCTCCTCAACTAGCCCAGTGGTTCTGTATCCTGGCTGAGTATCAGAATTACCTGGGGAGCTCTTTAAAATACTGATGCCTAGGGGTCTTATCAAAAGGATGGTATTTTTTACAAGCTCCCTGGGAGGACCTAATGAGCAGCCCGAGCTGAGAAGCATGGGAGTGGCCTCGACCCTTCTCCAGCTTGGTTGAGTACTTTGGTCCTGGACATCTTGGATATAAAAAAATAGAAATGAGGTGGGCCTCAGAGCTGCTACTCATGGCTGACAGCAGCCACTGGGTGGGCCAGCTGTACCTAAGCCTCTATTGCACAAGGAAGACGGTAGGACTGTATGATCCTCGTGGGCAGCCCCCAACTCAAGTTTCTTGCCTTTCTTCCCATCACATGGTCTTATTGCCACATGACAATTTAATGAACATTTATGGAATATTTTCATATGCCAGGTGCTGGGCTGGGCAATATAGAGAAGAAAAAGACATGGTCCTTATCCTCAAAGAGTTTAACAACAACCTTCACCAGGGAAGCAAATACAATAGTATGGAAATCAGTTTCCTACATATTAACAGCTCTTATTAAAGGTTGAGATGAGACATAAAAGTAGGATTACATAACATTTTCAGAGATTATTGGTGCTTTTCCCCATTATAGAGTTAATTAACGACTTTAAAGTCTCTTCTCCCAGATCCATTCTCTCTCTCTCTCTCTCTCTCTCTCTCTCTTTCTGTCTCTCTCCAGTGAATGTACATGTGCACACAGACACACACCTTCTTCAGAAACAGGAAAGGGCTAAACATAGATATTTTAGATACCAGCCACAGGCCTGCTATCTTTTTTTATGGGGAACCTGTTTGTAGGAAAGCCTGAGTGAACTAAAGTTTAATCAAGGCTGCAGAGTCCTTCTAAGGAACAGGAGCCCCCATCTAAGCTCAATGTGCCTTTGCACATGGCTGCTTCAGACCCCCGCGTTCATTCAGTCAACTAAGATTTGAGCCCTGTTATGCAGATACCATGCTAGACACTAAAAAATGTTATAGTGAACCCCTGACACCATCCCCCCTACCCTACTGGTGCTTAAAATCTAGTGAGGAAGACAAATGTGAGTGTAAAATTACTACTGTTGTAAGTGAAGGTACATTGAGGGATGTAATATTGTTAAAATGGGAACAGACCCAGGACATCGAGGAAGGACCTCCCCCCAGAACTTGGTCATGAACCTGAGCATCACATCTACAATGTGATGGGCTGGTGACGAGGTGGTGGTGGCATTTCATTCCAGTCAGAAGGAAAAGTATAAATGAATTAGTGAGGATGGGCTAGAATTAGCGAGGATGGGCTAGTGGTTCTCAGAGTGTGGTCTTCAGACTGCTGTGGGTACCAGAGGTCCTTTCAGAGGTTCTATGAGGTCAAAATTATTCTCAAAATTATACCAGGATGTCATTGCTCCTTTTCACTGGGTTGACATCTGCACCAATGACATAAAAGCACTGGTGGCAAAACTTTGGGGTGTCAGCAAGGCAGTGGCACTAAACTGTACTTGTAACCACTGTATTCCTTTTCCACGTACTTGTAGCTGGGAGAAAAGCCAGTTTCACTTAGAAATGCCTTTGATTAAGCAATAAAAGTTATTCTTTAATTAAATCACCACCCTTGAGTACACATCTTCTTTTTTTTTTTTTTTTTTTTAATTTTTTTTTTTTCAACGTTTTTTATTTATTTTTGGGACAGAGAGAGACAGAGCATGAACGGGGGAGGGGCAGAGAGAGAGGGAGACACAGAATCGGAAACAGGCTCCAGGCTCCGAGCCATCAGCCCAGAGCCTGACGCGGGGCTCGAACTCACGGACCGCGAGATCGTGACCTGGCTGAAGTCGGACGCTTAACCGACTGCGCCACCCAGGCGCCCCACACATCTTCTTAATATTCTGGGTGACAAATGGGAAGTACGCATAAAGCACTTCTGCATACAAAGTGCAATGGCTGCCTTGAGAAAAAGCACTTGTTTGATTTTTTGAGCTGTAAATGGAACTAGCTGCTTTTATCATGAAATACAGTTTTCGCTGGGGAAAAAAAAAAAAGAAACCAAAACCAAAAACTACTGACCATAAACCATAAACCATAGTTTGTGGTTATTCAAACTTAGGTTCTTGGCAGACCTTTGTTGTTGTTGTTGTTCTTGTTCTTGTTTTATAATGAATAAAGCCCATCTGTCACTTCAAGGAAAATAACTGAAAGTGTTTGTTACCAAAGATAAAACTCAAGCTTTCAAACAAAAATTAGAACTTTAAAACTTGTACGTACTACCATGAGCTTAATAGCTTCCTAATACTTAAAGACTGCAATGAGGTTGATGGTGATACTAATTAATGTGATTTTGTATATATTATATAATGAAATATGTCAACATTTGGAAGATGTGTTTAACTCAATGAACCTGTCTTTTCCAAATAACCAATGCAAAAGGTTACAAAATCATGCCATGAGTAAAGGATCCATTCAAAGTGCAAGATAGCCCTAATGGGCTTAATGTAACAGAGTATGAAAATTTCATTGGTATAGTTTCAGACTCCATACTGTAACTAACTTTTAAATTAAAATTTTTTTTTTATAATTTGAGAGAGAGAGAGAAAGAGTGCGAGTGGAGAGAGGGATTCAGAGAGGGAGAGAGAGACAGAATCTTAAGCAGGCTGCACACTCAGCATGGAGTCCGATGAGGGTCTCGATGTGGGGCTCCATCCCATGACTGCAAGATCATGACATATCTGAAACCAAGAATCAGATGCTTAATTCACTGAGCCACCCAGGTGCCTCCATATTTTAACTAACTTTTAAGAAACTACCACTTGTCAAGTTTTGATGTATTATTCAAAAAGAATATCCACCATCATCAGAAAAGGCTATTAAAATACACCCCTTTTAACTACATGATCTGTTTGAGGCCAGATTTTCTTCACATACCTCAACAACAGTAACAAAACAGATTGCAACTGATTAAATGCAGGAGCAGAGATGAGAATCCAGCTGTCTTCAATTAATCCAGAAACTTGCAAAAATGTGAAATACTGTCATTCTCACTAGTTTGTTTTGGAAGCTAGCTGGTTTTCATAAAAATGTTATTTATATTAACATGCAATGGTTATATTGTTATTTTAAAATGAATTAATATATGCACATTTTTTAAATGTCTCAGTTTTAATGTCTAATCTGGAAATATTGCCAGATATAATCCACATAAACAAAAGCTCTTTGGGATCATCAATAATTTTTAAGAGTTTAAAGGGGTCCTGAGACCCAAATAGTTGAGAACTGCTGGACTAGATTATTTTGCAGTAACAAAATTGTCTTGAATCTCTGGCCACACAGAACAAATGTTTATGTCTGTCTCATGCACAATCGGGCAACTCTCCAAAGACAGCTGTCTTCCATGTGCTGACTCAGCACCCAGGTTACTCCATCTTGTGGTTCTGCTGTCTCAACATATGGCCTCCACCATTGCTGTTCTGGAAAAGAAAGCTGGAAAATGGCACATCAGCTCCTAACTCTTCTGTTCTGTGTCACGTCCACTCACAGAACTGGTCGCAGGGCCCCACCCAACTGCAAGAGGGCTGGAAGATGTGAGAAAGTTTGTGAATATTTGGTGAGCAGCAAATGGCTCCAGGTACCACAGACAAAGAATGTGTCGTGAGAAACTGAAGCTCCTTTGGGAGAAATGATAGGGCGCAAGTAGGGAGATGAAGTACAATGCAAGAAAGGGCAGGGGAGACCTGTAGGGCCCAGACAGTGTAGGCTGGCTTCATAAGCCATGGTGAAGGCTGTGGTCTTTCTTAGAGCAATGGAAGACATTGGATGGTGACAACAATCTCAGCTGTAGCTGTCGAAGGCCCACTGTAGCTATCGAAGGAGGTCAATGAAGGGGCACAGGAATGGAAGCCACTAGGCTGTGCTGACAGATGGCATCTTTGGGGAAAAACAAAAGCCTGGATTTGTGGCACTTGTTGATTTATGGTGTGTAAATACTCCTGCCATGGCCAACTTCAAACTCACCTATTTGATGCTACTGAATGCAGACTCAGGCAGAGACATGCATGATCAACTCCAGAAAAAAAGATGATGGTAGTCTAAACTTTCGTGTCCTTTGAACACACAGCTGGAGCTAACCCAGTGTTCTGTGTATGCCAGTGGCTGAAACTCCCTGCTCCACCACAAACATCACCACCACCACCAAATATCACCAAGATTTTCCAAACATTGCTATGACATATGAGGGTGAGGCTATCTCCCTATCTCCCTAGCATTCATGCACAGTCTTACCTCCAGGACAAAAGTATGGACCTACATCCTTTAAGAGTGAGCAAAGAGGGGCACCTGTGTTACTTAGTCAGTTAAGCATGTGACTCTTGATTTCAGCTCAGGTCATGATTTCACCGCTTTAAGATTGGGCCCCAGGTCAGGCTTGGTGCTGAGTGGGGAGCCTGCCTGGGATTTTCTCTCTGTCTAAATAAATAAATAAACATTAAAAAAAAAAAAAAACTAAAACAAAACAAAAAGAGAATTAACAAAGAAATATCTCCTCCCCCTTTAGCTCATCTTCCCAGACCCATGTTTGTGAACACCCTCAGATATTCTGGTAACACTTCTCCCCAACTGTTCCAAGGAGGAGGCAGCCAGAAAGCTTCCAGAAAGGCCATACTTGGGTGTTCAACCTCTCCTGATTTACATGAAAAGATCCACAAGAGTGAAAATAATTACAGTCTACAGCTATAGGTTGCAAATAAAAGTATTAAAAAAAACTTGCAAGTTTGTGAATGAGATGAAAATCTTGGTTTTTGCTGGCTGGTTTAGAATGGAACCAGGTGACTATCTAACAAGGACAAGGGGTAGAGTGAGGGTCCCTACCCCAGGGTTCTCTTACTGAGTTACAGTTACCTGAGGCTTAAAGTAGCAGCCAGATATGCCCTTCATCTAACCCAACCTTGGGTTTAGTTAGTTCACCCAGGCTCTTTTTCCTTCTCCCTTCCCCATGCCTGTTTTCAGAGCAAAATAACAACTTGTGTGAACCTGAAGTGGTGCCTGGGGTGCTGCTATTTAAATAGCTCTGCCTCTAAACACAACAGGTGTCCCTCACAATCTAGATCCCATAGTTTAACTGTTTGTTTTGTTTTGTTTTCTCCAGAGGGCCATATGGATTTTTTATTTGAAGAGCTTGCCTGGCTCAAATAATAATCTCCACCTCTCACCCTCTTCTGGCCTTCCTTTCTCCCTCCCTTCCTTCCTTCCTCCCTCCCTCCCTCTCTCCCTCCTTCTCAGTCTTTTTCCTCTTTTCTTTTCTCTTCATATAAAGCCACAGACTGAAGTCTTCCTCAGCAGCCTCATCCATCCCTTCTGATGGTTCTAGAAGTTACTGGCCCTTAAGCAGAGTGACACTACTGTCCTGGCTCTGAGCTCCCCTCTTCCTATTTCTACCTGCTGGACAAACCTCCCAACCTGAGCTAGAAACTTCAACAGATTCAGTCATAATATCTGCACCCTCATTAAAGGTCTTATATAATCTAAGTCACTAGACACTGGAGGATTCAAAGGAGGGCTACGAAGTACGAAGGTTGATGTGGTAGGCAGATGGGGAAGAAAATGTCACCAAAACTGGATACCACCAAATGCTAACATTCTCTCTTGAGACAAATGACACGTATGAAAGAATGAAGCATGGACATACAATTTTGTTTTAGAAATTTCCATTTTTATTCCTAAATTAACTGAAACCACTAACTAAATAGAAGACCTGAATGCAAAAGAGGGCACACCTTTTTATTTCACTGGAGTTGTTTAATCAAAATACTTCTGCCTATGTAGGTACAAGTCCCAAGTAACTAGATTAAGAGACTGACTTCTTAGATAGCTAAGTAAAAACATTTTTTAAGTTTATTTATTTTGAGATAGAGAGAGAGAGAGAGAGAGAGAGAGAGAGAGAGAATATGAGTGGGGGAGGGGCAGAGACAGGAGAAAGAGAATCACAAGCAGGCTCCACACTGTCAGTGCAGAGCCCAACGGCAGGACTCGAACCCATGTACTCATCGCCTGAGCCGAAACCAAGAGTTGGACAGTTAACTGACTGAACCACCCAGGCACCCCAGTAAAAACATTTTTAAAAAAATGATCTCTCATCACCATCATTTGACAAAATAAAGGACATTTTAACATTCAATATTTCAATGAATTGAACATGATGGAAACCCTCTACATTGTCCTTTTTCACCCAACAAAGGACTGGTGAAAAATGACAGCCACGTAATAACATTTGAGAAGCCAAATCTCAGTGCATCCCACACCATCCAAGAGAAAGAGACTATATTTGGTAGTGATTCCCTTCAGACTTACAGAGAAGTGAAATCTCAGAGGGGTTAAACAACTTGTCCAAAGTCACACAGCTAACAATGTCAGAACTAAAATTCAATCCCAAGATGCAACTCTTTGTATTAAGCCAAGGATAACATTTTCCAGCCCCAATATTGAATAAAGTTTACTAGATATATTCTTCCTGCTATATCATTCTCTGGCGATCCTATTATGTTTTTGATTTCACAAGCAAGCCTACTACCAGGTAAAGAGATTCTGGAATAGAATAAGTCCCCCTTGTAAATTATTAGCTTCCTTGATTACAAATCAACCTCAGCAGAGTTTAGTTATCATAAGTCTATTTCCTGAGGCCTCTGAGGCGCTATTGGGGAAATGAAGAATAGGTTGTGGGGTTTTTAGACTTGAAAAACCTGATTTTCCAGCCCTAGAACTCAGAGACAATGAACATGCAGACAAGCACTAACAGGGCTGTGGGGAACTGCTCTGGCCAGGCTGGGACCAAGTGGGATGGATCCTCCACCTGCCAGCCAGATGGGTCTCCAGCCAGGTGACACGTGTACTGACCGTGTGACCTTGGGCATGTCACTGGGCCACAGCTTTTCCTCTATGAGTGGCAGAGATCTAGATAAAATCATCTTGAGGGCTTCTTCCAGGCTGACTAAAACAGCAGTAACCAATGTCATTCACAGGACATTTTCTGCTGCCAACCATAGAGGTCAGGCATTTCTCCCCTTTAAGCTACATACAATCTGGGCATTGAGCAAGACTTCTTTCTTCATTGTTTTTCCAGTATCCTCTACTTTCACCAGCCTCCAGGGAGACGAATACTGGGCCAGCCCAAGCTGTTTCCCTCTGAGGAGTTCTCATGCAGGGCTGAGCTGTAACTCATGTAGCCCAGTAGCACATTTAGGTTTAGGTTTAGGTTTATGTGTATTGCTTGATTGCCTCCATTCATTTAAAAGTGTGACCTCAGTCCACACCCCCAAAATGTCCCCAGAGGGGACATGTCTCACACCCAAGTGGTCAGCTACTATTACCAGGCTGCCTCAGCCTTCTTCCTCCTCTTGTGTCCCACAGAGGTGACTCCCAGCCAATCAGAAAAGTGCCAATGGGAGTGGACTCTGGATGTTCCCAAAGCTCCCAGTGCCAGTGACAGATTGGGTGGACTTTACTGCAGTGAGGAGGAGGAAGGGACCCCCCCGCGCCCCCCCCCCCCCCCCCCCCGACGCAGTGGGGCTGGGCTCCAGGGTCTCACTCAGTGTCCCTCCCGTAGTTACATCACCTTGGTCTCTAACTTCCTGTCTCCAGAGGGAGCCAGGAGGGGCAGATGCCATTCATTCCATGGCCTCCATCCTCTTCTTCCTCTCTGTCCCTTCCCCTGTGGAGACTCCCCCACCTCGTGTGTGTGTGTGTGTGTGTGTGTGTGTGTGTGTGTGTGTGTGTATTGGGGGGTGGGACAGGCCGAGGTTATCCCTCACACATATACCCCTAGTGTTGGAGAGTGAGTAATTCTTGGGAAGGGAACTACGGTAATTGAAGGATAGGGGAGAGAAAAACCAGTTTTCACTATATCCCCTTTTGTATGGTTTGAATGTTATACCAAGAGCATGAAATGCCTTTTCAATAAAGTAAGTTTTTTTAAAAAGAATGATTTTTTAAATAATCCCACAGGGTCCTGAATCTTTTTTCTTTCTTTTTTAAAATTTATTTATTTTGAGAGAGAGAGTCTGAGAGACAAAGGCAGAGGCAGAGAGAGAGAGAGAGGGAGCGAGAGAATCCTAAACAGGCTATATGGTGTCAGCACAGAACCCAACTCGGGGCTCAACCCCACCACTGTGACATCATGACTCGAGCCAAACTGAGGAGTCAGATGCCTAACCGAAGGAGCCACCCAGATGTCCCACAAACATGCGTATTTTTAACATTACTTTTCCTCTAGTTTCTTTCTCTCTGTGGAGAAATTCCCTATGGGGAACTCCCTGCTGTCTAGCCTTTTTAACTGTTCTCTAAATCAACTAATGCACTCCTTTTTGTCTGCCCATCACAACTCTCTCATGTGAAGAAATCAACTGGAATGGCAAAAAAGGGAGGACTCAAAACTTCTCTTGAGTGGGAAGATGCTGTAAAGTGTCACCAGTCTTTCCTTCCACCCATTCAAGCATCCATCCATCCATCCATCCATCCATCCATCCATCGAGACTGCTAGGTCTTGGATTGCAGAGTTGATCACAGATGTGGTCCTTCCCCTCAGGGAGCTTCCGGTCAGATGTGAGGAAGGCGTGAACTCAAGCCTGTATTGGCCTAAAATTTCTTTGCATTCCCAAACCAAAAGGCTTGTAAGAAACCTGCGTTTGTGCTCACCAAATGCCCCTAAGATTGGGCTAAATGTACCTAGAAAAGGAGCAGCCTCTTTAATGCCATACGTTTAAGAATCCACATTAAACTCTGGTAAACTATGCAATTCCCCCCAGAGTCTATATAACATACAGTAATTTGTTGGTTTTTCAGGCTTTGTGGGCCTAAATGAAAGTACCAAAGAATAGGTTACAAATTTTCAGGCTTCCTTTACTCTCAGGCAAATGCTCACCCTGAAGGGATACTTGAGATTGAATGTGGCCAAGCAAGTGAAATGGTTTGGAAATAGCAAATGGCCATCTGAATGCAGGGCATTATTGTCACTATGGCAGCTGCTGCTGACGGTGGGAAGGAGCCCAGAGTTTCTTGAGGCTCTAGTGTGGGTTTGTATGACTGGAACTAAATGAAGTTACATCCCATCCATCAATCAATAGTGACAGAGTAGCCCCTAACTGCCAGGTGCTGGGACGCAGCCCTGAACAAGACAGACAAGGCTCTCCAGCCAGAAAGAAGTGGAGCTTTAAGTAATTGCTCAGGGCATGCTGACAGAGCAGAAGGCCTGGGCCAGTGCTGCCCAAACTTGCTCAGAGTGGGCTTGGATATGGTCTTCCTGTGTCTATGACTGTTCTCCCCTATTTGTTCACAAAGTTGGTCAGAAAGGCAGCATGATGGCAATAGGGACACGGGGAGTCAGGAAATATGGAGTCCAGTCACAGTATTTGAGGACACATTGCACTTCTTTCTATGCCAGACTTCTCAGTCGTTAAAGAAAGGATTTTGAAAAAAGCAGAAAGGATGGCTAAGGACAATCTGGTTCCAACAAAAGCTGTGATTCAGGAGTCAGGGAACAGACAGTGGCACCACTCTGAGAGTGCTTACCCAGCTCTTGCACACATATGCATGCACACACACACACACACACACACACACACACCATTGCCCCCAAAGTGAGGACGTTGAGATCACTTGCTTCCAGTCATAGCTTCCCTCCCAGGACTGGATGCCAGCTAGGGCTCTCCTTTGCCCTCAAAATCCAGGTGAAATTGTACAGTGTCTGCCTTATACACGTCCCCAATTCCCATGACCTGTGGAAGTCAAAAGCCCTCTTGAATATTTCTGAGAACTCAGGGGAGCAGTGGGGTGATGTTCCATTTGCCAGCGCTCTGGCTCCTGAACTCCAAGGTACTGAGTAGGGGACTTTCCCCATTTTCCACGTTTGTCTTTATCAGTGCAGACACCACATCCTAACACACGTGCCTCTGAGTGACTCCCTCACCTGCACCCCAGCGTAAGGGATTGTTCATATTCATTTTCCTGCTCTTAGCACCAGCCTACACCTGGAATCTAGTAAGTGTTCAACATTATTTGATGAATAAATAAAAGGGAGGAAGGAATGGTGTGAGAGGTGTCACTGATGTTACTTTGAATGGCAGGTCAAGGCCAACCCTGGAGAAAACTGTGTTAAAGTCAATAAAAGTTGTTTCTCATCCAGAGTCATTCCTGTCCTGCCTGCTTCTGATGCCCTTCTGGGTCCTGGTCCAATTCCAGTCTAACCACAAGCTGCTGAGATGCTAACTGACAATGAAAGTTCATAAAAGTTCAACACATTTGCTCCCTGACCCAGCCTGTTTGCATTGAGTGGCTTCCTCTGTCTCTGCCCTACCCTCCAACTGGGTCAAATAATACCACTGTAGAGTCATCCCCGCTCGGACTAACCCATACCTAGCCAGACGCAGAACAGAACTGACTTCACAGTTCTGTACCCTTACCCTTTATGCAGAACTTGCTTCCAGAAATGATCAGTCTGCAGCACTTTTGTTTGTTTCTCCAGCTCAGCCTCTAGATCGTGAGCATTTTTGTGATTCCTTCCCCAATTCCACAGCCTCGCTCAATGCTGGAAACATAGGAAGACCTAGTAAATGTTTGCAAAACGAACAAAGAAAGAAAAATAAAAAGAGTAAGGGGGCAGCCATTTTGAGAGTCAATGAAGAAAAATAGCAGAACTGCTTATAGCAAACAAAAGGTGGGGGGAGTAAAAAATTTGACAGAGAGAAAGATGGAAAGTTCATTCAGCATTATTGGACAGATAAGTCATTTGGCAGAGCATGCTGAGGGAGGCCTGGGTTTTCTAAACCCCAGCTCAATGTTGTTTTCATACTGGCTTTGTCATCTCTGTCACATTATTTTTGTTTGTGTTTTGCAGCCTTTTGGGGATTACAACATCAATTCGCTGTCTGCTGGGTTTCACAATTCCCCCTTCCCATCAAGCACATACCATGAGGCACATACAATAATTGCTTTTTATATATCCAAGAATTTAAATTATATTTTGCTTTGCAAACTTCATGATACCCCTTTGAGATAACTGGAAATACCTGGTGATGTTGTGAAACCAGGCCTAAGAATGGCCATTTCCCAATGTGCTCAGCAGGGCTCCCATGGTTAAGAAAGAGCACACAGTTTCAAGCTCACAGCCTTCTTCTTTACTTAGAATTCGTGTTCAGCTCAGTTTAAACCTAGGGACAAGTGGCAGGATAATCCAGATTATTGATGAGTCAAAAATGTATGCAGAAGTGAGTACTTTCCTTCAAAATAGTCTATTAATTTAGTCAAAGAGTTTTGACTTGAATTAGCAAACTAACTGTTTCTATTCTACACTTGGCTGTGTGGCACCACAAACTGTAACTACTATAACCACTAGTCAATTCTGGCTACTGAGCCTTTGAAGTATGTCTAGGCTGAATTTTGAAGGCTTAGTTACAAAACAAGAAAAACAAAAAAACCCTCAATAATTTTAACATTGATCACATATTAAAATAATAACATTTTAGGAGTGCTTGGGTGGCTCAGTTGGTTAAGTGTCCGACTTCGGCTCAGGATCTCACTGTTTGTGAGCTTAAGCTCTGCATCAGGCTTTGTGCTGACAGCTCAGAGCCTGCTTCAGATTCTGTACCTCCCTCTCTCTCTGCCTTTCCCCTGCTTACACTCTGTCTCTCTCTCAAAAATAAAAATTTTTAAATAATAACATTTTAATATGTTGGTTTAATATATTACTAAAATTAATGTTAACTGTTCCTTTTTACTTTTTTTAAACATGGTTAATGGAAAATTTTATATTACATACGTGATCTGTATTATATTTCTATTGGACAGCACTGGTAGAGACAATGTCTAGATGCACTCAGTAAATATTGTAGCAAAAAAAACCCCATGAAGATTGGATCACCAACAGAGTGAAGGGAGAATTCCTTACAGGGGAAAATAGTTCATTTTAGACAAAACCAAAACTTTGCTTGAATTATTAGTTCCATCATAATTTCCATTTCACAGTGCAATCCATTAATGAGCTAATGCCCAGAGGTTATAATGAATGGAAATTCTTTCTTTTATTTTTTTAAAAGATTTTATTTTTAAGTAATCTCTTCACCCAACATGGGACTCGAACTCACAACCCTGAGATTAAGAGTTGCCCACTCCACGGAGCCAGCCAGGCGCCCCAAAACTATTTCTGTATTACAGAATTAATGGGCCCAGTAAATACATCAAGTTGCCATTTCCTCCTTAATGAAACCCTGCGCCTAAATCTTTACATTGTCATGATTACTTTATGTGTTTTCCTACATCATCTCTGGACAGTGAGCTCTTTGAGGACAGAGACCCTATGTAGGTCATCTGTTAGAACGACCAACCATCCTGGTTTGCCCAGGACTGAAGATTTTTCTGGGGCTTAGGACTTTCAGTTATAAAACCAACACAGTCCCAAAAAACTTGGATTGGGTTGGCCACTCTACATGGAAAATATCCCCCAAGCCCTTCAATATTCCTTGTGCTTGATATAAAATAAGTGCTCAATAAATGCTTTTAGTTGAACTTGTACTAAAAACTGTGAACTTGTACTAATGTTTTCTCAGTTGTGTATAGACACCCCTGATAGAACTGAAGTACCTTCTAAACCAAAGAAAGACTAGTATGAGATGTTTTTTTTAAACATGGTTGACCAGAGGTTTCATAATCAGGGTGTCTTCCCAGGCATTAGCACTGCAAGAACAATCTTTTGTCCCTGTCAGGGGAACTTAGGGGGCCATCGCCATCGCCAAAGACCCTACTCAGGTAGGGGAGACAGCTAGTTTCTTGAGCTCAACGAGTTCCAATGTACATTGTCTGTTAAACAAATGCAGCACAGTTGTGTGTTTGGGACAGGGAGGAACAAGGAGGATACAGGAAAGGCTGAGGACTTAAGGGAAGAAAGAACAATTCCCTGATCTGTTACTGGCTTCATCCAGGAAAAGTATTAGTATATGGTACCAGGATTCTGGGACCCCAGCTCAGAAACTTTTCCACAACAGACACAATCTCACAGTATGATTAAGAGCCTGGGTTCCAGAATCAGAGTCCTAGGTTAAAACCTGGCTCTGTATTTGCTAATTTTCTCTGGGCTTCAGTTCCTTATCTGTAAGTGGTAACAAGAATACTTAACTCATAGGCTTATTGTAAAGAGTAAATGAGCTGATGGATATAAAGTGCTTTGTGCAGTTCCTGGCACATAGGAAGTACTGGATGTGACTGCCAGCCATAATTATCCTGTCACTCAAGGTCAATGGAGAAAGTTGGTACAAAGAAAGAGCATGGACTTTGGAGCCAGACGTAGAAATATTTCAGTTCAGATCCATACAAATGTGGTCTCTTTGTGCTTCACTTTATATATTTGTAAAGTAGAATTCCACCTTGTAGGATTGTTATGAAATGGGACGTAATAAGTAAGGTACCCAGCTCATGGTGATCAATGAAGATGATTGATATTGATCAATGAAGATAATTGGTAAGATTCTTTCTCTCTCTCTTTTTTAATGTTTTATTTATTTTTGAGAGAGAGAGAGAGAGAATGTGAGTAGGGGAGGGGCAGAGAGAGAGGGGGACAGAAGATCTGAAGCAGGCTCTGCATGACAGCAGAGAGCCTGATGCAGGGTTCAAACTCCTGAACTGTGAGATCATGACCTGAGCTGAAGTCAGATGCTTAACCAACTGAGCCACCCAGGTGCCCCTTTGGTAAGATCCTTTCTGTATTCAACTCATCTTCTCCAATCTGAGTCTGAGAGACCCATTGGATTTTCTGTCTTCCATTGTACCCCACACGCCCAACTCCCATGTCTAGGCTTTTCTATCTCGGTTCTAGAAACTGATCCTAAAATGCTAAAAGCCTGCCTAGCACTCAAGATCCAGCTAGAACCCACCTTCTCAAATGTCTTTTCCTCTCACCAAGCAGAGAAGGTAGCCTCAGCCAACTGTCCCCACATTTAATCTATTCCAATGAGTCAAGCTGTATTGCCCTTAAAGTCAGCATTCCACAGTTCTTAGAAAGTGGCAACGTCGAGAAAAGTAATGGCAATACAGTGAGTTTATACATTTTACAATGTACAAACGAAAGAAGGGAGGTAAAGGAGATAAGAAGGAGAGATGTTAAGAGGGACTGGTCAGAATCTGCAGTCTCCATGTGGCCACTTTCTGCTGAATAGGGGCCCCAATGGTCCTGGCTAGCTGCTATCTAGGCACCCACATGAAACAAGCTACAGTTAAGTATATGTTCATTTGTTAGAATCAATGAGTGATCATCTGTATCTACCTCTAAGTTGTGACAGGTAAGATTGGCTCCAGTTGTTTTTTTTTTTATTTCTTTTGTTTCTATAATTAAAAAAAAAAAAAAACTTGGTGGGGGGGCACCTGGGTGGCTTAGTCAGTTAAGCATCTGACTTAGGCTCAGGTCTTGATCTCACAGTTCATGAGTTCGAACCCCACACCTGGCTCCTCACTGACAGTGAGGAGCCTGCTTGGGATTCTCTCTCTCCCTCTCTTTCTGCCCCTCCCCTGCATGCTCCTCTCACTCTCTCTCTCTCTCAAAAATAAATAAACTTTAAAAAAAATTTTAAGTAATCTCTACACCCAACATGGGTCTCAAACTCACCACCCTGAGAGCCAGTCAGGCACTCCTCCAATGGTTTTTAAAGCAATGATTTTCAAACTGCAGTGTGCATCAGAAAGGCCCGAAAAGCTAGGGAAACTCTGGAGTGCTGGGCCCACCCCCAAGGACTCTGGGTCAGTCCATCTGGGGCATGTGCATTTTAAACCAGCCTTCTGGGAATCACTGGTGCTGATGGTCCTTTGGCTGGTGGCCAGCCAGATACTGACCATTCTGTTCTCTCTTATCCAAAGGCTCACACACCCCAAGCCTCTTTCCCAGCCTCTCTCCTGATATTGCATTTGCTTTCACATATAAGCAACTCTCAGGCGTCCATAACACCTTTTCTCTTGGAACCTTAGAATAATGAAAAGTCTCTCTCTAATGGTCCTAGATGGGTAAGTTCCCCCGAATCAAAGTGAGGTCAGGTCGGGCAACCTGTTTAAAATTCACAAGTCTTGTGAGTGTCTCTAGGTCCTGACAAAACAGCAGTCCCTCTACCCCCTCCCCAATCACTGCCTCTAATCCACCTGCAGTGAAAGCAAAAGCTTTTCCTCTGTCCCATGGATGCTGTGCGAGAAGCATGTTCTGTTTCTTACAGCAGGTGCTTACTGGTTTGTTCATGATCTGCTGTCTGAATTCAGTACCCCAGGTCTCCAGATGTCACAGGAAAGAAAATGTGACTAGGAGAAGCAACCTCTGGTCGATTTAGAAAATGCAGAGAGAAAAGCAACTGTGGAGACTGGCTCTTTGGTTTTATCAAAATCACTAATTTCACGGACTTCACCTTCAGCCTCTGCATGTAACATTTATCCATTTTCTTGTTTTAGTCACCACTTAGTGTTGCTGTCAGTGTTATGGTCATCTTTTTGCAAAACTTCTTACCAATATTCATGGAAAAGAAAGGTAAAATGAAGTTTCCTGAGCCCCCCTCAGGCAGCCTGCATCCAGATGTTTATCCAGAATCATAGACTTTTGAAAGGACTTTACAAGTGTAAAAAGCTCTCAAACAGACTGATTGACAAAATACCAACTTCCGTCTAACCTCACTCCTCAAAAACTTGTGTTTCTGGAGGAGTGATTTTAGAGGCCTAGGAACAAAGCCTAGATTTGGTAAGTTTAGGAAGGATAAGTGAAGCAAAGAATTTCTTTGCTTTACACACAGAATAACTGAAAAAGGAGGCAAGTGAGTGAGTGAGGAGTGTGGGGGAAGGGTGTTCATTCCTGTGTTGAAAGAACAGAAAGGGAGCATATTTTGCTTTTTAATTTTTTTTTTTTTTTTTTTTTTTTTTTTGGTGCAAGGCAGATGGGCTGTGGATTGACACTAAATAAATCCTTGAATAAATGAATCTCTCAGCTCTGGGGAGGGAGTGGTGTGGAGGGAGTGGGGGATGGTAGGAAGTGGCATGTACATATGGAGCAGATAACTTTTTTAAGGAAAGAAGGATTAAAGCAAGAACCTCAGGGCATTTCAAAACTGTGGCATTTTATTCTTGCTTTATGTGGATTATTGGAGATTATCTGCTAAAAGCAAGAGCCCAGTCTAGTGTTACTGTTTGACTCACCCTTCGTTTCCTCTCATTTAAAATCTTCTGTCTCCTCCGTGATTTTCATTTGGTCAGAGACAGACGACTCTGGAGTGTAAAAGTTTTCCTGATACACGAAAGGCTCCACACAACCAACCTTCTCTAAAGAACAGAAATGAGTTTTCCTGTCAAATGCAACCTTATAAAATCGAAAAGCCCAATTAGAAGCATTAAAAAGCAGATCCATACAAGACTTGGGCAGCCAACTGCAGGGGCCTATAAAGCTCAGAGCCGCTGAAGCTGGGTAGAGCCGGCTGGTGGCAGAAGCCGCGCCTCTATGGGCATGCGCCAGCTTTTCACTGCACCACGTGATCTCTGCAGGTTCTCGGGGACTTGTGCTTATGAACCAGGCAAACGCTCGTGCTTTGCCTCGAATGTTTCAAATCACCTGAGAGAGAAGCTGTACTTCAAAGGGAAAAGTCTTTCCTTGGGCTTTGTGGAGCCAGAAAGCAAGGATGTTCTAAAGTGAAGCCCAGCGGAGGCGGGGTTCAGCCTCCTTAAAGTTCAGCTGGGGGATTCTAGACACAAGAGATCATCTGGGAAGGCTAAAAAGTAGTCATCTAGTAGTCTCAGGAATTATGACCTCATAGAGCAATGGGCTTTGGGGCCAATTCCAAAGTGTGGATTCTAGTCCTGGTTCTGTTTCCTATTGATAGTCTGACCTGAGACAAAATAGTTAAATTCTCTAAGTCCCAGTATCTTTATTTGTGTGACAAGAATAACAACATTGTCCTCACAGGCTTGTTGTGAGTACTTATGACTTAGTACGCTGAGATCTCCTTCCTTCGATATTTAAATGCTCCAAACAAATGTTCAGTAAATATTACTTTCATTTTCCTGCTGCGTCTGCCCTCCTCCCACCTGCCCCCAAACTCCTTCCTTCAATCAAAACTGCTGCCGTGCCTACCTGCCTCGGAGATTTATTTCATAATGTCAGAAGGGGATGATTGGATGAAACCTGAAAACACTGATGAATTCCCGTAACAGATGCATGCATGGGTAAGGCCTATTGAGGGCAGCTATTCAGGAGTGACCATAATTTGCACCTGATATGAAGTATTTCACCACCAGAGAAACTGCCTCACAATTCTGGTCCAGGTCCAGCTGGAAACAAGAGAAGGTGGGTCCCCAGCAAGTCTGCAGGCAAAGGGTAGAGAACCAGCCCATCAAGAGAGAGCAGCGATGAGGCAATGGGGAGGGGGTGGGCCCAGAGGAGACAGGGAAGTTGAATCAGGGAGAAATCGAGGCCGAGGGGTGAGCCAAGGGGGAGGACACGTTGACTTTACAAGCAGAGTGAAGTCAGGGGAGGGGAGAGACTCTAAAGGCCTCTCCAGGAATTCTGGTGCAGGGACTCGAGGGCAGTAATCCTGACAGAATGGTGATTTGAAGCTATGTCTACATAGCACTCTATAGTGACAAAGCCAATTCGTGTATTGAAACCCACAAAATGGAGGCCACCCCACAGTGCCCTGTCCCAGGTCACAGATCTAAAACCTAAGTCAGCCTGCATTTACAGGAAACACCTCACTGCCAAGGAAACCAATCAGAGCACCAACTCTGATTTGGCTAGCTCACCTTACCCTACAAAACAGGACCTGCTAGCCTTATAAGGAAATTCTCATCTTCTAGCCAATCATGCTGTTTCTTGTTGCCTCTTCCACTGGCTCTTGCCCAAATATCCCTCTGCAAGAGGGCTCCACTGCTCGTGTGAGTGCTGTACTCCCCCAACCCATGGATTGTTTTCCCTTAAATGAAGGACGTCATATTCATTACTAAATTGTTTTTGTTTTGCCATTTGACAGAATAAAAATAGGGGGCGGTGGATTAGACCTAACAGACCAGTAGGAGGGAGGTAGGGCTGGGGATGGGGCCTTGAGCACACAGAGAAACTTGGCCTAAGAATCTGTATTTTTTTTAAGCTTCCGCCAAGGATTCAATTTGGGAGCTCCTCCATTAGTGGTGTCATGTTTTGCATGACAGTGAGCCAGCACAACCATCTGCTAGATCGCAGTTCCTTCTCTCATTGTTATGTAAAGCTCATGTCTCAGCTCACTGAGGTTTCTTCCCGCAGGGACGTGAACAAGGCATTATAGGCACAATTCCTAAGGACCTATAAAAAAGGTTTCAGACTTAGAAAAAAAAACTGGCTGTAAACTGTACAGCATCAAAATTAATAAATGTTTACATGCCTGCAAAATGTAACTTTTTCAAGTACCCAAATATAACGCCGTTTCTATTTTGTTATACATAAACGATAGTCAAGTATTCAAACTCTGTTCCTCAGTTTCTTCTATGTAATGGGTATATAATAATAGTACCTTTCTCAGAGGTATTTTTTAAGTCCTCAGTTGACATTGGGGGAATAAATGTGATGTGGAACGTGAAGCCCTACGGGGCCCTGGTGCATGGTGTGCCAGCATGACTTCAGCAATGGTGTTGTTAATGGTAAGGAAGATGACAGTGAGACGGTGAGAGCACACTTTTCCCACACAATACATTTAAGAAATCTTGGTATACTAAGCATTGGTGGCGTCGATATTCCTCTGAAATACAGTGGTGCAGCAGGCCAAAGCCAAACCGTAGTTCTCTATAAATAGCCCCCACCTGCGTGTTCTGGTCCGGCTGATGAGGATGCGAGGATGTGGCGTGGTGCTTTCAAGTCACAAAGTGTGCCAAGCGCTTTCACATCCTTAATCTTCTTTCCTCCACGTAGTGCCCTGGAGGAATCAGGGGTGAGCTCTGTGACTTTGAACAAGCCCTTTAACCTTTTCAGGCTCAGTGTGCTCACGGTGAATTGGGAGAGAGAATTCCTGCTTTGAGCAACCCACAGTCTTGCAGGAATCAAAAGGAAGACTGTATGTTAAAGTGCTAAACCCCATGCCCACATATAAATCTCCGATCTGCCCTTATTTTGGGAGATAGGAGACTAACGTTGACAGAAATGACCTGACGGGTGCACAATCTCTTAGCTTACAAGAGGGAAAGGCGGGACGGGAAATTGGGTCAGTGTGCCTTCCTTCACACAGCACAGCTTCCTGAACGGCTAATATTCCCTGCAGGCCCGTCACGCAGAGGCCAAGTAAGGAAAGTCTCAGGTCACACAGACCCCTGCGGGCAGGGTTTTGTAAAGCAGATTTGGCCAATAGATCACCGCACCCCGGCCCCATAGGTCAGGCCACCACCTCTCTGTGGGAAGCGTGGTTTCCCGTGTCAGCCTCGGCGCCAAGCCAAAGCCCTTTGGGAGATATTTAACTCTTTGCTACATCCCAATGTATATAGGGTTGTGAGGTGCAGTGGGGCCTAAGGTTCCTGCTGATGTGGTTATGAGTTGGCTAATGAATGTATTTCTGCCTGAATTCAAGATAACAATAGCTCCCATTTCTTGAGTGTTTCATATCGGTACTTTACCCACATTATTTCCTTTGATTCTTACTATAGCCCTCTGAGGACATAAGCACTCTTATGATCTCCATCCATCAGGTGAGAAGACTGAGGCCCTTACAGGTTAAGTTACACTTCCAGCATAATGCAATCACGTCTGTCAAAAGATAGGCAAGAAAGGGGACAGTCTGATCTTCAGTACCAAATGCATCTTTGGCAACATTGTGGACAACAAAAGCCAAGTCCCTCTTCCGTTGTAATTTGTTGAATAACCTGCACAGCTTCTCTTTAGTAGATCTGAGTGGGACAAGGTTGTTCCTGTTGATTGACGGGGATTTTAGTATGAATATTTAATGCGCAGGGCAGCCGGTACACTTGGCTAATGTAATATTTCAAGCTCTGTTTTCATACTGAAGGGATTTGCCCTCCCTTAATGCATGTCTACATCCTGTCCCAATCCTTCCAACAGCATTTTCCACACAGATAATGCCAGTTCAGGGAGCCTCTTTTTCCCAGCTCTCAGTTTAAGATAGCACTTACTCTTATCTTGAGATAAGGATTTTTGTGATGACAGAATGCCACTGGGCATTGTCCTGATTTTTATCATTTCCTGTCCAGGCCCTCCTTGCCTTCTTGGTTACAACCCATTGACAGAATCAACTTGGCTGATGTCATTCACATGAATCGTTCATGCCTTTACCATTCTATCTCTATATCCATCTCTATCCCTGTCTCTGTCCCATTCTCTTTCTCTTCTTTCAGCCAAGCCAATTAGATTAGCAAGGACTATCATCAGGATGTACACTCTTGTTTTCTGTGTTTCTGAAAACTCTTGAGGAGCAATTGCATACAACTAACATTATATTTATAGTGAAAGATGAAATACTTTCTCTCTAAGATCAGGAACAAGGCAAGGATGTTTCCTCCTACCCTTTCTGTGAGGCAAATAAATGTATGCATTTAGATTGGAAAGAAATAGGTAAAACTGTCTTCATTCATGCATGACACAACATTGTATGTACAGGGGGTTCCTGGGGAGCTCAGTAGGTTAAGCATCCGACTCTGTTTCAGCTCAGGTCATGTTCTCACAGTTTGTGAGTTCGAGCCCAGCATCGCGCTCTGCGCTGGCAGACTGCTTGGGATTCTCTCTCTCCCTCTCTCTCTGCCCCTCCCCTGCTCATGTTCTCCCTCTCTTAAAACAAATAAATAAACTTAAAAAAAATATTTAAAAAAGCATTGTACGTAGAGAATCCCAAAGAATCTAGGACAAAATACTAGAACAAACGAACAGGTTGAGTTAGGTCCCAAGACACAAGAGCTAGACACAAAAACCAGTTATACTCCTGTATATGCACACCCAACAATCCAAAAATAAGATTAAGAAAACAATTGCATTCTCAATAACATCAAAAAATATATGTAGCAATAAATTTAATTTAACGGTGGAAGACATACACTAAAAAGGACAATATGTGGATGGGACACATTAGAGAAGATCTAACTAGAGGAAAAGACATCCCAGGTCCATGAATTAGAAGAATCAATCAATATTGTTAGGGTGACATTTCTCCCCAAATTGATTCATAAATTCAACACATCCCTATCAAAATCCCAGCCTTTTCGTATATGTTGACAACATGATCTTAAAGTTTACATGGAAATACAAAGGAACTGGAATAACCCAAAACAATTGTTAAAAAGAACAAAGAGGACTTCTACTACTCACTCACAGAGTTTACTATAGAGACACAGGAATCACAGTAGTGAAGACAGTGTAGCATTGGTACAAGGACAGGCATGTAGGTCAATAGAACAGAATTGAGAGTCCAGAAATAAATCTCACAGTTGTGGTGAGTTGATTTTCAACAGAGGTACAAACACAATTCAATGGGCCAACTGTAACCTTTCCAATAAATAAATGCTGGGACTGGATGTCCATATGCAGGAATCCCTACAATCCGATATGCATATACAAAAAAGTGCACTTACCTCACGAAATACACAAAGATGATCTTAAAGACCTCAGTGTCGGATCATGGACCTAAGTGTAATAGTTAAATATAAAACTTCTACAAGAAAACATGGAAGGCAACCTTTGTGACTTTGGATGAGGCAAAGTTTTCTTAGATACAATGCCCAAAGCAAACTCACGAAAATGAAAATCTTTGCCACTTCAAAAAACACCATTAATCTGATAAGGCACTCATAGCTAGAATATGAGAGAGCTCTTATAGCCCAACAATAAAAAAATAATGAAATTAGAAAATGAGCAAGGCTTTTGAGTGGATATTTCTTCAGACATACACAAATGGTAAATACACACATGAAGAGCTGCTCAGCATCCGTAGTCACTAGGAAAATGCAGATTAACACCTGCAATAAGATACCAATTTACACCTGCTGGAATGACTATGATAAAAAAAAAAAAAGATTGGGGCGCCTGGGTGGCTCAGTCGGTAAGCGTCTGACTTCAGCTCAGGTCATGATCTCACCGTTTCTGAGTTCAAGCCCCACATCAGGCTCGGTGCTGACAGCTCAGAGCCTGGAGCCTGCTTTGGATTCTGTGTCTCCCTCTCTCTCTGCTCCTCCCCCACTCACACTCTGTCTCTCTCTCTCAAAAATAAATAAACATTAAAAAAATTAAAAAAAAAGATAATAGCAAGTATTGGTGAGGAAGTGGGAAAATTAGAACTGTCATACACTGCTGGGGGGAATCTGAAAAGACGCAGCCACTTTGGAAAACAGTTTGGCAGGTCATCAAAATGTCAAACATAGAGGTGTCATCTGACCCAGCAAGTCCAGTCTTAGATATCTACCCACAATAACTGAAAACATATGTCTATGCTAAAACTTGCACATGAATGAGCATTATTCATAACAGCCAAAAAGTAGAAACAACCCAAATGTCCATCAACTAGGTTAGTGGCTAAACAAAATGTGGTATATCCATGCAATGCCACATTATCATTGATTTAAAGGAAAAAAAAGGAAGTATTAATATATGTGACAGTATGGATGAACAAAAACATCATGCTAAGTAAATGCAGCCAGTCACAAAAGACTACATATTGTATAATCCCTTTTATATGAAATGTCCAGAATAGGCAAGTTTTCAGACACAGAAAGATTCATTATTGTCAGAGGCTACATGGGAGGGGAGAATGGAGAATGACTGCTAATGGGTTCAAAGTTTCTTTTGAAGATGATGAAAATATTCTAAAATAAGAATATGGTGATACTGCACAACTCTGTAAGTATACTAAAAGCCATAGAGTTGTATGTACATTTTGAACAGGTGGGCTTTATGGTATGTAAATTATATCTCAATAAAACTTAAAAAAACCAATAACAACAACAAAAGACACCATTAAGAAAATGAAAGAACAAGACACAGACTGGGAAAAAATATTTGCAGATCACATATGTGGAAGAGAACTTGTATCCAGAAGGGAGGAAGAACACATATAACTCAATAATAAGACAAATGATCTAATTATGAAATGAGAAAAAGGTTTAAGTAGACCTTTCACTAAGAAAACTCACAAATGGCTAATAAGCATGTGAAAAGATGCTCAACAGCATTAGTCATTAGGGAAATGCAAATTAGAACTACAAATTAGAACACTTCATATCCTGTAGAATGGCTACTCTCAAAAAGATAGCTAATGCTCAGTGTTGGAAAAGATGTTTAGATACCGGAACCGTCATACTTTGCTAATGGGAATGTACAATGATACAGCCAATTTGGAAAACAGTTTGGCAGTTTCTTTTTTCTTAATGTTTTTAAAATGTTTTTATTTATTTTTGAGACAGAGCATGAACAGGGGAGGGGCAGAGAATGGGAGAGACACAGAATCTGAAGCAGGCCTCAGGCTCCAAGCTGTAAGCACAGAGTCCGACACGGGGCTTGAACCCACAGTGTGAGAGCATGACCTGAGCTGAAGTCGGACGCTCAACCAACTGAGCCACCCAGGCGCCCCACGGTTTGGCAGTTTCTTTAAAAATTTAACATTAAGTTACCATATGATCCAGCAATCCCACTCCTAAGAATCTAGAGAAATGAAATTTCTCGTTCAGACAAAGGCATGCTTGTGAATCATAGCCCCAAACTGGAAATAATCCAAATATCTAACAACCGAGGAAGACAACAACAAAATGTGGCATACTCTACCAAAAAAAAAACTTTCTTTCTTTCTACATATAAGATTTTTTTTCTATGGAATATTATTTTGCAAAAAAAGAAAGAAAGAAAGAAAGAAAGAAAGAAAGAAAGAAAGAAAGAAACTACTGAAATATTGTTTGGAGAAAATTCTCCATGGTCTAGGGCACTGATTGTCTTCATTCCAGACCATTTTTTCCCAACGATGGTTGTTTAGCAAACAGATGGGGAAGATTGAGATAGTGCCTCCCTGTGGAGCAGGGGGAAGATTTGTTTAATGTCCAGTATAATAAAGATAATGTCTCTCTCCGGGGCAAACGTCAAATGGGTTTGCTTGCAGCCCATTACAAAAAAATTGGGATTTCCTAAGCTTAGAATTCCTCAGCTTTGACATAAGCCCACTGGATGTGCATTCATGTGGCCCCATTTGCAGCATACCTGTGGGACTTGAGGGGCAGAGGGATCAGCACAAAAGTGAGCTCATGCTGCCTGCTGGGCCATGAGTAATGAAGTCCTTTCTCCCTGACCCGGGAGCCTCCTGTCTTCAGTCATGAAATTGTGGCAGGCTAAGTTGCTAGTTTGCAATCAGGGTAAAATTTCAGACCTTCCATGGTTCTTGACATACAAACTACAACATGGATGAATCTCAAAAATATTATAAGCAAAAGAAGCCAGATGCAAAACACTACCCATTGTAGGATCCCATTTACCTAAAATAGCCAGAACAGGTGAATTTACAGAGACAGAAAGTAGATGGGTGGATTCCCTTGGGCTGGGAATGGGAGCAGAGACCAATTGCAAGTGAATGTGAGGAAACTTTTTTGGGGAAAATAGAAATATTCTAAAACTGGCTTGTGGTCATATTTACACAAGTCTCTAAATTTACTAAAAATCATTGAACTGTGTAGGGGGCACCTGGGTGGCTCAGTCGGGTAAGCATCTGACTTTGGCTCAGGTCATGATCTTGCAGTCTATGAGTTCGAGCCTGTGTCAGGCTCTGAGCTGGCTCTGTGCTGACAGCTCAGAGCCTGGAGCCTGCTTTGGATTCTGTCTCTCTCTCTCTCTCTCTCTCTCTCTCTCTGCCCTTTCCTCACTCACTCTGTCTCTCTCTCTCAAAAATAAACATTAGGGAAAATTTTTTTAAAAAAGTCATTGAACAGTGTGTGTACTTATAAGGGGTGAATTCTTATGATGTGGTATATTGGTAATACCAATAGGTATTTAATACGCACAGTTAGATGCTATTTCACACTCACAGATTCACAAAACCAAAAAGACTGGCTAACGTGTGGATTGACAAAGTTGGGAAGCAGCACTCCTGCATTGCTGGTCGGAGCATAAAATGGGGCGACCACTTCCAAAAACCATTTAGGAGTTCAACACACATCAACCCTATGAGCCAGTAATTCTGCTTCCTAGGTATTTACCCACAAGAAATGAAAACATCTGTCAATAAAAGGGGACAAGAGCAGGCCTCCCCTGCTCACTTTGGCATGAAGATTATTTTGAGTTAAAAAGCCATCAAAACCCAACAGATTTGGGAAAAGCCCTTTACCTCCCCTACGGTTGCCTAAAAAGAATTTAGATAGAGGACCTGCTCCACGAAGAGAGCTATCACCATAGAAAACAACATTATACTGTGAAGTAGGTAATTGTAGATAGGGAGGAACAGCAAGGCCTGTTTGATCAAATGCTCCAGATCCCATTATTTCTGAGTGGCCCCATAAACCTTTGTTTACCAAACACTTACTCTTTTTCATCTTCCTGTGAATTGCATTCCTTCCATTTGAAGTCACCTCGACCCCTACCCCTTTCTCCTCAGTTCAGGAGGTATATATATATATATATATATATATATATATATACACCTCATATATATATATATATATATATATATATATATATATATATACCTCACTTTGCCTACCTTTGGAATTTCCATGTCTATGCACATTCCCCATAGGTACGCTATTAAATTTGATTTTCTCCTGTTAATCTGTCTCATGTCAATTTGATTCCTAGTCCAGCTAGAAGGACCTTGAAGGAAACAAGAAATTCTTGCCCCCCGACAACATATACTGGATATTTATGGCAGCTTCATTTACAATTACTCTAAATTGGAAACCTAACTACATGTTCATAAACCGATAAAGGAATAAACAAATTATGGTTTGTTCATACAGTGAGATACCATTTACACCATCCCTCACCTCCGCAAATTACTGATATATGCAACACCACGGATGAGACGCATAGCCATTATACTAAGCAAAAGAAACTAGATACAGACAATATAAGGAGGAGTATAATTCTGTTTAAATGAAGTTCTGGAACAGGTAAAATCAATCTTTAGAAATAGAAATCAAATTAGTGGCTGTGAGGCATGACAAGGGAAAGAAGGGACGTGTGGGAACTTTTGGGTGACCTGTAAATGTTTTATCTCTTGATGTACATTTGTCAAAAGTCAACTTATGTGCTCAACGTGTGTAAATTTTATTGTATGTAAATTATACCTTAATAAAGTAAAAAAAAAAAAAAAAGCAATTTTATTATTTTCCCTTGAAATTGTCTCTCTCTATCATGGACCAGAACATCCTCCAAGTTAACCAGGTTAAAAACTGTGAAGACTTTGTTGACTTTTCCTTCTTTGTCTTCCAAATCCAGTTAGCCAGAGGTCCAGTGGCTTTTCCCTTTGAAGTCTCTCCATTCGTTACTCCCTTCCGTACTTCCCCATGCTGTACATCTATTGTTTTCATCTGTCTTGCATAGACAAAAGCAGAAGCAGAGTGGGGAGAAGGAGAGAGTGAAACAAGAGGAGGAGGAGGAGGAGAACTAACAACGAATTCTTTGTTTGTTTGTGGGGGTTAGGATTTAAACTTAAGTTCTGTGTTGTGTTTCCGTTATTTGCAGCAAACGCTGAGGCAGAATGCTGTGGTGATTAATAACTTGAACTCTGGAGCCAGAGTGACTAGGCTCCAATGAATCCTGGCTTTACCACTTACTAACTAAGTGACTCTGGGCAAGCTGCTTATTCACTCTGAACCTCAGTTTCCCCATTATCACTATACGACGACTGATAGGAAAACAGACACACCTTTCTACTGGGCATTTTTATTGCCATAACATAATTAAATATTTAAAAAACAGACAGACAAGAAGAACAATGTGTTGGATGCTATAATAGGAGTAGTGACGGCGTGCTGTGGGAGGATTGAAGACGTACACCACACAGTTAGACAAGCTTCCAAATTTGAAGGCATAGTCCCCAAGACTGCCCTCACGAACTCCATGTTCAGGGAGTCCCCAAATCATCTTCAGCTTCCATAATTCCCTGTAACGTCTCAGAACTCACAGAAAGCCGTCATAGTTGAATTACAGGGAAAGAATACAGATAAAAATCAAGTGAAAGAAGAAACATGTATGGCAGAGACTGAGAGGGCTTCAAATTTAAAGCTTCCATTGTACCCTTCTCATAGAGTTAGGATGTGTTATGCTCCCAACATCAGTGAATGACAATGCTCACAGGGGCACAGAAGCCTGAGCTTCAGTGTCCAGAGTTTTCTCTGGGGCTTCATTACGTTAGGCGTGGTCACTTGATTGCTACACGAGTGAACTCAGGCTCCAGGTCCAATGACACTGCATGACCCAAAGCCCTGACCCCAAGTACATTGTTGGTCTTTCTTGTGTGGACAGTCCCTGCCCTAAACAAAGACACTCCTACCAGATATGACAGAGTGCATCTCAGAAGCTGAGAGCAAAGGTCAGACCTTCTCCTCAGATAAAGCCAATTCCTTAGTATACAGAACCTAACCCAGATTTGAAAGCCAGCTAAGGTTTATAATTAGCGTTGAGATAAATTGAAGTCTGTGGAAGAATGTAGCAAAGGCTACACTGGATTGATTTGTTACTATTATTTTCATGTGTTTTTAAAAAGAATCATTTTCTTTCTTATATATTTAAAAATTAATGGCAATATTTCTTACCCCTAGACTTCTGTGTTATCCTGGCCACCTCTTTCTTCATTTTCCTGTTACTTCCTTATGAATATTTTATGTTTTCCTAAAATTAGAAAGTTTTTAAGGGTTGTAAGAAAAACGGAACTGAAGGTTAAGCATATATTTTACTTGGAAGAAAGTAACAGAATGGCCAAAATCATGTTCAGGAGTTTATCTGTTTTTAGTAATCTACGCTTTAGTCTATATTGCTGTAGATAATTGAGAGTTGTCTAAGATTGGTTTTTGTAAATGCTTTATTTTACTAGATTTTTTACAAGACAGTCGTTTAGCAAAAGAAGTTCCCAAATAATTCCTCATTTCAGCAGTGATAGGCAAGAAAAGAAGATCAAATCCGTGAACTATTTACCCAGATGAACAGAAATACCCTTTTTTGAAATAATGGATATGCAAGATTTAGCCATTAAAGGGTTGGGGTGAAATGAAAATCCCCTCAATAATAGTTGAAATCTGAGAAAATCTTTCAAGGAAATTAAACACTTGATCAAAAAGAGGAAAGGGTTATTGGTGCGAGCCGGAATTAACCAGCAGAGTTGTTTGAGAAGAGACCTCAATTATAAGAAGCAGGCAGTTAACAATATCCTCTCAGGGATCTGCGTTTCCTCAAGACATCTCTTTGGGTAAATGCAATAGCTTCATTTTCTTTTCATTAAGATAGGAAACAGTGCCTCGCCTTTGAAAAATGAGAAGAAAACTTTACAATTTTGAAAAAATATCAGAATCAAGAACGAAGAATTTAAAAGTATGTTTCCAGTATAATCTAAGAGTAAGTACCACCCCAAATTGGGGTCTAAGACACTGCAAAAGCATACTTCCATTAAATCTTATTCTGTAAACTGAAATATTTTGTAAAAAGCAAAATAACAGTGATCCACACTTCATTCATGAAACTAACTAGGCACTTCTAGCATCTGAACCCTTTTTGGCTCATAATAAAATCTCTAAAATGAGTCGGTTATTTGAATCCTGTCTTTGTTAGCTACTCATCATGTGGCCTTGAAAAAAAAAAAAAAAGACCACTTTCCCATGCAGTATTTGTCTATTGGAAAAAAAGAATGGGACTACTTTCTAGTTAAAATGTTACTGTTATTATCACTACCTCCCATCATCATCCTCACTACAAGTACCGCATATTAAATGCTATGTGCTTTCCGTAGTTCCTTTATTTAATCCCCATGAAAGCCCTGAAGGTTTAAGTATTATTATTCTCACTTTATAGATGAAAAACCTGGCGCTCAGAGAGTTCAGTGGGTAAGCAACAGAGTGAAATTAAAACCAAGTTCTGTGGGGCTCTAAATGTCCCCCACACTTTATCCCTGCCCCTGTGGCTCAATAGTGTAGGATTGCCTATGAGCAGTTGTGTCTGTACGGCTGCTAGTGTTCGGGACTGGCATTCGCATGCTTGTGCTCGTGGTCAGCTCAGTACCTGGAAGGACAAGGGCTCTGCCATTTCTGTGGGCAAAAGTTAACAGAAGATGGGCCCTCACAACTCAATGGGGAAATGGTCAAGGTGAAACAGTTCGTTAGGTTTTGTTTGTTTGTTTAATGTTTATTTATTTTTGAGAGAGAGAGAGCATGAGAGAAGCAGAGACAGAGGGGGACAGAGGATCTGAAGAGGGCCCTGTGCTGACAGCAGACAGCCCGATCTCACAAACTGGGAGATCAAGACCTGCGCCGAAGTCTGACACTCAGTGGATTGAGCCATCCAGGCGCCCAGGTTGTGAAGAGAATTCTGATGCATCTGGGTCAGAGCGGCAGACTGACCAATTCCTGAATTGAGCTAAATGAACTGTTTAGCTCTCTCTCACACTCTCTCACACTCTCCCCCAACACCACGTGTTAACAATAGATGATTGATACTTCCTAATACTCAAAATTCTTTCTAATGTTATTTTAAAACCGGCATGCCTTTTATTACAGCATACTGCCTTTTAGGTAAGTGTACGCTCAAAAAATATTTCACTGATGTCTTTAGTTGCACAACACAACCCCCTAATTTGTGCCTAAGAAAATTGGTAAATCTATGGACTCACAGAGCCTGGGACGGGCAGGATGAAGCTGGCCTGAGGAAAGACTGGATTCAGAGACCCCAGCACCACCAGGATTGTCTCTCTATCTCTTCATGGGAGGCACTGGTGGCTCCAGGCTCACACGCTCGGAGCACCACAACCAGAAAGGAGAAAGTATGTGTGAATGTCTGTAACTCCTCTTTGAAAAGTCCTGGGAAAACAGTTGCGATGTTCCAGCTTGGATCATATGGATCATAGTCCGATATCTGGAACTGATCACTGGGGCCAGGGAGGCATCCTACAAGAAGATGGCCACTTCCGTTTAGACCATCAGGTGAGAGTGCAGGAAGGAAGAGTTGTGCTCCCAAAGAAGGGGATGATACCAACATGGATGCCAGGAGAATTATTGGCAGCCTCCCCAGTCGTAGCTGACCAAAAGGTCATATCTGGAGCATCGACTGGCTAGGTCCTAACATCAGCCTAAAACTAAAATATCACACATCTCAAAATCATCCTTGCAAAATCTCTAAAATGGGTATACAATGCTAATTCTTAGTCACGCTAAAGATTAAAAAAAAACCCATGAAGCTTGATAGAACAAAGTAAATGTGCACTAGCTGATGTCTGGGCATTCAAATGAGCTTACTTTTAAGACCGTAATCCCATCTGTTTCCAAGAATGGGAGACACAGAGAAAATTCTAAAAGTGCCCCTCCTCATCCACAGGGTGTACTTGGTTCTTTTTAAATATGAAGCTTCTGCTACCTTTGTGCATATCAGTCAAATACTTTGTTATGACAGTGAAGAGATATATGAAAGTACATAGCACAGGATCTGGTCATAGAAGGTACTTGGTGAACATCTGCTGAATTTGGATCCAAATCTTCCTTGAAAGTAAAGAGAAGTTTTTTGTGTTTTTGTTTTGTTTTGTTTTGTTTTGTTGTTTGTTGGTTGGTTGGTTGGGTGGATGGGTGGGTGGGTGGGTGGTTTGGATTGACATCTCATGCTGTGGCCTCTCCAAGCAGCAACGATTTCCTGCTCATTTGGGCTTGGTCTTCTGTCAATGGAATCACATGCTATAGAAGTTTCTTACAGCATGGGTTTTGTGCCAGGAGAGGCGGCTTGATGGGTATAAAATGTTCTGGGATGCTTTGAGGAGCCTAAGCTCTCTGCTGAAATTAGCCATGAAACTAGGTAAATCCTTTCTGTTCCCTGGATCTCAGTTTCCTCACTGGCAAAACTGGGATTCTCATACCTCTCTACCAATAAAGCTGCTGGAGGGAGATTAAATTAGATACCATACAGCAAATAAGCAAGCTCGTATTAAGCACTGAAATAGTGAATTTATTTCCTTTCTGGGATGGGATTACGTTGTACTGGACTTCAGGACACCAATACCCAAAGAGAGTCCGGAACGCCCGTGGTCACATCTGGCATGAAATGGTTAAAGCAGCAACTTCTGTCTCAAAAAGAGAAAGGTGGCATGCAGCACTTCAGTGCCCCCTCTTTTAGGCAGAGTTAGCTTCTCCCTGTTTCTATCAAGCTGCCAAATTATTATTTTCAAATATATTGAATTGTGCCTAGTGAGAAAACAATCATTTTTTATTTGGATTTGTATGTGTGCATGTGATGTGATGCTGTTGAAGGTACTCAGCTATTGAGCTAGGAAAGCATGTGTTTTTTAAAAATATTCTGGACACGTTGTTGACTGTTATATATACTAAATATATATACTCATATATAGGACTCACTTGTCCTAGAAATTTTTTTTTAATGTCTTACTGCTGGTGGTTGAATATCTCTTTCCTGACTATGGCATTAGCCTCTTTAACCTTTCCTAATCAATTGCTCCAAAATAGTTTACCATTGTTCATTATACTGTGGGTCATATAAACATGTTTAATTCATGTTATGATTATGAGGACCCCTCTTGGCCCAGAGAAACCCAGATGTGGCACAAATATTCATAACACATGGCTTCTGGAAAATACCTGGCTTGGAGATCTAAGCCAATGTGGAATTAATTTGATGTAATTCAATCTCTTAGAAACATTGTCTGATATAATTGCCTTAAAATTATATTACTGATTGGTTAATTTGGATAGAAGTGATTTTTTTCGATAAGTATAAATTAGAATCTTATGCTGATTTTGCAGAGGAGATTAGGTTATTCATTTCATTTTAATGGCCTTCCAGGACTCCAGTTCAATTGTTGGTGAAATACAGTTGCTGCCCCGTAAATTGACACCCAGGCTTAATGAGTATCTTGGGGTAATCATTCCAAGATGGCATAGACCTAAGCAGCAGTCCTCATATTTAAAAACATTAAATCATGTGATATTTATTTTCTTAGGCCATGAATTTCCTATCATTGTAACTCATCTCTGAAATACATATTGTCTGGAACAAATGGAACATTCCTGATCACTACATATGTTAAAAAAACCCACACACTAGAGAGAGGTACAGCATGGGTCTCCAAACCGTACCTAGAAGATGGCTTGGCACATACCCATCAGTTATCGTAGACCCACTGAGTCTGGGTACACCAGAAAGCAGGACAAGAGCCTGCAGACATGTTTAATACATAGAAGACGTGAAATTTGACAAGGCTGAGACCTGGCCATTCAGTATGCTAGACCCTACCACCTCCTTGCCTTGTTCATGTTTCCAAGCAGAGCAGCAGCAAGTGACTCACAATTTATTTGTTTGCCAGGCTTAGAGTAAGCAAATAGAGCGATCAAGGAAAAGAAATCAGCAGACATAGAGACCTAGAGACGAGACAGAGCATGGAATACTCACAGAAATAAGTCGGGGAAAGTTAGGTGTGCAGATTGAGAAGAGTAAGGAGAGAGGCAGCATATGGAGAAAAGTCCAAGTCTGCAGGGGTTTCACCTCTTCCTAAGGGCAGTGGGAAGCCACTGAGGAGCATTAAGTAAAGAAGTCACATAATCTGGGGCTCCTGGGTGCCTCAGTGGGTTGAGCATCTGACTTTGGCTCAGGTCATGATTTCATGGTTCATGGGTTTGAGCCCAGCTTCAAGGCTCTGTGCTGACAGCTCAGAGCCTGGAGCCTACTTTGAATTCTGTCTCTCTCTCTCTCTGCTCCTCCCCTGCTCATGCTCTGTCTCTCCCTAATTCAAAAATTAATAAACAAATGGGGCGCCTGGGTGGCTCAGTCGGTTAAGCGTCCAACTTCAGCTCAGGTCACGATCTCGTGGTCCATGAGTTTGAGCCCCGCGTCAGGCTCTGGGCTGATGGCTCAGAGCCTGGAGCCTGCTTCCGATTCTGTGTCTCCCTCTCTCTCTGCCCCTCCCCCGTTCATGCTCTGTCTCTCTCTGTCTCAAAAATAAAATAAAACGTTAAAAAAAATTAATAAACATTAAAAAAAAGAAATTACATAATCAGATTAACATGATTATACGTTTTTTTTCCCTAGCTGTAGGACAGCAAATAGATTGTAAGGGAGTGTATCCAGGGAACCCTTTGAGGTGATCCAGTCAGGGAGCTAGGTTTCCATGAATGGGAGCTGGGAGAAGTAGGGGAAGATTTGGCAATGGGTGATTGACTTGATGTGGGAATTGGGGCAGGGGGTGGGGGAGTTGGGGGAAGGAGGCCAGAAGGGCTCCCAGGTTTTTGACTTGAGCAACTGAATGCCAAGGGCCGTTTATGAAGCAGGGTGACACTGGAGGAGTGGCAGGAGTTTTGTTTGTTTTCTATTGGTTTTTTACTTTGCAAGGTAGGGAATATGAAGATGAGTTCAGTTTCAGGAACACTGAAGTGTCTGTGAGATGCCCAAGCAGAGATTGAGTGAAGAGTCATGGGGAGATGGGCTGGGGGTGGTGGGTGGGGTCAGAGAGAAGGGCTGGGCCAGCAGAAGTCCTGAGCAGAGAGCCATTGGTATAAAAATGGCAATGTGAAGCTTCAGGAATGAGCTGAAATCTTCCAAGGAGAGAGAATTTCAAAGAAAGAAAGGCTTTTCAGCATGTATCCTTAAGGAGAGGCTGACAAAAGAGACGGAGAAGGAAGAGTCAGAGAGGGGAGGAAACCAGGAGAAAGTGGTAAGTTGCAAACCTAGAAAAAAAAGATTTTGAGACTATTGTCCTGTTTCCCTGTCTGTGGCCTGGAAGGCCGGAAATTCCCCCGAATATAGCATGTCTGCATCAGACTTCTGGATCTGACCCTGGTTCTACTTTTCTCACAAAGCCCGAGATACAACCCTCTAACAACAAACATGTATTGCGATTAGTATTTTAAAGCTCTAATATGGCCTCTGTGGAGGACAGAAAGAGAAGTAGATCGTGTGCTCAAGGAATCACTATCTTACAGAAGAGCCAAGAAACATTTTCATATAGAAATAATTCACTGGGCAGGGCCATGAGTATTAACTTCCATAAGGTTTATACACTGAATGTCGTAAGAGTTTAAAGAAAGCAGAAATTGCTGTGGCCAGAGAGAGTCAGAGGAAACGTGGCCTTGAGCTGGCAGGGACCAAGTCCTCACAGTCTGAGTAAGTTGGCATTTCAGGCAGATGGAAATTGCCTGAGCACAGAGGACAGAGATGGCAAATCAGACCCTGTGGTGGATCTGCAAGGGCTCCCTCCCTGTTGCTGTCTTGGGACTCCCAGGGGCTTCTGTGCTGTGGTCTCTGTCGGGGGCCCAGACACACTCTCATTCCTGCTCTTCCTGCTTGTGGTTCTTGACATATATACGCTCACACACCACAAGCTGTTTCTAGCTTCCATGTCTTTGTTGGCGCTGTCCCCACTGCTTTGAACACCCACCTTCCTCCCCATCTGCCTCTGGGGCTGAGGCAGACCTAAGCTCTCGCTGGTGTGGGGGGGCTCATCTGCACTCCACCTTGCCCCCCCCCACTCCTGCTCACTAGCAGCAGGAGCAACCACATCTCCATGAAGACCCCTAACAACACCCTTGTCCAAATGTCTAATTGCTCAAGTGGCTGTCATCCCTCCCCGACACTGAGTTTCTGGAAGGCAGGAACTGGATTTCTTGTTTTTGTATCTTAACACAACTCCAGCATCTAACCCAGACAATACATTTCTGTTGACAATGTTAATGAGATAAATGAACTACAGATGCTCCGCGCTGCCTCTTCACCTTCGACTTAACTGACAGTTAACCTTATACTCATTCCATTATGCAAAAAAAATGCAATGAAACATTAAGGTATAGAAGCACAAAGTAGCCAGGGGCAAGCTGGATCACCACCTGAATGGAAAGCGTTAGGTAAGCAACTGGTGCCACTAGGAGAGGGCCCTGGCTTCTGGATACTCGTCTGCTTAGTTCAGCAGCTCTGAGCAGTTCACGCTGATCAAATTTGGGAAGTGCCGAGTATTCATGGGAGTGCGACACCAGTTTACAAGCATGAGAAATCCATTTTAAAACAAAAAAGGAAAATAGTGAAGTATAAAAAGCCATATAGCTAATTTTTAGTGGGGACTTACTACAGGGAACTTTTGTTAGTTCCCAGACCAGAAAAATTGGTGTCAGAGGGGGAAGGGTGTATGTGTGTGTTTCTAAAGAGTGTGAGGTTACCAACGTAAAGTCAGGTTCAAGACATTGGAAAGAAATTATTACCAGTTTTTGTCATTATCATTTTAAATGGGAAGATATGAGGATGATAGAAGATAAGAGCAAACAATTACTGAATGTTAGACAATCTTCTAGCCATATTTTATATTTTATTTCATCAAATCATCATGACCATTTGGGATGTACCTGTATCCTTATCCTACTTTTGAAAAGAAGAAACCTGAGGTTTGGACTCGTTCAGCTACTTGTCCAAATCCCCTGGTTATAAGTGGCAGGGCTAGGATTTGAACCTGGGTCTCAGTTTTTTTGTTTTTGTTTGTTTGTTTGTTTGTTTGTTTTTGATATAACTGAATGTAACTGTCTAAGTCTAAGGTATACAGTATGTTGATTTGATACACCTATATATCCCAGTACGTTTACCACCACAGCATTAGCTAATACCTCTATCACAACGCATCACACAATTATCTTTTCTTTTTTGTGGCTGGAATAATTATGATCTAATAATCTCTTAGCAACTTTGAAGCTTATCATACAGTATTTTTTTGTTTTATAATTAAATACATTATAATTTCCCAACTGAATTATCCTGGTAATCATTTCTTTTTTCCCTTAAAAAAATAATGCTTATGTATTTTGAGAGAGAGAGCACATGCAAGTGGGGGAAAGGCAGAGAGAGGGAGAGAGAGATCCCCAGCAGGCTCCATGCTGTCACTGCAAAGCCTGATGCGGGGCTTGAACCCACGACTGCAAGATCATGACCTGAGCTGAAATCAAGAGTCAGATACTTAACCATCTGAGCCACTCAGATGCTCCTATCCTCATAATCATTTCTATTTGAGGTCACAATAAGAAAATCATTGCATAAACATGAGGTACTCATTAATTAGAAAGTTAATACAGATTAAGACATAGATTTATTTTCGCTGGTAATGCTATCAAACATTTAAGAAACAACATAAATCTTATGCAAACTCAAAAAGTATAAGAGGAGAGAATACTACATTATGAACCCAGCATATCCTTGATACAAAAACTGGACAAAGATATTATAAGGAAAGAAGTTACAGACCAAACATTTCTCTAGTATATAAACACAAATATTTTAAAACAGCTTTCACAATCCAACCAGTAATAGCAACTGAAACAGTATTGTTGACTATGGTCACTATGCTGTGCATTACATCTTCAGAACTTATCTGTTGGTTGGTAGTTTGTACCCTTAAACAACATCTTCTCAATTTCCCCATATCCAGTCCCTGGTACCCACCATTCTACTCTCCAATTCTAAGAGTTTGGATTGTTTATTTATTTACTTATTACTTAATTTTAAAAAATGTTTATTTATTTTGAAAGAGAGAGAGCACAAGCAGGAGGGGGGCGGGTGGAGAGGGCAGGGCAGCAGCAGAGGAGAGAGAGAATCCCAAGCAGACTCCACACTCATCACTGACACAGGGCTCTATCTCACAACTGTGAGATCGTGACCTGAGCCGACATCAAGAGTCTGACAGTCAACTGACTGAGTCACCCAGGTGCCCTGATTTTGGCTTTTTTAGATTCCATATACAAGTGATATCATGCAGAATTTATCTATGTTGATCTGAGTTACCTCACTTAGCATAATACCCTCAAGGTCCATCCATGCTGTTGCAAACGACAGGATTTTCTTCTTTCTCGTGGCTGAATATTATCCCATTGTATATACTTACTGTTTCTTCTTTATCCATTCATCCACTGACAGACACTTAGGTTGTTTCCATATCTTGGGAATTGTGAATAATACTTCAATAAACATGAGAGTGCATACTACGTCAGTAAAAATATTCTGTTTTTATTTCCTTTGGATTTATACCTGGAAGTGGGATAGCTGGATCATATGGTAGTTGTATTTTTAATTTTTTGAGGACCCTCTGTACTATTTCCCATAGTGGCTGAACCAATTCATTCCCACCAACAGTACACAAGGAATCCCTTCTCTCTACATCCTCAGTAATACTTGTTATCTCTTGTCTTCTTGATGATAGCCATTCTAATGAGTGTGAGATGATATCTCCTTGTGGTTTTGATTTGCATTTCCCTGATGGTTAGTGATGTTGAGCATCTTTTCATGCCCATTGGACATTTGGATATCTTCTTTGGAAAAATGTCCATTTGGTTCCTCTGTCCACTTCTAAAATCTGTTTGTTCGTTTTTTGTTTTTGAGTTGTATGAATTCTTTATATATTTTGGATATTAATCCCTTATTCAATATGTGGTTTGGTTTGCATATACCCTCTCCCATTTCAGGTTGTTTTTTTCTTTTGTTGATGGTTTCCTCCACCGCGCAGAAGCTTTTTAATTTGATGTAGTCCCACATGTTGATTTTTGCATTTGTTGCTTGTGCTTTTGATGTCATATCCAAAAATCATTGCTAAGACTAATATCAAGGATCTTCTTCCTTATGTTTTCTTCTAGGAGTTTTATAGTCTCAGATCTTATGTTTGTCTTTAAATCAATTTCTGTCAATGTTCGTGAGTGATGTAAGATAGAGATCCAATTTCATTTTTCTGCATGTGGCTATCCAGTTTTTCAAACACCATTTGCTTAAGAGACTATCCTTTTTCCATTGAGTATTCTTGACTCTCTTGTCAAGTATTAGTTGACATATGTGCAGGAGTTTATTTCTGGGCTCTCTGTTCTGTTCCATTGGTCAGTGTTTCTATTTTTGGGATAGTATCAGACCACTTTAATTACTATAGCTTTGTAGCATAGTTTGCAATTAGGAAGCATATGCCTCCATCTTTCTCAAGATTGCTTTGGCTATTGGGGGTCTTTTGTGGCTCCATAAAAATTTTAGAATTGTTTTTCTATTTCTGTGAAAATGCCATGGAATTTCAATAGGGATTGTATTGAATTTATAAACAGCTTTGAATAAACTGGGAATTTAAACGATATTAACCCTTCTTATTTATGATCACGGGGTATCTTTCCATTTGTATCTTCTTCAGTTTCTTTCATCAAAGTCTTATAGTTTTCAGTGTACAGGTCTTTCACTTCCTTCGTTAAATTTATTGCGAAGTATTTTATTGTTTTTGATGCTCTTGTGAATGGGATTGTTTTCTTTATTTTTTTTTTTCAGATGTTCCTTTGTTTAGGCCTGCCCCAGTTCTGAAAACCGTGTTTTCCCTATTATGCCAGACTTTACATAATCATAACTTTCCTCCCAATCACATCCTTCTTCTTCCTCTCAGAGCCATGGGAAATGCCCATAGTTCTTTTTACTTTTCAAAGAAAACTGGCTTTTTAAACTAGAAACATTACACTGCCCCTTTATTTCTTTTTCTTTTCTTTCTTTCCTTTCTCTTTGTAGCAGAATATTAAAGATTTATCAAAAAAGTAGAAGAAAGGAGCACCTGGGTGGCTCAGTTGGTTATGCGTCTGACTTCAGTTCAGGTCATGATCCCGTGGTTCATGGGTTCAAGCCCCGCATTGGCCTCTGTGCTGACAGCTCAGAGCCTGGAGCCTGCTTCAGATTCTGTGTCGCCCTCTCTCTCTGCCCTTACCCTGCTTGTGCTTGTGCTGTCTCAAAAATAAAAAATTTTTTTAGAAAAAGTAGAAGAGAGAATCACTAAATTCTTAAAAACCCTCAAATATCAGTGTCCTACAGTGGCTCATGGAGACGCTTTTCACTACTAAGCCCTAAACGAGAAAAATAAAAACAATGTGCTGAGTTTTCTATAAACTAAATGTAATCTCTTTATTCAAAGATTCTTTTCTTACTATTTATCTATATTAAAATATCTTTCTTTTAAGAAATGATAATGACAGCAACGGGTAGTTTCTTTTTAATGTCATGACTTGGCAACTTTGTGTTTGCCCTGCCTCCCGCTTCCTGCCTCTCTCCATAATTTTACTGCTCTGGGAACTGCTACCCTAACATATGCTTTTTTAAAAATAATGTTAATACATTTGCCTATTTTTCTCCTAGATCCTCCTGTTCTTGTTACTGCTTCTGAAATCTGATCAAATATAATAAAATCTCTAAATGTCTTTGTAATTGTGACTGTAGCCTGAACAGGCAGGATTTTTGCAAACAGGGAGATGTTGACAATACAGCTACTCTCTGAAATATTTTCTCTAAAAAGAGTGAAAATGCTGCCTGCTGAGGTATCTCACACCAAACATGGTTCTGAACTACACCCAGTCACGATTATAAAAGCCAGACTGATGTCATTAATGTGTTAGCTCTTTTGTGGAGAGTGACTTTCCAATCCCAGAAAAGTGTACTGCACAGAAGTGAAGCGAATTTATTCTCGTACCTGTACCTTATGCAAAGAACTTCAAAGAATGACAACAAAAGGATTTTTGTCTAAGTTTATTTAGTAAGCTACTTGAAAGAAGACACTTAGGTACGGGCATTCATTCCTATAGTGTAATTTTAGAACCAAAAAGAGCTTCCAACCCTCCCCCCCCCCCCCCCCCCCATCTTCCTGCCAACCTATAACAAAGCACAGCTCAGGGAAACTGCCAACAGCAAGACTCCCAGCTGGTTTTGCCTTTGCAGAGGTGACTTTCTTCTGACATTATCCAGGGGGCCCAGGTTTCCTGCCCCTGGGCTCACAACCACTCTCTCTGCTCTTTGCCAGCAGCGCCCTTCCCCCACTCTGTGGCAATCTACTCCGTCGGATCTTTATGACTATTTACGGTACAGTAAGAGAAAATGGCCACAAAATAGATACAAACTTGGTAACTACTCCAATATGGAATTGTTTGACAATTGATTCGTGTCCCACCTAACACCTCCTACCCCTTCCCCAGGGTCAAGTTTTTTTCCATCATTTCCCACCCCCTTTCCCAGGGAACTCAGACTTCCTCTGCCAGGCCCAGGGGAGAGTCCTTCTGCCCAAGAAAGCAATCTAGTCACTTACGTCTCAGCTCCCTCCCCGTGCCCAGCCCCGCCCAATCGCTTAGAGCAGACCATTTCTTTTTTTTTTTTTAATTTATTTTTTTTAATATGAAATTTATAGAGCAGGCCATTTCAACACGGGTTTTCTACAGCCAGTGGTATGCCTGCAGCCAGCTCAGGCTGATTGTAAAATTTCCAGGAGTTTCGCAAGCCAGATGTTAAAATAGTTACTATTAAAAATTAAATGTGTAGGGGCACGTGAATGGTTCCCTCAGCTAAGGGTCTGACTTTTTTTTTCTTTTTTAATTGGGGGTGGGGGAGGAGTAGAGAGAGGGAAACACAGAATCCCAACCCAGGCTCGACCTGGGGCTCGAACCCACGAACCCAACTGTGAGATCTTGACCTGAGCTGAAGTGGGATGCTCAACCGACTGAGCCACCCAAGGCGCCCCACATAAGCATCTGACTCTTGGTTTCAGCTCAGGTCATGATCTCACAGTTCATGAGATTGGGCTCCACACTGACATTGAGAGCCTGCTTGGGATTCTCTCTCTCTGCCCCTCCCCAGCTCATGTGCGTGCTTGCTCGCTCTCTCTCTCTCTCTCTCAAAATAAGTAAACAAACTTAAAAAAAAATAAGTTATATAAACTTACAAGTAAGAAAATTATATAAAACCAAAGGTAATAAATAATCAAAACTTTTTACTTCTTAATTATTTTACCACATTTTACTATTTTCTATGCGCTTATGGTTATTCATGTCTCTTGTATCTGTATGGTAGGAATACTATGCAATAGTGTGCCACTGGGCGTCTCTTTCCGAGTCTGAGTTCAGTGACATCCCATTGACAGCTCGAAGTCAGCCATAGTGGGATTGTTTACATCACTGCTACAGAATCAGGGTTCTTCCCATTGCAACCCCTAAAGCAGTTGCAAAGTATTTACCAGGACCTCACTGTGCAACACGACAGGAGAACCCAGGTATTCCCTCTACAAAGCCTGAAGAAAACCACAGAGCTGTATGTATCGGTGTTGGTATAATTCAGGGAAATCCATTTCAGATGGGCTCTCAGCTCTGCTCTGCAGTCTTGTGTTTCTCTGGTCAGTTTCCTCCTCCACACTGCAGATGGGCATTTTCCTCACCTTCTCCACTTCCTTCCAACATCTAACCCTCCCCCTCCTTCTCCAACCTCTAAGAAGACAATGTAAATTCCTACTTCACAGAAAAAACCCAGAAGTCATCCAAGGAGTGCTCCTTCAGCTTCCTGGCTCCAAATCTACGAGTGAACCTGTGTCTGCACCCTGCCTTTTCCTATTACAATTAAATAGGAGGCCTTCTTTCCCCTTGAGTCCTGGTCCCAGTCTCTTTTGGTTCTCCAGGAACTTTCCTCTCTCCATTATTCTGTCCTCCGTATCTTGTACCTTCCCCTCTTTTCTGTCTCCTCTCCATCCAGCATTTTAACTTCCACACTTCTCTCTCCTATCTGAACAAACAAGCCTTCTCAAAGCCATGTCCTTCTACAGCTACTGCCTTACCTCCTCCCTTTTCTTCATACTTAGACTTGAAAACATTTGTCCAAACTCTTCTACTTCCTTTTTTCCCCTCTCTTTCCTCAACGTGTTGCAAACTGGTTTCCCCACTCAGTTCCGTTGCAAACCTGTTAAAGCCACCAAGGGCCTCCAAGTTACTAAGTCAGATGGAAAGTTCAGTCTTTATTTAATCTCTACCACATTTTAATCACTCTCTTTTTGAAATTCCTTCTTCCCTTAGTCTCCAGGACATCATCCTTCACTGCTTTTCTTTGTACTTCTAGGGCCGCTACTGCTCAATCTTTTTGGCATTTCCTTTCTTCCTTGGGGGATAAAAGAAAAATCTAGAAAACCAAACTTCTTTGATTAAATCTGGCACTGATTTTTCTGTATTACTCTTCTCCTTACTGTGATTATCAATAGCAGCAAACCAGCCACCAGCCCTTCCAGATACAAACTTGATAGGATGAGGGGTCAAAGAATTCTCAAATGTGTCAGTATTATTAGAAAGTAGTTGGTGCACCTGGCAGCTCAGTCAGAAGACCATGCAACTCTTGCTCTCAGGATTGTGAGTTCAAGCCCCACATTGGGTGTAGAGATTACTAAAAATAAGTAAGTAAGTAAATAAATAAATAAATACACTTTAAAAAACACAAATTAAGAAAGAAAAGAAAAAGAAAGAAAGAAAGAAAGAAAGAAAGAAAGAAAGAAAGAAAGAAAGAAAGAAAGAAATTGGGGCACCTGGCTGGCTCAGTCAGAGGAACATGTGACTCTTAGTGATGTGACTTGGGTAATGAGTTCGAGCTCCACATTAGGTGTAGAGATTACTTTAAAAAATAAATAAATACAGAAATAAACTTAAAAAAAGTAGTGGAAGCAAGGAAGGAAACTGATATTTATTGATATTTATTATTAAACGCCATGCATTGTTAGATGTTATACATATTCATATGTAACTCTATTTAATCTTCATGATAATACTGCAAAACAAATATTGTCAACCCCATTTTACAGATGTTGAAACTGTTTAAACATCTCACAAGCTAGTAAGTAGCAGAGATGAAATTTAAACCTACTTCTTCTGACTCCTAGGACAGTGCTCTTTTTGGAAGAAAGCTCTTTCAGATCTGCTCTTGGTTTATAGGGATTCTGTGGAAAACAGTTGCATGCTTCTTTTAAGTGTACTAACTTTGGGAAGAAATGTCCAGTAGTTGTTTGGAAGCAATAGGTTGGTGGCTTGATTTGATGGCCTCCGAGCAAAACTTCCCAGTGTAGCAATAACTGACAAAGGACTTCACAGGCAGGCTATGGTTTTCAGCCCTGCAGGCTGAGAAACTCTGCTCTTGCCACTGTACCCTGAAACAGTGTCTAGGGGACAGCTGCATACCACTGAACTCAAGATTCTCTTAATTGCTAAAGCAGTTGAACTTCGTCTCGCTAACAGAAAGGAGAGTGGGGAAACAAATGTCAGGTACCCTTTACCCTGGTTTAGTCTGGAGACCCCTAGAAAGTTCCCACTCTACAAGCCTCCAGGCTGGCAATCCATCTGCCTTCTGCTTACATGATGTAATAGTTTTGTACAACTCAGATGATATAAATCTGGGCTCGAAAACAGAACAAATGCCAGCTTGTGGCTACAAGTTCTCACATAAGGGTCCTCTTCCTCCCCAACTCCTCAGAACAGGGCAATTTTCCTTGTTTAGCAATGAGAGTTGGGGAAGTTGCTTCTGGGTTATTCTACTCTAGAGTCTAGCACTTGTGAGTCTCAACTTTACTGTGGGGGGGGGGGGTTCCCCATTAGACTCCCTAGCTTGAGTGTCCCATAAGCCAAAACTACGAAAACTGCCCCTCATTTCCCCCCCTTTTCAGCAAACACTCTCGGAGTAAAAGTAGCTTTGCTTCTGAGCTACACTCAGGATTCCTACCTTCACCCAGATTTTGGCCTGATAATGTTAAGATACTTTTAAGAAGATATTTTAAAACATTTTTCATCCAGGATTTTTAGTTGTTTCTAGCAGGAGGGTTAGTTCAAATAACCTGTCCTCACATTCCTAATATTAGCATACAATAAGTGCTTAAAGAAGAGGTCACTAATATTGTGTCCAAATGGACTAGGGAGATCTACTAGGATCTGCTAGGTCAAGCCCAAGAGCCACAGAATTGAGACCTGCTTCACGGAGTCTCTGAAAGGGTGCCATTGTGCTAATCACATCCTTTGCCAGAAATGCAGATTCTGGAGCCCATCCTAGGCCTTCTGATTAGAATCTGGGGGATCAAACCAGATCTGCATTTTTATAAGCTCTGCAGGTAATTCTTGTGTGCACCGAAGTTCAGAACAATTGAACTAAGGCATGGTTCCAAATTAAATCTCATACATTCCCAGAAACGCCTCTTTTCTAAAGCTTTCCCGCCTGGAATATGCATTAGCCAAGCATTCATTTATAAGAGAGAGATTATTTCTCAGTACATCTTTTCATTTTCTTCATATTTATAATACATATTCATAACATATTCTTAGTAGCATACTTAAATTACCATAAGGAGTGTATAAAACTTTAAAAATCCTGAGAATGCTTGACAGCACAACCTTCATAAAAATCTAGGAACTGGAAATCCAATTATCAGTTGAATGGGGAAGTTAGACCACCAAATATAATTTAAATCACAAACCTAGTATTCCTAATCAGGATAAGGCCTTATGCAGTTGCAACAAAATATGTAAAAGACAAAAATAACAAAACAAAGGCACTTTCTCGATAGATGAAAGCATATGGATTATAATTTTCCATAATAGCATTTTTCTTTGTTTTTTAATACCACAAATATGCCCTTAATTTCTTTATTTGAGGTCTTATCAAAAAATTATATTCATATAACCTCTGATTCCAATATAAATTCGAATTTGGAAAGAGCTACAAAACAGTGGTAATTTATTATGGACGAAAAATATCCTTATTAGCACATACTTTTTTTTTTTCTTAGCATTTAGAAATTCCTATGGATAGATATGTGATAAAATAGCATAGAAATATTAGTGGCGAGACCTGAGAAGCAGTATATGGGTATTCACTATAATATTCCTTCAACTTTTTTTGTGTCTGAAAGTTTTCATGACCCCATTTTTGTGATAAAAGAGATCAATAGCTACATATAGAGCTAATGCCACTCCATTGGTCGGTAGTAACTCTACGACGTGCCTTGCACACTGCTCCCCCATCCTGGGGCATCCTTCTCCTCCCTCATTCACCTGACTAAAGTCTCTGCTTCCTTTAACACTCAATGCAAAGATGAGGACTTTTCTGATACCCCCACCGCAGCCCATGGTCTGGTCACGGCCTCTCTCTTGGGTACTGCAGCTTCTACATCCCACACTTGCAGCTCTTACCACATTGGACTGAGGTTGTTGTTTACATGGCCTAGATCCCTATGTCACCGTGAGTTTCCAGAGGGCGCAGGCTGTGTCGTTTCATCCCTGTGTTCTCAGGGCCCAGGCGGGGTCTCAACTCAACTCTTTTCTCTACTTTTATTCTTCTTTTATGTTCTGACACCATAGCGTTCACTCTGAACCAATTATCTACAGGTTACACTGCTAAAGCAATCTATTTGTCTACAGCTAAGTGGGTTTTTGTTTTTCTTTGCTTAAAAAAATTAATTTAGATTTGGAACAATCTGAATTTTGATGCTTTCTCTTTATCTAGAGATTGTTTCAAAGTTTAGCTGTCGGTGGAAAAGCTTTGTCTAAACTTTATCTCTTATTCTCAACCAGTTTCATGAAAGATAACTTTTTGTGTTTGTTGTTGTTCTTGTTTTGAAGGATGACTTTTTAAATTATTTATTTCTTTTCTTCTTTGAACACTAATTAGGCACGAAAGATATCTGAGTGATCCCCTCAAACATTAGCCTTTATACTTAGAATTTAGTATGAAAAAAGTGACTTGTCCTGTCTGGAAAATAAAGAGGGGTCTCAGGTTTGTCCCATAAAGTTTAATGGTATATTTAAAAAAAAAGGGTGAAAAGCCCTTGAGATTTAAATTTTTCTTTACTTTTGCTGTTTCCCTGAAGCCTTGTTTAAGGCAGAAACTTTCCTGTATATTTGGTTGAACAATATAAAACTCTGATTGTCTACTATTTTTGACTTACAGAAATGGCAATTTCATATTGTTCAACCTAAAAGTTTCCTCATTTAATCACATATAATCTTGGTTTCTTTGAGAAATAGTTTCCATTGTTTTGTTTGTTTTATCTGTCTTTTCTTGGACACTTTCTATTTGGTAAAGTTTTCATGGCTATCAAATGTATTTTTTGTTCTTAGTGGTAAAATGAACAAGTTATTTCTGTTTCTCCTTTACGTTTATAAACCAATTTTTTTTTAATGTAAGCCATATGCGCTTGTGTAGATTAAATTCTAAGAGATTACTTTTGTTTTAAAACCTTACTTTCCTAAACAGTTCTCTTATTTTTGCTTCCTTCTCTATGCTTGAATGAGGGACATCTGTTTCTGTTTTCAGTCTTCTTTTGTTACACGACAAAGTGGAATATCAAAGTTCTCCTCCTTCAACAAGAAAAGAATGCTTTAGTTTTGCTTTATATTTCCTTTTATTTATTTTCACTGGTTTAAAAGTTATAAATATTATATAAAAAGGATGAACTGCTCCCTGAAAAAAATCCAAACAATAGGAAGTACAAAGTGAAAGCACCTCTCTCATCTGCTCTATTCCTACTTCCTAGGAGTAACCATCGATAACGGCTGGTGTGGATTCTTCTAGACTTTTTCCTATGCACATACATATGTGTGCATATATGAACATATATATGAGTATATCTATATCATAGAAATGGTATCATACTAAACAGATTGTTTTGCAACTTGATTTTTAACCCACTAGTAAATCATGAATACATTTCCAGGTTATTACACACAGATCCACTTTTTTTTTTTTCAATATATGAAGTTTATTGTCAAATTGGTTTCCATACAACACCCAGTGCTCATCCCAAAAGGTGCCCTCCTCAATACCCATCACCCACCCTCCCCTCCCTCCCACCCCCCATCAACCCTCAGTTTGTTCTCAGTTACACAGATCCACTTTTATTGACTACCATTGATTATATGAATATGTCATAATTTATTCAGTCACTTGCCCCATTAATGGATATTTATATAATTTCCAATATTTTGCTACATCAAATGCTGCAATGTACATTGAGATACATGTCTCTATTCTTTCTGTGGCATAGATTCCAAGAGATAGATTTAAACAAGTTGACAGTCTATGTGTTTAAACCTTTCAAAGGTGCTGCCAAAGTATTTTCCAAAAAGGATATTGTACCAGTTCACACTGTTTCCAACACTGTATAAGAGAACTCTTTTCCTCTGCTTTTTCTAATCACTTGTGAGATTAAGCATTTTTAAAGTATATTTGTTAATCATTGGTATATTTTCCTTTATAAATTGCCTGTTCATATCCTAAGAGAGTAATCTATTGATGTATAACAAATTAGCACAGATTTAATGGCTTAAAACGCACGCATTTATCATCTCCCTATTTCTGTGGATCTGGGCATGGCTTAGCTGAATCGTCTCCATTAGGGTTTCTCTGGGGTGAATTACTTCCCATTTTTTGTCTAACTATACTGCTGATGGAAAGTGAAATGAGTGTTCAGCACTGTGCTTGGTCCATACTCACTGCTCAATAAATAGAAAAGTGTTTAATAGTGCTACATGCTCTATTGCTTCTACTTGATTTCTCCCTTCCCTGTGCACTTATGGATTTGAGGAATATCCAATACATATGTTCCAACAATTGCCTATTGTTTCACATAATGACAAAATGCCAAGTTTAAATATTAAACTTTAACCAAGTCAGGAAGTTAGAATCAGTTAGACACCAAGAATCTTAACTTTAGGGGTGCATGGGTGGCTCAGTCAGTTAAGCATCCTACTCTTGATCTCAGCTCAGGTCTTGATCTCAGGGTTGTGAGTTCAAGCCCTGTGTCAGGCTCCATGCTGGGTGTGGAGCCTACTTAAAAAAAAATCTTGACCCTAAATGAGGTTCTTTTTAATAATTACTCAAACCCAAACCTGTGTGGAGATAGTTAACTTAATTATCAGCCAAGAGGGTCTACCACTTTGCACAATTCTGGGAAGCACAACATTCACATCCTCTTCTATGCAGAGGAGTACATTTGGAGTTGTCCATCACAGTGGCCCTTTAGAGCACAGGTCTGAGATAGAGTTCCATTTGTGAGAATTGTAAAGTTGCAATAATGTTTTCATAATTTTGTTCTAACACAGTATGTTGTGCTTTGAACAGTATTGAACAATACCGCATTCCTGGAGAATATAGTTACAAGTTGGAGCCCCAGGAGCCAGGGTGCTAGGTTTAGATCCCTCCTCTATCACTTATTATCTATGTGATCTTGGGCAAGTTACTTGCCTCCCTGTTCCCCAGTATCCTTTTCTATAAATTCAAGAAAATCAGGATGCTGATAATATTTGCTCTATGAGGTTCTTTGTGAGGATTAAATGAGCATATATATATATATATATATACACACACACATATATACACATGTATATATATACACATATATATACACACATATATATACATATATATATGTGTGTATATATATGTGTATATATATATATTCTATCTATCACTTGAGGGAACTATCATATAACAAAGGAGAATACAGACATAACACAATTCCTTGCCTAAAAGGGTTACAATGAGAAGACATTCATGCAAAGACACTTAACAAGATGGTGTGATAGTTGTTGAAAGAGAGATCTCTACACAGTTCGGTTAGAGCATGGAAAAGAGTGCCTGAGTCTATATACCATCTGCAAACCAATGACTTCAAGTTTTACATTTCTAACCTTGACCTCTCTCTTGCTTCCAGGCATATACAAAAACTATTTGATATTTCCTCTTTGATGCCTAAGAGGCATAAATTTAACACAATATAAACAGAACTATTGATTTTTTATCCCAAACCTGTTCCTCTCCCTGGTTTCCTTGTCTTAGTAAATGGCACCACCAACCATCCAGAACAAAAACTTGGACCGAGCTCTGGCAAAGGAATCAAAAAATCAGGAAACCAAGAATAAGGGCTGGAACTAAGGAATATTTAACAGATTTTTATCTTCAGGCTCATCTAACAACAAATGCCCTTGATCTCACTTCCAGGGTATCTTTCCAGTCTGTCTGCTTTGCTTATTCTCCATGGGTACCACTCTCAGCCAGACCTTCTCTTTCTCCCACTCAACCACTAGCATGGCTCTTCCTACTCCTATGTTTATATTTCTACAGCCTGCTCTTCACAGAGGAGCCTCATCTTGGTCTATAATTCCTCTCAGCGCAGCTCTCCCCCTGCATTGGTAGCTTTTCTTTCCTTGGAACAGGCTATGTTCCAGGACCTTTTCACTCGAGGTTCCTCTGACTGGACTGCCCTTCCATAGCTCATCTATATGGTCAGCTTATCACGTCCTACAGATCTGCCTTCAAATCCTTTTGGGGCCTCCGTACCTAAAGTTACTGTTTCTGCATCAAAACACTATCATGTCAACCTATTCATTTCCTTCATAACATTTATCAAGATGTGAACTTAATTATGTGTTTGCTTGCGTGTTTATTTTACATTTTTTCTCCCCTTCTTTCAACTGGAGTGGCAGCTCCATGAAAACTAAGACTTTTTTTTTTTAAGATTTCATTTTTTAATATAATCTCTACACCCAACATGGGGTTTGAATTTACAACCCTTGAGATCAAGAATCACATGCTTGGGGTGCCTGGGTGTCTCAGTCAGTTAACCATCAGACTTCAGCTCAGGTCATGAATTCGTGGTTCATGAGTTCAAACCCCACGCCGGGCTCTGTGCTGACAGCTCAGAGCCTGGAGCCTGCTTCAGATTCTGTGTCTCCCTCTCTCTCTGTCCTTCCCCCACTCATGCTCTGTCTCTCTCTGTCTCTCAAAAATAAACATTAAAAGAAGAGTCACATGCTCTACTGATTGAGCCAGCCAGGCACCCCTAGGCTTTTAATTAATGTCTGGTTCACAGCACCTAGAACAGTGCCTGGCATAACAGGTGTTAAATAAATATTTATTAAGTGAATAAAAGAGAAACTTCCCAGGAGTGTCACTGAGATCTTCACCGAGAAGGGAACTTCTGGTCAGGACATGAATAAGCTAAAGTCTGCCAGGTTGACACGTTCAGAATGTGAATAAACAACATGTGTTCAGAGAATTGGGGTATAAGAAGAACAAGAATGGGAAGAGAGGTAATGTTGGGAGAGCATGTGAGGTGGGTAAGCTGGAAACAGAGAATGCTGACACTTTTACATTATGCTAAGGGGCTTATATTTTATCCTTTATATGACTGGAACCACTCGTTAACTTTGAACAGTGAACTCTTGTGTATTAGTTCTCTATTGATACTGTAGCAAAATGACCACAATTTAAAATGACACCTGAGGGGTGCCTGGGTGGCTCACTCGGGTAACCATCTGACTCTTGGTTTTGGCTCAGGTTATGATCTTGCAGTTTTGTGAGTTCGAGCCCCGCATCAGGCTTTCTGCTGGCAGCATGGAACGTGCTTGGGATTCTCTCTCTCCCTCCCTCTCTGCCCCTTCCCTACTGATGCTGTCTCTGTCTCTCCCAAATAAATAAATAAATACAACTTAGGGGAAAAAAAACACTTTAAAATGACACCTGAAAGTTAGAACTCCAACTTAGGTCTCATCAAGCTAAAATAAAGGTGCCAGTTGAGCTGTGTTTCTTATTAGAGATTTCTGGGAAGAATCTGTTCTTAAGCTCATTCATGGTTTTGACCAAAATTTAGCCCTTTATGGTTACAGGGACCAAGGTATCCAGTTCCTTGCTGCTGTTACCTGGGGGCTATTCTTAGCCCCTAGAGGCCTCTCATAGGCGCCTACTCTCAGAGCCAGTAACTAACAACATGTCAAATCCTTCTCTCCCTTGATATCTGACTTCCCCTTTGGCCATATCTCTCTTCTTCCTCTCCCACTCTACATTTCTCTGACTCTGGCTGGAGAAAGTTCTCTACTTTTAAGGACTAATGTGACAAGATTGGGCCCACACAGATACTCCAGGACAAACTCCCTATAATGAGGCTTAGAGCCTTAATTACTCTGCCATGTAGTGTGACATTCAAAGGTTCCAGGGATCAGGGCACTTTTCGGAGTGGTGAGGGAGAGAATTCTACTTCCATGTTTTGTGATCACATTTTTTTGCTAGACTACTCAGCAGGCTGTATGCGGTAATCTAACTATAATAGAAGGGGCTAAGACCAGTTAGTAATCAAATGGCTTTGGTAACTGATTACATGTGGATGTTGTGGCCAGGCAGACTCAGAAATGGCTCTCTAGTAGTGACATTTGGTGGAATAGGGTAGAAGAGCAGGCTTAAGGGGAAGATGATAGATTTCCTGAGGCATTGAAGATACCCTTGCATTTTTCTGCTGAGTCATTAAATGAGCAAATTAACTCAAATAACTATGTGGATAATTTTCAACATAGTATCCTTTGTGGGGATTCTTAGCATATTAAGAAGAGATTATTTTAAAGCACAATTAACAGTATTCATTCTCTCCAAACTTTGACATTTGATGTGCTAACAGCCCCGATTTTTTTTTGGCGTAGTCTGTAAGAAATTTTTTCTAGATATTTGTAAATGGCGTTGTATAATGTTTTATTTCTATCCTCTATTTAAGAGGACAAATAATTACAATAGCACACAAATGACTGAAGGGTACCATAGGTGCAAAGGAAAAGGCACAATCCTTCCTAGCCTTGATCTTTGTCCTGGTCTTTGAGGATCATAACAGGTTTGCATCACACAATACCTGATTTATCAGAACATACTTAAAGCTGATCACTGTATTTCAAGGAAAAGCAAGACCAATCCAGGAAAGGATTGCAAGCTTGATGTGGAAGTGATGTCTATCCAGAAAGGACCTATAGGTTCTAGCACAGGTATGTGTGTTTGTTTTTAAGAATAGCTATATTTTACGGGACATTTATTCTTAACAAACATCTCCCTTAATCTTTATAATAAACCAGAGAAGTAGGGATTTTATAAATCCCATGTTCCAGAAGAGGAAACTAAGTCTGAGGTAAGTTATGTAAGTTGTTCTAAATCCCGTAGCTAGTAAGTAGTAGAGAGACTTCAAACCCCAGACTTTCTGATTCCAAACTTTCTGCTCTTTACTTGGAGCTCCAGGACCTCACTCTGAAACTCGTGGAGAAAAGGCACCTTCCAAACTACTATTTCATATGACTTCACCTTGGGGACTCTTCCTTGATGTACCTGATGACATCATCTTCTATTTCGGCAGAGCCCCACACGTACCTCTTGGGGCACTTTCCACAGTTGTAATTGATTTGTTTAATTAATGTCTGTCTCCTCCACTATACAGTAAGTTAGGTCAAGTACTTTGTGGGCTGTGGTTTACCCTTGAATTCCCAGTTTTTAGCTCAGGACTTGGCACATAGTAGGTGCTCAAAAATTATTTGTTCAGTAACTGTATGTGGGCATGAATGAATGAGCACCAGTCACTTTACTTTTCTGGACCACCAATCTGTCAAATGCAAAATGAAGAAATCAGGACAGATTAATTCATTCATCCATTCAGAAACTTTATTAAGGGCCTACAAAATGATCCTCCAGAAAGATAAAATACAGTGAAAAAACATACCTAAGTAGAAGTGTCACAAAAATTTATATCAGTTGCCTATCTCCTTTCTATGTACAACATTTCTTTTTGACCTATATATTTAGTTACCACTGGGCCATTAATAAAGCCATTTAGTATTAATAAATTATTAAATATGTAGAAATATTTGAATCCTAATATTTTCTACTCTAAGTAGCATTATCATATTTGATTGTTTAGAAGTGTGTCTTTTTATATTTGAGGAAAATTTACAGATTTAAGAATGCAGTTGGGTTAGCTTTGTATCTTTCTCCTTTTTTTTTTTTTTTACTGCAGTCTTTTTATGTTTTCCTTATGATTGAAGCTGATAATATGAAGCATTGAATATGAAAGATACAAAGTGTTTATATTTGTTGCATCTCATTTATTTCTGTCTTATTCTACAGTTCTGTAATTGGAGCTACCAAGTGTTACATTTTATTTTCTGCAGGCTACTGCTTGTTCTTTTTTTAGTTTATTCTATCTTAGTGCAAATGTATTTTGCTTCCTCAAATAGGAAAATTGTAAAGAAAAAAATTGTTCTCACTCTGTATAAAGGAAGGTTTGCTGTTGTTTCCTTTTCATTTATTAAAGTTACTTTATACATACATCTAGTATTTTTAATATATTCACAGGTAATAGCATTTTAAAAAAATCTTCCGGTAGGTTTACCGCATTTACAATTTACTTACACTGGGATTGATATTTGAGTGACATTCCTTAAATTGTCTGGTTTGGATAAGAATATGCATTTCAAGGTAATTTACTTTATCAACAAAATGCAGCAAGAAAAGTCTTAAATAATGATCTCTAAAAAACAGCAATGTATTCACCTGTTATTCTTCTTGTGTTGAAAATACTATCATGAGGGGCGCCTGGGTGGCGCAGTCGGTTAAGCATCCGACTTCAGCCAGGTCACGATCTCGCGGTCCGTGAGTTCGAGCCCCGCGTCAGGCTCTGGGCTGATGGCTCGGAGCCTGGAGCCTGTTTCCGATTCTGTGTCTCCCTCTCTCTCTGCCCCTCCCCCGTTCATGCTCTGTCTCTCTCTGTCCCAAAAATAAATAAAAAACGTTGAAAAAAAAAAAAGTACAAATTCTTTAAAAAAAAAAAAAAAAAAAAAAAGAAAATACTATCATGAGCAATTCTTCCAGAATTTTCTAAGGATTTTTCAATAACTAAAAATTATTGGGTACTTATTTTCTATAAGATTACATATTTAGTCTTCATGAAAATGGGCAAATTAAATGACTCTTTCTTAAAAGTATTGTAAACAAGTGGAAAAGAAGGAAAGCAGAGAATGATTTTGACCGATTGACCTTTGCAGCCCACTCACCACACTTTCACTGCATCTCTTTCTTCTGTAGCAAATTACCAGTGTCAGCGACATTCTGAATAGCTTAGAGTACTTCCCTGAGAGCAGCCTCCCCACCTGCCTGTGACACTTACCTTCACCTGTAACTAGTAGCTATAGGAGAAATCCATTCTCTTTTAAGAATATATGGTACCAACAACAACAACAAAAAGCTATTGGAGGAAAGGGGGAGAAGTGTTGTTGATTTTTTTTTCTGATAATAAAAATAATGCACATAGATATCTAAATAGTTGGAGAGCTAGACCATGTTGAAGAATTAGAACACTAAATATTGTTAAACGGCAATTCTTCCTAGATTGATCTATAGGTTCGATGCAATACTTAATAAGTTAGCGGGTGTTTTTATTTTTTGTTTTGTTTTGTTGTGTGTGTGTGTATGTGTGTTTGTGCATTTTGTTGTTTGCAGGTATTGAAACTGATTCTAAAACTTATGTTGAAAATACAAAGAGCCTAGAGTAACCACAACAATTTTGAAAAAGAAGAAACAGGTTGGAGGACTTTTACACCTGATTTCAGAACATACCTTAAAGCTATAGTAACCAAAACAATATGGTTTGGGTGTAAGGATAGACATATAGATTAAGGAAATAAAATAGAAAATTCAGACATACATTTGAGGCTAATTGATTTTTTTGGCAAGGTGCCAAGATAAATCAGTGGAAGGAATTTTTTTTCAAATACTGGTGCTAGTATAATTGGACATCTGTATAGAAACAAAACAAAACTGTGGCTCTTACCTCACTTATACACATAACTTGAGTCAAAATAGAATGGTTTGTAATATATAATACACCAAAATATAAGAGCCAAAACTCTGGAACTTTTAGAAAACATGAGAAAAATCTTTGTGATCTTGGGTAAGCAAAGATTTCTTAGACGTGACACAAAAAGCACAAAGAGTAATTTTTTTTTTTTTTTTTTTTTAAGTAGACTTCTTGTCCAGCACAGAGCCAAACGCAGGGCTTGAACTTATGACCCTGAGGTCAAGATCTAGCTGAGATCAAGAGTCAGGAGCTTAACTGCTGAACTACTCAGGTGCCCCAAACAATAAAATGTTTAAATTGATAAATTTAAATTTACTAAAATTAAATAGGCTTATTCTTGTAAGAGTACCATTTAAAAAACTAAAAGATAAGCCACAGACTGAGAGGAAATATTTGCAAGACACGTATTTCAGAAAAGAGTTGTATCCAGAATATATTTTTAAAAACTCCTACAACCCAATAAAAGACACGGGCAAAAGGTTTGTTTAGTTACTTCCTTGAAAACATACACAGATGACAATAAGGACATGAAAAGATGCCCAGAATCATTAGTGATTAGGTAAGTGCAAATTAAAAGCACAATGAGATTTCATTACACACTGAAAGAGTGGCTAAAATCTCAGACTGACAATACTAAGAGATGACAAGGATTTGAAGAAACTGAAACCCTCTCACATTGTTACAGCTACTTAGGAACAATTTAGCAGTTTCCTTAAAGTTTATTTAGTTATTTTGAGAAAGAGAAAGACAGAAAGAGGGGGAGAGAGAATCTGAGGCAGCCTCAGCGCTGTCAGCACAGAGCCTGATGCAGGGCTTGATCTCGCAAACCCTGAGCTGAAATCAAGAGTCTGACCCATAACCAACTGAGCCACCCAGGCACCCCCTTCCAGTCTTGTTTTAATGCATATTTTGACATAGTTGCAATTATGATTTTTTGAGTAAGATATATTTGGGGGGGCCTGAAGATTTATTTCAAATTATTTGATGAGGGGATCCATGCATTCAAATAATTATAACACCAAAGGAGAATAGTTCTGGCTAATACTAATGGGTAAGAACGTACATTTAGTCAGTATGGAATGCACTAAGTAACAAACATGTATTTCTTCTCACCAGCCCCTTTCTCTTTATGCCTGTAATTAGTGCTTACCCTAAGAAATGCTAGTAGGGTTTCTCTTTCTCAGATCTTATCAGTAAATAAAGGGGTAGGAATATCAAAGGATATTGAGTTACTACTTTATTTTAGGAATTGTGCTGTTGGATATGGCTGAGGATTTATCAGCGACCAAGAAATGAGAGTCTTTCAAAGTCTTTATCTGGAGGGGAAGCCATGCATTATACAAATAATGATAAATAATTACATTATTATAAGCTCTGAGACTAAATCTGAGCCCTGTGTTCACTGCCCAAAATATAAACCCACCTTTGGTCTTCTATCTCTATGCATTGTCATCTTCATAAGGCTCTGTGTTTTCTTGCCCCTTGTTCAGTCCTTCCCCATTGCTCATCTTCTAAATCCTTCCTCTCTGAGGTCTGGAACTGCTCCAATATCAACAAACTGGCCTATATTCCCAGACTTGTCTACCTCAAGCTGGATATTTAATATTCTAGTTCACTGACGCTCAGGCCTAACTTCCTTCTCTTCTCTATAATCTCTCCCTGGGTGAGTTCATCCATGCCCATGATTGACCTATGTGCTGACAGCACCCAAATTTCTATCTCTGGTCTAGGCTGTGTCCTTAAGCCCCAGACCTGTATATACAGTTGCCTACTTGACATTTCCATATCACATTTTAAAGTTATCTCAAGTTCAACATGTCCCCAAATTTGAATTTGTGAGTTCTGACTGTCCCATTTGAAAAAAAGAAAAGGAGGAGGGAAGGAAAGAAGGAAAGAAAGAAGGTAGGAAGGAAGGAAGGAAAGAAGGGAGGAAGGAAGGAAGGAAAGAAGGGAGGAAGGAAGGAAGGAAAGAAGGGAGGAAGGAAGGAAGGAAGAAGGAAAAAGAATGGCACCATAAATCATGCAGCTGTATTAAGCTAGAAATTGAGGAGACATTATTCATTGTCTACTCCCTCCCCCAAATCCCATCTGAGATCTGAATAAATTAAGAAGTAGATTAAGACTCAGAAAGACAGAGATCAGCTTTAGTACTGATAAAGACCAGGTTGAAGAATGCGACTTAGGTACATGGCAAAAATGAGTTTCACAACTCTGAATCCCAGCTTTAGGGGGATTTACCTATCCGGTCCCAGGGAGCACCACACCACTGCAGCCCTCCCCTCAGAAGGACAATCTCTTTCTTATAGGACAACCTATTTCCTACCTGTTCTCCACACATTATCCATAGTGATCATTTTCACAATGCAAATCTGATCATAATTTTTCTTCTCATCCTTTCTACTTTCCCCCTTATTCTTAGCTCTTAGTGTTAAAAACTCAAATCCCTTGCATAGCCCTGACAGTCTTGCAAAGTCTGGCCCCATCTTCTGCTTTGGGACATTTGATGGGTGTCCTCTTGCTCTTTGCTCTCCAATTATTCTGGCCTTCTTTCTGTTTTTAAATGCATCTAAATCCCTCCTCCCTCAGGGATATGCTGTCTTCAGGAAGGCAACTCACTTCCTCCATCCAGCTCACTGTTAGCTCCTCTTCAACCTTCACATCTGGATCAATCATCATTGCCTTGGGGATGCTTTCCTGTCCTGCCAAGTCCTCTCAAAGTATCATGTACCTCTATTTCGTAGCCCTTTTCATTGTTACAGTTTTACATTTACATGTATGATTGTTTGGTAATTTCTGTCTCTCCCATAAGGCTCTGAGCTATGTAAGGAAGGTACTATGTCTCTTTTCCCTTGCTAACATGTACCTTGGGTTCCATTTCCAGTATCTGGCCCATAGAAGGTTCTTGATAAGTATCCACGATATTGAAACACCAGAGTCAGAGGGGAGTTAGACCCTAGAATGAGGGTTGTGAGGTTTCAGGGAGGAAAGTGACCTTTAGGTGAGACATGGAGGATGACTAAGCAGTCAGGTGAAGAGAAGGAGAGCAAAGCATTCCAGGCAGAGGGCACAACAAGTGAGGAAACCTATGAGGCAAGCAATACCCTGGATAGTGTGTCCCAGAAAATGAAAGTCACAGAATGACTGGAGCTTGGTAAAGAGTTTGGAATTTATCCTAAGGGCAATGAGGAGACTTTGAAGTGTTTAAGCAAGGTAGTGGCCTATATATTTGCACTTCTTGTCTGCTGTTAGAGACTGGATTGGGTGGGGATGTAGGAGGCTAAATGTGGGGAGATGACCTGAAGGTCTAGGTAGACTATGGTGGTTGCAATGAACTTGGCAAGGTAGACTTGAGGCCCATATTGAAGATGGTAGAAGGAATAGACTTGATGACTGATTAAATGTGATGAAGGAGAGGGTGGAGTCAGGAATGACTGCCAAGTTTTTAACTTGGACAGTACTTGAGTGGATAATGGTGCACATACTGAGATAGAGAACACTGGGAAGGGCTTTGGAAGAGAGATAAGTTAGGGGCGCCTGGTTGGCTCAGTTGGTTAAGTGTCCAACTTTAGCTCAGGTCATGATTTCATGGCTCGTGAGTTGGAGCCCCATGTCAGGCCCTGTGCTGACAGCCCAGAACCTGGAGCCTGCTTTGGATTCTGTGTCTCCCTCTCTCCCTCTGCCCCTCCCCCACTCCTGCTCGCTCTCTCTCTCTCTCTCTCTCTCTCTCTCTCATTCTCCGTCTCTCTCTCTCTCAAAAAAAAAATAAAAACATCAAAGGAAAAAAGAGATAAGTTAGTTCTGGGTATTCTAATTTTGTGCATATTCTAATTTTTAAGACAACCAAGTGAAGATATTCACTAAATAACTGGAAATATGAGTCAGAAATAGGAGAAATTTATAAGAGAGATCTGACATGGATACACAAATTTGAGAGTTATCATTTGGGTGGTAATTAAAATCCTTAGGATATTATCGGTAATGGATGAGATGCCTAAGGGGAGGAGTATACAGAGTGAGAAAATCATCTCAGACAATCTTAAGGAACTCCAACATATAATGGTAAAGGAGAAAGACACCACAAAGGAGACTGAGACAGACCTACCAGAGAGACTACAGAAAAACCAGGAGAGTAAGGTGTCACCGAAGCCAGTGTTTTTAGGAGCAAGTATCCTCTTATACTGATAGCCCAATTTCTAACATCTACATCTGTTTCTAGGAAGAAATGATCTAAAACATTTTTCATTTACTGAGCCTTTTATGTCCCATCTCCCTGGAATGTCCTCTCTCTCCTCTCTGCTTTGGGAAAGAGAAAAAAAAGTTTCAATGTATTACTGTCTCCTAGGACACTTTTCACATTTTACTGTAGTCTGTTGCTTCCATGAGTATCTTTCCTGGTATATCATGACCAGCACAAAACCTGGCACATCGTGGTTGTTCAATAAATGTTCGTTGAATGAATGAGTAAATTAATCAATAGAAATATGATTAAGAATATCTATCATTTATTGAATATTTTTCTGTGTCTGGGCGCTGTGTTGGTACTTGATTTATAATAACTCTTTTAAGCCTTATAAAAATCCTATGATGGGGCATGACTGTTCCCATCTTATAGATGAAAACACTGAGGCTAAGAGAGAAAAGTAAGTTCTCCAAAATTACATACTCAGTAAATTACACAGCTGCAATTCACAAATAAATCTGCTTGATTCCAAAGTCCATGCTTTTAACCACCACTTCTCCCAAGAGAAGTAAACATTCACATTTTCCAGACATCTGTGGAAGAGACGTTTTTGAACTGGCAGCATTCCCAATTCATCTCAAATCATAGCACATAAGCAACAATATGCTCTCACTCCAAGAATGCTTTATTCTGGGTCCGATTGAGCCCCCACTGAGTTGCCCACCCAACCTGCCAAACAATAGGTTTTTTTCTTTATTCCCTCCCCTAAGCCTGCCTGCCTGAGCAAACCTTGGCTTCCCAAGCAGGAGGTCTGTCTTGGGTTCAATACTCTTAATTTCATTTTTTTTTTCTTTTCCAAACAGTTCTTATCCCACTTTACTCATAGGATTACCTCTGAAGTCTTTGCTTGAAGGGCCAGAGTGATTTCTTACACATCAACCCCTCGTGTTGAGTTATAGTCAACATACTAGAGTGAAAGCTTCGTGAAGACGGGACCTTGTTGATCTTGTTTGCAGAATTATGCCCAGTGTCAGGAACAGTGTGATTCCCAGCATCCAGTAGCACTTGATAGGTAATAGTTGACTGAATTCATTTGATGGTGATGTAGCCCCAAACTTGGCTGACAATCACAGCAACACAGATATTTGTACTCTGGCACTTGACAGAGAAGAAAATCATAAATTCACGGATGTCAAGTACCCATCGGAAGCTCAGCTGAGTAAGACCATTTTCATGAAGGTTGCCTAAAGGCCCTGCAGGCCAGTCCTTCTGGACACAAACCAATGAATGAGTGAGGAGAGACACAGCAAGTTGTCTATGGGAGAAAGGGAAATTCTTCACAAGTCATCATAAAGAATTCACAAAGTAATCGTCTTAAGAACGTTTTAGAATTGGGGCGCCTGGGTGGTTCAGTTGGTTAAGCGCCTGACTTCGGCTCAGATCTTGATCTCACCATTCATGAGTTCGAGCCCCACGTCAGGCCCTGCGCTGACAGCTCAGAGCCTGGAGCCTGCTTCAGATTCTGTGTCTCCCTCTCTCTGTGGCCCTCCCTGCTCACACTGTGTCTCTCTCTCCTTCAAAAATAAAAATAAACATTAAAAAACATATTAAAAAAAGAATGTTTCAGAATTATTTATATAAGTATTCTCTGATTATTTATCTAAACAAAAATACTAAGAACATACTTATAATAATAAACTTCTCAGAATTCCCTATCTCAATAGTTAAGGTTTCAAAAAGCTGGGGGAAATGATGAATCCCAGCACCAATCTTCTTCATTTGGTGGGGCAGGTGGATGCTGATCAAATTACAGTTAATTCGTGGATCATCTCTTGTTTTCTGTTACCATTTCAGAAATTTCTTCCGCCACATAGATTTGCATAGATTGCAAAATATTAATAGTTGGCTAGATATGACCTTTACACCCATTTATGAATGGTGATCATCCTGGAATCTATGCAAGATTCCTTACCACAGATGGCTACGTGGAGAATTTGTGCATTGACCTGATTTAGGGAAATATCTGGTACACGATTACTTTTCCTATAAAAAAATTCATTATTGGGGCGCCTGGGTGACTCAGTCAGTTAAGCATCTGACTCTTGATTGTGGTTCAGGTCATGATCTCACAGTTGTGAGTTTGAGCCCTGTGTCAGCCCCAGCACTGACAGCATGGAGCCTGCTTGGGATTCTCTCTCCTCTCTCTCTCTCTCTTTCTCTATCAAAATAAATAAAAATAAACTTAAACTTTATTGGGGCGCCTGGGTGGCTCAGTTGGCTGAGCGTCCAACTTCGAATCAGGTCATGATCTCGCAGTTCGTGAGTTCGAGCCCCACATCAGGCTCTGTGCTGACAGCTCAGAGCCTGGAGCCTGCTTCGGATTCTGTGTCTCTCTCTCTCTCTGCCCCTCCCTTGCTCACCCTCTGTCTCTCCCTGTCTCTCAAAAATAAATAAACATAAAAAAAAGTTTTAAACTTAAAAACTTTATTATTACCCATAGGGATAAAGATATTAATACTTGATCTCTTTAGGGATATTGCAGAAGAGTCCCCTTTTTCCATTTTGTTCCTTTGGAAAATTTTCATTGTCACAAGAAAGCTTCCCTCAGGGGCAATTACAAGACCATTTTGTCTTCCTGTGCAATTAAAAAAAAATTGCTTTTTTGGTCCTAGGGCTTCTTTGCAACATTTTTTTCTTATTAGTCAGGTTGGCTATCACTGCTCTTTTCCAAAACCTACTGCCAAACTCATCAATTTGTATCTTCAACCCTTGGGGATTCATTTTTCCCCTTTTCACTAAAAGAAACATCCCTTATGCATCTGTGTATATTTTTAATTTTAAGTTTTTGGATCACAACAGTAGAGGAAATAGCATGCATATATCTTTTTATATCTTGTTTTTTCTTTTATTACTGTTAACTGTCTCTTCTTAGTGCTCTCACAGACAGAATATTGACAGTCAGCTAGGTGACCACTGTGCCCTGGATTCTGGCCCCAAAACATGAGCTCATGTAAGATTTCGTACTCTACTGAAAACAGATTTACAAAAGTAGGAAGAAACTCTTGCTTTTCTGTCTTCCTTCAAAGCGGTGTGAAGGGATTCCTAACCCAATGGTCAATACGTCTAAATACACACTTGTATGCATTTGACTATTATACATCTGATATCTCTCTTTTCAGAAGGCAAAGAAACTAATTTAATGTGTCACTTTCATTGTATGCAGTAGAGGCACATTATTTAATATGTAAAGATTTCTCAATAATCTGTTATCCAAACTGAGTGAGATACCAGGTCAGCATTCATCTTTAGTGGAAGGTCATTGTGAAAGTTTATTGAATTTCAAGGGAAGGAAATACCTGGAGCTGTTGCTGACAGTGTACTAGATGGCTGTGTATACTTCCTTTCACCGTTGGGTCTCTAGCTATAGATGCTAGGAATTCAGTATTGGCCATATACTTCTCCCAGCTCACAATACTCACCCTAGAAAGAAGGAACATAATTGAGTCCAGTTTGAAAATGGGGTCATGTGATGGAATCACCTTGATCATGGATGGTCAAGTGATCTGTAACTGGTGTGAGTCCCATGGTGACCTATATACTCAGGTAGCGTGTGGTCTCCTGAAGTCTGCGAGGGATCACAGTAGAGCCTGGGGGAGCACATTGCTTCTTTAGGCATGGAAGCCTGAAAGCAGGGACCGTATTTATTTAGACTATTGTATCTTCACTGCCATTAGATGCCTCATACCTGAGTCAAAAGACTCAATATATATTTTCTGGGTGAACGGATGAATGAACGAAAAATGTCTTGATATGCCTGACAAAATGGTGGAACAGATGCTATAGAAATCTGAGTGCTCAAAAGATTTCAGAAGTTTCTGAAAGATGTATTCAGAGAAGTGAGAGAACTGTTCCTTCACTTGTACTGCTGACTTGTGCTAGAGAAAATTACATAATTATACAGAAGTAGACATTCTTGTTCTCGAATATCAACGGAAACCCCGATGATGTCCAAATGTTAATGTCTGGGCTCACTCACTCTCTGCAGCAGCTGTTTCGGACTTGCTCCACTATCCTCCAGCCTTCTGCCTGCCTCCTTCAGGTCACTTAGTATGGAAAGGCTTGCTGCCAACTTTACAGAGAAATTGGAGGATAACATCTAGCAAAAGAAATAATCTCATCTGCCTGACACCTCATGTAGAAATGTGTCAAATGGGGGTGTTATCTCTCCCTGTCCAAGTCTAATCTTAATACCCTTCTATTCCATTCCTTCAAGGAACTCACTCCTTCCATTATCTCTTAGAAAATTTTTAGTTTTTCATGGAATCTCTTTATTGAAACTCTTTTATTGAAGCAATAAACTGTACATCTTTAAAGTATATAATTTGGTAAGCCTCCGAAGCCATCGTTACAATCAAGATAATGAAATGAACATATCCATCACCTCCAAATATATCCTTGTGTCCCTCTATAACCCCTTACCTCCACCCTTGTCTCTTTTTCCTCTTCCATGGCAGGCAAACACTGATCCGCTTTCTGTCACTATAGATTAGTTTGCATTTTCTAGAGTTGTGCCTAAAGAAAATCATACATTAAATATTCTTTTGGGTGGCTGGGTTTATGCACTCAACTACTGATGGACTTTTGGGGCTATTACAGATAAAGCTAGCATGAACATTCTTGTATAAGCCTTTGTGTCGATGTATGTTTCTTCTATCTTGGGTAAATACTCAGGGGTGAAAGGGATGAACCATATTAACTACATGGTGTGTATGTTTAATTTCTGAAAGAAACCACCAAGCTTTTTTCCAAGGTTGTTGTATGATTTTACGTTTCCACGAGCAGCGTAGTAGAATTCTAGTTGCTATATATCCTGGGCCACACTTGGCATGGTCAGTCTTGTCAATTTTAGCCAACTTCCAGGTATATTGTGGTATCTCTTTTGTGGTTTTACTTTGTATTTCACTAATGACTAATGAACATTTTTTCTGGGCTTATTTGGTGTCAGTATATCTTTTGTTGGCAAAGTAACTGTTAACTCTTTTGTCTACTTTTTATCAGGTTGTTTGTTTACTTATTGAGTTTTGAGAATTCTTTATATGTTATGAATGTAAGTCCTTTAACAATTAGGAAGTTTGCAAAAAATTTCTGCCCATCTGTGGGTTGTCTTTTCATTCTCTTAACAGTCTCTCAAAGAACAAAAATTCTTAATTTTGATGAAGTTCATTTTATCATTTTTTTTCTTTTATGAGTAGTGTGTTTGGTGTCATTATTTCAGAAATCTTTGCCTAACTTGAGTTCACAAAGGTTTTTTTTTTTTTCCCTAGGAGTTTTCCAATTTAGGTTTTACATGAGGTCTATGATTTGTTTTGAGTTAATTTTTATATATGGATTCAAAGTTTGCATATGGATATTCATTTTTTCCAGTATCATTTGTTGAAAAGATGATTCTTAACTGAATTGCCTTTTCTCCTTTGCTGAAAATTAATTGACCATGTATTTGTGGGTCTATATCTGGGCCCTCTATTCTCTTCCATTTATCTATTTGTCTATCACAATGCCACACTGCCACACTATCGCGATTAGTATTTTCCATGCTGGTTACATCATAGACCACTTGCCAGCCTATGAATTGGCCAGTCACTGCAGCCAAGTGTTAGAGGGAGCAGGCTCACAAAGTACAAAGGAGAGTTGCTGAGAACTATCCATGTGGGCTGAGGGCAGGACAGTTTCCTTTAACATGTGCTATGGTTATATGGGCACCACGTTCTATCCTGAAAATATTCCACTCTTTCTCTGCCTGAAGTTTTACTCCCTTCAATAAATTTTTTAAGGGGGTGCCTGCCTGGCTCAGTTGGTAAAGTATGCAACTCTTGATCTCAGGATTGTGAGATCAAGTCCCATGTTGGGCATGGAGCCGACTTAATAAAAAATACAAAAAAAGTTTAAAACAATAATAAAATAATTTTTTTTTTACATAGTAGACCTTTCTAATCTTATAATTTCCTTTGAAAACTTCATCAGTCATTTCCTAATTGCCTTTAGGGTAAAGTCCAAGATTCTTGACCTTTGAGATCCAACGTCTGCTTTCCCTTTCAGTTTCAATTCTTAGCATTCCCCACTCTCCAGTTGTGCGCTATATTCTAGCCATGTGAATTGCGTGCCATTCCCCAAACATACCACCCTCTCTTGCTCTTCATAGGTATTTTTCATATGCTCCTTCTACATAGAAAATTTCCCTCCAGCTCTTTTCCCCAAGCTAGCTTTTAGAAGTCTTGTAAATCTTAGCTTAGCTATAACATCAGCTCAGTTCAGCAAATGTTTGTTAAACAACTACTATGAGTTAAAAACTGCACTATGAGTAAGAGATACAATATGGATATCTAACATCCTCATGTAGCATAGAGTCTACAGGAGGAAAAGGACATAAACAAGTATTTATCTTGTGAGTCTTAGTAAGTAAAATCCATATCTACAATGATGTAGAAAATAACATCTAATAAAATCATGTTCCCCGATAATGCAAAACCAGTGTGATACATCTGGCCATTAATCCTGTCCTCTGCCCAGTTTCCATTTTCAAATAAGTTAGACTAACATTCTTAAATTGGGGTGGAGAGAGGCAAGGTGAAGTGGAAGAAGTGGGATTTTGTATTCCCAATATTCTCTCGACCCAATCTTCCTGGATTAAGTAAGTGAAATGGGTGCCAAGTAACTGAAAGTAACTGAAAGTAACTGAAAGATTCCTAGAATCAGTGCTGTGATTTTGGAATTCCTGGCTAGTTACAGGACCTAGAATCACTCCCACTATATTTAAGCTGGAGAGGTTAAGTACCAGCAGATTGCTCCAAACTCTAGCTGAGTCGAGGATGAATTTTAGTCACACAGCCAGACCTCTGGAACTCTAGCCAGCAAATTATACAGGCTCACTCCAGTTGTTTCATTAATCTCATAATAATATGAACTTGTAATTGATGAAATCGAATTTGGGGGCTCTATTTGTTCAGTCGTGGTGGGGGTTACTGTACATAGAAGACAAGTATAACACAGGGAAAACAAAGAGGTATGTGGGTGTGAAGTAAGGGAGTGGGGCAAAGCCTCTCTGAGACAGGGATATTCAACTGCAGCTTGAAGGGTGAATAGGAGTTAGACCAGGTGAAGGAGTAGAAAGATGGTTCCAGGCAAGGAGAGCCTTCTCTGATCCCCCAGACTAGCTTAGGTCCTCCTCCTTGGTGTTTCCAAGGCCCTACTGTGTGCTTACTTCTGTCTTACATTTATCACACACACCCCAATGGTCTTTTTCTTCGTTCATCTCCCTCCAGTAGACTGTAAGCTCCTTGAGGGCAGAGACTGAGTATTTAGGACCAAGTAGCCTATCAATTCCCTTTGTGTGAAGTGGAAACACCAAGAAAGACTCTCTGGCAGAGAGATTAAAAAGGTGATGTTCTAGGGGTGCCTGGGTGGCTCAGTCAGTTAAGCATCTGATTCTTGATATTGGCTCAGGTAATGATCTCATGGTTTACGATTCAAACCCTGGGTCTGGCTCTACACTGACAGCATGGAGTTTACTTGGAACTCTCTCTCTCTCTCTCTCTCTCTCTCTCTCTCTGTCTCTCTCTCTCTCTCTCTCTCTGTCTCTCTCCCCCTCCCTCCCTCTCTCTTTGCCCTTCCCCCATTTTCACTTTCTCTCTCTCTCTCTCTCTCTCTCTCTCTCTCTCTCTCTGTCAATAAATAAATAAATAAATAAATAAATACTTAAAAAAATTGGGGGTGCTTTGTGCGGAAGAATTATAAATGTGTAGTGCAGACCCACAGGTGTGAGGATTGCTCCACAAGGAAAGGCACTTTTGTAGGAGGAAAACAGCATCCTTTCCTGAAGAAAAATTCAGCCCTGCACTATGGGCACGATTTGGTGAGTGGAAAACAGGCTGGATTTTAGCCTCCACTTCCTGCTTGGCTGAGTATCTTTGTGTAGTGCACAAACTCCACAGCTGTACGTAGTGAGCATGTGGATTTTTCACTACAGTCTCTGCAGTGACTAGTAAAGGGCCTGACATGTGGTAGGTATTTAAAAAAAAATAGTCCATGGAAATGGAAGCTTAGACTAGGGGTCCCAGCGCTGCCTTAGCACCATGTGTATTCCAGATTGACAGCTAGGCTATGGAGGTGCCTGGCAAAAAAAATGGTGGTGCTGTGTGGAAGGCAGTCATTTCCAGCAGAAGGCTCACTATAGCCACTGAAGATAGCTCGTCATATCAGGGGAGTGATGGGTAGTTGGTAGGACCTGTTCTTAAGTATCCCTTAAGGAACTTTGGGGCAGTTTTATCTGTCCTGCAGCGGGAAGTGGTAACAAAACCCATGAAGGTTACTTCTGGGTTACTTTAGTAGCAAAGAAAGTGCTTGTGTATGAACTATCCTTCAATATTCTGTATCTTTTGGGAACATAGCCCAATTATAACTGATCAAATGAAGTGAGAAGACAAAAGCTTGACATAGGTTTTAAACTTAGTAAGTAATGATATACTAGGGCAACTGAGTTTATGAAAGTCACCTTACCAAAACAGAATTTGAGGAGTTTCTAAAAATGTCAGTTATTCTAAGGCCTTGCCAATTGAAAGGTATGCCATTATTTTATGAACCCCTAAAAAAGAAAAAAATGCCACTTACAATCTAAGATTTGTAAAACATTTTGATTTCAGAGCTATTACAATATTTAAAAGAAAGTGCTATAGAACTGATGGAATATGGATTACAAAACACTTCATCTTTTAAAAAATTTTTTATTTTTTATTAAAAAATTTTTTTGATGTTATATTTTTTTTGAGAGAGAGAGTGTGTGTGTGTCTGTGTGTGCACGTGAGCAACGGAGGGTCAGAGAGAGGGAGACACAGAATCTGAAGCGGGCTCCAGACTCTGAGCTGTCAGCACAGAGCCCGAATGGGGGCTTGGACTCATGAACCGTGAGATTGTGACCTGAGCCGAAGTCGGACGCTCAACTGACTGAGCCACCCAGATGCCCCGCCATCTTTTTTTTTTTTTTTTTAAGATTTTATTTTTAAGTAGTCTCTATATCCAACATGGGCCTCAAACTTACAACCCCAAGATCAAAAGTTGTATGCTCCACTGACTGAACCAGCCAGGTGCCCCTCCATCTTTGTTTTGTTTTGTTTTAATATATTGTTATATATCTTTAAGGAAAATAAGAGTGATTTTCTCGGTGAGAACAGACTAACAGTTCAAGTTCCCTTGACAGGTACATCTTCATGGCAGAGTGCAGTTTGCTATCAAAGTTTCATGACACCATCTGTTAAGATCATTTTCATATCATTCCATGCTCACTGAGCAAGTAATTCGGTGTTCCTGGCACCCTTCTCTACAGGGGAGGGAATGTGTTGATCAATCTGTCTGAGAATTCTATTATGGTTGGCAGTCAAAACTTTTACTGTAAATTAATATATTAACATGTGATTTATGCACTTGTCTCATATATTTCATGGACCTGAGCTTGATCAATTATGGTCTAATTGATTCCCAACCTGCAAAGCTAAGAGCCAAACCCTAGAGGAAAATGACTCCATGGCATTATCGTTATCACATGAGGCACTAGTTGAAAAATAAGCTGACCTCTTTCTTTGTCAACTTTAAAATGCAAGCAGCACTTTGAGCATGTGACTTTTGATCTGTTTGCCATAAGGCATTTTTGAGAGTCGAGAGTGTTCTGTTTACTGTCATATCTTCCAAGGAGCCCAGTACATACCTGGAACATTGTAGGCACCATGTGAATATTAGAAAAGAGAATGGCTCTATATTTTCAATACACCATTCAGGTCCTAGTAGAAAAGGATTAAATTCATTAGCTACCTGGAGACCAAAACCATTCTTCTATGTTGAAGTGAGGTATGTCAATCAGGAATGCATCTGACAGAGTTTGTAAGAAAAAATTTAATGTTCTGGAATAAAAAGAGAAATGGATAAGAAAAATGAAGATGACATTATTGTGTCATATTTTTAACCTGTATTTTAATTTCAGACTAAATTTTTCCTAAATCTATTTTTTAAAGATAGATTAAAGATATTTTAAAGATAGATAGGTACTGGAGGCACCTGGGTGGCTCAGTCAGTTAAGCGTCCAACTTCGGTTCGTGAGTTTGAGCCCTGTGTCAGGCTCTGTGCTGACAGCTCAGAGCCTGGAGCCTGCTTCCAATTCTGTGTCTCCCTCTCTCGCTGCCCCTCCCCCACTCGCACTGTCTCTCTTTCAAAAATAAGTAAAACATTAAAAAAATTTTTTAAAGGTTGTAACTACTGGGGTGCCTGGGTGGCCCAGTTAGTTAAGCGTCTGACTTTAGCTCAGGTCATGATCTCATGGTTCCTGAGTTTGAGCCTTGCATCAGGCTCTCTGCTCAGAGCCTGCTTCCGCTCCTCTGTCTGCCTCTCTCTCTGCTCCTTCCCCCCAACCTGTCAAAAATAAATAATATTTTAAAAATTAAATAAAGGTTGTAATTTTCCTTCTTCAATATACTTATAAAATTTAAGTAATATATGATAGAGATTTTAAGGTTTATTTTGAAGATATTTAATTTCATTTACAAATTGAGCTAGAGATATCAGAGTCAAAGTTCTAATTATTAGAATATAGTAAAAAGGAACAGATTTATACAGTTATATCTCCTAATTATTGATTACTAAAGAAATCAACACGTATAATGCAATATATTGGCTTACTATTTTATGTTCATTTTCTATAGTAAAGCACATGGGATGGCTGAAATTGCAGATGCCCTTTTTCCTTGGATGGATCTCAACCAAATATCCCAGAACATCTGGAATCTTTCACTGTGGAAAAAATAAACAATAAAGGCATTTCTCAAATTTAATGTGTGTGGAAATTTGATGAAGTCCTACTGAGGGCTTTCTTCTAACCAGGAGAAAGCTGGCTGGTTTGTTGCCAAGAATCCTTGAACAGTGGCATTTACCTATAGCCTCAGATTAGTCTGTCAGCCTTATGAGTCCAGTGGCTCAGTTGCCATTTCCCCTTCTTTCCTTTTCGTTTGTTACTGAACCCACTGCCGTGGCTGAGTCATTCCACTGACCTTGCTCTTACCAAGGTCACCAATGATCTTGTATACCCAGTGGACACCACTTATCTTTCATAACCTCTTTGCTACATCTTTGCAGGATGTGCAGAGCCTCTGCTTTGTGTTCGCCAGTCCCATTTCCTTTTCCTCCAGGGCACACTGCCTAACTACATTTCCTAGGCTCCGCCTGCAGTTAAGTGGGACCATGTGATTAAATTGCTGACTAGTGGAAAGTGAGAAGTGATTTGTGCCACTTCTGGGCTTGGCCACTTCAACTTACTGCACTCATGATTCTCCATGTGTACTCTCTGTCTCTTTGCAGAGGATCTAGTAGGAGACTCTAAGACCTTCGCGGATGGCAAAGCCAAATGGTGGAAGGAACTTAGGTGTCAGAATAACTGCTTTGAGGCCTCCCCTCTCCTTCCCACTCACTGCAGTGGAGTGTGACCTGAATAATAATGAAACTTTACTGTGTGAAGCCATTGAGGTTATTTGTAATGGTGGTAAGCCGTTACCAATATTTCCTTGGCTTTGGTGATGTTACACTTGTGCCTGAATCTCCTTTTATGCCCCTGTCACTCCATTTCTTTTTTTTTTTTTTCCTTTGAGAGAGGTGGGGTAGGGGCAGAAAGAGAGGGAGAGAAAGAATCTTAAGCAGGCTCCGTGCTGTCTCCACAGAGCCCCACACAGGGCTCTGTCTCATGAGCCATGAGATCATGACCTGAGCTGAAATCTAGAGTTGGACACTTAACCATCTGAGCCACCCAGGCACCCCTCTCCCTCCATTTCTTGTTTCTTGGACTTCTCTACTTATTCCTTAAATATGTTTTATTTAATTTTCTATGGTCCACTGTTTTCTTTCTCTACATGTGTTCTGTGAACAAGCTTATGTACTTTCATGGTCTACTTCTAATATATTGATGAGATAGAGTAGTAAATGTGTTTCTCAATATTAGATGTAATTTTTACTAAATATTAAAAAATACATGTATACTATCTGTCTATTGTACCATGTTTTACAAGGTTTTGTTATAATTATGATTTTGAAATCTTTGTTATCTATTTCCTCAACTTCCCCCTCCCTGGTAAGTTGAGAGTTGGTTATATTTTTTGTCTAGTTCTTTTATTGGACCGTAAAAACTCCTCCTGCATTCAACTACTGTTTATTAAATATGTACGACAAATGGTCTTCTTTTTGCTGCAGTGCCCGTATGGCGCTTTTCATGGAGTAAGCAATTGGTGAATGTTGTTTGAGCACAATTATTTATTTCATGCTTGCTCTGTATAAGGCTCTGTGCTGATGTTAATGTGAGACAAAATTAAATATAAGACTTGATTTCTATTGACTTCATCTTTCTCTATGCCAAACATCCTTCTACTTCCACCCCAATTGGCAAACATTCTAATATTTGCAGTTCTACAAATAAGACTGCCTTATAGTCTCGGTACTCAGAGGGGAGTCCAGAACTAGTGAGGCCCTAAGATAAATCCAAAACTTGACTTTATTACTACGATAGTAGATTAATCAAGGTTTTTACTTTTTCTTTTTGCCTGGAATTTGGAAGTACTAGAATGTGGAGAACTACCTGCTTTTATCCAACATCAAACTGCATTTTCTTCTCACCTGTATCATTTGAGACTACAGCTTACTTTGGATCTTTTCTTGGGTAATTCCATTCACTGGAATAACTTTCCTCTTTCTCTCTTTCTTTTAAAAGATTCTTAGTCAGATGCACTTATCAGAGCATTATTTTATTACAGTGAGTAAAGGTGCTTTGTGAATTTTCTCCCAGGGTCAAACTGTTTACAACATCTTGATGTTTATTCTCAACTGCCATTTCCTTTCAATGTCTTTAACTATTTTGGCACTGTACTACATACCTCGTCCTTGGATTTTTCCAGTTGCTTACATATTTGTGTTCTTTTTGCATTACCTTATTCAAGCTTTCCACCCTTATCAAGCTTTTTGACATCTATTTTGTAAATAATTTCATCAACTATTACTACTTTTACTATTATAATTACCACTATTACTTGTACTACCATATCTATAGCATTACAATTTAGTTGCTGGATTCTAGTATCAACAAACAGCATCATTAGTGAGACAAGTTCCTGATCATGGTTGACTTCTAAGTGGTTCTATTTGCTTGTGGCAAGATCTGCCTGCCCATCAGTTAATTGGTAGTGTACGTTCAGAATGGAAGCAACAGAGTTTGTTGGCTTTTTTTGTTTTTGTTTTTGTTTTTTTGTTTTTATGGTAACTGCTTCTGTACGGATACAATGTCATGAAAATTTTCATAGTACATAGGATTTTTATTAATTGTAAGTCTAATAGTAAATGGAGAATGTCTGATTTTAATGATTCCGCAGATGAAATGACCCAGAGGGCACCCCTCTCAATTGGCTGAAAAAAAATTTTCATTTACATAGTATTATTTACCCATTTGTGTAAATACAGAAGGAAAATTCACATTTTAAAGAGTCTAAAGAGCTCCGTGACTTTGAGAAAATTACCTAGCCTCCCTTTGCCTCATTAGGTTGTAATGAAATTAAATGAGTTGGAGCAATGTTTGGTACCTAGTAAGCACTCAAAAGTGTTAGCCATTTTTATTATTAATTAATGCCGCAAGTGTAAATATCTGTTCTTGGGGATCTATGTCTGCTGCTGCTGTCATGATCATACAGGAAAGAGAATGTCCCTCATTCTTGTCAAATAAGCACAAATATGGTGTATTTCTCTGAATGCCAATAACATCTTGAGGGTTTGGAGAAGCACAGTTTATGATAGTTGCTAAGCTAATGAAAGGGTTTTTTTTGTTGTTGTTGTTGTTGTTTTTTAAAGAAGAAAACAGATTCAGAAAAGATGAAAAATTTATTAAGACAGGACTAGTAGATTCCTTGGGAACTTTTGGTTCATGTCAAACATGTTAGCAACTTCTTGTTTGCTCAGTTCGAAAGCAAGAGAATAGCCCCAAGTCAGTGTTTCTCAAAGTGTAGTGTGTGTAACTCTGTCCTCAGACTCTTGGGGTGGATGCTTGTTAAAAAGGATGATTTCCAGAACTCTTTTGGGACCTACTGATTCTTTGAAGGGTTAACCAGTATCTCAAGTGCTTCTTATATAACCTTAATTTGGAGACTTCTGGCATAATGAGTAACACAGGGACAAAGTATCCTCCCTGCACTTGAGATTTGAAAGAATCAAATTGGGCCAAACCCAGGGCACCTTTTAGGGCAGCCTGCTCCGCTAATTGAGTTGCCACATTTGATGCTTCGCCTGGCCATCAAGCATCTCCCAACAATTGGCTCCCTTAAGATCCAAACCTTCCTCTGCCATTACAGTTGTGACTGGCAATCTTGAGTTCCTTTGCTCTTTTCATCAACAGTAGGACAAGAAAAGGAATTTTGGCACTCTAGTGATTATGGAAATCAAATACGGGCCTGTTCCACCTTAAAGGGCCTAGGCTTGCCTAAGTGCTTGGGTCTTGCAGAGTTTGGGCACCACCATATTTGGAGCGTGCCTACTTTGGGGCGGGAACCTCCTTGAGAGTGATTAGGTCAGCGCTGGGGGAGGTGACCTTGTTTGGTTTCTGGCACCCGAGAACAGTGGTGCACTGTTTCTGCTGCCCCCGTTTGCCTAATTGGCCCAGGCGCTCCACCAGAGCAAAGCCGCCCTAGAACTCCTCGCTGGCCGCCCCCGCGGCTCGCAGCTCGGTAGAGGCGGGAAAGCAGCGCGCCTGCGCCGTGGGAACCGGGGCCGGAGGCGAAAAGCGGGGAGCGGAGGGGGGCCGTTGGAGCCGAGTAGCGTACAGAGCGGCGTGTGACGCGGGGACGCCGCGCGCTCCCAACGTCGCCCCGGTTTGACGCACACGGCACCAAACTGTGAGTTTCAGGGGTTATTTGGTCGGATTCTCCGGGACTCGAGTGGGTTTCGGGCCTCTGGGCTGTGGCGGCGGCGGGATTGAGGGTGGCGGAAGAACTTGGGGGACCCGACCTTCGGCGCTCGGGCCCGGGGAGCTACGCCCTAGGCTGGGTCCCAGCCATCCAAAAGGACGCGTTTTGCCGCACAGGCTAAGATGGCGGCGGCGGCCGAGGAGGCGGAGTTGGTGCTACACAAGGAGCCCGGGCCCCGGGTTCGGGGAGGCGGCGGCCGCGGCGGCCGCGGGGGGCGGCGGAGCCTGAGGTGAGCGGCGGCCGCCGCCGCGGGGCGGGACTCGGCGGAGAGTGGGTGGGTAGGGGGGGGGGAACCTTTCCGCGGCGGCGTCGGAGGATCCGGTAGCGGACACAAAGGGGCTGAGCTGGGCACTAGACTTGGGGGTTTTGTTTAGTCACATGAAGCCGAGCAGCCAGTGAGCAGTAGGGGGAAGGGGCCGAGATCCGGCGGCTTGGGGAGCCTGGCGGTCGCCATTGCAACGCACTGAGTAACGGGGCGGTCCGAGAGCAGTCACCAACCCCTCTCCGGGGCTGCTTGGTTTGGGCCAGAAGCGCCAGCTCTGGCATTAACTGCACACACCCCTCCCCTTACGTGGGACCGGGACCGCATAGACCTCCCCTCCCCCTGTTCTGCAAGATCTTATGCCGCTAGGTGCCTGGGAAGTAACAGCAAGAGGTAAATCGCCCAAAGTGTTTGGGTTGCCAGGGGCTTGGTGGGTGTCCAGCTAAAGCTTTTTGCTTCTCCAGGTCTGATTCCCTGGCCTTTGTGTCCCTGGGAGCTTAATCTCTGCCAGAGGAAAGCAGGTGTGCTCCACTTCTCCCGTGAACCTGAAGATGAGTTGTCCCAGACCCTTCTCAGTGATTGGAAACTTAGGTGGTGGAGCTAAAGGTTTCTTGTTACGAGACTTCCACAGACGACTCTCGTGTTGGGATCCATCCATGGTTTAGCAGCATTAGTGGAAAACTTTCCTTGAACTGCCTAAGTAACATTGACATAAATTTAGTTGTTATAAAACTTTCATGTCTAGACTTCAAATTTTGTGTGGTCATTGAGAAGTACTCAACAAGGGGGTAAACACAATGGGGGCCTAAATGATGGTCCTGTTTTGTATACAAGTCAATAATTACAACAGGAATACCAAAACACCATCATCTCTTCTGGCCAGTTCTGACTAATGCCAGGCTTGTTGCATCTGGATGATAGATTAGATTTGCCTTAATAGTATATTGCCTCTCTGCAGTAGTTTAGTTACATTTCTTTGGTCCAAGAAGAAGGAAAGCATTTCAAAAAATAGACAACTCAAGTTACTCAAAGGAAACCTGCTGTTTGCCTTCAGTGTCATGTGTAAGTATCCAGGGAAGTTGATGGCAGTAATACTGCTTTGGTAGCTTTGGTGAGAAAAAATTAGTTTTTATGAGGAAGTTAGAATTTTGACATTTTAATAGGTGAAACATGAAGGCTTGACCACTGTTGATGCAGTGATATGTATATCCCTGTTAAAACCTCTGTAGTGTGGATTTTAGAATTGTAAAGTGACACTGCACTTACGGCTACCTCATACTTTGTATATTGGTATTAACTAATGTTTGAAGTACAGAATTTGGAAACAACTAATGTTTTGGCCAGGTCACGTTAACAAGAGTAAGTTATGTGATTGCAGGGTTAAAGCACATTTGGATTGTTAACTTTAGATCTCTGTTCAAATTAAAATTTGAATTTTTTAATATGACTTAAAACTTTCATTTTCCTTCTTTCAGATACAGATTTCCCCCCTTTAACTTTTCGTCTTTTAATAGAGAACACTCTTACTGTATTAACGAATAGGAGATACATCGACATTGGCAAAATGTATTACTGAATCATGTGGTTTTGGAGTGGAAGGAATCTCAGGGAACACCTAGTTTTACCCACTGTTTTATAATATATTAAGGACCAAGTATGATTAAGTTAGTGAATAATGGAAAATTGTCTTTTCAACTTCTACCTCATTGCTCTTTTCATTGATCACGTTGGTGGGATGAAAAGGTGACTGTCTGCAGCTAATGGTTAAAATAAAACATTTAAATAAGTGTGCTTGAAAACACTTATTAGATACTATTATATTAATGAGAACTTCTGTGACAATAAGTTAAAAAGTTTCAATTAACATGGTGATACAGTTGTGAAAGTGACTTTCAGTGAAATAATTTCAGATACAAAATACAGACATTTCAGATAATTTGGGGCCAATGTTGCTTTTGAATTGTGAGGTTTTCAAAAAGCAGTCTTGACCCAGAAATTAAAAAAAACAAAAACAAAAAAACAGCTTGATGAACTTCTTGGAAGATTTGAAGTAATTGCCATTACTACAAATTATTACATAAGAAATGCGATGCTGAAAACAGTAATGCGAGTGCCTTCATTTTGTAATGGTAGCTTTTTTATTGGGTGAATGGACATGACAGATTAGCCCTTGTTAAAAGCAACTTTTTAAGATTTACTACTACTGAATAGTAGTAGATCTGTAAGATCTGTTAGGAAATTCAAAAGTAGCAAAATCACTTATGGTGGGATCCCTCAGTTCTTTAACTTCTTTGGATATCAAATATAACAAAAACTTTTAAATCATATTGAGGTTTTAAAGCTTTTATTGGTCATTTAGGGTACATTTAAATTATTGATTTTTCTAAGAACTGCTTCTTAATTTTCAACACTGAGTAGATTTAATTACATTTTAGTCATGTGATAAATCGATTATTCTCAGATTATTAGTAATTACAAAGTGAGTGTTATCTGCAAACCTTAAATATTTTGCAGTTTTAATTTGTTATTCAAGTTATATGAGGAAGAGTTTTGGTGTGGTTGAATTGAGACTGTATTGGGTAGCATGAGAAGAGGAGAGACTCAAGGACAGTCACTAGAAGTGGTGAGGATACCTAAAATTTAGACAGATTGGTTGTCAGAAAAGATCAGGTTTATCCCAGACATACTGTTAGTGTTAGGGTTACCTATTTAGACTCTTCTCAGGGTGTGGGACCAAAGGACAGGAGTGGATCTTATTTTTGTAGGAATGCTTTTCTCATGATTGCTTTTCAGGCAGTCTTAAAGGCAGCAGTTTGCCCTGAATTCAGAAATAGGTATGCTGAATTATCCAGTCCTAATTTTATACCAGTCCTTTTAAAAAGGTGTTTTTAATTTAATTGATAGCTGTATACAATAAAACATGAGCATAAAGAATAGCAATTATGATATTTTGGGTAGGTATTCAAATGAGCTCTAGTTTTTTACACTTATTATCATTAATCCCAATAAAGACTGTTTTGTAGATGGAATCTGTAAATGTTTACAAAGTTATGAGATACAGCAACGATTAAGGCAGTTCTAGATGTATTGTCTGTTAATAGAGAGAAATAGTTGCTTTTAATATTACAGACCATTTACATCTTTGAATTTTCAGAAAATTGACAGTAATCAATCTGATTCTAGCACTAGCTCACCCTGCTGGTTGGCTGAAGTATTTCTGTTCTTCTCTTAAAAACAAGTGTAAAGATCACTTGAGACCTAGAAGGTAGAATAGCAAATTAAATTCATGGTCTTTCTTCAGGAAGGTGGGGGTCTCCATGAAAAGGGTGTTTCTCATCTCTAGGGTCGTAGTTGCTCTACTGTTAATTTTTTTCTAAGATCTGCCAAATTTGAACTATGGAGTTACTATCTTTGAATTTAGGAGGAACTCTTAATTATGGGGAGATACTATGTTTTTGTCCTTTTCAAGGACAAGATTCAAGATAGGACATCCTTTGACAATTGAGAAATGTTAGCAAGAAAAACAAAAAGTCCTGTGACATAACTTTCCAGGAGGAGAAAAGCAGAGGATCTCAGGGGGAAGAAAAGAAGCATGCCAGGACAGAAGCAGCAGTGCACACTTCTGGATGGAGGAAAGTGAGGCTGGATTAAGATTAGTGTTTCTAAGATATTTACTTTATACTCTCCCTCTACTAATCTTTGCTTTACCTCTTCTGTTTGCAAGCTGTAGCCTTCCCATTTCATTTGGGATTCTTGGAACTGTGATCTTGTAAGTAACTTTGCGAAAAGTATAGATAAGTGGTTTTTTCCTTGTAATTTAATTCTATTAGTCTAGATTGTGGTACAGTTGAAGTTGGTTGGAGTGATAAATACGATTTTAGGTATTAAGCCTTTAGTATGTATGTCTTTCATTGAAGTTGAAAATACAGCTTTTAAAAACTTTTAAAAGACTTTTTGTACAAAGTCCAGAAACTTAAATAAGTCAGGAGTGAAATGAGTAATTTAAAATAAAAAAAAATGTAACGAAGTGTTAGGATGAAAGTACTTTACAGTTTACAAAGCATGTTTATCTGTATTCTATCAATTATCTATCTTTTATAAAAGATTAACACTTTTATCCTTTCTTCTGTGGTGTTTATCCTTTTATTTGAAAGCTGAATGCATATTTTTTTCATCAGTTTCTTGAGGAAGATGATAATATAACTAGTATTTTCAAAACACCATTTATTGGAAAGAGAATGATGGCCATTTGTTTGTTGAATGGTTTGTGAAGGTGGATAAAAGCCTTGCCTGTTGCTTACTGTTGATTTGCTGAGTATTACACACATACACACACAGACAAATGTGTATATATACACACACAGGAAATCATAGTTGCATTTATAATTGTATATGAATAAAGAGATAAGATGAGCTAAGGTTTAAAAGTGTAAGCTTTGAAGTAAAACTGATGGGGTTAAAATCTAGCTGTGGTGGGGGTACCTGGCTGGCTCAGTCAGTAGAGCATGTGCATGTGACTCTTGAGACTCGCTCTCAGGGTTGTGAGTTCAGGCCCACGCTGGGCATAGAGATTGCTTTAAAAAATCTAGCTCTGTGAGCATTAGGCAAGAGGATTTAACAATAATAATCTTCATAGAGGCTTAAAGTTTACATTACATAATTCATGTAAAGTCCTTAGCTTTCTGGTACACAATGGGTGCTGAGCAAATGTTAGCTTTTATAATAATAGTAATAGTTACTACTATTGTTTAATTTTTTTATAATAACTTGAAATTTTCGCCTGCGAGTGATTTGGAATTACATACTTTTGCTAGTGTTCCTTTTTTAGACCCATGTCTACAAAGGGAGGGTTGTTGATAAAGGAAGTTAGATGTAGGCATCAAAGTGTGCCTTCTCCAGTTCTAGCAGCAGAAGCTATTAACCAGGTTCAGTATTTCAGGAGCACATTCCCTTTTAGTACTGTCAGCTGATGAATAAATGCACTTGGGAATGAGTGCATTTTAATGTGAAGTTGTTTCCCAGCCAATGTGTTGATTTATCTTGGTTAAAACATTCTGAATTTCTTTACTGTCCTTTAAATTTTTGACCATTAGTGGCGGGAAGAGGGTGAGTGGCTGTATGTATTTGTATATAATATACTTTTAAACCCCAGCTAAGAGAGAATAGCTTCAACAGCAGCTAGATTGAGGAGAGGTATGTTATCATTTTGTTGCTTTGTCTGAGTCAGGGGAATTTCCTCAAACAGCATTTCCTTTTGCTGTTTTCCTCTCCATACTTTGTTTTGTATTTGGGCTGGTATGGTCTTAAACTTACTTGTATCTTTAATTTTTCTTCTACCACCTATGTCCCCCACCACCAACATAGATTTTAAGCTTTTTATTTAAAAGCTAGTAAAAGTAATTTTAAGTTCATGTGGCAGAGAGGTGTGAGCATGAAAAGTTAGAAGTTTCAGATATGCTTAATATTTTCAGCAGTTTGGAAAATGAAGGAGAGAAAAGTCACCCATTTCTTATCACCATTATATAATCATTAGTATTAAAGGAAAGGGAGATGAGGGGCGCCGGGGTGGCGCAGTCAGTTAAGCATCTGACTTCGGCTCAGGTCATGATCTTGTGGTTTGTGGGTTTGAGCCCTACATCAGGCTCTCTGCTGGGCTCTCTGCTGTCAGCTTGGAGCCTGGAGCTTGCTTTGGATTCTGTGTCTCCTGTTTTCTTTGCTCCTCGCCTGCTCATGCGCTCTCGCTCTCTCTCTCTCTCTCTCAAAAATAAATATTAAAAAAAATTTTTTTTAAAGTTAAGGGCGATGAGACCAACATTAAGCATCTACTCTGTATTCCTTATAATAATGTTTGATGTATATATTCCCGTTTTATATGCAAGGAAACAAACTCAAACTCAGGTCATGTAGATAGTAATTAGTACAGCAGCCAAGTTTGAATCTTAGGTATATCTTGATTCTATAGATGAAATCTTTCTACTGTGCTTTCCCCTCCTTTCTATCTGTACTTTAACCTAATTATACAATTTGTAAGTTTTATTTCCTACTTATAAAACATTATAAAAGCATTTTTCTGCCTACTCTTATTTTAAGCGGTGTCATATTGCCCACATTGTTTATTCATACCACCATATAAAGGCTCTTTGTCTTGGCTGCTGGATATTGGTACAATGATATTGGTCAAAGTGGAGACTGCCTTTTTTCTTTACTGAGTGACCAAGAAGAAAAATAATGAAGGTTAATCAGAACTAATACTCTTTGGGATTAGAAATGCTACAGGTTTAATAATATCTACCTGGTGAGACATTTAACTCAAAATTGGATATATGTAAAATGTAGATGACATTTTCAGTTTAGGCATGTGAAAACAACTTTTCCTATATTTTTATACTTTGAAATGCTGTAAGTTTCCCTGTTAGAAATATTTAAAAAGTGATATTAAAATTAAATAGGCACTTAATTTTGTTTGGTTACTATTTGTAATTCCTAATGTAATAACCTTTATAAAAGGGAAAATACTGAATTCTTATACTTTAATTGGGTGGATGACATATATTTAAATATAATTTGTGGGGCTTTTATAAATAAATTGTACAGGGCAGCAGTGACCAGTAGGAATATGTTGTTGTGCTACAAATGTGATTTAAATTTTTCTGTAGCTATATTAAAAAATGAAAAGAGGGGTGCGTGGGTGGCTCAGTCAGTTAAGTGTCAGACTTGGGCTCAGGCCATGATCCTATGGTTCTTGAGTTCGGGCCCCATGTCGGACTCTGCTGACAGCTCAGAGCCTGGAGCCTGCTTCAGATTCTGTGTGTCCCTCTCTGTCCCTCCTCCACTCACACTCTGTGTTTCTCTTTCTTTCAAAAATAAATAAACATTAAAAAAAATTTTTAATGAAAAGAAATAGGTAAAATTAAATTTATTAATGTATTTTATTTAACCCAGTATATTCAAAACATTATTCCAATAATTGAGCTATTCTGCATTCATTTTTTTCACGTCAGGTCTCAGAATCAGAAGTGTGTGTTCTGTAATTAAAGCACATCTCAATTCAGACTAGCCAGACTACAAGTGCTTAGTAGCGACGTGGCTTTTGTATTGGACAGTGCAGATATAGTTAGTTCTGTACACATATGGAGAAAGGATAAAGTAGGAATTGAAATGAGCCTTAAAGGGTAGCTAAGAAAAGAGTCTGCTGGAGAACAAATCTGTAAAGTGATGGGAATTAAAATAGGAGACATAATTTGAAATCAGATAATAGAGTGACTTGAATCTAGTTTAAGGAATTTGTTTAGTATGAGGGATGTGTGTGTATGCGATATTGTATGTTGGAGGGTGCCTAATCATGTCTTGTACATGAGCAGTTAATATCAAATTAATGTTTAAGTGAGTTAATATGAGGCAGAACAAGGGGCACTTGGGTGGCTCAGTTGGTTGAGCTTCTCACTTGATTTTCGCTCAGGTGATGACCCTAAGGTCATGGGATCAAGCCTCATGGTGGACTCCATGCTGTGTGTGGAGCCTGCTTGGGATTCCCACCCCCCTCCCCCTGCCCTTCTCAACCCTGCTTACGTTCTCTCTCTCTCTCTCTCTCTCTCTCTCTCTCTCTCTCTCACAAATATGCACACACACACACATGAGGCAGAACAGGAAAAATGCAGAAGAGTACTCACAAAGTCTTGTAGGTCTTCTAAGGGGAAAAAAGTGTGCTTAGGGAATATTGGTATTCTCTGATTAGCCATATGATGGAGAATGATCAAAAAGGAATTGAATTGAGAAAAGGTTTTTAGATTTGACCATTTTTTGTAAGTTATTTTTATATGTTTTATTTAGGTATAACTTACATACAGTGAAGTGCACACATCTTATGACTACACCTCAGTGAAATTTTTCATAGAAGCATACACACACGACTTCTCAGATAAAGACAGTAAACATTTTCTATATGGAAAAAATTTCCAATTCCCCCTCCAAAAGTGACTACTGTTTTGGTCTCTATCACCATAAATAAGTTTAGCTTATATTTGAACTTGATTGTGGCATATTTGTCCTCCTTTCCAAGGGTAGTGAGAGTTGATGGCTTGAATCTCTGTCTTTTCTGTCCTTGTTTGGCATTATGTGAATTTGGAGGTAATCAGATGATAGATGGTTGGTACCATAGCTCTACTTTTTTTTTTTTCCAGTGTGGTTTATACCAAGATCAGAGAGGTGTTTCTTAGTTTTCATTAATATTGATTCTTCAGAAGGTAGTTTTATGACTAGAAATTTGTTTAGAATGCAGAGATTTGAATTGCTTCTGCAGATAACATAGTTATCTGGCTTGCTTTCATTACAGTATTCTCTAGGCATATAGCCAAGAAGTAGGTAGAGGAGGTCTTGGATTGCCTCCTAATATAGAGGTCTTTTGGAACCTTTTTAATAGTAGCTTCTAGGCATTATGTAAGTTAGCTTTCAGGCATTGCAGGTTACTTAATAAGGTATTTGAGTGTTTCTGATTGTGATTGTAGGGATAAGAGTAAATTGGTGTACTTCTGTTTACAGCTAAGTATGCATTCTTAACCTGAAAGATTTTGACATTTATTTATGTGTAAAGAACCTAGAATGTTACCTTAAGGATAGTTACACAAACATTTGAATGGTTAAAATCCATGAGAGACACTTTACAAAATGAAAACTGAAGTGGAATTATTCATCATGATTTTGACTTCTAATGCTTGAATCAATTCTGTTTTTCAAACGGAATTAATGGTTACAACATTGTTTTTTATAAATACTGAGCAGCAGAAGCCTTGTTTACTACTGCAACAATTGGTGCTTTTGGGAGAAATATTTTTATTTCTCAAATATGTATTTTATAAAGTTGAAACAGTACCTAACAATGAAAATATGTATCTTTACATCCTAGTATGCCTAGTTTTGAAGAACAGATACGTTTCGTAAATTTGTACAGAAGTGGACGTGAAAATACTTTCTCATTAACATTTGGATTATGAATGCTTTTGAACTTATGGAATGAGAATATATAAAGTTTTGTTTTTTTTAAATATGTAGTAAGTTTGCTTAATATACTGTAGCCCTAAGAATTTTATAGTTGTCTTGAAATAAAACCTTATATATCAACTTCTCTTATGTAGGTTTTGCATTTATGAAGTACAGAAGGCTAAAGCAAATTGGTTAGATTAGACATTGAAAAAGTGTGGTTATTATCTACAAAATATTAAGACTTTATATAATATCTTTTGGGCCAGATTTAGAAAACCACAAACAAAAACAACTAGAATGTTATTAATTAACAGCCTTAAGAGCTTTAAGAGCTGACTTCTCCAGATAGAAAAAAATATTTTTAAGGGTATGTTCTATGTTTTTGTGTTGTTTTGATGAAAATGAATGTTATATTTGTATTTAGTTTTGGGAGATTGGATTTTTTTTTTTTTTGTATGCAGAAAAACCTTATTTTTGTGGTTGTATGTTCTTCAACCTTTGGTTGTTTTCACTGGGGTAGTTATTATACAGAATTCACTTAGTATCTTACTAGGGTAAGAATGCTAATATATGGAGTAAAGGATATGGTTCCTGTTCTGAAGAACTTATGATTTAAGACACAACTTGAAGAGCACTTAATAATGAAGCATTTGAATTACTGAGTTGACAGAAAATAAAATGAATGGTATCTAGTAAGACTGGACTAATTAATTAAGCTCCTTGGCAAAAATATTTTTCTAATCTAGGTTTTGAAGAAGTGGTATGAAGATTGGTGGAGAGGGAAGGAATATTGGTGGAGAGGTAGGGGAATAGTTATGTTAAAAAAGCACAGAGATGGAAATTGTGGAATGTAAGCATTTCCCTTACTCAAAATAGAGTCTATTTTAAATGAATGTAATGAAGAATAAATTTGATAAGATGTGGCCCGAGCTGGGGGAATCTAAAGAAGTTTGGATTAGAAATTAGAGATAAGGGATACTCCTTAAGGCCACTGAACAGAAATAAATGAATAAAAATAAAGAAAGATTAGCAGCCAGATAGAACATGATTGGAGAAGAGATTGAAGTCAGGAAGGCCAGTTGGAGGTTATTATCTTGGTGGGTGAGAGGGAAGAGTAAGGATGGGTAGTTTTAAAATCAAGCAAGTGGTGAACTATGTGGCTCCTGTTTGTCATGCAAAGTTAAAATAAGAATGGAACACTTTTATTGTCTCATTGAAAATAAATTTACTTGGACACACAATTTGCAAATAAATTATTAACACTAACTGGGATACATTCACCTTGTTCTATTAAAAAACTGATGAGCTTTTAAGTTTGGTTTGAAAACGAAGTAACACCCAAGGAAGTTATGCTGTAGTGGTATTTTCTGAATTGCTAGTACTTTGAACTAAAAAAAAAAATTACTTGAATATTAAGAAGAGCTTGTAATTGTAATGTTGTATTCTGAGTTATAATCGTATATTTTAGACATGGTTTAAGAGACAGTCTGATTGGTATAGGAGTTGGTGGGAAAATAGATAATAAAATTAATAATCTGGAATACCAGTGTTTAAATTTGTTTTAAAATAAATACTTATTTCAAAATTTAGGAATAGTTGAGAAGAACACAGTGTGTTGGTAGGGGAAAAAATAATCCTTATAGTTCCCTCTGAGCAGTAGCATTTTTTGATATTTAAGATGTAAGATGTTTGTCTTTATTGGGGTTTTTAAGGGTGTTTAAATGGAATGGATACTGTGTCTTATAGTAAGATTCTTGTTTTTTTATTTAAAAAGATTTTTTAATGTTTGTTTATTTTTAAATGAGAGAGAGACAGAGTGTGAGGTGGGGGTGGGGAGTGCAGAGAGAGAGAGGGAGACACAGACTCTGAAGCAGGCTCCAGGCTCTGAGCTGTCAGCACAGAGCCCGACACAGGGCTCTAACCCACAAACCGCGAGATCGTGACCTGAGTGGAAGTCGGACACTCAACCGACTGAGCCACCCAGGTGCCCCAAAATTATTCTTAAAAGAAAAGAATTAGAAAAATATGAAAAAGTTTAGAAGTAAAATAATTAAAATTTTTTATTTCCCTTTTTTAGAGTTATTAAATGGAACAGAATTTGGGAGTTTATAGAGCCTAGGAACTTAAGGTAGTATGTTAGTCTTAGTTTAACAAGTTTACATTTTAACTGTTCTCATAGTTAATAAAGACTTAATTTCAGTAAAGAAGTTAGTGAGATTTCTGGCAACATGATAAAATAGGCAAGTACATTTGACTGTGTCCAAGTTACCTGTTGAGACATCAACTAAAGTAAAAGAGAATAGGCTGTCACCTATTGTCACTGGAAGTAGAGATCCATCCATCATTTCTGAAATTGGTATTTTGGTATAAAGAGTATGGGTGAGATGGGATGACAGTAGAACTATTCACTCTTCTCTGATTATCCTGAACTATTGATATGAGAATAGGAAGCTTGCATGAAAGCCCTCCTCTGAACCTCTTAAATATTTCCCTGTCTACCCATTTGTGCCTGGAAACTTCTTAGAAATAGACATATTTCCACCTTTGTGCACTGCTTGGGTCTACGTAAGCTGAGAAGCAATGAAGAATCATCACATGCTTGAGGAGAGGCTGCAGTTTGAAAGGCCAGATTGACTATTCCGTATACATTGAACCCACTGAAAAGCTCATACAGAAAAGAGGTGGAGGAGATAGAGATAATTTGTGGCTATGATGGGATCAAAAATCTTGTGCTATGGCATTGAATGCCTTAATGGTGACTCTGCCATTAAGAGTGGTAGAAATGGCATCCTAAGAAGATGTCCTTTAGTGTGATATTGCTTGTCCACCTTCCTCCTGGTTCATCTTATTTTCCAAGACTTACCAACTCCCTGTCAAGTTTGATTAACTGATAGCCTTCCAGCAGCTTTTTCTTAATTTAACAGGAATTGGTCCTCTTTACTCCCTGCCTTTGCAGATTGGATTAAAAATTTTTGGTGTGTAGTTTTATGAGTTGTATCTAAGACATAGTAGGAAATCTAAATCATTAAAAATAAAGGAATGGCAGGGTGCCTGGGTAGCTCAGTCTGTTAAGCGTTCGACTCTGCATTTTGGCTCAAATCATGGTGTCACAGTTCACAAGTTAGAGCCCCATATCAGACTCTGCACTACCAGTGCAGAGCCTGCTTGGAATTCTCTCTCCCTCTCTCATCTGCCCCTCCCCAGCTTGCGTGCTGTAGTGTGCACACGCTCTCTCTCTGAAAACAAATAAATAAAGTTAAAAAAAAAAACAAAGGAATGGCAAAAATACTAAAACAAGTTCATCAATATCAAGCAAAGGATAAAACCTTTTCTAGAGTAAAATGAGTGAAAAAAGAAATTGTTTAATTAATAAAAAGTTAGAACTAAACTCTATCAGCTTGAAATTGTGTGTGATAAACAGCATTGAAACATGAAGTAGTGTTTCTTTAGAGAAATTAGTAACACTAGTCTTTTTAAGAGAGTTTAATTTACCTCTCAGAAATTAATAGATCAAATAAACAAATTAAGGATATGAAGATTTGAATAGCAATAGATTTTATTTAAAAGACGTATGTCAACCTTTGTTCCAAACAGAGAATACGACATTCTTTTCAAATTCCTGTGAATTTTTTAAAAAATCGTGTTTTGAGTTTCAAAGAGAATTTGGGGTTCTAAATAAGAGGAATGGCGTAGGCCAGTATTTTTTTTTTTTTTTTTGATTAAACAATAAAACTAGATATTAAAGCCAAAATGATGTTAACTACTTGCTTGGATGATGAAAACTGTGTCCTGTTGGGATTTAAGCTTCAATTTCGTACTATTTAGAAATGAACAACAATGAGTATATGACATGAAAAAACAGATGAGATTAATATTCATTTAAACATGATGGGTTAAAAAACTTTCATTTACTTTGCTATCCCTACTAGAATTGGAATAGTGGTTTTCGTTTGTTTTTTTAAAGGCATAGGGTGTCAGGGACAAAGAAAACTGAAAAGTTGATCACAGAAAACTCTGGAGGCTGAAAAGCAACACGTAGTAACTAATTTTGTAGATCTGAGAAAACTGAATTTTCTGCTTATTTTTGGGGAAGGCCTAGAATTGGTGCCGTAGATCCTGGGGTTCTTCAGAAATTGGTAGCTTCAGGTACTTTTGAAAGAATTGTCCAAAAGTCTATAATAAAAAATAAGCAACACTCATGGTACCAGGAGAGGGTTTCTTACCCTCAAGTTTCTTCTCTGTACTGGAGAACTCTACACACAGCTTGGGTTAAGGGTGTCGTACTAAATAGTATTGACTAGAAATCTACATCCAGGAATCCTCCCCAGCCTCTTTTTCTCTACTGGTCCTGAGAATACTGGGTGTCAGGCTTATAACCCCAGATGTGAGGTTGGAAGATTAATCCTGTTATAGCAAACTAATGATCAGGAAAAAAGGCCAACAGATAATAACAGATGTGGATTCACCCAGAGAAATGGCCCAGACTGGTCCACATCCTACAATGACACCTACCCATTAACGCATTTTATAGACAGCCTTTAAATGTTTCATTTTCAAATATGACATTAAGGATCATTTGAAGATAACCTCAGTATGAAAGAGAAAGAAATAGAAACAGTTCAAGAAGAAAAAAAGTTACTGGAATATGTTTGGAAGTAAGATAAATTCTATCTTTGAAGCAAGAAAGGATGCTTGCTTTAAAAAGAATCCTCAGAAAACAAAGAAAAGCTCTTAGACATTTAGAATATGAAATAATAGAAGGATTGGAAGTACAGGATATGACATTAATAGAAAAGCTAGAAATTTAGAATGTTACATATTTAGTAGAAAGTTGGAAGATAAAGTTGAGGAAATCTTCCAGAAAGCAGGACAAAAAGAGATACAAAGTAGAAGGTAAGAATATGAGAGGATCATACTTGGTGAATTCAACATGTAAAAAATGAGAATTACAGAATGGGGAAAAAAAATGTGTGGAGGAAATTAATAAGTGAACAAAAAACTTGGGTTTTCACACTGACAGGGTGCACGGAATGCTCCGCATAGTGACTAGGGGGGAGGAACCCACGTCAAAGTACATCATGGTGAAATTTCAGACATTAGAAATAAAAGGAAGTTCCTAAGAGCTTTCACGTTTGAAGCATATAAAAGGGATTAGGAATCAGTAACAATGGAAAGTAATTGTTAATGGAATAATGCCTTCAAAGCATTTGAAGGAAAGGTATTTCCAAACTAATTCTATACCTTGCCAAGCTGTCAAGTGTGGGAGTAGGCTAAAGTTATGAAACATATGAGGTCGTTGGAATATTTATTTCAATTGCACTGTATCTCAGGAAGTTACTAGAGGACGTGGACTTTATCAAAATGATGAGGTAAATCAAAAAGAGGGATTATCCAGGAAATAGGATCCAGTACAGGAGATAAGTAAAAAGAATGCATACCTAAAATAATGGTGAAGGGAGATCCAAGGAGTGTGGCTGTGCAGCAGGTCTGAGAGTTATTAATTTAGATTGGAACGAGAAGCAAAGAGGATCTAGATGGTATGTCTTTAGAAACGTGTGTGTGCATGCACACAAAATAGAGGGGATTTTTGTGATTTTATTCAAAAGGGACGTTTATATGTAGTTTTCTTTTCCTGTGATGTCTTGGTTTTGGTATGAAGGTAATAATGGCTTCATAAAATGAATTAGGAAATGTTCCTTCCTCTTCTTTTTTGAGGAAGAGTTTGTGGAGGATTGGTGTCAATTCTTTAAACGTTTGGTTTAAAGGTAGATTGTACCAGAGAATCCATCTAATCCTAGTTTACTTTTGGTAAATTTTTTCCTTATTTAATCTCTTTAACTTATAATGCTATTTGGATTTTCTATCCCTTCTTGAATCAGTTTCAGTAGTTTTTCCCCCTAAAAATTTGTCCATTTTATCTAGGTTATTTAATGTGTTGCTATACAGTTGTTCCTAATGTTCCCATATAATCATTTTTATTATAACACCAGTAGTAATGATCCCTTTATCATTCTTGATTATAATAATTTGTCTTTTTTTTTTTTTTTCTTGGCAGCCTAGCTGAAGGCTTGTAAACTTCATTGATGTTTTCAAAGAACCAACTTTTGGTTTCATTGATTGTTCTGTATTATTTTTCTGTTCTCTGTTTCATTTATTTATGCTGTAATCTTTATTTTCTTCGTCTGCCTGTTTTGGGTTTAGTTTGTTCTTTTTCTGTTTTTTTTTTAAGGTCAAAGTTTAGGTTTTTGAATTGAGATCTTTTTAAATGTAGGCATATATAGCTATAAATTTCCCTTTAAACACTGCTTTCACTTCATCATTTAAATTTTGGTGTGTTGTGCTTTTGTTTTAATCTTAACGTATTTTATAATTTTCCTGTGTGATTTCTTTGACTTCTTGTTTTTTAGGAGTTTGTTGCTTAATTTCCACATATTAATTTCCCAAATTTCCTTCTGTAACTGCTTTCTACTTTCATTCCCTGGTGTTTGGAGAACATACTTTGTATTATTTTATTCCTTTAAAGTTCTTGAGACTTGTATTATTGCCTTACATATAGCTTATACTGGAGAATGTTCATGTACACTTGAGAAGGAAGTGTTCTGCTGTTTTGAGTGGAGAATCCTGTACCTGTCAAGTCTAGTTAGTTTATAGTGTTAAAGTCTTCTGTTTCCTTGTGTTGTTTTGTTTGCTTTTTTTTTTTTTTTTTTTTTTTGGTCTGCCTCTATCCATTATTGGAAGTGAGTTAAATAAGTCTCCCAACTATTTTTGTTTGTTTTTGTCTGTTGTCTATTTTTCCTTTCAGTTTTATGTTTCTGCTTCATATGTTTGAGTCTTTATTCTTAGGAGTATTTGTTTATAGCTGATCTATAGTTTTTGATGAATTGACCCTTTTATCATTATAAAATGTCCTTCTTTGTCGTCTCTAGTAACATTTTTTTTAATGTCTATTTTGTGTGATAAGAGTACAGCCATTCCTGGCGTGCCTGGGTAGCTCAGTCAGTTGAGTGTCCAACTCTTGATTTTCGCTCAGTCATGATCCCAGTATCATGGGATTGAGCCCTGTCTCAGGTTCTGTGCTGAGTGTGGAGCTTGCTTAAGATTCTACCCCTTCCCCTCTGTCTCTCAAAAAAAAAAAAAAAAAAAAAAAAAAAGAGTATAGCCATTCCAGCATTCCAGCTCTTTTTCTTGGTTATAGATTGCTTGGTATATCTTTTTCCATCCTTTTATTTGCAGTTTATTTGAATCAAAAGTGTCTTTGAACCTACGGTGTATCATCTCTTTTAGATAATGTATAATTGGGTTGTCTTTTTTTACACATTCTGTCAGTCACTTCGTTTTGATTGGAACGTCAAGTTTATTTGCATTTAATATAGTTACTGATAAGGGAGGATTTATGTCCACTATTTTGTTACTTGTTTTGTGTTTGTCTTAAGGTTTTTTTTCTGTTGTTCTTTTTTCCTCTACTGTTACCTTCCTTTGTTCTAAATAGATTATTTTGTAGTACCATTTAAATCCCTTCTTAGTTTTTTTTCACTATATATTTTTTCATTGTGGTTGTCCTGGGAATTGCAATTAATAACTTTACTTCAATCTAGTTCAGATTAATAGCAACTTAATTTCAATAATATACAAAAATTTTTCTCCTGTATAGCTCCATTTCTTCTCTGTCCTTTGTGCTATTATTCTCATGCAAATTATGTCTCTATATGTCTCTTAAATCAGAAGAAAAAAGTTACACAATTAAAAGTTATTTAATGTTCTATATTTTATATAATATATTTTATGTATATTTTATATTGTATCTTTAATATTTACTTACCTAGCTACCTTTACTGTGCTCATTATTCTTCAGGTGGATTCAAGTTATGGTCTAGCATCCTTTCATTTCAGCCTTAAGGACACCTTTCAGTATTTCTTGTATATTAGGTCTCCTGGTAACCAGTTCTGTCAGTTTTTGTTTATCTGTGAATGTCTTAATTTCGCCTTCATTTTTTGATAAGTAGTTAAAGAATTCTGGGTTGATAGTATTACTTTTTCAGTACTTTGAATATGTCTTCCCTTTGCCTTTCTGGCTTCCATGGTTTCTGATGAGAAATTATTAATTTTATGGAGGATCTCTATACATGACAAGTCACTTATCTCTTCGCTATTTCAGGATTCTTTGGTTTTTTAGTTTATTTATAGTAGTTCATTGAGTTTTTTGGATGTTAGGTTAATATTTAGGGAACTTTTCAGTCATTTATTTAGATATTGGTTTTTTTTTTTTTTTTAATGTTTATTTAGAGAGAGAGAGATAGCAAGTAGGGGAGGAGCAGAGAGAGAGGGAGAGAGAATTCCAAGCAGGCTCCACACTGTCAGTACTGAGCACGACATGGGCTCGAACCCATAAACCATGAGATCATGACCTGGGCCAAAATGAAAAGTCAGACGCTTAACTAACTGAGCCTTTCAGGCACCCCAGATATTTTTTCTTCCCTTTTCACTTCTCTCTCTCTCTCTCTCTCCCCCTCTTTCCCCCTCTCTCTGGGACTCCCATTATGTGTGTGTTGACATGCTTAATGGTGTCCCCCAGGTATCTTAGACTCCTCTTTTTTTTTTTTTAATCTTTGATTTGTTTTTCTTTCTGTTTTCAGAGAAGTTAATCACAATTGACTTATCTTCAGATTCACTGATTTCTTTTTCTGCCTGTTCAAATCTGGTGAAAATTTCTAGTGAAGTTTTAATTTTACTAAAATTTTTTACGTTTCAACTCCAGAATTTTTTTTATTCTTTATCATGATATATATCTATTTATATTTTCTATTTGTGGGACATCTATCTCATAACTTTCCTTTGGTTTGTTGGACATAGATTTCCTTTAGTTATTTGAACATGTTTAAAATAAGCGATTTGTGAATGTGGTTAAGTCTAATGTCTGTGTTTCCTTGAACACTTTATATTGACTGTCTTTGTTTTCCCATGTATATGAACGATTCTTTCTTTTAAGTCTTTTTTTTTAAGTGTTACTGTTTTTTTTGTTGAAAACTAAATTTTTAATAATGTGGAAGCTTTGATAATCAGATATTCTCCCCTCCCCAGTGTTTGTTGTTATTACTGTTTGTTTCTGTTTGTTTATTCTGAACTAATATAATAAACAAAAGTGAATTGAGTAAAATCTGCTTTCTTTAATATGGGTGACCACTGAAGTCTCTACTCAGTGAGCTTAGTGTTCAACTAATAATTCAACAGAGGTGTCCTTAAATACCTGGAATCAGTGAGTCTCCCAGTTTTTGTTTAGAAGGTCTGTGTGTGTTGGGGCCTTCAGCATTCAGAAGAGAATTTTGTAACTTTGCCTTACTCTTAACTTGCTGCTTGTGTAGAGCTTCTCGTTAGCCAGAGGTGAGTGCTTAGGGCCTTCTCAGTTTTTTCCTGAGCATGTGCACATATGTGTGCTTACATATGACCATCTAGATTCTCAGGAATATTTTGGAACTTTTCGAAGCACCCAGTTTTCTTTTTAAGCTCTTTTGGTTAGCTTATTGTTTGTCTCAAGTGTTATCCACTGCCTTGGTCAGCTGCAATATGAAACAATTGCCTCTGATAGTTTTTGACAAATACCCTTGGGGCAAAGTTTTGTTTTGTCTTGTTTTGTTTTGTTTTGTTTTGTTTTGCATGGAGGGAGCTCTGAGGTCAAATTAAGATAGCTTTGGGAGTGGGGTCTTCCAGGAAACCACCAGACTGTCAAATAATGACAGTCCTCTGGGAATGTAGTAGTAGAGGCAGTCCACCTTCTTCTGCCCTCCTGATAGAGCTGCCAGGCTGTTAGTTTTCACCAGGTTTGTGGACTGTTGACTTTCAAAGCTACTATAAAGCTGAAGTGGGAGGCTGGGAATAGGGCAAAATAAAAAATGCCACAGTTTGCTGGTCTTACTAAAATATAGCTATCTTTCTTGAATAAATTCTCCCCAGATTGCTGCGAGCCTTTGGTTAATTTCTAGTTTGGAAAATGTTGACACTATTTTTGCCAGTGTTCTTCTTGGTTTAATGGAGATGATGCTTTTCAAATGTCCTTATTTTGATATTTTTGCTTATGTCTTACTGTTGAGTTTTGAGAGTTCTGTATTCTGTTTTAGATGGCAGTCTTTTGTTATTGTAGTTTACAAATACTTTCTCCAACTCTGTCACTTTTTAATCATCTTAACAGGATCTTTCGAAGGGTAAAAGATTTTTGTTTTGATGAAGTCCAGTTTATCAAGTTTTTTCTTTTGTGGATCATGCTTTTGGTGTTATTTCTAAGAACTCTTTTTCTAGGTCTAGATCCTGATGATTTTTCTGTCTTCTACAGGATTAATAGTTTTTCATTTTATGTTTAAATCTATAATCCATTTTGAGTTAATATTGGTATAGAGTGTAAGATTTAAGTTGGTATCCTCTTTTTTCTTCTGTCTGTATATTCAGTTGCTCTAGCACCAACTGTTGAAAAGACATTTTTTTCTCTGTTGAATTGCTTTTACACTTTTGTGAAAAATTCAGCTAGCCATCCTCAATAGGGCTTTGAGGAGGTTTTAGAAAATATAGAAGGAATACAGGGAGTTAATTCATTTTCTCATGTAAGGTTCGGTCAGATCCAAAGTGAAAAATCCACATACAAGTATAACTACATTGTTTAGAAATCAGGGGTAGGGGAGGGATGGTTAGAGAAGGGGTGGTGGGTAGTCTTGATTTTCATAACAGGCTTTAATTGAAATCTTAAAATAATGTATTTGTATAATTTTAATTAAAGTAGAAACAAAATACTCTAGTATAATGCCAATGCTTTACTCAGGGGAAAATTCAAAGCCTTAAATGTCTATATTTTTAATATTGTAATGTTTTTAATGTGGAAAAAAATACTCAGAATAACACATGGTAAAAATGTACAACTTTAGAATTCAGAAGTGCATACCTTCTTAACCCCTAGTCAAGAATTTAACACATTGCCACTCCTTCCACTCTGTTCCTTCCCAATCAGCCTCCCCTTTGTCTTTGGGAGGCTACCATCCCACCTTTTATGTAGTCACTTTTTTGTTTTATATTTTTATTACTTAAAAATACATTTTTAAGGTATATATTTTTTCCTATTAATGAAATTTGCATAATTGGATCTTGGCTTTTTTCAGCATTATTTGTGAGTCATTTATATTTTCACATAAAATTGTAGTTCATTCAGTTTCATTGCTCTACAGGCATACCTCATTTTATCACACTTTGTTGAGCCTTGCAAGTGCTTTTTTTTATTTATTTATTTTACAAATTTCAGGTTTGTGGCAACCCTGTATCTGCAAGTCTGTCAGCACCAGTTTTCCAACAGCATTTGCTTTGCGTCATGTTTTTGTGTCACATTTTGGTAATTCTCACAACATTTCACACATTTTATTGCTATATTTCTTACGATGATCTGTGACCAGTTATTGTTGATGTCACTACTATAATTGCTTTGGGGTGCCAGAAACCACCATGGCATGGTAAACTTAATAAATGTTGGTTGTGTTCTGATTGCTCCACTGACTGGCTGGCTGTTCCCGTTTCTCTTCCTTTATTTGAGCCTTCCTATTCCCTGAGACACAATATTGAAAATAGGGCAATGAATAATCCTACAATGGCTTCTAAGTTTTTAAGTGAAAGGACTAGTTGCACGTCTCTCACTTTAACTCAGAACCTGGAAATGATTAGGCTTAGTAAGGAAGGCATGTCAAAAGCTGAGATAGACTGAAAGCTAGGCCTCTTTGTCAGTTAATGTGTGAATGCACAGGAAAAGTTCTTGAAAGAAATTAAAAGTGCTACATCAGTGAACACATGAATAATGAGAAAATGAAACAGCCTTATTGCTGATATGGTTGAAAGTTTTAGTGGTTTGGATAGAAGATCAAATCAGCCACAACATTCCCTTAAGCCAAAGCCTTATCCAGAGCAAGGCCTTTCAGGGGAGATAGCTCAGGGATAGAGCATTTAATTACAGAGCAAATCCCTCTCTTCAATTCTGGAAAGGCTGAGAGGTGAAAGGCTGCAGAAAAACTGTTTGGAGCTAGCAGATTTTGGTTTGTGAGGTTTAAAGAAAGAAGCCTTCTTTAGAACATAAAAGTGCAAGGTGAAGCAGCAAGCGCCGATACAGAAGCTGCAGCAAGTTATTCAGAAGATATCTAGGTAAGGTAATTAACAAAGGTGGCTACACTAAACGACAGATTGTCATTATTGACAAAGCAGCCTTCTAGTGGAAGAAGATGCCATCTAGGGCTTGCATAGCTAGAGAGGAAAAGCCATTACCTGGCTTCAAAACGTCGAAGAACTGGCTGACTTGTTGGGGGCTAATGCAGCTGGTGAAACCAGTGCTCATTTATTATTCTAAAAATCGTAAGGCCCTTAAGAATTACATACATCTACTCTGCCTGTGCTCTATAAATGCAATAACAAAGCATGGTTGAGAGCACATCTTTTTATAACATGTTTCATTGACTATGTTAAGCCTACTGTTTGACCTACTCCTAGGAAAAAAGATTTCTTTGTAAATATTACTGACAATACACCTGGTCAAGAGCTCTGACAAAGATGTGTAATGAGGTGAATGTTGTTTTCATGTTTGTTAACACAACATCCATTGTGCAGCCCATGGATCAAGGAGTAATTTCAAGTCTTGTTTAAAAAGTACATTTTGTAAGACTGTAGATGCCATAGTGATTCCAAAGATAGATCTGAACAAAGTAAATTGAAAACCTAGATTCAGGGGCGCTGGGGTAGCTCAGTCAATTGAGCATACGACTCTTGATTTCAACACGGGTCATGATCCCAGGGTCATGGAATCGGGCCCTGCATTGGGCTCTGCACTGAGCCTGTAGCCTGCTTAAGATTCTGTCTTTCCCTCTGCACCTCTCCCCTGCTTGCGTGCGTACTCTCTCTTATCTGTCTCTAAAATAAAAAAATAAAACCTGGATTCACCATTTTAGATGCCATTAAGAACATTCATAATTCATGAGAAGCGGTCATAATAACAACATGGACAGCAATTTGGAAGAAGCTGAATTCAACCCTCATGGATGACTTGGAGAGAGGTTCATGACTTCAGTGGAGAAAGTAACTTCAGGTGTGGTGGAAATAGCAAGACAACTAGAAGTGGAGCCTGAAGGTGTGACTGAATGGCTGCAATCTCATGATAAAGCTTGAACAGGTGAAGAGTTGCTTCATAGGGATGAGCAAAGAAAGTGCTTTTTAAAGATGCACTCCAGTCCTGGTGAAGATGCTGTGCAGATTGTTGAAATGACAACAAAGGATTTACGTATTATATAAACTTGATAAAGCAACAGCGGGGTTTGAGAGGACTGGCTCCAATTTTCAAAGAAATTTTACTGTGGCTAAATTGTTTTCAAACAGCATCACTTGCTACAGAGAAATAGTTCATGAAAGGAAGACTCATTTGATGTGGCAAACTTGTCTTATTTTAAGAAATTGCCGCAGCCACCCAACCTTCAGTAGCCACCACCCTAATCAGTCAGCATCTATCAACTCTGAGGCAAGACCAGCAAAAAGATTATGACTCATTGATAACTCAGAAAATGGTTAGTATTTTTTAGCAATAAAATATTAAAAATATAATAATATAATATAAAATTAAGTTATGTACTTTTTTTAGACATAATGCTATTGCACACTTAATAGACTATAGTATAGTGTATACATAACTTTTATATGTACTGGGAAACCAAAAAATCATTTTACTCACTTTACTATTTTGCTTTATTGTGATGGTCTGGAACTGAACCCTTGCTGCTTGTCAGGTATGCCTGTATAGTACAGTACATTATATGAATATCCTACAATTTATCCATTTTGTTATTTGTGGAAACTTGGATTGTTTCTACTTTTTAGGCTTTTTAGGCTTTTATGGATAATGCTGCTATGTATTTACTTGTGCATGTCTCCTCGTGTACTCATGCACACATTTATATTGAGTAAATATCCAGGAGTTTAATAGCTTGGTTTTAGGGTACATTTATGTTTAATGTCAGAAGATACTAACTTTTTTTCCAAAGTGTTTTGTAACAATTTACAATCTCATCAACACTTTTGCATTTCAATTTTACCAACACTTTATATTGTTAATCTTTAATTTTAGTCATTTTAGAGAGTGTGTAGTGGTTTTAGTTCCCATTTGCCAGTTTCCAAATGTATCAATTGACTCCCCTTTTTTTCCTGAGTATGGATCACAATCTCCTCTTTCTTTGTGTAGGATATAATTTTGCTTGAAAACTGGACATTATATTAACATGTTTTAGTGACTCCAGTTTCTGTTGGTGTTTTTCTGAGATTTGTTGGGTGAGGTTTATAGTCTGGTTTTGATGCTTGCCCTGTGGTTTTCTTCTAGGGATTCCACTAGTTTTCATCTGTTCTCCTGGGCTATGGTTCTGTCCTCTGGCACTTCAGCCTTGTAAGGCTTCACCTTCTTGTTGCCCAAATGGTGCACACTTGAGAAATGCGCTCTGTTGAAAAAGCATCAGTAGTATAGCTCTGTTTTTCAAGTGTAAAAATACTGGCTTCTGCCAGATTTTTTTCCCTTGACCCCTGCAGTTCTCTTTACATACTTCGTTCGTCAGTCATCTGGTGATTTAGCAAAGATTATGCTGATAATTTTTTCACTACTTCTCTGGTTCTTTCACTGCTAGTTCTCTCACTTAAATTTCTATTTCTATTTTCAGCTGCTTCTCCAGGCCTAAAATCTGATAATAATTCTGTATTATCTTTTTCCAGAGATAATTTTTGTTTGCTTGTGCCTCACCTGGGGTGACCAGCAATCTGGGATTACTTTATTTAAATTTTAGGGATTGAGTTTGTTTTGTTTGTTTGTTTTTGTTTTAATTTGCTCAACTAAAGTCTTTAGGTAGGGCTGCAGTACATGCAAGGACTTGTTTACTTCTGGCTCACTAGAGTTTAGTCCTTTGGAGTCTCAGTTTAATAGCAGGCGGTATTCAGTATGGCTCCCACCATTTCTAAACCTTGCATTCCTGTTTTGGTCCCCTTAGCTCTAAAACAACGTCAGAAATTATGATCAGTTTCTCAGCTGCCTCATCTGTATTGGTAAAAACCCCCAAGGCAAAGAAACATCCTTGGATGCTGGGTTTGTATCAGTAGGTTTCCATCCCATCTTGGATCTTGGCCAGGTCATTCTTTACTGTTGTGTTAACTTTTTGGTGCCTTCAGATTGATAGTTTTTTAAATATTTTGTTCAGTTTCTCTAGTAGGTACTTCAGTAGGAGGATTGATAAGTTATTTACTATTCTGCTATTACTACAGTTATTTCGAGAATGTTTGGATTGATGGGTGCATATAGTGTCATTGTGGTAATGATTAAAGCTTTTGGCTTGGGTTTTTTCTATGGTGGCTTCATTACTAAGTATGTTGTGATGTGGCAGAGATGCTGCTGGCTGCTCTGACATACATAATTCTCATGGCTGTTATTTCCACTGAAGAGTGTATCTTTCCTAGTACTTGGAAACATCCTGGGAAGGATTCCCAATTTCCCACACTGGCCTGCCTCCTCATCTATGAACAAATTGCTGTGGCTGCCTGAGGAATTCTCATCAGCCTGGATGCCACTTGTTCATCCCTCAGTCCGGAGGCCTATGGTGCCACTTTAACAGTTGAGTGAAGAGTGTTTTATTAATGGGCAGTCAGGGTGCCATTAACATAAATCGGAAAAAGGATGTTAGGTAAGATAGCAGATTGCTCGTTAATAGTTTTCATAGATCATTTTGGAGGACCCTGAAAATTTTCATTATATGGTTATATCTAGTAAAGCTGTCTAGCAACAGAATTTCACAAAAAATAATAGTTGACTGGTAACATTACTTGTAAAAAGGATTTTGCTCAGTTTATATGTCTCTTGAAATTGACAAACTCACAAGATGTTTTGTAGAGTCACTGCTAATAAAAGAGTAAAAGAGACTTTTATGTCTCTTTTTTCCTTGCCTTAAAAAATTGAGGTCAATTGTTAATATAAAATAACTCTTCTAGCGACTCCTGGGTGGCTCAGTTGGTTGAGTGTTCAACTTCGGTTCAAGTCATGATCTCACAGTTCATGAGTTTAAGCCCCTGTTCAGATTCTGTGTCTTCCTCTCTCTCGGCCCCTCACCCACTCATGCTCTGTCTCTCTCAAAAATAAACATTAAAATTTTTTTTAAATGCTTAAGAAAAATAAAAACCCTTCTAGGGATAAGAATAATTTAATTTGGTTTCTTTAGGATTGAGTTGTATCAGTTTGCTGTTACTGTGTAATAGACTACAGTAAAACCTTGGTTTGTGAGCATAATTTGTTCTGGAAATGCTTATAATCCAAAGCACTTGTATAGCAAAGCAAATTCAAGAACCATTGGCTCAGTTGTGATCATGTGATATTCGGTGTCACCTACTACTCAAATTGCAAGACATCACTTGTTTTAAAATTTATTAGAAATGTTTGCTGGTCTTGCAGAACACTGACAGACCAAGTTACTTGCAATTCAGGGTTTTACTTGTACTCTAAAACTTGGTGGTTTAAGACAAACCTTTATTGTTAAAACAAGTCTGTAAGTCAGCTGGGCAGTATTTCTGGTCTTGCCTGGACTCATTTATGAGTCTGCATTCAGCAGCAGGTCAGGAAGGTGGCGTTGGTGCTCTTGACTGAGTTCCCTAGGGTGGCCTGTGGTGGGACATTTGGTCTGTCCTGTTATCCTCCAGCAGATTAGAGTAGGCTTGTTCTCATGATGGTAGCAGGATTCTAAGAAGAACCATGCAAGGTCTCCTGAGGCCTAGCTCAGAATTTGTGAACTGACGTCTGTTACATTCTATTGATCTTCCTCATAAGGAAGCCTAGATTTAAGGGTAGGGGAAAACACTCTACCTCTTGATGGGAGAAACTGCAAAGCCTCATTGTCAAATGCATGAATAATGGGGAAGTGTAGAATTGGAGCTGTTTTTGCAGACAGATTTTTGATTCATGATGTAAAATTAATATTCTATATTTGTTTAGTTCCAGGTTGACCTTTATTATATTTCAGGAGGAATTGTGTTTGGGTATAGAAGTTTAGGCAAGTATAAATTAAATATGTCAATCTGTTCAGAGGTCCAGATGATTCTAGTTACGTATGTTTCATTGAATATATCTAATGACATTCTGGAAGCATCGTTCATGCATTGAATTACCAAAATTGTAGTACCAGTTGTAGATGTTGAAAGAGGATTTATTTTCACCTCTACTCTTTTTTGGTTATAAATGACAATATTCTTTTTGTATTCATTATTATTACTCTAACTTCTTTAATTAGAGATTTCATTGTTTTCCCAAGTTTATTAATATTTGTATATTGTGATCTTATAATCCATTTTATTGAAGTGTAATTGGTATGTAATAAATCATGTTTTATGCGTACAATTTGAATACATCTCGTATCTGTGTGTACCCATGAAATCATCACCACAATGAAGATTATAAACTTATCCTTTACCCTCAAACTTTACTTGTGCCCCTTTTAATCCTTTCATATTTATTGCTCCTCCCTTATGCAGTATATAATCTTTTTGTCTATATTTTTTTCAGTCAGCATAATTTTCAAATTCATATACATTGCATGTGTCATTAATTCACTCCTACTTATTCCATTGTAAAACTGTAAGGGTTCACATGTTGGTGGACAATTTTTCCTTCAATTTTTGGCTGTTACAAATAAAGGTGAATGTTTGTAAGTTTTTATATGAGCATATGCTTTCATTTCTTTGGGTAGATACGTAGAAGTGGAATTATTGGATTATACGTGTAGTAGTTGTATATTTGACACTTTAAGAAATGGTGAAACTTTGTATAAAGTTCTGTTTCAATTCTGGTGGCTACTGACATTCCTGACTGTGGCTGCAATCTTCAAAGCCAGTGTTTCAAATCTCTACTCTGTCTTCACCTTCTCTTTGTATAGTCACATTTCCCTGTCTCTTCTCTTTCAGGAATATATGTGACTGTACTTAGGGCCCACCCAGATAATCCAGGGTATTCTCTCCATCTCAAATTTTTAACTAATTACATCTGTAAAGACTTTTCTTTTGGGAGGAGCGGTCATACAAGGTAATATTCACAGGTATTAGGATGTGCATTCTCTTTTGCAGGGCCATTGTTTTTCATCCTTTCACACTCAGCAACTCCTAGTGGACTTTTAGTCCTCTCACTTTGATTTATAGTTTAGTTTGCAATAGGTCACAGTATCCAGTTCTGGGTAGGTAAAGATTGGTGATAGTGGATGGCAGAGAGAATATTCTTGTCTCTTCTAGACATTATGTAGAAAACTCCAGGCCTGTGATTCTCAGTTGTGGCCCTGGAAATAGCAGCATGATCTTAGGAACTTACTAGAAATGCAAATTATTAGGCTCCAACTTAGAACTACTGAATCAGGAGCTCTGAGGGTGGGGGCTGGCAGTCTGTATAACATGCTCTCTAGGTGATTCTGATGTATGCTGAAGTTTGTGAACCACCTTTCTAGTTTATTGACATTATTAGTATTAAAACCATATTCACCTTCTTCTCCAACTCTTTTTTTGCTTAAGTCCAATACTTTAATTAGTCCGGTACTTATAGTCCACAAACTTTGTTTTCAGTAGGGATGCAAACATTTAGAACCAAAATCTTGGTACTGATGATCAGTGAAATTAATTAATTTACTCTATAGAAGTTTGCATTGGTCTGATTTTTGTCAGTTGTATCTTACTTAGATGTAGTTATTACATAAAGTAATATTACTGTATTCCGAAGTGATATGAACTTTTTTTCTCTAGTCCTGGAAATGTGAATTAAACTCATTAGCCTGAATTTTACTTATTTCCCTATGTACATTTTGGGATACAACACAAAATTTCTTATCTTTCATTCAGCCTACATTGTTGTACTTTTACCACGTACCATCCAGTGAAAATGCTGAAATAAGCTGAATGACTTCTTGGCCTCAGTGTGTCCACACTGTAGTTCAGAAAAACACACAAGTAAACAATTGATACAGAGCTATCACCAGTTGTTAATAGCAATTGAGAAACACAACATCGCTGAAGAAATTAGAGAAGGATCTTTCGGGATAACTAATATTCAAACTAATATTTGAATATTGCAAAACAAGTAAAAAATATGTTAGCAAAGTTAGAGACAGTAAGTGTAGTTTGCCATGTTAAAAAGCATGAAAGTTGAGTGTGCGTGGGAGCTGTTCTGGGAGTTGAAGGGGTTTAGTATTAGAAACCTGGAGTGAATGGGAGAGTAAAGATTGGGGATAAATCGATAAGGATGAGATCATTGATGAGTAGTGTTGAAGGACTTGAAGCATAGATGTGACATCTTCAGGATAGCTGTTTGAAAATGAGGACTTATATGATTCTGAGAAGGATGAATTTGAGATGATAGTCTGGAAACAGAGTAGTTACAGTAATCTAGGTGGGAATGGCAGTAGGTATGGTGGTGCCATTTTTGGGGAATAAGAATTTAAAAGAGTAACAAGCTTGTTTCAGATAAGGAGAGGAGATGTGTAGAGTACAGAATAAGACATACTGAGTTTTCAGAATTTGTGAAATGTGAAAAATTAGAGGTAGGTAATTTTTCAAGTATAAGGGAATGTTGGGGTGGCGGTCACATTATGCTAGATTGTAGGTTAAATTGAGGAAGTAGGAGAGTATCAGTATATACTGCCTTCTAGAATAATGGCCCATGGCATTTAGCAAATAATCGTTGTTAGTCATTATTACAGTTATTATTAGTGTATACTTTTATGCCATCTCATACTGTATTTTTATCTTCAGCTTTTTGGTGTACTTTTTGGCATGTATGTAATAGTATTAGACAAACATCTAGATAGAAGTGTGTGTTTTAACAAATACTGATTTTAATTATTGCTATACTATTAAAATTAATCAAAATAAGTTATTGTAAATCTTTAAAAAATTTTATTTATGGTTTATTTATTTTTGAGAGAGAGAGAGAGACAGACAGACAGAGTGTGAGCAGGGGAGGGGCAGAGAGAGAGAGAGGGTGACACAGAATCCAAAGCAGGCTCCAGGCTCTGAGCTGTCAGCCCAGAGCCCCATGCAGGGCTCGAACTCACAGATTGCAAGATCATCACATGAGTTGAAGTCGGATGCTTAACCAACTGAGCCACCCAGGTGCCCCATATTGTAAATCTTTTTTAAAGATAACTAGAAAGATTAAGTTTCTCATTTGAATATATCTCAGTTCATCAAAAAAGTAGTATTTAGCAAGTTTCCTAAAAGTTTAAAATGATCGTGTTTTAGTTGAATGACTTTTTCAGATAGATGTTATATAAAGAAAATAATTAGATTTGCAGTTTTTAATTTAAAACAATAAGTGTGTCATAGAAATGTACTTATTTCTATCTGAAGCAGAAAACTAAATGATGGTCTTTGCATGTATTTTTTCAGGTTTGAGTTAATTTCGAATGAGATTGTTTTTGCAACGAGATGTTAAGACAAAATCTAGGTAAGTAGAAGACTTTGTTAAGTGTTACGTATCAAAGTAGGAATAATACAAAAAAACTTATGTTTTAAAAATGTGTCTTTAAGTTCAGAATTAATGAGTTTTTCAATAAAATTTTGAAATATGAAGAACTGACTTTTTGATGTACTTGCTCCAGTTGATTTGGTGGAAGTAACAGTAGAGCTATGAAATTGTGGAACTAAATTCTTCATTTTCCTTCTTTTATGTTGAGTTTAATGCAGTTTCCAGTGACTATTAAACATAGAAAATTGAGTTGGCATTTGGTTTAGCTATTCAGAAACCAGTTCAGTAAGAGATTTGCTAGATTGCTTCAATGTTTTCTTAGTGGATGATAGTACTTGAGTAGTTTTTGCCTTTGTGAATTTTACTTTTTTGTTTCTATTAATGAAGCCCTTCTACAAATTGATTAAATTTGCCAAATTGTGTTTTTTTATGTTAGTATAATGTTCAGAACTGTAAATGATATTTTTCTTATGAATATTTGTACTGAATGACTTTATAATTTAGCATTGTGCTTTGCTTTAATTTTTTAAGACTGTTGATTTTCAGGAAATTGAATTGTGATCATGTACTTGTTTGGTTTGGTATATGGGTTTTCAATAATATAAGCTGTTGAGATGTTAAAAGGATACATTTGCTGTCTTTTGGTAAATGAACATGGTTTCAGGATATAAGCAGATTAAAAAGAATACTTTGATAAATTGTAGTTAATTTGGTCTTTCTCCAATCTAACCAGATGTTTCAGCTGTCAGAAACTTGCTGATTTCAAAGTTAAAAAAAGAAAAAAAAAGCCCAGAGTGAGAAGTGCTGTAGTTGAGTAATATGCAGTTAAACAGTGTATTCTCAGTAAGTGGTTTAGGCATAATTGGAAGGAGAGTTTCACTTTTATTGCTGTTACATAATAATTGTAATGACAGTGTGAAGAGTTCTTACTGTGCTCTATATTGTGTTAACTGTTTCTCATGCCTTATTAATCTTTATAGTACTTCTTGTAAGGTAGGTATTGCTGTATAGAAAATTTTTATTTTTTTTTGTTTATAGTGAGCTATTTCTTTTCTTTGGGAAACGTACACTGTTTTCACAGCATTTATTATAAAGAATACTTGCCTGTATATCTTCTTGTAGGGGAAAAGAAGCTAGACTTTTTTACATAACGTCTTATAGGGATTTTGTTTACTAATTGAATATACAGTGTCTGTTAGAACCTTTATTCTGATTTCTTAAAAGTCAGATATTGCTTAAGGGATGACACTGGTTTAATTTATTCTGGCCTTATTCTACCACAATTATGTATGCATTTTTTCTTTTTTTAGTAAAATATGTACATTTTTACATAGATTAAGTTGTAATTTATATGTGGTAAAATTTAAAGTATAGAGCTAAATGGGGTTTTTACATATATGTGCACACATGTGACTACCATAGAGGTCAAGATACAGAACATTTTCATTGCCCAGAAAATTCCTCATACTCTTGCCTTTCCAATCCAATGCCTTTCCCCCTGAGGTAAGCATCTTTCTGAATTTTATCAGCATAGCTTAATTTTGCTTGTTCTTGAATTTTATGTATATAGAATTCTGTAACATTATACTCTTTTGTATGGCTTTTTCCAATCAACATAGTATTTTTGAGTTTTCTCCATGTGGTTGTATCGGAAGTTCATTACTTTTTATTGCTGAGTAATATTCCATGCTACATATTTTTTTCTCTATAATTTTTTTTATTCTCCAAGTCTCTGACCTCACTTGCCAGCATTCTACATTGCTTTTTTCCCTCTAGTTGTCCCCTTCATTGTTCCCCTGTCACCTGCGCAAGAAAATGTAGGCTCTGTAATATGGCATACAATGGTCTCACTGCAGCTATTCCAGAATGCTAGAATTATCTGAGTAAAATAAGTATGATGTTTCATATATTTAGTTTTAGTCCTGATTAAATGTTGTCACTCTTCCCCAGCCCCTTGTCTCCCCAGCTGCCATTGTCCTTCCTCCTCGTTGTCAGGTTATCTCCTGAAATAGTCCATCTGAAGCATTATCTTGTCCTTTGAGCCAGACCTAACACTTCCGCAGTAGTATGTTTTCTTTACTGGACTTTGGTGAGCTCTTTGAAGGGAGACACCACCAGTGTCTTACTTATCTTAGTAGCACAGTGCCAGAGTACTGTGTGTACTTAATGAATGTTTGTAAAACATAGAACACTGAATAGAGTTCTGTCTCGGACAAGTAGGGATTGAGAATACTGGCTGGAATGGGGTGAGGACATTGGCACTTCGATTGCTATTGCGCTGTATGAAGGAGCCAATGAGGCAATACAGAAGCAGCATTATAGACATTTTGGAAGGAGAAATAAAACCTCCCTCGAGTCTTCTTTTAGTCCAGTTGAAAAAAATGGCTCGTAATGTTCTTAGTTGAGACCTTCAGGAAAACCGTGTTGGTTTTGATTATTCTTTTCAAATGAAGGTATTAATCCATGTTATGGCAATTGGAGTGTTTAGTACTAATGGTGTTCTTTTTGTGAGTTTGTACTACTTATTTCTTTAAAGATTTTTAAAGATGTATTGGACTAATACAAGCAGAAGATTAGGAAGACTGGTCACATCTAATAAAGAAAACTTTTTCTCATTTTCCTGAGGGTAAAAAAAAAATATTGGAGTAGAGAAGGAAATTGAATCATAGTCTGGAACTATGATGACATTTTTGATTTCTGTAGCTTAGGAAGCTTGCTGTTTGAAAAATATTTTTAAAAATTTTGTTTTACCTTTCTAGGTCTATAATATATATAAATAATACACTTTATTAAGAAATGAAGCTTTTAGAATATTTTAAAGCATTTTATACTAGTTTTTTTTCTTCCGTGTTTGAAATTTGGCTAGTTGGGTTGGCTGTTGTAGTCACCTGGGGGATTTTTATGCCTTCTAGCAAGTCCAAAGCAAGGAGAGGTTCTTCCCCACTGGGATCAATTTGTTGCTTTTCCTCTCTGCAGCCTCTGCCATAAAGGTTGAACACAGAGTTGGACATTGACCCCATCTCTTGCTGTTTCTTCTGATCCCTACAAGGATTTTCATAGACATAGATCTTATCAAATGTAGAACTTCAGTTATTTGTTTTATTTTATCATGGATGTGAAGTGTGTTTAGTTTTCTTGTTGATAAAATTTGAGTATTCGGAGAAATTTAACCTTGAGGTTGTTTGACTTAACATGTATTTGAAAGATTTTAGACTAGTTTTTCTTCTCAGAAGCTGATAGGTATACCTCAGTTTCAGATTCTTCCCCTTCGTTTTGCCCTTCAATAGTTTATATGGTCAGCAGCTGCTTTTTTCATTTCGCAGAGTTCCGAAGTCCAAGGATTTGAATTTCTTTATGAATATTTATCTTATGTTAGCTAATTTCCTTAATTTTCAAATTAATCTCTCTATGCTTCACTTTAGTAGCAGTGTAGTTGTGCTGCCCTTTGTTGTAATGTGAAAAAGAAAACTTTTAAATTAACAAAAATATATGTTCTTCATTCTAGATGAGATTGCACAATGTGCATTTTACCTTTTTCAAATATATTGCCAAGTAACATTTAGGATTTTGGAAATGTTATTTTTTAAAGAAGTCACATAAGCTTATTTGCATAAGAGCAAATAATATAGAAATGTTTCCAATAAGTAAAACTTCCCTCTCTCACCCAGCTCTGTACTCCCCATAAATCATCAGAAAGAACAGGTATATATTCTGCATCTTTCTCTTTACACTTGTCAATTATATCTTGGACATTTTTCCATATATGTATTACATTTAATATAATTGTTTCCTTACTGATAGAGATACTTGGATAAATCTCAGGTTTTTTTCCTGTTTATATAATGCTGCAATCAATATTCTTTACTGTGTATATATTTCACTAAATTATTGGAATTGTGTGAGAATGTAGGATAATTTGTAGCAGTGGATTGCAGGTGAGTGTATATGTGCATTTTAATTTCTGATATATATTGCAAAATTGCAATAAGATTGCATCACTTAACATTTTTGTTAGCAGTGTTTGAGAATATCTCTTTCCCCACACCCCACTGAATATTAACTTGTGTTTTAATCCATGTCAGTGTAATCAGTGAAAAGTGTATTTATTGGTGCATTTTTTTTAATTAGAAGGATTTTAAATTTCTAGGTCTTTTGAGAAAGCAAAGTTAATGCGACACGAATTGGAACATCAAATTAATAAATTTAACAACAAGCCAAAGTAATTTTGCTACAAAACAAGCCCACTCATTATAGCGTAGCGGTGTTTCAAATGGTAGAGTTTCTACTGGTCATTGAGCTCCTTCATTCTTCTGATGGCAGACTTTTACTGTGGGAGTGGAGATGGTGTTGCAGGTCCAGGCACTACCAACTACCATTTTCACGCAGGAATCCCGACGCCAGATCCCCACAGCTTGTCTTTTTATCTTGGTTTTGCCCCAGAAGGAGCAAGTGTACTTGATGTGCTGGCTTATTTCATTATTCTTCACCATTTTCCTGAGAGAGGCACCATAATGGGTCCTGTATTTATGACAATACCGACTTTCTTGGCGTGCTTAGCTATGTTGCCACAAACAAGGTCTGAGCCTAGAGAAGGCTGGTGTATTCCTTTAGTTGTGAGATTCCTCAAAGGTTTGCTATGTCCCCTTCATCATAACTTAATTCCATCAAAGAATATATAATTGGCAAAGATTTTTCTCCTTTATTGTTAAATCCACCAATTAACATACTATTGTGTTTTATGTGTTGCATTCAGTTATTTAATATTGAATAATCAGATTGTTTGTCTTGTTACCTTCATACTGTTTACTTAGAACACATATTTCCTTGTGATGGATTTCTTTGTAATTTGCTCCAAACTAATGCTAGTGTAGTCTGTAAATAAAATAAAAATAAAAACCATTACTAAGTATTAGGTTAATTAAATTTAGATTAATAACATGCTGCTCAAAAGCTGTTGTTTCTTGTAACTAAAGCTTTAGAAAACTGTGTGTGTGTATGTGTGTGTTTACCACCCTCAGCATGTGTGATAAGCTGTAAATGTCTCTTATCTAGCTTGTAGAAATTCCTAAATTTAAGATAAAAAAAAAAAGAGCTGAGAAAATCCATAACATTATGATGGCTTTCTCTGAATTGTTTTTATTGCCTTCTTTGGGGTGTATTTTTTTTTTGTGTAGTATTTTCCAATGTGATGCCTTTTCTCCTGGATATGATTATATCTGTTTGCCTATACCTCTGAAAACTCATCCTTGGTTTCACTTTGTTGTTTAATTTGTCTAAAAGGTTAAGTAGGCTGCATTGATTTGTTTTGGAAACTATTTTCTCATTCTATTTTTCCAAAGAAAGTTTCATCTAGACCTGTACTTGTTATAAAAGTTTATCCTCAAATCTGAAGTGGTTTTCAACTTGACAGTTAAAGGCAAAGTGGCAAATGTCATTCCAGTGTGTGAACAGGGAACCATAAAACTGCCCTGTCAAACTAAAGAATTTTGATATTACTATAGTTTAACCTTCTGTGGTAGGTCTAAACTATAAATAGAGGTGCTAAATAAAAGAAGATATTCAGTAAGCCTTAACTGAAACATAATGTTCTAGGCACTTTGCTATATGTTAAGTGTGCATTGGTAATTTGAATTCTCAGTGCCATATAGCTAATTATAGCTCATGAACATAATACTGTCAGGTATATATAGGGGAGTATAGTTGCACTAACAAGGGGATTTTGAAGGGAAAGATCAGGAAGGGCTTTGTTAAAGGAAGGTGGTGTTTGAGTTGGGCCTTGAAGAAAAGAGTAGGATTTTGATTGTAGGATGGCCTTGGGAAAATGTGGGCAGAAGGGAGTATGAACTAAAAGTCTTATTTTAGTTGCTAGAAATTATTTTATAAAATGGTTTCATTTAACTGGATGTCCGTGTTATCAAAATTACTGGCATTTTCTTAAGTGTACTAAAGTTTATAATTTATTATAGTTTTGGAAGTCATTATTTAAATGGTTTCCTTGTTCTGTTTTTCAAACTTTATTTTTATTTTTTAATTTTTTTTAAGTTTATTTATTTATTTTGAGAGAGAGAGAGTGTGCGTGTACAAAGTAGAGCAGAGACAGAGAGATGGAGAGACAGAATCCCAAGCAGACTCTGCACCATCAGCACAGAACCCGATGTGGGGCTCAAACTCATGAACTGTGAGATCATGACCTGAGCCGATATCATGAGTCAGATGCTTAACCAGACTGAGCCACCCAGCTGCCCCCTAAACTTTTTTAACAAGTCTAATTTTGAACCAGTCAAGAAATAAATTATACTGTGAAAGACTCCATACTGATCATTCACTTACATATTACACTGTTGTACTTAAGAGTATGTGATTTGTAAATAATAAAAGACTAGTGTGAAGTCAGATAGAGAATTGCAAAGATAGAAGAATTACAATGTAAGTCTTTTGACCTCTAATCTACTGTTCTTTTGAGATGACTGACCATTAAAGAGATATTTGAAACATTTTAGGGTCTTCTATCAAGGCTGGGAACTATGGGTATATCTGTCATATGATCAGTTATCAGTATACTTAAGATTTTATTGATTTATTCATTGTTTTCTGAGTTGGTTATTACAGCTACATTGGTTTCGGCTCGTAACTGATACTAGTTATTAGTATGAAGAGGAAAGATGACGAAACATGTAATTACAATAAAATGTGATTAGTGTTGTTAGAGTTTGTGTTCCTGGATGGCAAGGACCACGTCTGTTTTATTTACTAATATGTAAGCACGGAGTATAGCACTTGACTCTCAATAAGCATTTAGTAAAGATTTATTGAATGATTGAATGGAAATATGCCAAGAAGTGACATTTAAACTAAAACCTGGAAGAACTGTTAATGATTTATCTAGATAAAAATTTGGGGAAGGACTGTTGTTAGCAAAAGAAATAACATGTGGAAAAGATGAGAGAAAAGAGAAGGAAAGATTGGAGCAACTGAAAAAAAAATGTGTATCTTTTTTAAAAAAAATTGTTTATGTTTATTTTGATAGAGAAGGAGCGCATGTGGGGGAGGGGCAAAGAGAGAGGGAGAGAGAATCCCACAAACTATGAGATCATGACCCCAGCTGAAATCAAGTCAGAGGCTTAACTGACTGAGCCACCCAGGCACCCCAAAAATGTGGCATATCTTGAGTGTAGAGTTCTACATGGAGTGGGGCGGGGGGAGCTGGTAGTGTCAAGAGATAAAAGGGAGAGTAAGTCTTAAGATATTTTATTGAGGGCTTTATAAACCATTTTAAGAAGTTTGGATTGGGTTGCCTGGGTGGCTCAGTCGGTTAAGCATCCAACTTTGGCTCAGGTCATGATCTCACAGTTGGTGAATTCAAGCCCCACATCAAGCTCTGTGCTGACAGCTTAGAGCCTGGAGTCTCCTTCAGATTCTGTTTCCCTCTCTCTCTGCCCCTCCCCCGCTAATGATCTGTTGCTCTCTGTCAGTAGACATTCAGTAGACATTAAATAGACATTAAAGACAAAAATAGACATGCAAATAGACATTAAAAAAAATAAAGGAGTTGGATTAACTCTAATGAGACATCATTTTAAGGAGTTAAAATGTGAAGAAGTGACGTGGTCAGATCTGTTTTTTAGAAAAAACGTCCCTAATTGGGGCACCTGGGTAGCTTAGCTGGTTGAGTATCCAACTCTTGGTTTTGGCTCAGGTCGTGATCCCAGGGTTATGGGATCAAACTCTGTGTTGAATCTCTCTCTCCCTCTGCCCCTCTTTCCCATATGTGCTCTCTTGCTCACTCTCTCTCTCAAATTAAAAAAAAAACAACAGCAACAAAAGAAAAACATCCCTAATTAAAATGTGGAGAATAGGGGTACCTGGGTGGCTCAGTCGGTTGAGCATCTGACTTCACCTCAGGTCATGATCTCGTGGTTCATGAATTCAAGCCATGCGTGGGGCTCTGGGCTGACAGCTCAGAGCCTGGAGCCTGCTTCCGATTCTGTGTCACCCTCTGTCTCTGCCCCTCCACCTCTCATGCTCTGTCTCTCTTTCTCAAAAATAAATAAAGATTAAAAAAAAACATGTGGAGAACAAATTGGAGAAGCTAGATTGGATTCAGGACGACCAGTTAATAGCAGGAGAATACTGGCCTGACTTCAGAGTGGTGGTAGGGGGAATAAAAAGACTTAAAGATTATTGAAAAATGGTTTGCTCCTTATAGATTTATGCGATGCTGTTTTTATTAGAGTTTCTGGCCTCTCCTTATTAATTAAACAAGATTTAATACTATTAATGAATAAATAATCATACTATTGATGGCAGGAATCTTACCAAAGATACTTGAGTTGCTAAGAGTATGTTAAATGTGTTAAGTCTTGGATTTCCATTAACATTGTCTAATACATAGTAGCTAAATATGAATTCTGATAATACTTGGTGATGGAGACATTTTTCAGTCTGAGTAGCAAAGTTTAGGTTAAAACGATCCTGAAGACTTAAGGTTAATCATGATTCAGAAAATCATTTGGAGGGGGATGTAGGTGGGGGGGGGCAGGTAGAGAAAATCATTTGGAGAAAAGTTATATGAGTAGGACCTTGCCTGCTTTGTTCACCATTGTATACTCACCATCTAGAGTAGTTCTTACAGAGATACTCAATAAATATTTGTTGAATAATGTCACTACTTACATATATTTAATATCTAATCAAATTTTATTTTTAGTTAGATGGCAGAGTGGCAGACAAGTTAGTTTTTCTAGCTTATAAAAGATTATACTTTAAGTAATATTCTCCCCCTTAAATTTCCCTATAACCATACGTATTTATACTTCATTCCTTCTATGTTCTTCCCTTCCAACAGTGCCTAATGATGCCATTTCATAACTTACTTGCTTCCTCTCTCCCCATTCCCTAGTCCCTTGTAAGCAATAATGTTTGCAATTTCTGTAATTTTTTTTCATTTCAGGAATGTTATATAAATGGAATCATATGTATATACAAATGTACAACATTTTGGTGTTGTTTTTTTCTATCAGGACAATTCCCTCAAGGTTCATCCAAGTTGTATATATACATTGATTAGTTCATTGTTTTTATTGCTAAGTAGTATTCCATGGTGTCAGTGTTTCACAGTTTAACTCTTCACCTATGGAAGAACAAAAGTCTAGATTATTTCCATTTTGGGGCTATTATGAACAAAGCTCATATGAACATTTGTGTACAGGTTTGTGTATAAACATCAGTTACGGTTTCTCTAGAATAAATGCCCCAGAGTGCAGTTGCTGAGTACAAATGCTAGCTACATGTTTAGTTTTATCACAACTGGCCAAATTGTTTTTCAATAGGAAATAAGTGATCCAGTTTCTCCATATTCTTGCAAGCATTAGGTGCTAGAAGTAATTTTGAATTTTTTTCTACTGTAGCCATTCTGAAAAGTGTGTAGTGATAGCTCATTGTGTTTTTAATTTGGATTTCCCTAATGGCTTATGATGCTCAACATCTTTTCAAGTGATTTTTTTGCATTTTTTATCTCCTCTTAAATGAAATGTCTGTTCATGTCTTTTGCTCAATTTCTAATTGGATTGCTTATTTATTTATTTTACTGTTGTTTTGAGAGTTATATATTAGAGCTACTGGTCCTTTGTCAGATAAGGGGTTTCTAAGTACTTTCTCCCAGTCTGTAAGTTGTGTTTTTATGCTCTTAACAAGGTCTTTAAAATTTCAAATTTTGATGATATTCGGTTTATCTTTTTTTTTTTTTTTTCAATTGTGCTCTTGTTGTCAGGGTCTAGGAATTCTTTGCTCTAAATCCTGAAGAGATTTCCTTATCTTTTTTTTTTTCTAAAAAATTTGTAGATTTGCTTTTTACATTCAAGTCTGTGGTGATCCGTTCTGAGTTAGTTTTTTTATGAGTTGTAAGATTTCAGTTTGTGGTTCTTTTTTGTCCTATGGACATTTAATTTCTCTAGCACCATTTTGTTGCAAAGGCTATCTTTCCTCTATGAACTGCTTTTGGAGCTTTGTCAAAAATTAGTCGGGCATATTTGTGTGGGTTTGTTTCTGGGTTCCTTTTCTGTTCCTTTGGTCTATATGTCTATCCAGTACCATGCTGTCTTGATGATTATAGGTGTACACTGTGTTGTAATTTAAGTGTATAGTATGTTGTAGTATACTGTGATACAGTATGCTGTAATGATTTTCCCACTTTATTCTTTTCAAGTTTATTTTAGCTAATCTAAGCCTGTACCTTTTCATATAAAGTTTAAAATAAGCTTGTTTATGTCTATCAAAATCATTCCCAGGGTTTGATAGGATTTGTAATAAACCTATAGATCAGTTTGGGAAGAATAAGTCTATACTATATTGATTGATCTTCCAATCTGTCTCTCCATTGTTTAGGTCTTTATTTCTTTCATTAGCGTTTGTAATTTCAGCACACAGGTATTTTATGTTTCATTAAGGAGATAGTGTTGTGATTTTAACTTCAGGTTTTGTATGTTCATTGTTAGTATATGGAAATGCAATTGATTTTTTTTTTCTTGAAGGTACGATTAACCTAAAATATATTATTAATTTTAAAGTATAAAATTCAGTGACCTTTTAGATTTACAATATTGTGCAGTTACACCTGTAACCAGTTTCATTATGTTTCATCACACGCAAGGAAACCCTGTACCCATTAAGCAGTCAGTCCTCATTCTTCCCTCTTCCCCCCAGCCCTTGGCAATCACTAATCTGCTTATTATCTCTATGACTTTACTTATCCTGAATATTTCATATGAAATGCTTTGTATAGTATGTAACCTTTTGTGTCTGGCTTCTTTCACTTAGCATAATGTTTTTGAGGCTGATCCATGTTGTGCCATATGAGTACTTCATTTCTTTTTATGCCTGAATAAGAATAACATTCTGTTGTATGGCTGTGCTATAGCTTCTGTATCCATTCACCTGTGGATGGACATATGGGTTGCTTAAAACTTTAGGCTCTTGTGAATAGTGCTGCTATGCACATCTTAATCATTTTCAAGTTTATGGTTCAATAGTATTAAATATATTCACAGTATACTTATGAGGTATATTTTGTGAAACAGATATCCAGAACTCTTTCATTTTGTAAATCTGAAACTCGATACTGATTAAACAGCAGCTTCCCATTTTGCCCTTCCTCCCAGCCCCTGGTGACCACATTCAACTTTGTGTTCTCATGAATTTGACTATTTTAGATACCTCATATAAGTGGAATCATATAATATTTGCCTTTTTGTGACTGAGTTATTTCACTTAGCATAATGTTCTTAAGCTTCATCATTTGGTAGCATGTGAGAGGATTTTCTTCCTGTTTAAGGCTGTATAGTATTTCATTGTATTTATATACCACATTTCCTTTATTGATTTATCCATCAGTAGATGTTTGGGTTGCTTCCACCTCTTGGCTATTGTGAATAGTGCTGTTATAAACATGAGTATGCAAATATCCTTCAAGAGTCTTCCTTAAATTTTTTTGAATATATACCTCAAAGTGTTGTTATGGCTGGATCATACAATAGTTTTATTTCTAAGTTTTCTAGGAGCCTCCATCCTGTTTTTGCACCACTTTACAGTCCCCTAAATAGTTCACAGGGTTCTAGGTTGTCCACACCTTCACCAACATTTGTCATTTTCTGTCATTTCTTTGAGGGAACTATCCTAATGGATGGCAGTGATACTTCATTATGGTTTTGATTTGCCTTTCTCTGATGATTAATGATGATGAGCATTTTTTTCATATGCTTGTTGGCATTTGTAGATTATATTTAGAGAAACATCTTTTCAAGTCCTTTGCCCATTTTTTAATTGAGTTATTTGTTTTTTTGTTCTGCAAGAATTTTTAAAATATATTTTAGACATTAACTAGTTACCATATCTACATTTGGTAATATTTTCTCCCATTCTGTAGATTACCTGCCTGTTCACTCTGCTGATTGTGCCCTTTGATGCCCTTTGATGCATGGAAGTTTTTAAGTTTGATGTACTTCCATTTGTCTATTTTTGCTTTTGTTGTCTGTGTTTTTGGTATCATATTCAAGAAATTATTGTCAAGTTAAATGTCACGAAGACTTTTCCTCTATGTTTTCTCCTAAGAATTTTATAGTTTTAGATCTTACATTTAGGTCTGTGGCTCATTTTGAGTTAATTTTTGTTTATGGTATAAAATAAGGATCCAGCTTCATCCTTTTGTATGTGTTTATCCCATTTTCCCAGCATCATTTGTTGAAGAGAGTATCCAGTTTTTGTTGAAAGGTTTTGGCATCCTTGGCAGAGATCATTTCACTGTTTTGTGAGTGTATTTCCAGACTGTCTTTTCGGTTCCTTTGGTCTGTTTGTCTTTATGCCAGTACCAGAATGTTTTGATTACTATAGCTTTGCAAATTTATTTTGAAATTAAGAAATGTAAGACATGCAATTTTGTTCTTCCTTTTCAAAATTGCTTTGACTTTTGAGATCCCTTGAGATTTCATATGAAATTTAGGGTAAATTTATCTACTTTTCCCCCAAAAAATGCCATTGGGAATTTGATAGTCATTATGTTGAATCTGTTGATTGCTTTGGATAATATGGACTTATTAACATTAAGTCTCCCAGTCCTTGAATACCGGTTATTTTTCCGTTTGTGTTTTCCTTAATTTTCTTCGGCAATGTATTATGATTTTCAGTGCACAAGTCTTTCATCTCCTTGGTTAAGTTTATTCCTGTTTTTTTATTCTTATTGATGCTTTTGTAAATGAGATTGTTAATTTGTTTCAAGGTTGTTTATTGTTAATGTATAGACACAACTGATTTTTTTTAAGCGTTTATTTTTAAGAGAGAGAGAGAAAGACAGAGCATGAGTGGGGGAGGGACAGAAAAAGAGGGAGACACAAAATCTGAAGCAGGCTCCAGGCTCTGAGCTATCAGCACAGAGCCTGATGTGGGGCTTGAACCCACGAACCATGAGATCATGACCTGAGCTGAAGTTGGACACTTAGCCGACTGAACCACCCAGGCGCCCCAACACAACTGATTTTTGTGTGTTAATTTTATATCCTACAACATTGGTGAATTTGTTTATTTACTTATAATAGTTTTGGGGTTTTTTTTTTTTTTTTTGGTGTCTTTTGGGTTTTCTGCATAAGGTTGTCTATGAAGAGAGATAGTTTTATTTTTTCCTTTCCAATTTGAATGGCTTCATTTTTTTCTTGCCTAACTGCTCTTGTGAGGACTTCCAGTACTATGTTTGATGGGAGTAGCAAGAGCATACAACCTTGTCTTATTCCTGATGTTAGAGGAAAAGCTTTCTTTTCCATTGAGTGTGATTTTTACTTGTGTGCTTTTCATAAATGGGCCTTATTATATTGAGGTAGTTTTCTTCTATTCCTAGTTTTTTACCATGTTTTTATATCATGAAATGGTGTTGCATTTTGTTAAATGTTTTTTCTGCATCAATTGAGTGGTTATGTAGTGTTTGTTCATTGTGTTAATGTGGTATATTACACTCATTGATTTCATGTGTTCAATCATCTTTGCCTTCTGGGAATAAATCCCACTTGGTCATGGTGTAATAATCCTTTCAGTGTGCTATTGAAATCAGTTTGCATTTATTATGTTCAGGATTTTTTGTATCCGTATTCATCAGAGATACTGGTCTGTAGTTTTCTTGTGTCTTTGTCTAGCTTTGGTACCAGAATAAGTAATGCTGGCCTCATTGAATGAGATTGGAAATGTTTCCTCCTCTTCAATTTTTTGGAAGAGTTTTAAGAGAATTGATGTTAATTCAAGTCTTCTGTTTTTCCTTAATTAGCTCGCTGAGGACTTGTCAATTTGTTGATCTTTTCATAAAGCCGACCTTTTGTTTCATTGTTTTTACTATTGTTTTTGTGTTCTCTATCCACTTATCTCTGCTGTAATGTATATTATTTCCTTCTTTCTTCTAACTTTGTGTTAATGTTTTCCATTTATAATTTCTAGAGTTGTAAAGTGAGGTTGTTGATTTAAGATCTTTTTTCTTTTTTTTAACTTATTTACAACTATACATTTCCCCTGTTAGCATTGCTTTCATTGTGTTCCACAAGTTTTGTTATGTTGTGTTTTCATTTTTCTTTGTCTCAAGGTATTTTCTAATTTCCCTTTTTCTCTTTGTTTTGACCCTTTGGTTGTTTAAGAGTGTGTTGTTAAATTTTCACAGATTTGTGGATTTCCAGTTTTCTTTGTGCTGTTGATTTCTAGTTTCATTCCATTTTGGTCATAAAAGGTATTTGTATCATTTCATTCTTGAATATTTATGACTTGTTTTGTGGCCTAACACGTGGTCGGTCTGTCCTGAAGAATGTTCCATATGTACTTGAAAAGAATGTATATTCTGCTGTTGTTGGGTAGATTATTCTGTATATGTCTGGTACATCCAGTTCGTCTTATTGATAATCTTTGTAGTTCTATCCATTATTGCCTTTTTTGTGTTAATTGGTCTTTGTGTTGTGCATCATTTTCATTTCCTCTCATTTCCTTTTATGTGTATTTTTTAGTTGTTCTCTTGTGTTTACTTTGGCAATTTCAATTAATATCTTAAGATTATAACATTCTAGTTTGAATTAATACCAGCTCTGTATCAGTAGTGTAAAAACTGTTCTTATACAGCTCCATCCTTCTTCTGTTTTGTTGTTACTGTCCTAAGTTACTTTATACAGTAGTACTGGCTTTTATGTTTACACATGTAGTTGCCTTTATCATTGTTATTTTTTTTATAGCTTTGAGTTATGATATAATGTCCTTTCATTGTAGCTGAATGATTCCCTTTAACATTTCTTGTGGGGCAGGTCTACTAGTGGTCAACTATCTTCAGCTTTTATTTATCTGAGACTGTTGTAATCCTCTTTTTTTTTTTTTTTTTAGGATAATTTTGCTGGGTATAGAATTTTTGGTCAATTTTTTTTTTAGCACTTTTTTTTAAGTTTATTTATTTTGAGAGAGAGTGGGAAAGTGTGAGCAGGGGAGAGGCAGAGAGGGAGGGAGGAAGAGAGTGAATCCTAAGCAGACTCCACTCTGTCACTGCAGAGCCCAGCAAGAGGCTCCATCTCACAAACCATGAGATTATGACCTGAGCCAAAATCGAGAGGCCACCCAGGTGCCCCTCTTTCTCTACTTTATTATGTCAGTGCTTTGTGGCCTCCATGGTATAGGATGAGAAATTAGCTTTTTTTTTTTTTTTTTTTTTTTTAAGAGAGAGAGGAGGAGAGCATGTTCAAGCAGGGGAGTGGCAAGGGGGGGGAGAGAGAGAGAATATCTTTTTTTTTTATAATATGACTGTTTATTTTATTTTATTTTATTTTAATTTATTTTAATGTTTTTATTTATTTTTGAGACAGAGAGAGACAGAGCATGAGCATGGGAGGGGCAGAGAGAGAGGGAGACACAGCATCTGAAGCAGGCTCCAGGCTCTGAGCTGTCAGCACAGAGCCCGACGTGGGGCTCGAACTCACAGACTGTGAGATCATGACCTGAGCTGAAGTTGGACACTTAACCGACTGAGCCACCCAGGCGCCCCTGAGAGAGAGAATATCTTAAGCAGGCTCCGTGCCCAGTGTGGAGCCCTACATAGGGTTTGATCTAATGAGGTCTAATGAGATCATGACCTGAGGCGAAATCAAGAGTCCAATACTTAACTGACTGAGCCACCTAGGTACCCTGAGAAATTAGCTTGTAATCTTACTTACAGCCCAATGTATATGACTTCTCTCCTGTTTCTTTAATTATTCATTCATTGTGTTTATGTTTTGACCATTTTATGTTAACGTGACTTAGTCTGGATCTATTTGGAGTTTATCTTTCTTGGAGTTGAATTTGTTGGCTGTTCAGTTTCATGTCTTTAATCAGATTTTGGATATATATGTCCATTATTTGTTGAAATATTCTTTCTACCTCTTTCTCTCTTTCTTCATCTCTCATTATAAATAGATTGGCACATTTGATGGTGTCCACAGGTCTCTTAGCCTCATTTTGCTTCATTCTTTAGTCTTTCTACTTCTCAGACTATATAATTTCAATTGATCTACTTTCACGTTCACTGATAGTCTCTTCTACTTGCTCAGATCTCCTTTGGAAATACACTAATGAATTTTTCATTTTAATTGTTGTTCAGCACCAGAATATTTATTTGGTTCTGTTTTATAAAGTTTTGTCTGATTCCTTTTGTATCTGTTTAGTGAGGTTCTCTATATTGAGTCATTATTCTGGTTTTTAAGTGGCTCTTCTAACACTGTCATACCTGCCACAAGTAAATAGGAACATTTAATTTGCAGGTTGGAAATTACTTTAAATGTCAATGGTATAAATATATCAATCAAAAAAAAGAAAATGACAGAGTAGATAAAAGACACAACTCTATTATATGTAGCTTACAAGAAATTTACTTCAAATTCAGTGACATAAGTAGGCTGGAAATAAAAAGATGAAAAAGGATATACCATACAAATATTAACTTAAAAAAGAGGCGAGAATGGTTACATTAATTTCTGTTAAGTTGACTTCAGAATAGAAAAAATTACTAGAGATCAAGAGGTACATTAAATAATGATAAAAGCATCAATCTACCAGGAAGACATAATGATCCTAAATGTGTATATACCAAATGATAGAGTCCTAATCTACACTAAAAAAATAAAATAAAAAAGAAGATAAAGTTGAAAAAGGAAGAGATAAATCCACAGTTATAATTGAACACTTTACCATTCTCCTCTCAGCACCTGCTAAAACTATTAGACCTAAAACCAGCAAGAATATAAAAAATCTGAATACGATAAACCAACAGGATCTAAATGACACATATAGAACATTCTACCTAACCACATAGGAATACACATTTTAATCGAGTGCCCATGAAACACTCATGAAGATAGACAACCCCTTTCAGCAATGAAACAAGCCTGAAGAAATGTATAAGAATCTAAATCATATAGAGTGTTCTCTGACCATAATGGAATCAAATTACAGGTCAGTAATAGGAGAATATCTGTCTATTGAAAATTAAACCTGCTTCTAAATAATCCATGGCTTAAAAATTCTCAGAAAAAGAAATTTAATGGAAATGAAAATACGACATAACAAAATACAAGGAATGCAGCTGAAGCAATGTTGAGAAATTTATAGTGTTAAAATGTTACATTCAAAAAGGGAAAGATTTCATATAATAGAGAATGAAAAGCAAACTAAGCCCAAAGTAAACAGAAAATGAAAATAATAAATTTAAGAGTAGAAATAAATGAAATTAAAGAGAGAAAAATCACTGAAATGGAAAGCTACTTGTATGAAAAATCAATAAACTCGATAAACTAGCAGGGCTGATAAAGATAGAAAGTAGATAAAAATTACCTATTTAATAATGTAATGGTGGATATCACTGTAGACCCTATAGATATTACAGGGATGATAAGAGCTTACTATGAACAATTTTACAGACATAAATTTAACAATTAGTATGAAATGGCCCAATATCTTAAAAACACAACCAACTGCAACTTACTCAATACACAATTAATGTTTAATAGACCAATAACTAGTAAGGACATTGAATTTAGAATTGTGAAACTTCCAGAAAAGAAATCTTTAGGCCAAGATGGAAGTTTAACTGGAAAATTCCAAACTGGAGAATTATTTTAAACAAATTTAAGAAGAATTAACACCAATTATATCTAATCTTTTCCAGAAAATGGAAGAGGGAACACTTTCCGTTTCATTTTATGAAGCTAGTATTACACTGATGCCAAAACTAGGCAGAGAAAGTACAAAAACAAGAAAACTGTAGACTTAACATCTCTAACCTTAGACGCAAAAAATTCTCAAGAAAATATTAGCAAATTGAACCAAATAATGTGTAAAAACAATTATATAGTACAAGCAGGTGGTATTTATTCCAGGTATATGATATTGATTGAACATTTGAAAGTAAGAGTCCAAGAGTTCATTCTTTTTCATGTTAATTCAGATTTCTCAGCATTATTTTTTGAGAAGACTGTCTATCCCTTTGGAATGTTCTTGACATCCTTGTCAAAATATCGTATGATCTTATATGTGGGAGTGTAGTCTGTACCACTACCACACTGTTTTGATTACTGTAGCTTTGTGTAAGTTTTAAAATCAGTAAGTGTGACTTGTAACTTTGTTCTTCTTTTTCAAGATTGTTTTTGCTATTTAAGGTCCCTTGAAATTCCATGTAAGTTTTAGAATGAAATTTTTTGTCTGCAAAAATGCCATTGGGATATTGATAAGGATTGGATTAAATCTACCTCAAGTAGTATTAATATTTTAATGTTATTAAGTCTCCTAATCCATGAACACTGGATGTCTTTTATTTTTATCATCTTCAATTTCTTTTGGCAATGTAGTTTTTTCAGTAGTAAGTCTTTAGCCTCTTTGATTAGGTTTATTCCTAAATACTGTATTCTTTTTGATGCTTTTTTAAATGGTATCATTTTAAGTGTTTTTTTTTTTCAGATTGGTCATTGTTTATTTTGAGAAATGCAGTCAACCTTTGGATGTTGTTTTTTCCCCCCTCTATTGTTATTTTCAATTTTTTCTTAGTTTTATTGAGATATAATTTGCATGCATCACTATATAAACTTAAGGTGTGCAGCATAATGGTTTTACTTACATATCCAGTTGATCCTTGAATAACGTGGGAGTGAGGGATGCTGACCCTGTCCACAGTAGAAATCCATGTATATACCTTTTGACTCCCCAGCAACTTAATTCTAATAGCCAACTGTTGATTGGAAGACTTATCGGTAACATGGAGAGTTGATTAACACACATTTTGTGTGACACGTGTTAGGTACCATTCTTACGATAAAATAAGCTAGAGAAAAGAGAATGTTATTAGGAAAATCATGAGGAAGAGAAAATACATTTACAATATTGTCCTGTGAAAAATCTGCTTATAACTGGGCCCACACAGTTCAAACCTGTGTTGTTCAAGGGTCAGCTGCATTGTTAAATGATTACTGCCATTAGTTTAGTTAGCATCCATCATCATATAGATAAAATAGAAAAAGCAAAAAATGAGAAAGAATTTTTTCCCTTGTGATGAGAACTCTTAGGGTTTACTCTCTTAACACCATTCCTGTATGTCTTAAGGTGGTGTTAACTATAGTCGTCATGTTGTACCTTCTGTCTGTAGTACTTATCTTGTAATTGGAAGTTGTATTTTTTAGCCACCTTTCTCCAGTACCCTCCTCCCACCACCACCTCACCTGTGGTAACCATAAATTTGGTCTCTTCATGAATTTGTGGGGTTTCTTCTCCTTTTAGATTCCACATGTAGATGAGGTCATACATCATTTGCCTTTCTCTGACTTACTTCACGTAGTATAATGCCTTCAGGGTCCACCCGTGTTGTAAATGGCAGGATTTCCTCATTTTTTACAGCTGAATAATATTCTGTTGTATATATTTACCACTTCTTCATCTGTTCGTCTCTCATTGGACACTTAGGTTGTTTCTATGTCTTAGTTATTGTAAATAATCTGCTATGAACATAGGTAGCAGATATCTTTTCAAGTTAGTGTTTTTGTTTTCTTTGGGTAAATGCCCAGGAATTGCTGGATCCTAGGGTAGGTCTATTTTTTGAGGAACAAAATGCTGTTTTCCGTAGTGGCTAGGCCAGTTACATTTCCACCACCAGTATACAGGGGTTCCTTTTCTCTATGTCTTTATCAGCATTTGTTACTTGTCTTTTTGACCATGACCATCCTAACAGGACTGAGGTGATACCTCATGTGGTTTTTAAAATTTTTTTTAATGTTCATTTATTTTTGAGAGAGAGCACATGCGTGTGCATGGGGTAGGGGCAGAGAGAGGGGGAGACAGAGGATTCAAAGTGGGCTTCGTGCTGACAGAAGAGAGCCCGACATGGGGCTCGAACCCTCTAACCAGGAGATCATGACCTGAGCTGAAGTCAGATACGTAACTGACTGAACCATCCAGGCACCCCTCTCTCATTGTGGTTTTGATTTGCATACCTCTACTCACTAGTGGTATTGAGCATCTTTTCATGTACCTTTTGGCCATTCATATATCTTTCAAGAAAAATGTCTATTCAGATCCTTTGCACCATTTCTAATTGTATTATTTGTTTTCCAGCTATTCAGTTGTACGTTTATACGTTTGAGGTGTTAATCCCTTTTTATATTTATGGTTTGGAAATATTTTTTTCCCATTCTATAGGGTGTCTTTTTACTTTTTGATTGTTTCTTTTGCTTTACAGAAGCCTTTTAATTTGATGTAATCCCTCTTTCTATTTTGTTGCTTGTTAAGGTGTCAAATTCAAAAACCGACTGCCTGGGTGGCTCAGTCGGTTGAGCGTCTGACTTTGGCTTAGGTCATGATCTCGCAGTCTGTGGGTTCGAGCCCCGCGTTGGGCTCTGTGCTGACAGCCCGGAGCCTGGAGCCTGCTTCAGATTCTGTGTCTCCCTCTCTCTGCCCCTCCCCTACTAGTGCCCTGTCTCTCTCTCTCTCTCTCTCTCTGTCAAATATAAATAAACATTAAAAAAAATTAAAAAAAAAAAAGCCTTTGCCAATACCCATGTCAATACCGTGTTTATTTCTAGGAGTTTCATGTTTTCAGGTCTTACTTACATTCAAGTCTTAAATCCATTTTGAGTTAATTGTTGTTAAGTGGTGTAAGGTAGGGGGTATGTTGATTTTTGAATGCTGCAACTTTGCTGAATTCATTTATTTCTGACAGGTTTTTTGTGGCATCTTTAGAATTTTCTGCCTATAAGATCATGTCATCTGCAAACAAAGATAACTTCCTTTCTTTCTAAATTGAATGCCTTTTATTTCTGTGTCTTGCCTAGTTGCTCTGGATAGGAATTTCAGTACTCTGTAAATAGATACAACAAAAATGGGCATCCTTGTCTTGTTTCTGATCTTCGAGGAAAGGTTTCTGTCTTTTGCCCTTTAGTGCAATGTAAATTCTGGGCTTTCCATATATTGCCTTTATTATGTTGAGGTCATTTCATTCTATTCCTAGTTCATTGAATGTTTTTATCATGAAATAATGTTGAATTTTTTCAAATGTTTTTTTCTGCATCAACTGAGATGATCATGTTGTTTTCATCCTTATTTTTTGTTAATGTATATTACACTGATTGATTGTCTTATGTTAAACTATCCTTGCATTCCAGAAATAAGCCATCCCCTGCCACCGCCCCGTGGTCACGGTGTGTATACTTTTTAATGTATTGTTGAATTCTGTTTGCTGTGTTTTGTTGATGTTCTCATTTCCTTTTCTACTTAGATAATTGAAGGCACACAGTTGCCTTTCATAATGAAGATGTGCTACAGTATATAGTATTATTTACTCTGTCTTTACTACTAAGGAAAATATGTTCAGTGGAATGTGATAATATATCTTTCAATAATCATTCATACGTACCAATATTCAGTTGCACATGCCTCACATTAATCACAACATATAGTCATATGCTACCTGGATTCCACACTATGTTTTTCAATCATGGTTGCACCTTTAGCTCCCTAGGAGTTTCTTTAATATATATGTGTATTCTTTTAATAATTCTTTAAATATATATATTTAAAACTAACAGTGCCAGAGCCACATTCCTAAATTCTTCAGAAGGAGACTAAGTGTCAGTAGTTTTTAAAAGGTCTCCAGGTGCAGACATGGTTGAGAAACCTGTTTTAGATGATTCTGACTACATATTAGAGCTACTATGGAAAATGGAAAACTATAGCAAAGTTGAATCAGAAACTCTAGGGAAGAAATTCTGGCAGTCTGTTTTTGAAAAGTCTCAATTTTTCCAAAGTACATTTACAGTTTTGACCACTAGTTCACAATTTTCTCAGCCACAGAAAAGGACAGTTAGCAAACTGTTTTAATTAAGGTCATTTACAGGGACTTCTTTTTTTTTTTTTTTTTTTTTTTAATATTTTTTTTTTAACGTTTATTTATTTTTGAGACAGAGACAGAGCATGAACAGGGGAGGTCACAGAGAGAGGGAGACACAGAATCTGAAACAGGCTCCAGGCTCCGAGCTGTCAGCACAGAGCCCGACGCGGGGCTCGAACTCACGGACCGTGAGATCATGACCTGAGCTGAAGTCGGATGCTTAACCGACCAAGCCACCCAGGCGCCCCTGGGGACTTCTTATGTAAAGCTTTTTATATTATGGACTCAAAAGAGATCCATATGTTTAATATATCAGGTAATAATAGCTGAGTTGTTCTCTTCTGACCATTAAGGAAATTGCTGTCAATATCTAGGTAGAAATATATCTCTGCTGCGTGGGGTGCAATAATAAGAGTAGGCAGGACCAAATTTTTTCTTAGGCAAGGGTGCTCATATGCCCAAACAGATACTCCTTTTTTTAAGCCCCAACATTTAGTGTAAAGCACGGCGGAGGTAACCTCAGTTTGGTGTATTCATAGGGCAAAAATAACTAGTTATTCACATATATTACAATGGATCCTTCAAATACAGTGTAAGATAAGTGTATTCGTCTACTAGGGCTGCCATAAGAACATATCATGGACTGGGTGGCTTAAACAACAGAAATTTATTTTCTTACAGTTTTGAGGGCTGGAAGTCCAAGGGAGGTTTGGTTTCTCCCGAGGCCTCTCTCCTTGGCTTTAGATGGCCATTTTCTTGCTGTGTACTTACATGGCATTTTCTCTCTGCATACATCCTTGTTGTCTCTCTGTATGTCCTAATCCCTCCTTTTAAAGACACCAGTCAACTTGGATTAAGACTTACCCTAACTGCCTCATTTTAGTTACCTGTTTAAAGGCCTTGTCTCTAAGTATAGTCACAATCTGAATACTTGGGGTTAGGGCTTCAGTATATGATGGGATTGAGGGCACAATTCAGTCTGTAACATTAAGTGGGTTCAAAATGTTCTGTGTTACTGAATGAATTAGTGAGTTGAATGCAATTATTTGGAATTGTTTTTTGCAATCTACATTTTACCATATCCTTAGAGTGCAATACCAACCAAGTCCAATAAACAACTTTTGGTTTACTGTGGCAGGTAGGTGTGCACCTTTGCCATCTGAAGGTATTTTAAAGTATTTAGAAAAAATGTCATAAATCTGGGAGGATATTGTAGCCTTACTTTATATCATTTATGATATGAATTTGTTTGAAAAATTCATTATGACCCATTTTAATTACTGTGATATTAATAATTAACAGTATAGAAACAGTAAAAGTGTGTTCTTTTGTTGTTTAAAGCACCTGAAAGCTAATGATATAACGATAAATGTTGCAAAGATTTATATTACTCTTACTTTCCAATTAGTGGAAATATTAAATAAGTTTTTATCTTTTGTGTACACACTGATGGCTAGGGAGAGGCAGTTACCCAGAAATAAGGAGTGTGTCTGGATAAAACAGTTACCGTTAATAAAAAAGAAAGTTTGCTTTGTTGAATTCCCATAATTGACTGATTGCAGGCTTTATTATTCACTTATAGTTAGCCTGCTTTGTCTGTGTCCCTTCATTTAGGTATTCAAGCACCTTCTAGTTGCTTACAACACAGTATATACAGCAAAAACATGGTTCCTATTCATTGGGAGAAATACATTCTTCAAAAATTAAATCAAATATTTGAAAGACATTAGAACTCTGAAAGAAACAAAAGCATATGACAGAGGAACTTGACACAGAGTTTTCAAGGAGGGCTTCCCAGAGTAAGTGACATTTAGAGCTGTGATCTGAAGGAAGCTTAGGAGTTAAGGTTAGCTAATTTATGTGATGGAGGGGAACAGAGGATTCCAGACCAAAAGAACTGCATGTGCAGAGTCCCTGTGATGAGAAGGAACACAATGGGGAATTTGAGAGAGGGCCAGAGTAGTTGAATTCCCTGAGAACTGTGAGGAGTAAAGAGATGGAAAGGTAGGCAGGGCCCAGCAAAAAGCCTTTTCACGGGCGCCTGGGTGGCTCAGTCGGTTGAGCGTCCGACTTCGGCTCAGGTCATGATCTCATGGTTCGTGAGTTCGAGCCCCGCGTCAGGCTCTGTACTGGCAGCTCAGAGCCTGGAGCCTGCTTCAAATTCTATGGCTCCCTCTCTCTCTGCTCCTCCCTAGCTCATACTCTGTCTCTCTCTCCTTCAAAAATAAATAAAAACATTAAAAAAAAAAAAAAAAGCCTTTTCAGCTGTGATAAAGATGTGGGACTTTGTCCTGAAATAGAGGAAAATGTTGTGTTACATAGAGGAGTGGTAAGCTTGAAAAGGTCACTCTGCCTCTAGGCATGAAGAAGTGATTAGAAAGAAACCAACAGATCCAATGAGAAAGCAGATGGATTAATTTTTAAAAATTATTTCTGCTTATGATCATACACAAAAAAGTAGTCACACTGGTACTGTATTAGGCGCTAGAGGTGCATCAGTGAACGAAACGTTAGTCTCTGCTCTCAAGCTTACTTTGTGGTAGGGGAGAGGAAACAGATAATCATATAACTATATAATCTGTCAGCTATTAACAAGTAATGTGAAGAAAAATAAGACCAGAGAGGGGGATGAAGAGTGACTAAGGGTGCTGTTTTATTTAGGAACTGAGAAGATCACTGGAACTGAAGAATCTGTGGAGGAAGAACTCCAGGCAGAAAACATTACATACAGAGTATGTGGGGCCTGGTCAAGAAATAGCAGGGAGGCCAGCATGGCTGGGGTACAGCGATAAGAAGAGTGTTAGGAGATGAGGCCTAGGACTGTGTACATTATAATTGGGTTGTACATTAATCAAATGACACTACTAATATCAAAGAGTGTGTGTGTGTGTGTGTGTGTGTGCGCGTGTGTGTATAGCTTTCTACTAAAATTTAGTCATTTATTTTGCTGGTAATAGTTTACAAAAGTAAAATAGTATTATTAGGTTCTGGACCCATTTCCAGTATATGGAGGGTTGATTTCTATGCACACCACCATGCAGTTCTCCAGATATCAGCTTCGTGTCCTACAATTCAGCTCATTCTGGGGCACCTGGGTGATTCAGTTGGTTAAGCATTAGATAGACTTGATTTCAGCTCAGATCATGACCTCATGGTTTGTGAGATAGGGCCCTGTGTCAGGCTCTGCACTGACAGCATGGAGCATGCTTGGCAATTCTTTCTCTCCTTCTGCCCCTCCCCTGCCTGCTCACGCGTGCTCTCTCTCTCTTTCTCTTTCTCTCCCACCTTCTCTCTCTCTCTCTAAAAAATAATAAACATTAAAAAAACAATTCAGCTCAATTCTGATACTATTTCACAGGTTAATGTTACAGCCCTCTAAGACTCCCCCCACCCCTAAACTTCAGATGCCAGTTGCAAGCCCAGGTTGTGGTCTGCTTCTGATCAACTGGTTACCAGTTAGAGGTTCCCATGGCCCTCTCCTTGAATTTAGGATGCAATTTACAAGTCTGGGTTGTCACCTTGTTACTTGTACTTCAAACCTACTGGCTCTAAATCACAAGTTCCCATGATCCCCTCTTTGGGTTTGATTAATTTGCTAGAGCAGCTCACAGAACTCAGGAAACCAGTTTACTTACTAGATTTCCGGTTTATTATAAAAGGATATATCTCAGGAAGAAGTGTGCAGTTTCCATTGTCCTCTCCAGGCACACCACCCTTGCAGCACATCCCTGTGTTCACGAACCCACAAACTCTCTGAGCCCCATTCTTTTGAGGTTTTATGACAGCTTCATTATATTTACAGGATTGATTAAATCATCAGCAATTGATCTAACCTCTAACCCTTCTCCCCTCCAGAGGTCAGGTAGGTGGGACACTTGGTTAGCATGGCAACCTCTGGCAAGCAGTCCCCAGTCTTAGGTGATCTCCAAAAGTCACCTCATTAACATAACAACAGGATTTTTTAATAACTCTTTACACTTAGGAAATTCCTAAGGGTTTTAGAAGTGCCAGAAACTGGGAGGAAGACCAAATGTTTCTCATATATCACAATATCACAAGTATTCATCATTTAATAATTTCTAAGAGCTATTTTTCTTCTTTTTAAATAAGAAAAATAGTCATCAAAAATACTCAAATACAAAGGATTAGTGTTACTGCTCTCCCAACCCCCAGTTCACTGTTGAAGTCCTAATCCCCATCACCGCAGAGTAGGACCTGAGGTAGGTATCTCGGAATACCTCAGAGTAAACCTTATTTGGTGATAGGGTATTTACAGGGGGAATCAAGTTAAAGGTAGGTCACTAAGGAGGATGGCGCAAATCCACTTATAACTGATGTCCTTATTATAAAAGGGATATTTGGACGCAGACATGCATATAGAGGAAGACAGTTTGAAGAGACCTAGGAAGATGATCCACAAGCCAAGGAGAGGCCTGAAACAGATCATTTACTACTCTCCTTACTGTCTCCCTGTCTTTAATGAGGGTAATACTGTTGTAAAACCTTCAGGTGCCTCCCCTGCATGTGTTTCACTAATTTCTAAAGCAATGTAAGTCTTTTTAAGAAAATCTGGAACTAAAAAACAAGCAACAAAAAGTAAACAATGTGGCATTATATTCATTGTTTGCTTTCTAAAAAAAACTTAACTTTGAAACTGTAGGTTTCTTCAGGGTAATACATATAGCTGTTTTCCAAAAAGATTGACCTTTTTGGTTTGTTTTCAGACTTTGTACCAAAATATTTCACAAACTTATTTACTTAAAATTTATTCTCAGATTGATTTTTTTTTTTTCTATTCTAATAATGTATTTCAGTGTAACTTTCTGTTGCTTCAGAGTGGTGTTTTATGAAAAAAAAATTGCCACCACTTGGTGGCACTACTTGGCTTAAAAATGAATCAGATGGTCTGCTTCTGCTATTAACTGCTGTTCTGAATAAATCATTAAATTCAGAGGGGAGCAACTTGATATTAAGCAACTTAATGTTATAAATATTTGATTCTTATTTTGTAAACAAAATAATAATAGGTGTTGTAAAATTGAATTGTATTAAAATGTCATATGGAATATAAAAATATAAACCAAGGCTTAGTTTGGTAGAGAGGGAAGCCTACGAATTTTTGATAGGATTGTCTTTTAGTTCAGGCATCATCTTTATTTTTTGCCTTAATCATCTTTGTGTCTAAATGTCTGAAAAATATTTTTAATATTAGAAACAAACATCTTCAACTTTTCTTTAATGTTAGCATTTTCTAAGATGTGTATTTTATTTTGTCTTATATAAAGCTATGAAATTGGATTTTTTTCAGGTGATCAAGGTAAATTAAATGTATAGGAAAACAGAAAATATAAAGGTGTTTCATTATGTCTTTCTGCAGCCAATATGCAGAGGATCTAGAAATGTAAGATGTGGAAAGTTATTACACCCCAGACATGACTTTTCTCCTAAGCAGTTGATACCTAATATCATAGTAGCTAAAATATTTGTGTAATTATTGTGTTCTAAGTTGCATATACAGCATATAAAAGATGGTGATCCACGTCTTTAAAATTCAAATATGATACATCAAGAAAGTGCACAAAGTGTAAGTATACAGCTCAGTGAATCACCACAAAGTAAACACCCCACAGCCACCAGAGATCAAGAAATAGAATACTGCCAGCAACCCAGCAGCCCCTGTGTTTCCTTTCCCGATCACTCTTACTTGGAGTAACCACTGGCTTGACTTCAAAGAATATGTCTGTGTTTTTGTTTTTTTAACCCCGCCTTTGTGCTTTTATATAAATAGAATTATATAATAGTATTATTTTGTTTTTGCTTATTTTGCTTAACATTACATTTGGGAGGTTCATGGATCTTTTCATTTTCAGATGTAGTTATAGCTCACTTGTATTTCATCAGTATCTTTTTTACTTTTGGACATTTGGATTGAATAATACTGTCATAACATTCTTGTATGTGTTTCTTGGGGCACATGTACATTTATGTTGAGTACATACCAGGAGTAGATTAGCTGGGTGATTGGTGTATATGTGTTTAAATTTAGAGGATAACATGAGAACTGTTTTCAACATAGTTGTACCTGTCCTGTTAGTAGGATATGAGTGTTCATGTTGCTCTGAATTTTCACCAGCATCTGGTATCAATAGCTTCTTTAATTTTAGCCCTTCTGGTGGGTGTATTTCCCTGATTTCAAATAAGATTCAGTACTTTTTCACAAATTTTTTGGCTGTTCGTATATCCTTTGCTGTGAGGCTGCTTCTTTCCCCCAACTTTTTATTATTATTATAATTATTATTATTATATTCCTAATATATTCCTAATTTATACGAGTTACATAGTTTATGGGTATGAGCCCTTTTTTTTTTTTCCTTTTGGAGTTTCTGTCCTTTTTAAGAGTTTTTTTTAATTTAAAAATTTTGTTAATGTTTATTTTTGAGAGAGAGAGAAAGCAAGCACAAGTGGAGGAGGGACAGAGAGAGAGGGAGACACAGAATTTGAAGCAGGCTCTAGGCTCTGAGCTGTCAGCACAGAGCGTGACGTGGGGCCTGAACTCACGAACTGTGAGATCATGACCTGAGCCAAAGTCAGACACATAACCAACTGAGCCACCTAGGCACACCCCTGTTTTCATATGTGGTAGATATAAGACCTTCATTTAGTTAGGTTTGTTAGAAAAATATATACCCACTTTGGCTTGATCTTTACCCTACTGTTAATATCTTTTGATGAAAGGAAGGTCTAAATTTTAATGTAGTTCAGTTTATCATTGTTTTCCTTTATAGTCAATGTTTCTTGCGTTCTGTTTAAGAAATCTTTCCCTGCTGCAAGGAGGTGAAGACATCTCTTATGTTACCTTCTAGAACAGTGGTTCTTAACTAAGGCAATTCTCCCTTCCCTCACCCCACACCTTCCCTACCTGTGCAGGAAATTTGGTAACGTTCACATTTTTAGTTTTCACAGCTAGGTGACTGGGGTATTCCTGGTGTCTAGTGGGTTGGCTAGGGTTGCTTGCTAAACATCTTACAGTGCACAGAATGCTAAACGTCCAGCAATGCACAAAACAGTTACCTAGCCCAGAGTGTCACTAGTGCTGAGGTTGTTAAGACACTGTCCTAGAGACTTTATTACCTAAAACTGATTCTATATACACTTGACCCTTGAACAACATGGGAGTTTGGTGTGCTGACCCCTGCATTGTCGAAAATTGCTATATAACTTTTGACTCCCAAAAAACTTAGCTACTAATAGCCTACTGTTGATTGGAAGCCTTAATAAAATAAGATAGTCAATTAACACACATTTTATATATGTATTATATACTGCATTCTTATATTAAAAGTTAGCTAGAGAAAAGAAAATGTTAATAAGAAAATCATAAGAAAAATACATTCATAGTACTGTAGTATATTTACTGAAAAAAATCCATGTAATGAGTGGACTTCTTTGCCATTCAAACCCATGTTGTTCAGGGGCCAACTAAATGTAAAGTATAGAGGTCACCTTTTTTTTTTCTTAGGGGTACGCATTTTATGAGGCACCATTTATTGAAGATTGTCTCACCTCTGCTCTACAGGATCACCTTTGTCATAAATCAGGTGACCATATATACATGGGTCTGCTTTGGGGCTCTGTTTTATTTTGTTGGTTTACTGTATCTACCCTTACACCAAAATCATGCTGCTTTAATTTATGTGGCATTATAGCAAGTCTTTGTATTTAGTAAGACAGATCTTTCCACCTTGTTCTTCTTGACTCTTTGCGCTTCCATATAAATTTTTGTAGTCACGTGGTCAGTTTTACAAAAATTGAATTTATTAATTAATTTGAGTTAGAGTTGACATCTTTATGGTAATGTCTTCCAGTCCATGAATGTCATATTATCCTTTCATTTATTTAGGTCAGGAGTCTCAAATTCTGCATTCTCAAGACTCTTAAAAAGAACTCTTTAAACTCTTAAACTTTAAACTCTTAAAAAGAACTTTATTTGGTTATATCAGTGTATCTCAGCCTTAGCACAGTTGACACTTTGGGTCAGATAATTTATTGTTTGGAGGAAGAGTTTCCCATTAAATGTCATTATAAATAACATAATTTTGTGAAGAGCATACTTTCCAAAACAAAACTTAGTGGGAAGAGTAGCATTGTTTTTACATTTTTGCACATTTCTTTAATATCTCACTTAATAGAAAACAGCTGGATTCTTACACGTGCTTCTGCTTTAATCTGTTGGAATAGCACGAGTCCTGTAGACTCTGGACAACTCCATTTTACAATTTTGAGAGAATGGGAGTGAAAAAGGCAGATAAGGTCTTCGTGTTATTATGAAAATAATTGTGATTTTAAAGATCCCCTAATAAGGTCCCAGGGATCCCTAGAGGCCTGTAGATTGCACTTTTGGGAACAGCTGCCCTAGAGTTTGCAACATGCACTGTTGACCTGTAAGTCTAATTAAGTTATTTTATATTTTTTAGACAATACAAGGAAACTAAAACACTAAAGATTCCATTAACTTCCTCCCCTTCTTAGTTTATTTCCTAGAGTACGTATTTTTGATTGCATATTTGTTTTAAGCCCCATAAAAAATCATCGTTTTATGTCATTATTTTAGATTTACCCACATAGTAACCATTTTTGTTGCTTTTTATTCTTTCCTGCATCTTCAGTTCTCCCATCTATAATCACTTCCTTTTTTTGAAGAACACTTGTACTGAGAAATTGTCAGTTTTTGTTGTCTTGTCATGTTCTGTATTTCACCTTCACTTTTGAATGATAGTTTTTTTACTAGTTAGAATTCAGGGTAGGCAGTTATTTTCTTCTAACTACAATGTTATCCCTTTGTGTTTGGGCTTCTTTTATTTCTGTTGAGAAATTGGTTGTTATTCCTGTCAATGCCTTCCAGCCAAAAAGACCAGTAAGAACACAGTTTTTTATACTTGTTGCAGTGAAGGATTCTACATGTATTTATAGGAAACCTTTGGGTGTTTTTTTAAGAGGGTATTAGAAAGAACCTATTATAGGATTTGGACTTTGGTTGGGTAATTTTAGAGAGAGTCTAAGGAAGTAGAAGTTTGCTGTGAATTTATTGTTGTCAGAACATGGAAACATTTTAATATTGCTATCTTTTTTTAAATTCAGGTGAAATTTATGTAGCACACAATCATTTTAAATGCACAGTTCAGTGGTAGTTAGTATATTCATAATATTACACAGCTCTCTTGTTTCAGAACTGTTTCAGTATCCTGTAGCTATTATGTAATATTTCCTATTTTCTCCTTCCACTATCACCTGATACTCTTTACTTACTATCTGCATCAGTTTGCCTATTCTGGATATTTCATATGAAAGGAATCCTGCAATACATGACCTTCATGTCTGACTTCTTTTACTAAGCATAATGTTTTCAAGGTTCATCCAAGTTGTAGCATGTACTTTGTTTCTTTTTTGCTATTATGAATAATGATGCTGTAAACACTCATGTACCAGTTTCTGTGTATACATAAGTTTTCATTTTTCCTGTGTATATATCTAGGAGTTGAGTAGCTGGGTCGATTGGTAATTCTCTGTTACCTATTTTTAGGAAACACCAAACTGGTTTTCCATAGTGGATGCACCATTTTACAGTCTTACCACAATTGATAAGGGTCCCTATTTTTCCATATTCTCATCAACACTTGTTATTTTTCATGTTTTTCTTTTTTTAATTAAAAATATCTTAATGGAGGTGCCTGGTGACTCAGTCAGTTAACCATCCGACTCTTAATCTCGTCTCAATTCTTAATCTCAGGGTCATGAGTTCAAGCCATGTTGGGCTCCATACTGGGTATGAAGCCTACTTTAAAAAAAAAAAAAAAAATCCTAATGGGTGTGAAGTGGTATCTATTCGTGGTTTGCATTTGTATTTTCTTAATGACCAAGATGTTGAACATCTTCTCACAGATTTGTTGGCCATTTGTATATCTTTTGACAACTGTCTGTTCACATCGTTTGTCCATTTTCTTATGCTTCTTACTTTTCTTACTCTTGCTTATATTCTTTCCTTTCCACTCAAAGAGTCCCCTTTAACATTTTTTGTAAGGCTGGTGTAGTGGTGATAAATTGCTTTAACTTTTGCATGTCAGGGAACTTTTGCATAACTCCTTCTGTTGTGAATGATGGATTGCTGGATAGAGTATTCTTGGTTGCAGAGTTTTTTTCTTTCAGCATTTTGAATAGATCCTGCCTCTCCCTTCTGGTCTACAAAATATGTGCTGAAAAATCCGCTGATAGCTTTTTGGGGTTTCCCTTGTATGTAACTGTTTTCTTTTCTCTTGCTTCTTTTAAAATTCTCTCTTTATCACTCTTTGCCATTTTAATTACTATGCTTTTTCTTGGTATGGACCTCCTTGGGTTGATTTTGTTGAGGACTCTCTGTGCTTCCTGGATCTGTATTTCTGTATCCTTCCCTAGATTCATGAAGCTTTATTATTTCTTCATATAAATTTTCTGCCTCCTTTTCTCTCTGTCCTTCTGGGATCCCTATAATATGAATGTTATTACACTGGGTGTTGTGGAGTTCCCTTAATCTCGTCACATTTTTCCACTTGATTGCTTTCCCTTACTCTCTTCTCCAGATTGCTGATCTGTTCTTCTGCTTTTTTTAGTCTATTTATTCCCTCTAGGGTATTTTGAATTTCAGCTAATAGAGTTAGTCATCTCTGATTGTTCTTTATGTTTTCTGTTTGTTGAGGCTTTCACTGAGGCCTTCCACTCTTTTCTCAAGTCCAGTGACTGTCTTTATGACCATTACTTTAAATTCTCTATCAAGCATATTATCTCTCTTTTGTTTATCTCTCTTGCTGGGATTTTGTCCTATTTTTTCATTTGGGTCATAGTCCTCTGTCTCCTCATTTTGACTAACTTCTGTATCTGTTTCTGTGTGTTAGGAAAGTGATCTATATCTTCTGCTCCTAAAAGTAGTGGCATTATGAAGAAGAGGTCTTGTGTCCTGCAGTGCAGTGTCCCCAGTTCACCAGAAGCTGACACTTCAGGAATGTCTCCTGTGTGTGTTGCTTGCATCCTACTGTGGCTGAGCCACGTTTGCCTTCAGTCCAGTCATCTGCAATATTGCTCTTTGCCTGTTTTGGGCAGGGTTTGGTCCCTGTGGTGTTAGTGGGCCAGTCTCAGCCACCTTGCACTTGAGTTGAGTCTGACCAGGTGTTTGCCAGAGCTGTGGTAGCACCAGTCTGCAGGGTTTCCCTGTGTTGCCCCTGAGGAGCTTTCATTGGTGGGAGGAGCCTACAGTCAGACCAGATGTCGGCTGGCAGCCCATGCTGGGGCCACAGACAGATTGGTGTGTGTGGTTTATCTTCCCCTCTCCCTGAGGCATGAGTCATTTTAGAGTGGTGCTTGTCCCTGGCAAGGCTGCTTGCACACTGCCACCCTTGTGGTATTGCTTTGGATGGACTCCTTCAGGTCTGCAGGAGAGCGTGGGGACAGGGGTGCCAGCCAGGTCCATGCCAGTCTACTGCAGGAGAGAACTTACAGCTGCCAAGGAAAACTCTTGTCCAGGCTGGGATGGAGGGGCCGAGTCTAGAGAAGAATGCAGGGGTGGGGCACCCTGTTATGTTAGCAAGCTTAGGTAGAGAGTATTTGTGCTACACTGGTTCCCACAGGTTTACTTTCCAGGCTGGGAGTCGGGGGAGGGAAGAGGGAAATGGTGCCTGCCAGCTCTTTTGTTGCTGGAGAAGCCTCCCAAAGATCCCTGCTCCTCCAACACATTCTTTGAGATTAGTAAACAAATCTCTTTCCTGTATGCCCTAGGCATTTTTCAAACTGCTGGTTCTATGTTGTATCTCATCAGGACTGTTTGTTGTGCTGTCTCTTTTAGGGAAGGGACTCAGTTTACTTTTGTCCTCCAGCTCTCTCAACACCAAGCCTGCTGAGTTTTAAAGTTCCAGTCCTTTTGGTTTTCAAAGCCAAATGTTACAGGGATTCATCTTTCCAGTACAAGTCCCCCAATGTCTGGAGTGCTTGGCATAGGGTCTCTTCCTCATGCCTGCAGCATCCCTCCCATGGATCCCTCAGATTGGTCAATTTGGCTCCCAATTGTGTCTCCATGCTACCTACCCTCTTCTCTACATTTAGCTGTGGAGAGTCTGTTCTGCTAGTCTTCAGATAAGTTTTTTGGGTTATCTACGTTGATGTGGGTGTTATCTAGTTGTATGCATTGGACACAGTGACCCTAGGATCCTCCTCCTTTGCCATCTTAACACATTAGTTCTTGGCTGAGCCTTTGTCCATTTTTAAAACTGGGTTGTCTTTTTGTTGTCCAGTTGTTTATATATTCTGGATTCTAAACCCTTACTAAATATATCTCAATAATGTCCTTTGATGGACAAAACTTTTTTATTTTAATGAGTCCAGATTATCTATTTTTTCTTTTGTTCATCATGCTTTTGATGTGAAATCTAAGAATTTATTGCCAAATCCAACATCATGAAGATCCATCCCTAGGCCTTCTTCAAAGAGCTTTATTGTTTTCAGCTGTTATATATATAGTGTTGATCCATTTTGATTTAGTTTTTGTATGTGATATGAGGCAGGGATCCAACTTCATTATTTTGCATGTGATTGTCCATTTGTCCCAGCACCATTTGTTGAAAAGACTGTTCTTTCGCCATTGAATGGTGTTGCCATCTTTGTTGAAAATCGGTTGGCCACAGCTGTTTGGGTTTATTTCTGGATTCTCAAATCTATTCCATTGGTCTCTGTGTCTACCCTAATGCCAGTACCACACTGGTTACTATAGCTTTGTAATAAGTTTTTAAATCAGAGGGAGTACCCCTACTTTATTTCTTTTCAATATTGCCTTTGCTTTTCAGAAACCTTTCCAGTTCCATATGAATTTGAGTATCAGCTTATCCATTTCTGAAAGAAAAAAAAAGGCCATTAGAATTTTCATAGTGATTGTACTGAATCTGTAGATCACTTTGGGAAGTTTTGTCATTTTAACAATATTTCATCTTCAAATCCATGAACATGGGATGTCTTTTCATTTATTTATATCTCCTTTAATTTCTTTCACCATTGTTTTGTCGTTTTAAGTATGTAAGCCTTTTACCTCCATAGTTACATTTATTCTTAGGTATTTTATCTTGGATGCTTTTGTAGATGGGATTTTAGTTTCTTTTGAGATCATTCATCAGATCATTCATTGATGGCTTAGAGAAACACAACGGATTTTTGTGTGTTGATCTTACAACTGCAAATTTGCTTGATTTTGTTATATTATCTCTGGTAGGGTTTTTTTTTTGTGTGTATATGTGGAATCTCTGGTATTTTCCAAATATATAAAATCATGTCATCTGCAAATAGAGGTAGTTTTATTTCTCCCTTTCCAATTTGGATGCTTTTTGTTTATTTTTCGTGTATAATTGCTGTGGCTGGGACTTCCAGTACAGTGTTAAATAGCAGTGGTAAAAACAGGCAGTCTTTTACTTGGAGTGAAAGCTTGGTTTTCACCTTTGATGACTATGATGTTAACTCTGGGTTTTTCATGGATGCCTTTTATTATTTAGGGAAACTCCTTTCTTTTCCTAGTTTGCTGAGTGATTTTGTCATGAAACAGTGTTGGATTTTAGTAAGTGGTCTGTGTCTGTTGAAATATTCATGTATTTTCTTTTCCTTTGGTCTGTTAATATGATGTATTACATTGGTTGCTTTTCTTATATTGAACTGTCTTTGCATTCCTGGGATAAATCCCACTTGGTTATAATATATAATCCCTTTAATGTGCCATTGGATTCAGTTTGGTAGCATTTTGTTGAAATTTTTACATCTGTATTCATAAGGGGGTGTAATTTTTTTTTCAGTATCTTTGTCTGGTTTTGATTTTAGGGTAATGCTGACTTATAAAATGTGTTAAAAAGTGTTTCCTTGGGGCACCTGGGTGGCTCAGTCGGTTGAGCGGCTGACTTCGGCTCAGGTCATGATCTTGCGGTCTGTGAGTTCAAGCCCCACGTCGGGCTCTGTGCTGACAGCTCGGAGCCTGGAGCCTGCTTTGGATTGTGTGTCTCCCTCTCTCTCTCTGCCCCTCTCCCGTTCATGCTCTGTCTCTCTGTCAAAAATAAAAAATAAACATTAAAAAAAAAAAAGTGTTTCCTCTTCCACGGGGCACCTAGGTGGCTCAGTCAGTTGAGTGACTTTAGCTCAGGTCACGATCTCATGGTTCCATGAGTTCGAGCCCCACACTGAACTGTCTGCTGTCAATGCAGAGCCCACTTCAGATTCTTTGTCTCCCACTAGGCCCCTCCCAGCTCACATTCTGTCTGTCTCAAAAAATAAATAAACATTAAAGAAAAAAAAAAGAAGTGTCTCCTCTTCCACATTTGGAAGTTTGTGAAGGATTTGTGTTAATTCTCCACATGATAGAATTTATTAGTGAAACCATCTGATCCTGGACTTTTCTTTTTTGAGAGGGTTTTGATTACCGATTCAGTTTCTTTACCTGTTACAGATATGTTCAGATTTTCTATTTATTTTTGAGTCAGGTTTGTGTTTCTAGGAATTTGTCATTTCATCTAGATTATCTGATTTGTTGATATCTAGTTGTTCATGGTATTCTCTTAAAATCCTTTTAATTTCTCTAACGTCTGTATTAATGTCCTTACCTTTGTTTCTGATTTTAATTATTTGCATCGTCTCTTTTTCTCTTCTTAGTCAACTTGTTAATTTTGTTGATCTTTTAAAAGAATCAACTTTTTATTTGTTTTATTCTATTTTTATATTTGCTTATCTGTGCTCTAATACTTATTCCTTCTTTCTGCTGGCTTTGGGTTTAGTTTGCTCTTCATTTTTCTAGTTCCTTAAGGTGTAAAATTAGGTTATTGATTTGCTGTCCTTTTTAATGTAAGCATTTATAGCTATAAATTTCCTTCTCAGTATGCTTTTGCTGCATTCCATGTTTTTTTATGTTGTGTTTGGTTTTCATTCATCTCAGGATTGCCATCTTAATAAATTAATTATTAACTAATTAATAGGGAAGGCACATTGAAGCTGGGATAAACTTACAATTGGTAAAGAATTGATAATAGCAGTCAATTCATTTAGTGGCAGAAGGTCATATTTGATTACTTTGTGTTACACAGTAACCTTGTCTGAAGTGATTATTCTGTGAGATATTTTTATGTTCAACAAGAGAACAGTATGATTTAGCTGAAAGCATCAGAGTAGTTCTTGGACTTCAGGAGCTAGCTGCTTTCCCCCTCCCCCCCCCCCCCAGTCTAATTATTGTCTTTTTGTATCCTTTTTGCTGCTGCAACTTTTAAGATTTTCTCATTGTTTTGCATGTCATCACTTTTACTGTGATGTATCTAAGTGTATTTTTCTTTTTATTATATCCATCTTAAGAGTTCCTGGTGCTTCCAGAAACTGTGGTTCGATGTTTTTTTGTCAGTTTTAGAAAATTCTCAGCCATTGTCTCTTCTAGTATTGCTTCTGTCCTGTTTTCTCTCTCCTTTACTTCTGGGATTCCCATTAAATATATGCTAGATCTTTTTCCTGGGTCCTCTTTTGGCTCTGTTCTTTCCTCCATTTTCTATCCTTTTGTATCTCCTTTCTTCATTCTTACTTTGTTCTGACCCTTTTCTAGTTCACTCTTCGTTTTGTTTTTGTAGATACTCTTTTTCTCCCAGTTTTACTGAGATAATAATTGACATTTTAACTCTTTAATTGTATCTAATTTTTAGTTTTATTGCATGGTGACCAGAGAATATGGTCTGCATGATTTCTGTCTCTGTTGGAAATTTCTCCATGGTCATTATAATATATAGTCAGACTTTATATAATGTTCCACTTACGTTATAAAATAAGAATGTCTATTTCTTGTTGTATAGGGCTATTTGATCATTGTCTTTATAGACATTTATCTTTTGTATCTCCTAAGAGAATTTTGGAAAACTGGCATTTTTAAGTTGGCATTTGGATTTTTTGTTATGAGTGAAAATAATTATCAGCATTTATACGTGTGTACATGCTGTAAATCTAATTTCTTCAAAATCTTTGTACTGTTGATTTAATTCATTAGCTTACAGAAAATGTTGGCCATATAACAATTTAACAAAGCCAAGTCTTCATAGCTAAATCAAAGTGTCAGTAACAAGGCGGCTTTACTTTTTTAGATTTAACTATCAGACCTGCCACTGTTGACAACCTTTTCATTTCTGAATTTTAATTCTAAAACTGAGAAATGGAATGAGAGGGGTATGAGAGAAAGGAAAGTAGGTATAGAGAGGTTGAAGGCATAGTGAGAGAGACAAGACACTGGGATCTTTCCTTGAGTTGTTTTTCAATGAACTAAGACTATGTAGCCTTTCTATATTGTTTGCTTTGCTGCCATATTAAGAAGATTTGTATTTCCCACACTTCCTTCTATTTGGCTCCCAGAGGCTTTTACACAGAGCATTACCAGAGCAGTGTACAATACCAACGTTCTGGATGATGGCATTCTTCTAGACCTTTGAGAGATTCAGTTAATAAATACAATGATCTATGCCCTTGTGACTTAGTTCTACAGGAGGGATACACAAACAATAACCATAATAAATAAATATATTATACAGTATGTTAGAAGGTGATAAGTGTTTTGGAGTAAAAAGGGGTGAACCAGTGTAAGTTTACTTGAGAGTGCCAGCAGAATAGAGAAAGTGAGGGAGTTTGGGATGTAATCTTAATCAAAGTGGTCCAGGTAGGCATTATTCAAAAGAAAATGGTTGATCAAAGGCTTGAATTAGGGAATTTGTCATGAGTATCTGGGAGACAGAGTATTCTAGCTGGGGAATGGTTAATAATACTAAGACCTTAGCATGGGAGAGAATGTGTTCAGGAAATAGTAAGGAAGCCAACGTGACTAGAACTGAGTGAATTGTGGAGGGGAGTAAGAAATGAGGTCAAAATGTTGCTGAAAAGGATCTACGTAGGGCATTACAGGCTATTATAATGACACTGGTTTTTTCTCTAAGAGGGAAAGACAGGGAGCCATTGAAGGATTTTGAGGAGCATTATCTGTCTTAAGTTTTAAAACGATCCCTCTGGTTGTGGTGTTGAGAATAGACAGTAGCTGGGCAAGGGTAGATGCCCTAAGACCAGATTAGGAGGCTGTTGAATGAGTATAGGGGAGGGATAATAGTGGACCTGGATGTAGCAGTAGTGAGAAGTGATTGGATTCTGGATGTAATATAAAGATGGTGGCAATAAGATTTCTTGATGGTTTTGAAATGAAGTATGAATAAATGAATAAGGAAGATTGACCCAAGGTTATTGAGCTGAACAAGTGATGGAAGTGGGGAAGGTTGCAGATTTGTATTTGGTAACCTTTCTTTTGTAAAGCAAGAGAAGGGTGATCTTGAAAGAGGAGATGGGCAAAGAAAACTGGAATATTCTCGGTGTGTTGACTTTTGGGGAGAAGTGTTTCAAGCCTCCCTCTGTGACGGTCAGTTTCTCTTAATACTTGTAGATGTTCACAATTTACATATTTTGTAGCCATTTTGTTGTGTGCAAAGGGGTTTGTGAATATTATATCTTCTTGGTGACTTGTATGCTTTATTATATACAATATTCATATTTAGCAGGTGTAGTGCTTTTTTGCCTTAAATTCCATTTGATTTTTCTGATAGTGAAGACATCTATTTTCTTATTATTAACATTTGCTTAGTTTATCTTTTCATCATATTTTTAACCTTAACATTTCCTTTATGAACAACATATAGCATACTTTAAAACAAAACAAATACAAATACCTTTTTATTAACTTACAAACTTTATTTTTAAACAAAGTATTTAAGAATTTTTTTTAATGTTTATTTTTGAGAGAGAGACAGAGTGCAAGCGGGGGAGGAGCAGAAAGAGAGGGACAGGCTCTGAAGCAGGTTCCAGGCTCCCAAGCTGTCAGCACAGAGCCCAGCGCGGGTCTCGAACTCATGGACTGCAAGATCATGACCTGAGCCAAAGTCGGACACTTAACTGACTGAGCCACCCAGGTGCCCCATAAACTTTTTGTATTTATTAAGAGGACTGATGTGTTTGGACTTCATTCTGCTTTCTTGTTACTTTCTCTTTGCTATGTTTTATTGTTACTTTTTAATTTAATCAGTCAAATTTTCTTTACAATTCCAGATTTGAAATTATATATCTTATTTCACCATTTTACTTGGTTACCCTTAACATTTTAATACATTTAAAAAAAAATTTTCTTTGAGGGGCACCTGGGTAGCTCAGTCAATTAAGCATCTGACTTCAGCTTAGGTCATGATCTCATGGTTTGTGAGTTCGAGCCCCACACTGAACTGTCTGCTGTCAGCACAGAGTCCACTTCGGATCCTCTGTTCCCCTCTCTCTCTCTGCCCCTCCCCTGCTTGCACTCTCTCTCTCTCTCTCTCTCAAAAGTAAATAAACATTAAAAAAAAAAAAAAAAGGTTTTCTTTGAATCAGTATCTACCAGTTTGAACTCTTTTAGGCCTCTTTGTTCCCATATTATTAAATACCATATAACCCTCTTTTCTTAGGAATCCTTTTTGAACAATTATCAACAGTTAAGACATTTAGTTGCCATTTTCAGTGGTTTGGTTGCTCATTAATGCTTATTGATTCTCAGCTCTTTATTTTTATATGTTCTTGTGTCTCTATGCCTGAGAATTACTCTATGAGTAATCTGTGCATGGTAAACTTTTGGAATCCTTGTTTGTCCAAAATGTCTTTTTTGTTGTTGTTATGCTTGAGTGGTAGCTATAGAATTCTGGGTTGAAAAGTATTTTCACATCTTTCACCATGATGCTGGCAAAAATGGTAAGACTGTAAGGAAATAGGCATTCTTACAGACTAGAAGTAGATATGCATATTGATAGAAATTTGGGGAAATGATCTAGAAATGTGTATTAAGCCCAAATACACATGCAGCTTTGAAAAATCTATACTATTGAGATAAAAACAGTACTATAAGGCTGTCTATACAAGGTTATTTACTGTAACATGTATATTGTATGATCCCATTTCTATAAAGATAATCACAAAACAAATACATATATGTGTATGCTTGTATGAATAAGAAAAAGGAGTGGAAGGATATACCAGACTCTTACATTGGTAACTGAAGTGGGAGAGAGTGGGAAACGTAGAGGAGGCAATATTTTCAGACAGATTTGATTTTAAAATACCATTTTTCCTCAAAAATCTGATGACATTGATGAGGAATTGTGTATTCTTGTTTTTGTAGATAGTCTAGTTTTTGTTTTTGTCTTGTTTTCTGAAAATGAGCAGAGTTCTACCTCTTATTCCTAGAGATCTGAAATTTCCCCAGGACTTGTCAAGAAGCATGTCTTTTTCTTCATCCGCTGAGCACCGATTGAGCCCTGTTAATCTGAAGATTACTGCATTTCTTGAGCTCTGGCATTTTTTTTTCTATTGTGTCCTCTTCTTCATTCCCCTGGGGTGCTTTTCTATAGTTCCTACATGATATAATTTATGGATGTAGATTTCATATTTATTTTCTCTTCTTGCTCTCTTTTTAAGAAGTCTTTGTTCTTTAAGAATACCTCTCATTTCATCAGCCATATTCACTCTGCTCTTCAACTCCTCTATTGAGAGTTGTTTTGTTGTTAATAGTTGTTGTTGCTTAGTATTTTTTTTTATTTCAGAGTTCTTTGTCACCCTTTCACTTAGAGTATATTGTACTTCTATACTTCAGACACAATAGTTTAGGGGCACCTGGCTGGCTCAGTTTGGTGGAGCGCACAACTCTTGATGTTGGGGTTGTGAGTTTGAGCCCCACGTTGGATGTAGAGATAACTTAAAATCATAAAAAGAAGCCTCAATAGTTTATAGAAATTGAAGATATTATGAATATTTCTTTTTATTCTAGTGATTAACCTTATAATACAAACATTTAAATTTATATATTTCAATCACTTGTATAAAATAATAAAAAACACACTTAACACACCAATTTTAGCCATTTTTAGGATACACCTCCCCTCCACATTCAGCCTTTGGAAGAACTTTTCTGAGTGGTGAGTAAGTGGTAAACTTATGGATTGTATGCCTTTACTCTTGAATACTATGTTATCTGTCTCTGTATAAGATTCTACAGTCAAAATAACCTTAACCCCAAACTTTGAAGTTATACCACCTTTGACTGAACATTTAAGTCTTGACACTAAAAAGTCTGTTGCTTTTCTGATTCATATTTTTTGGCATAAAACCTATTTTTAGTCTTTGGTGTTTTTTTTTTTTCTTTTTTTTTTGATGTTGTTGTTTGTTTATTTGGGATTGTCATCTCCATTCTTTCCAGCAGTCCTCACCTATTACCATTCTCATTTATGGTTTTATCCACCTTGGTATGCCTCTCTGTTCTTGTTCATCTCTTTTCATTTCATTGGCATTTTATGAGAGGAAAAGTAAATGCATGTCCCTGATAGACCCTAAGGAATCAGAAACTCTTAAATCCTGAGTGGCCACTTCATGTCCTTTTTCCGTGGCGCACTGGGTCAAGCACTGTGATTCCCCTCTTTATTGCTCATTTAATATTGTTTTACTGAAACCCTGCTTTATCCCTGCAAGAGTGTTATTCTTAAAGCCCCAGCAACTCTTAAGACATACTGCTTCTTTCTGACTCTTTAGCTTCTGCCTGTTTATCCTGTTTATACCTTAGGAGTGGTAGTAAGGTACCAGGTACCAGAATAAATTTCTGCTTGTAAGGATCTCCTGCTTCATTCAGTAGGAGCAGTATACAAACTCAGCATCATCATTCCATAAATGAAACAAGTTAATGGCAAGCATCATAAAGAATTAACACTTCATGAGTAATTACTAAATGCTAGGCCCTGTGCTATATGTTTTATGTTGTCTTATTTAATCCACACAATCCTCTTAGTAGGTTTCATACATATTTTATTGATGAAGCAACTGAAATTTAAGGAAAGTTGGAATAACTTTGCCCCCAGGTGGAAGGTGTGGAACCATTTTTCAAACCCAGGCATGTGTGCGACCAAAAAGTGATTATCTTGGCATAGTGCACTATAAAATTTAGCTAAAACCCTCGCTTTTCTGAGGCTTTTCTTATCCATGGTATTTTACAGGACCTTCTACTTCCTCTGAACTATAGAATGTATAATCCATATTACTCACTTGGGACATAATGTATTGCTTTTTATTGATAGCAGTTTTTTATACATATGTGTCCTGTATTTTAGGTAGAAATACAATTAAAAAAAAAAAACTACTAGCAATACCATTTTATTAATCTTAAGAATAATTAAAATTTTCCCTGAAATGATCTCAGTTTTAAATAGCTTTAGTCTCCTTTTATAAAACAATAGTATACTATTCATAACAATTTGGTTTTACAGATATTGGGTAAATTGTAAAGCATGTGTTCTATAAGTCTCTTATGGTTCAAAAGTGCTACTTTTAAATGACACTTGTTTGAATAGAGCTGTGTACATTTGATTATTAATAAGTATTTGCATTTTCTAAATATTACATAGTGTTTAACATTTTGGTGAAATTTTGTAATTATTTAAATTCACAACAGATAAATATCTTTGGTTTTATAAATGAAACTCCAGAATTGAATATTTAATAAGGAAAACTTGTTAAATCAGAAAAAAGTAGTGGCTGGTTTGTGATTTGCCATCACAAAAATATGTTCCTTTTTGTTGTTGTTGTTGTTTTTAAGACATTGGTGCAAGAGAGATGCATATTCCTGTGTAATTTGCTTCAAGGAGAGCAGATTTCTTGTATTTGAATTTTTATCTTCCTGAATGAAGATAATTGTAGAATAGTGATTACTTTGGAATATTTGTCTTAGGAGATAATTGTATTTGGGGGGCTGATTTTAGAGAAAGAAAAAAAGGTAAGTTGAGTAAATGATAGCAGTAAGAGAGTTCACATATAATGAAAATATTTTACAGAAAATATAACTGGTTTTGTTTCAGTTTTCTAGTTCTCAGTGAGTATCAAACTTATCCATCTAAATATATAGAAGTTTAAATTTATATACTAAAGTTTAAATGTACATAATACAGGTAAATGGTTAAGTACTTGTTACAGATTATTGTAGAATTACAGAATTTTTCTTTCTACAATCTGAGCCGCTTTCAATAAAATAATGAAATAATTTTCAGTGAAATAATTTGTTCTCTTGATGTCATAATGTTCAAGTTTATTTCTCATTAGACTATAGACAATTTCGTATTTTCAAAATATGACTAATAATATGACTACCAAATGAATTAATGGAATCTTTATAATAAGAGTTTTACTTTAACTATAAAATCTACCAAAGTTTTTTTTAATGTACATAGTTTTAGGGCGCCTGAGTGGCTTAGTTGGTTAAACGACCGACTTTGGCTCAGGTCATGATCTCACTGTTTGTGAGTTCTAGCCCTACGTCGGGCTTTGTGCTGACAGCTCGGAGCCTGGAGCCTACTTCAGATTCTGTGTCTCCTTCTCTCTCTGCCTCTCCCCTGCTCACATTCTGTCTGTCTGTCTCTCTCTCAAAAATAAATAAACATTTTTAAAAATTAAAATAAACATACATACAATTCAGTATGTACAGTTTTGAATTTGAAAGAGCAAAATTGTGTGAGTATTAGAAGGAAACATTTATTATGTTTCACGCAGTCTTTTAAGGCCAGATTATCTCTTCAACTCTTGTAAGGAATTCCTTCAAAGCCCAGTTGTTTGCATTTGCTGTCCTGTCACTTACTTTGATGTGCGTATTCTACTGGACCTTGGTCCTGTGGAATCGTCATGTGTTTGGGGCAGAAGTTTTATCCACAGCACTTTGAACATTCTTATCTTTTAAGTGCTTGAACAAATTCCTAGCCTTTTCTGAAAACCATTAGGCAAGTAGACATTGATGCTGATTTTGTACTTAAAAACTTCCTTTGTCACATTTCTTTTTATCTCTTGCTGATTATTGTTAAATGTGTAAGCACAGTAATTTCTTAATGGCAAAATTTCTTTGCTCTTCAGAATTATTTCAGCTCTCAACCAGTTCATTCCATATGCACATATAATATTTATATTACCACTTTAGGTGTTTTATTATCTATCTTCACTTCTAATACAATTGTGTTTTGTCTTCCTAGGACTTTTAACACTTGCACTTCTTTTGCATTTATTGGGCACGATGGGTTAATGTTTATAAAATAACTCAAAACTAAGCACAAAGGGTAAATTCATCATAGACTGAAGAACACTAGAAAAGCCAAAGTAAAATAACGATTAATGGCAGTTAATTGGTTGAGAGCAGAGTTGACACACTACCTTTGGAGTGTGGAGCTGACACATTTATGTTCATGTTAATTATTCAATTGTGGTAAAAAATTTGGTCTGTTTGAAAAAATATATAAAGAGGTTATCACTCATTTTAATTTTTTTTAAAAAAAAACGTGAATTGTTCTTGTTGGAGCTATGTGCATATGCACATCATATATCCTTTCAAAGCTGTGATGGTCACTCTTACCTTGTTCTCACTATATGAACATGTAAACAATGCAACAAGCAGTCATTCCGTAGCTGAGTAGGATTTAGCATTCTCGTTTGGTTGCAACTGTAATTTATTGCGTTGCCTCTTCTGTTACAAACTCTTCATTAGGAAATTAGCCTTTGATTAGTGAATATCCATTTGTTTTTCTGCTGTTGGTTTTCATTATTTTATAATTTTGCCATGTTGTTAAAGTTAGGCCTTTATAACTTCCCCACCACCTTTTGTCCTTCTTGTAGTTACCTGCCTCTTGAGGTAGGTTAGATTATGTTTACTATTTAGTATATCCGGCAGTAAGAATCACTTTGTGTTATTAGGTGTTTATGATCTTACTATTTGTAACATCTTCCTATTAAATAATGAGGATCATATATGGCATCAGGAATAAAACTACTGGACAAGTTCAATATAATTTTATGGTAGGTGGTAAAATCACATATAGATCTTGGTTTGTAATGACAGTAATGACAGGGCCACATGCTGCTGGAAGAAAGCATTATGTGCCGAATGTATTTTATTCTTGTTTTATTTTTCTGCTCATTATTTATGCATTTTCTGTTGGTTTGAACTCATTGAAAATTTTTGAGGGGGATATTACCCATACAAAAAACCTTTGTATGTAGTTTTCATGATGCAGATAGCTCTTTGGCCTGTGTGTTAGTCATTTAGTGCCATATTTTCATTGTTCAGGAATCAGCTTATCAACATATTACAAGTTAACTAAAGGATTATTTCTTTTCTTTTTTAATTTTTTTAAATGTTTGTTTGTGTTTGAGAGGGATCAAGAGTGCACCAAGGGAAGAGTAGAGAGAGAGGGAGGCAGAATCCAAAATAGGCTCCAGGCTCTGGAGTTGTCAGCACAGAGCCTGACGAGGGGCTCAGACTCAGGAGCTGTGAGAACATGACCTGAGCCAAAGTCAGATGCTTAACCAACTGAGCCACCCAGGAGCCCCAACCAAAGGATTATTTGAAGTAATTTTTGATTTAGAGTATCTTTTTTAAATTAAAGTCCCAGTAGTATAATTTTCACTCCCATTTTTAGCTCATTATTTCAAATAACATTAAATGTTAATAATATAATAACCAAGCATTTAACATATAGAGTAGATGTCAGAGAGGATGTTAGAAAACATCTTATCCAATCTCCAGTGCCATAGTTCCTTCTACTGTGTTCTTGACAATAGTCCAACCTGCTGAGCCATTCAGTTCACTGTTGTGTGAGACAACCCTTTGCATTGTTGAGTGGTTCCTGTTTTTAGTTTTTTCTTAATCTTGAGTTGAAATCCATATCTTTATAATTCAAACATACCTTCTTTTATATGGCATGCCTTCAAACATTAGAAGACTATTAATTGTATTGACTAATTATTAGACTAAGCATACCAAATTTTCTCTTTATTTCATTACATGGTGTGCTGGATACCCTTATGAATTTCTGTATTTTTTTAGTGTTTCCTCTCAGTGACATCCAGAGTAGGATACTACTGGGGTGGTATGGTTATACAGTATACTCTGTCTTCACTTGCATTGTATACTAGGTGAGGCTTGGGTATATATATATATATGTTTGAACATTGTGTACGGTATATATAGACTTAACTATCACAGTAATTGTAGATGTAGTATTTCAGTTAATTAAGATTTGTTTTTGCAATTAGAATGACAGTTGTGAATGTTTTTTTCTTCTTGACCCAATCTCCTATATGACTAACTGAAGTTGTCATGTATTCTCAAGGATAATTTAAATGAACATGGGGTTTGTGAAAATCTGACAGATCTTAACTATAACTCAGCTAGTGGGCAACATTATAATTTATTTATAGCTGTGTAATATAGCTATTAATGAGCTAATGTAGAATGAGGGCAAATTGTATTATATCTTTGTATGAAATTATACTACATGACAAAGGTTGGTATTATGTAATAAGTACCCACAAAGTATTAACCTATTTGCAATAAATACGATTAATAATGTACATAAAAGAATGAAATTAAGCTAATTTTATCAAAAATTATTCATGAACAGAAAGTGGACAGCATAGATTTGATGACAGGAAGGTTGTATCTAATCTGAATTACTGAGTGACCTAGGAAGCTTGCTTAGAGGGATTACAGAATAATTATGTTAATATGCAATTATCACCTCATTTCTTCTGTAGTAACCTCAAGATGTAGTGTAGTGAGGGTGTTATAGCAAGTGCTGATAGTTTGCAAAAATACTGATGTTTGAAATTTCTAAGACAATAAGTCTAGCTTGAGGCATAAAAGTGATGATCTGTCATCTTGAAGACAGATCTGACCTTTGTACTGTTTTTTTTTTTTTTAATGCTCACAGTGTATAACTACAGGCAGTTATAGCTGTAGAACTCATTATGATTTTCTAGAAACCGAAATATGTTTTATGTAGATTTAAAGTTCCATTTGCAGCTTTTTATAAGCGTGTGAATTTTTTTCAAGAACATTTTAAAAGTCATTTAAAAGAAAAATTCTGTGGTTATATGATGACATGGAGGAGGACATACTAATAGAGTCTAAGCATTTTATTAAAATATCCTATTTGATAATAGCAAATTCACTGAAATTTGAGGAGTCCAAACAATATAACATTAGTTTGATTATTTTAATTTATTAGCTTCCCTTTTTTGAACTTAATGAATGATGTCTACCTTCAAATGTGTCCCCTACTTAGTTACATTAACATAAACTGGTGTTGATGGCTCTGTTACATATATTTGACTATATAAAGATAGTTGGAAGAACTTTGAAACAGTGTGAAATTAGGTTATTGGTCAAATGCTTTCTTGCCTAGATGCCACATAACCATCCGTGAATGTAGGGAAATAAATTTTGGTGTCAAAATTCTAGATCCATTATTCACTGTAACAGATTTTGATGATTCAGTGTTCTGCATTATATCTCAATGCAACAGCTATGATTTTAGAATACTGTTAAGAAAAAATGTACTTGGAACATGTTTTGGTTAAGATATATTCTAAAATTAAACCAGGAAAATTTTTTTATTATTGCTAAAATACTAGCTTACTGAAACAGTTTCTTATAGCGTATTTTTAAACTGATGGAGTAGATTTTTTAATATCAATGTGCTAAAAAGAAATTTTCTGAAAAATGAACAACCTCTGTTTTTGAGTAGAGAGATCATTAATTTGGGGACAAGTTAGGCATATTTCTTTAGGTGTGAAGGAAAACTTTGTTAAAGACTTCATTTTATATTTTAACAATATCTAATCTGATCTTTTGTTTTTTTCCTTCTGCTAGATGTGTTTAGAGATAGAGGATATATCACATACATATATTCTTCCTGTGTTTTTGTGGCAAAACAGTTTGGTATCTTTAGAATGTGAACTTATGGAAGGCTCATATTAAGGCCATTCTGGTAATGAGAATGCAGTCTCCAAGCAGACATGATATTCTCATAGTTTGTCACCCTGCTGTTCAGGGGGTACCAATGAAGTTGCTTTAAATGGGAAGCGTCTGTTCCATCTCTGAACCTCTAACACCAGAACAGATGGGTGGAACATGGAACATAGAAGGTTGTACCTCTGAGGTGGTAACAGTGAAGCCACTCATTAACACTGAATTTACCACTTCGTTAGCAACATTGCTTCCTGTTGAGAAAAGCTAATACAGGCTTTCAGATTGACTGAGCATATATTTGTCTACCCCTGTGATTATAATAAGTAGGAACACTAAGTGTCTTTCAGGCTACTTTTTTAAAAATTCTGTTGTCCATTTCAGATTTATGAGACTGTTCCTATTTGGACATTTTACCTTTTTATGTAGTTTAATGAGAAATGTCAGGAATGGGTAATAGTATAGCATCAAGATTTGCTTTTCTTTTCATTGACATTTACACACTCTTCCCTAACACATGTTTATGTGCTGCCCATTTTTAACTTCTGTGTATGTGATGTAGAGACTCCTGCTGGGTGCTGCATTAGCACCATTTTGGGGTGATAGCATTGAATATGATCTTATTGGAAGTCTATTTTTATTGCTGTGGATGTCTGCCAATCTCAGAACAGAATTCTGGGACCTATGAGGGGCAGAAAAATTGTTGGTATACATAATAATGCCAAAGAAAAGATATTTGCAGTATTATTTATAATATTTGTTGTATTAAAGAACACATCTTGTGGAAAGAATAAGCTCGTTATAAGCGCTTGTTCTCAGTTGTGAAATACGAAAGTAATTAGAAATAATTCTTTTATTCTTTAACTAGACTTAATGTTTTACAGCACATGTAGTTGGTACCATAAGAGATTAGAAATAATGAACTGTATTGAAAATGTTTTAATTTCTAAATATCAGATTAAATTCATGCTGTCTTAAAATAGTATTATTACTTGTTATTCAAGTAATATACAAGTACAAATTTAAGTACTATGAAGGAGAAGAAGAGAGCAGAAACCTAGCATGTCTTGTTTGCGGTTTTCCGAATAATAGAGCAGTTCCTGGCAAATGGTAAGGGCTCAATAAATATTTGGAGAATGAATAAACTGTACTTACTACCATGTGCAAAAGGAAAAGAAATAATGGAATTTTATGCCAGTACTTCAGATAGTTCATACCTAGGGTTGCCAAATTTCAGATTCTTTAAATTGTACTTGACGATTATTGGATATTTTGAAGGCCTTGCTATAATTGCTGAGTCAAGAAGTCAGAACCATGATGGAATTTGCATTAGTTGAATGGGGTATCTAAGTTTCATGGGAAGAAAATTGTCTCCTCTTACACACTTTTGCTTTGATTTTACAGCTATGTTTTTATTCACTCAACATGTTAGTCCTTTATTCACCAAATACTGCCTGAGCACCTTTGCCAAGCACTGTGCTAGGTTCTAAAGATATGAAGGTGACTAGGTATAGTCCCTGCCCTCAAAGAGTTTACATTCTTCCAGGGAGACAGGTAGTTCCAGTATAATGTGCCCATTTCTAATATTGCTGTTCTCTAGATGTTTTGTATATATTCAATATTGGTTTTTGTTGCTTAGCACAAAGAAAAAAAATAACCTAACCTTTTTTAAAGTTTTTCTTCATTCTTGGAAAATTATTAGGACCTCCACATAAAAAGAATGGAATTATGCTAATAAAAATGTGTACTTTGAACTCTCCATACATTCTACTAGAATTTTTTTTCATGCAAATCTAAATTTTTTTTCTTCCATTTTCTAGACTAAATGTGTTAAATGGGCTTGCCAACAATATGGATGATTTGAAGATAAACACCGATATTACTGGTGCTAAAGAAGAACTCCTAGATAACAACAGTTTTGTCTCAGACAAAGAGAGTGGAGTTCATAAACCAAAAGATTGTCAGACATCATTTCAGAAAAATAATACACTCACTCTGCCTGAAGAACTGTCAAAGGACAAATCTGAAAAAGCCTTAAGTGGAGGCCAGTCTACTCTATTTATACATGCTGGTGCTCCTACTGTTTCTAGTGAAAACTTTATCTTGCCTAAAGGAGCTGCTGTTAATGGACCAGTTTCACACTCCTCCTTAGCTAAGACTTCCAGTATGAATAAAGGCAGTGTTTCATTAACCACTGGACAACCTGTGGATCAGCCAACAACAGAATCTTGTTCAGCTTTGAAGGTGGCACCTGATCTTCAGCTATCTACACCACAGAAAGTAAATCAACACCAAGTTTTATTTTTGTTATCAGATGTAGCACATGCTAAGAATCCAACCCATTCCATTAAAAAACTACCTACCTCTGCTTCCGTTGGTTGTGACATTCAGAATTCAGTAGGGAGTAGTATAAAGTCAGATAGCACTTTAATAAACCAAGTAGAGGTGGGTGAGGATAGTGATGATTTATTGGTAAAAGATGATTGTGTCGATACATTAACAGGAATCTCCTCAGGTACAGATGAATTTAGGTCAGAAAATGAGACAAACTGGGATCCCCAAAAAGAGTTCATTCAGTTTCTTATGACTAATGAAGACACAGCGGATAAAGCTCCAGTTCACTCCAAAGTAGGTCTAGAAAAAAAGAGAAAGCGGAAAATGGATGTAAGCAAGATAACTCGTTACACTGAAGATTGCTTTAGTGATTCAAATTGTGTACCCAATAAGTCAAAAATGCTAGAAGTAGACTTTCTAGAACAGAATGAAGAACTACAAGCAATAGACTCACAGAAATATGCATTATCAAAAGTGAAGCCTGAATCAACTGATGAAGACTTGGAATCTGTGGATGCTTTTCAGCATCTAATTTATAACCCAGATAAGTGTGGCGAAGACAGTTCACCCGTTCATACTAGCACTTTTCTTTCTAATACCTTAAAAAAGAAATGTGAAGAAAGTGATTCCGAGTCACCTGCTACTTTCAGCACCGAAGAGCCATCATTTTACCCCTGTACAAAGTGCAATGTGAATTTTAGGGAGAAGAAGCACCTCCACAGGCATATGATGTATCATTTAGATGGGAATAGCCACTTTCGTCATCTTAACGTCCCAAGGCCATATGCTTGTAGAGAATGTGGACGGACATTTCGAGATCGTAACTCACTTCTAAAGCATATGATTATTCACCAAGAAAGAAGACAGAAGCTGATGGAGGAAATTCGCGAATTGAAAGAACTTCAGGATGAAGGAAGAAGTGCACGATTACAGTGCCCTCAGTGTGTGTTTGGTACCAATTGCCCTAAAACATTTGTGCAGCATGCTAAAACCCATGAAAAAGATAAAAGGTACTACTGCTGTGAAGAGTGTAACTTCATGGCAGTGACAGAAAATGAATTAGAATGCCATCGAGGCATTGCCCATGGAGCGGTGGTAAAATGCCCTATTGTCAGTTCTGATATAGCCCAGAGAAAAACGCAAAAAAAGACTTTCATGAAAGACTCTGTTATAGGATCATCCAAAAAATCAGCTACCTACATATGTAAGATGTGTCCTTTTACGACTTCAGCCAGAAGTATTTTAAAAAAACACATGGAGTACTTGCATTCATCATCATGTGTTGATTCATATGGTAGTCCACTTGGACTTGATAAAAGAAAAAGTGACATTCTTGAAGAACCTATAGATATTGATAGCACTAAACCATTAATTAAACAACAGTCAACCACATTTCCAAAGAACTCTGCTTTAAAACAAGATGTAAAGCGAACATTTGGATCATCCTCACAATCAAGTAATTTTTCCAAATTCCATAAGCGTCCACACAGAGTACAAAAAGCTCGAAAAAGCATTGCCCAGTCAGGTGTAAATGTGTGCAATCAAAACAATTCTCACAAGACTGTTATGATTAAAAGCAGCACTGACCAAAAACCTAAGTATTTCCATCAAGCAGCAAAAGAAAAATCTAATGCCAAGGCGAATAGCAACTATTTATATAGACACAAATATGAAAACTACAGAATGATCAAAAAATCAGGTGAATCATATCCTCTACATTTCAAAAAAGAAGAAGCCAGTTCACTAAACTCTTTACATCTGTTCTCATCATCAAGTAATTCTCACAACAATAGTTTTATTTCAGACCCTCAAAACTCTGACACGAAAAGGCCAGAAAGCTTCAGAGAACACAGGCGTGTAGCTGTAAAGAGAGTAGTTAAGGAATCCAAGAAGGAAAGTTCTGTTGGAGGAGAAGACTTGGATAGCTATCCAGATTTCTTGCATAAAATGACTGTTGTTGTTTTGCAAAAACTTAATTCTGCTGAAAAGAAAGATAGCTATGAAACAGAAGATGAAAGTTCCTGGGATAATGTTGAGCTAGGTGACTACACTACACAGGCCATAGAAGATGAAACCTATAATGATATTAATCAAGAACATGTAAACTTATTCCCACTTTTTAAAAGCAAGGTAGAAGGTCAAGAGCCTGGAGAAAATGCTACCCTTAGTTATGACCAAAATGATGGCTTTTATTTTGAATACTATGAAGATGCTGGAACTAATAACTTTTTGCATGAGATACATGATCCTCAGCATTTAGAAAACGCAGAAACTTCATTGTCAAAGCATAGTTCTGTTTTTCACTGGACTGATCTGTCTCTTGAGAAGAAATCATGTCCTTACTGCCCAGCAACATTTGAAACAGGTGTTGGGTTATCAAATCATGTTCGAGGACATCTTCACAGAGCTGGATTAAGCTATGAAGCCCGTCATGTTGTATCACCGGAACAAATAGCCACAAGCGACAAAATGCAACATTTCAAAAGAACTGGCACAGGGACACCTGTTAAGCGAGTTAGAAAAGGTAAGTTTCCACGTGGATAATTTGGGTTACTATGTCTATTCAGATTGAAAGAATTTGAAGGTTTTGTTCAAATTTGGTCTTTATTAGAATAAAGAAAAAATTTTATTTTTCAGAGTTAATTGGCTTTAAGATGATCACTTTACAAAAAATTCTGATGTTACTCTTAAAAAATTTTTTTTTAGCTATAGAGAAGTCTGAAACCACTTCTGAACACACTTGTCAGCTCTGTGGTGGTTGGTTTGATACTAAAATTGGATTATCGAATCATGTTAGAGGCCATCTGAAAAGACTTGGAAAGACCAAATGGGATGCTCATAAATCTCCAATCTGTGTTTTGAATGAAATGATGCAAAATGAAGAAAAATATGAAAAAATCTTAAAAGCATTGAACAGTCGTCGTATTATTCCCAGACCATTTGTAGCTCAAAAACTTGCATCAAGTGATGACTTTCTATCTCAAAATGTTATACCTCTTGAAGCATACCGTAATGGCCTAAAGACTGAAGCTTTATCAGTGTCTGCGTCAGAAGAGGAAGGGCTGAGTTTCTTAAATGAATATGATGAAACAAAACCAGAACTGCCCAGTGGAAAAAAGAATCAGTCTCTTACACTGATAGAACTGCTTAAAAATAAAAGGATGGGAGAAGAAAGGAATTCTGCTATTTCTCCTCAAAAAATTCATAATCAAACTGCAAGAAAGAGATTTGTTCAGAAGTGTGTTCTTCCATTAAGTGAAGACAGCCCGTTGATGTATCAGCCACAAAGAATGGACTTGACTATGCACTCAGGTAAGAGGATGTTTATGACTATTGTGTATAATTTAAACAGTTTAATTATGCTTACTTTTATGGAATATTTGTAGGAAATACTTCTTAGAATGTTTTTACTTAAGCTGCTTTTTTTGCAGAGCAGAGATTGGTTATACTGTCATTTCTATATAAATCATCAGTTGATGCTCATCAGCACTGAATTCTCTGTGCCTCATTTCTTGGTCAGAATGTAAGGTGAGAACAAAAAACAAAAAAAAACCCAAAAAGCTGATCTGTAAAAATAAAATCTGCTATGGCTGGGGAATGGTCCTATGGATGGGAGGTTGACGTTGTTCAGAAGCATAGCATTACTGGAATGGCAAACCTGTTCTCTATTTGCCAGTGCTCCAAGATGATAATGGTCTCAAGATTTAGCTATTGGTTTTCCTTCTGCTTAGGTCAAACAAACAAACAAAAATAGGCTCTTTAAACTGAATGGATTGGTGTCTGTTGTGTGTTGTGATTAACCCAAAGAAACTTCTCCTTCTCCAGTTCCTCGTTGTATTGTGGGATAGTTCGGTTTTGGAGAACTGTTGTGAGTATAAAATATTTGTTTGGGGTTTTGCAGCGGTGGTCTAATGGAACAGAACAGATGTTGAGGTTAGTGCTTGTGCACCAATAGTTTTTCCTTTTCAAAAGAACAGTTTGTATTGGCAAATGATGTAGCAGATGAAATAGCCTAACTATATTTGTTATTGCTAAGTCTGGTTTATACTTTTAGATTAGAAAAATTTTAAGTGTCTTTGTCGGTTTCTTTTGGAGGTTAAGAATGTCGATGATTGATTAACTTTGTGGTCCAGCCCTGAGTTGAACGTGTCTGAGGTAAAAGTAACTGGTCAGTGGGTTAATAATGAATACAATTACTATAATGTTGATTTGTTTACTTGGGACAGCCCAGATATTTGTTTGCAGTTTTGATTTAAGGAAAGATTACCTTGTGTTGTAAGTGGTCTAAAAAATTGTCCTGTATGAATTTCTGGTTAATACGGTTCTTTTGTACGAAGAGAGTCTTTCAAAGTCAAATTTTGAACATTTTTCAGAAGAAGAAAATGTAAGAAAGGTGTGTCAGCTGTGTTGACTGAGGTGTAGTACACTTGAGAGATGGAAACCGTATTTGTGGCTATCATAGCTCGTGTTGAAGAAACCAACTGAAACGAGTTGGGGGAGTGAGAATTGTCTTAGAAGTTAGGAGTTTCTTATTGTTTTCAACATGTTTTCTTTCCTGTGATGATTAAGATGTTAGCTTGTTGATCATTTATTTAGCACAAAGATTTTAGCAAAAAACTTCAAATCATTAACTTTCATTATTGATTGCGCATTCAGAGTAATGAACATAAAATGCCCTGAATAAAATGTTGTGTCTAACAGCTGCTCAGTGGTGTGTTTTACCACCTTTTCTCCCAGCCTTCATCAGAAAGCCTAATTTAGTATTGAGCCTTTTACGGTTTTGTGGGTAAAACACTTTAATTACCACTTTGTCAACTAGACTTTTTAATTCTTTGTATTGGTAAGTTGCAAGCTTTGAAACTTCTCAACTGAACAGTGCTCTTCAAATCACAGGATTGTATTTTAGGTTTAGGAAATGATCTGCGTAACACAGAAATCTGCAAGAAAGTGATAATAGGTGTTAAATCCAGAGGAGCTTAGAGGTTCAAGGCACTCCTCTTCCACCTTTCCAAAGAGCATGGGTTGGCTCTAAATACTAACTACAAACTAATAACATTTAACTTAACACCCCCCCCCCCTGCCCCCCGCTCCTTATTTTAAGTTAAGCTAATTCAATGAACGTTTTTTAAACCATCTTTATTGTGGTACTTTTCTTCACGCTTTTAGCTAAGAAAATTTCACTTTTTGAAGTGAGAACTGGATTATAGTTTTCTTTTGAATGATAGGTATGCCTGTGAAGCTTAGAACATGTGTGCATTGCAATACGACGTTTACAAGTGCTGTTAGCCTGTCCAACCACTTACGCGCTTATGCACGAAAGAAGAGTGCTGGACTTTTGACTGGTACAGGTATGTTTGAACAGATAACACAGCAAGTCTGCTTGATTCAGTACACTTTTTTTCCCACCAGACTGGTGCTAATTCAGATGATATTTATAGCTTTCTTTGGTAAGCACAGTTGAGTCTGAATATACATTAAATTTCAGCAACTTGTAAACTGTTAGATATCATTTTAAGCAAGTTCTTCTTTTTCATTTGGCTTCTATTGACTTGATTTGGGAAAAATAAATAAATAACCCAATAGAAGTGTGGGACTTTTGAGTCTGTCTAATTCCCATTGATTTTTAAATTACACTATTTTTTGATTTTTAAATTTATTTTTGTGAGTAGATTCCAGTAAGGCAACCTCTCTTTAGTAAAAAGGATTGTAGTTCTAGCCTAACAAAATGCTTTATTAGGAAAGAAAATTATTGTGAAATTTCAAATATGTACCTTAAAACTAAGCAAAACTAAGGAGTTTTCATTAGTCTGTAGATGACATCTTTAAAGGGATAAGCCTTAAAAATGGCCCATGTTGACAACTGAATAGATTTTTCTTTTAATACTCCTAAACTATGTTTAGGATTAATAAATACAGCCAACACATAAATCTCAACATGCACATTTCTGTGTTATTTTTGGTTGGTTAGCCCAGCCTTGCAGATACTCTTCATATTGCCAGCCTGTGAAAAATTGTATTAGCTTACTCATATGTAATACTGCTTCTTACCCTACAAAAAGCCTTGCTCTTTTCATTTGTAGCCTTTCAAGCTACCCTGCTTTAGCAAATCCCATTTCTCTCATGTCTTAAAATACACTCTTTTCTAAATATATCTACATAAATCCTTTTGCCTAAAACTCTCCTTCCAGTCTTTTTCTCTTGCTCTTTTAGATCACTGCCTTCTGCTTCCTTCTAGTTGCTGTTTTCCCAACTTTTTTGTTCTTCCTCATGTCTTCCCTTGGCTTACATCCAATATGTTCTTGCTACCAAAGAAACACTTGTATTCATACTAATGTCTTTCTTCTGCTTCTTTGCTTTATCCTTTGACTTGATATACAAATGACCAGGGATGACTGTTGACTGCATTAAAAGAATAGAGTGAGTTTTACTTTACTGGATTAGTAACCTCCTACTGTGAGGTTTTAGGTTTTATAATATTACTCCTACCTTCATCAGGCTTGAAAGGGGATTGCAGACATTAGAGGCAGGGAGGCAGTGAAAATAAAAGACTGTAGAAACAGAACTTCACAGTTATTGCTACCACAGTCACTGACTTTCACTGTACACTTACTATGTGTCAGGCTCTGTGCTGTGCAGCCGAATTGCGTAACATTTAACCTTCACACCGCCATATGAGTTGTAGGTGCAATAATTCTCTCAGTTTTACAGAACACTAGGTCTTAGACAAGTCAAGACTTAAGGTTAAGTTACCCAGATTTATGTAGTTATTAATAGCAGAGTGGAAAAATCAAGGATTTCTTATCCTAGACTTTTGTTTTTAATCACGATGGTCTGCCACATACAGAACAAAAGCAGTTGAAAATCCTAAAAGAGGTTAGGTTTAAAGTGGGGAGCATTCTGGTGAAGACTGAATAAATGAGTCTTACAAAGAGCAAGGACCCAAGAAACAGGCCTGGATTAGATTTTCGAGGACTTTAAAAAATATTTCAGTCTGACAATTCAGACAGATAATTGCAAATATTCAGTGAGGCGCATCTCTCCAGTACAGGTTTTGTAGACCGTTAAAAAATGCTTTTATTCCGTCTGAAAATCTTTTAAAACATAGTATTAATTCTTTATAAATAACTGATTGTAGCCCTCCACTGACCAGGGGTGCATTCTAATGAACACTTTATTGTCTAAACAATTTCATTATTAAAGAAAAAGTTAATATAGGATGAATGGGGATAGATTTCTTTGGTCATCAAGAAAAAAAGAGAACATTACTTTTTAAATATCATTAAATACTAACCAAAATGTCAGAAGAGTTAGAAAATAAAAGGTGTGTGTTTGGCAGTCCTAAGGCAAAGAGAAGGGAAATTAAAAGCTGAAGAAAGTCTTAGGGTGGTATTTTCCACAGCACATAACCACTTTTAACAAAAATAAAAAACTCATGCACCTTTTCTTAGAAATTCTGAAACATCCCCCCTCATTTTTGAAAGCTTCTTGACCAGTAGAGCTACACAGAAGATGTCTTTGCTGCTTGCTCATGCCAACTGCAAAGTTTTTTTTAATAAGCTTTCTTATTTTTTGTTTTCCAAATGAAACATTCTGTATTATATTTATAAAGTCCACATGCCTGTTTTCTTCCTCTGTATCAGTTGCAGTGGTGTAAGTCAGTGGTCCCAACCTGTAGTTTCCGGAGGGTTCCACCAGGTTATTGTAAGAGATTCATCAGTTCATATGAGTAACAAGCATTATTTCTCAAAAATAGGTAAATGTTGTTTTGATGAAAAAAGTACAGAATCATTTGAAAAAATCTTTACCTTAATCTAAGTATATCACAAGACTGAAGCAATGTAAAAGGAAAATAGGTAGGACTAAAGCCTCCATAAGAATGTCTGGGACCCATGTTCTTAATTCAAGTAGTCTTCATTCATGTGGATTTTATTTATGTGACCTACTCTTGAAGAAAAAGCTTAGGTATCCCTACAGTATGCTAAAGGCCGGCTTGGTTATGATAAACCCCAAATAAACCCCAAAGCTTCCTTAGAAGACACCGGCTCCTGGCCTCTTCTGTGGGAACTAGTGGTCTTTGGAGGGAGAGAAATATTCTAGCTACCCTGAATAGACCCAAAAGAATGCTTCTCTACTTCCCCAAATAGCTGTCTTATGAAAGCTGTGGACCCCATCCCAGAAACATGCACTTATTTCATCCACAGATAAAAAGTTTTCTATATATTTCTGTATTTAGGTATATCCCCTAAAGGTTATCATCTGTGGACACTTCCTCTAGCAGAAAGCTGAGAAAGGGGAGATGACAAAATAAAAATGAAGCAGACAGAACTGGGAATCAGGAAATGTAAGAAATCTAAGCCCTAAGAGTTAGAAAATGCTTAATATGCCAGAACTGTGTAACACCAAAACTAATGTATTTGGTCACAAACATAAATTAAAATACAACATGCTTCCTAACTTTAGTAAAAGGAAATGATGAATAATAAAGTAGGAAAGCTTGGAATTAAAGACATAGAAGGGTAGCCATACCTGGGACAGAGTTCAGTTGACAAAAAAGAATAAACTTCACAGATTAAAATTTTGCCCAGAACTGACCCAGTTTGTCATCCATTGGGCAGGTTCCAGTAATTGTTTAATAATTTCCATGTGCCTTCCATGGTAGATGCTCATTTATGAAACTTTTTTTTTTTACCTTTTTTAAAATGAATTTTTGTCTAAAGAGGCTAGTGCCAAAGGGTTTACTTTATATTCTGTATTGTAAATTCAAGGCATACTTATTATTTTTTAAGGCATACCCATTAAGAATTTATTACAGTTAACATAGACTGCACTATTGGTAGACTTCTTTTTCAAGCTTTATTCTCTTTAGGTTAACTTTTTACGTGGTCATACAGACTTTTTCCTGGGTAATTCTTTATATAGTCTAATAATAAGAACATTGCATAATTTTCATTAAAAATCAGAAATTTCGTGTAGTTCGTATTAAATGCTTTTGGACTTCTAATTTTACTATTGACTTTTTTGTGTTTAATATTTAAATTAAGTGATGCCCTTTTTATACTGGCAGTATTAAAAACACAGTATCACTAAGTTATTAATAGAGCAACTGTACTGACTGGGTTAGCCCTTTTGTAGTGGCCGAGTAATAGAAAAGTGCCTCTTTCAGAGGTGTCCTGGATTGGACGATAAGTTACATGGTACCTTGGTTATTAAAATTTCTAAAATATTTAAAATTATTTAAGGCAGAATATATTCTATCAACTTAATCTGCAGTTAGGAACCAAAAAAGAAAAATATTTTGAGGTCAAAGCAAGTGAATTCCAACAGGTGAAGAAAGGGGAAACAATTAAAGTCCGAGTAGGTTGTTGTGAAAGGAAATATATCAGTTAAGAGGAAAGCATGTTTGCACAATGGTGCACAGTGGTGCAGAGCCATGTTATCTCTTAAAAAGCAGAGAGAATAACAGTGGTGTTCAGCATTTTTATTGGAATTCCATTTTACATCTTGACCCTGTAATACAAATGCACATTAATACACATACTCACTTGGTCACTCATTCCTCACCTGAAGTGATTGTGATGTACTCTAATAATTTCTATTTTATTCTTTTTCATTAAAAATAATGCTGGTCATGACCCAGTAAATTGATTTACTACTTACCAAGAAGTTACTACCCACAGATTGGAAACACTCCCCTCAAGTGACTCTTTTGCTTAGGGACTGGTATTGACCAGAATCAACAATAGTAACATGTTAGAAATCATAATACTACTTCTGTGGCAGCATGTAAAATTATTTTACTCATTGTATTCAGGTGTTTATCGGTAGATCATGTTTTTTAAATAAAATGCTGACCTGTACTATTTAAAGTAAATTAGAGATTCCTAGTTATTTAAAAAAGTAATGCAGGGGCGCCTGGGTGGCTCAGTCGGTTAAGCGTCCGACTTCGGCTCAGGTCACGATCTTACGGTCCGTGAGTTCGAGCCCCGCATCAGGCTCTGGGCTGATGGCCCAGAGCCTGGAGCCTGCTTCCGATTCTGTGTTTCCCTCTCTCTCTGCCCCTCCCCCGTTCATGCTGTGTCTCTCTCTGTCTCAAAAATAAATAAAAACGTTAAAAAAAAAATTAAAAAAAAAATAAATAAAAAATAAAAAGTAATGCAAGAAAAACATTTTTATATGCAAATATATTTGGGGAAGGGGTTTCATTTCATTATCTTCAGAACACTTCCGTGACAGCATTTTAGAAGTAAAGCAGGATTATTACTATTCTACACCAACAGACTCACCACCATCATAATTAATGCATAACTTTTCCAGTGAGAAAAAGAAAACTTAAAAACTTGGCACCAGAGTCTTTCAGTCAATACTACCAGTGCAATATGTCTACATTCTTTTTTTAGTAAAGTCAGTGTTTTATTTTTCATACCACCCACTTTTAAATAGAATAGTAGATTGCATGTTACTTAATAGGATCTTTTGCCTGTTTTCAGCTTTAATGATCTAATTGGCCACAGAGGCCTGCAACAACAAGTGCTAATGAATGTGTAACACAGTGCCAGGTGCTGAGCGGGTGTATAAGCCACCAGAAAAGTAATTCTTATATTGTGGAATGTGCTATAGGAACACTTTTCTCCTGCGGTGGAAAGAAAAAAATAGTATTGTGAAAGCTTCTTAAGATGCATTAAATTACTTGTCTTTTCATGAGTGTCTCTGCAGTGTCTTTTAAAACATTTTTGTAATGTTGCATCTTGAGGAAATTGCACGCTTTTATAGTGATTCATTCAGCCTGAAAGAGTACAAAGAGAACATTTTTATCTTCTTATTATGATTAAACTTCAAAGGAGCAAACTAGCTTCTAGTTAAAGCAAATACCTTGATAATTACTCCAGAGTAGGCTATCTGGAAGATACCTGGGAAGCATGAAACATGTCCCTGTCATCAAAGAACTTAGGAAAGCATTATTGCAACACATACAAAACTATCAAAGTTAGAGACCTATGCAAGATAGTATACAAGTAAATGGAAATAAAGTATTAAGTGCTGTAGGAGATAAAGGTGTTTATTTTAGTCTAGACCGTCTTTTGAGGGGAGCTGGGAATTAAGTTGGGTCCTTTTTTCCTGCTGTCATTATAATGTGTCTCGTTACTAAATAGAGCCTCAAAAAGAAGGAAAAAGGAAAAAATGAGAATAGTTCATGCACATATGTTTCTTGTCATTATGTTTGAAGTGAAAGTAAAACCTAGTAGTCAAAGAAGATTTTCATTCATTCAACAAAATTTTTAGTTCTTTTATCATACCAGGACCGTGCTAGAGGCTGTAAAGACTGCGCTTCAGCTCCATAAACATACTTAGGATCCTGTGGGATAGGTACAAAGATACTATTATGGTGGAAAAACTTTATAAGGTTTCAGCTAGACCCTGAACTTGAAGGATGGGTAGTTTTAGGAAGAAGAGACAAAGTGGAATGTTCTCAGTAGAGAAAAGAATGTAGTTTAGGCACGAAGGGATACATTTCGAGTTCAAGAGGTACTGAAAGATTCAGTTGCGGGTGTTTGGGAAGATGGTAATGTCAGAAAGGTAAGGTTGATACTTTTGGATGCTTGCTAAAAAATTTAGGAAATCATTGAAGAATTTTTTTAAATAAGGAAATAATGTGGTCAGACAGATGGGTTTCTGTGTTTTCTTGGTTATAACTTATCTCTGTAGTACCATCCTTCATTAAAAGTCTATATCTGTACATATTTATGTGCACAGTAATGTATCATTATTTGGGATTAGCACAGTAATAAATTGTTCAAGTTGAGTAAATTTTCCAGGTAATTGAAGACTAGTATCAAACTTGATTTTACCCTAACCATTTTGATGGTTATGTTTCTAAAATGTTGTTCTTATTTCTGCCTTGTGAAACTGTAGACTGAGTATAATTTAACCATTTGAGTACATAAGTGTCATCCTTATGGATACTAAGTGTTTTATTATGCCAGCAAGAAATGGGCTATTTGCCCACAATACGAAAAATTGATTGGCCATTTGCCCACAATACGAAAAATTGATTGATTCAGTAATTCAACAAGCAGTTCTTTTAGCTCATGCTCTGGTTTATGCATTGTGATAAGTACTGCAGAGATAAATTGCATCTTAGAGTAGAACCACATAATATATAACTTTAATACAAGGCAAATCGTAAGTGCCATTGGTACTTTTGGCTAGACCAAGACTCAGCAAGGTTTTAGGAAGTCACATTTGATTTGGACCCTGAGGATAGCTAATTGAAATGGAAATGGGGTTAGGGGTAGGGAAGGAGCATACCTATAGGAGGGAGCAGCTTGGGACAGTGTGGAAGTTTATTGCAAATACTTAGGAAGTAGGAGATAACAGGAGTAGAGGTGAACAGGTAAAGGACATGGAATGCCAATCTTATGGTGATGGAATTAGCTTTGTAGTGAGGAACAAGGGAGGATTTTTTTGTTTTTGTTTTTGTTCTTTTTTTTTTTTCTTTCTTTTTTTTTTTTTTTTTAAGAATTTGAGAAACGTTAAAGGATTTGGTGGGGAGGTGGAGAAATTATAAGTGAGGTCATTTTAGGAGTCTTGAACCAGGACAATGACAATAGGAATGTAAAGGAAAGATAATAGATGCACAGATAATACTATGGAAGTAAAGTAAGCAGAACTTGGCAGATTAATTAGAAGTAGAAGAAGAGGACAGAGACAGAAATGGCTTAGGTTTTAAATCTTGTTACTAGGAGGATGGTTGTACTAAAACAGTTAATGAATCTGCTGCGGTGGGGTTTCCTAAAAGGTTAGGCTTCATTACTTATCCAGCAACACCTAATCATCCAGCTATCCACTGTAATAAAGCAAATAACCACACGTACTGAATCGGTTAAGTTTGTGGTTAGGAAAATGGAACCCCGAAAAATGTTGTACCCTTGTGGCACAAAATGTTTACATTTTATGATGCCCTCTTTTGATGTCATTAGTTATAAATTTTAGGGATTCTCTTTGATTGATACTCTTTTTTGACCAGCCACTTGTTTTTCATAAAAATCCTAACGAGTCCCCTACCATTCCTATTGGTGCTGTTACTAATTTTCTGAGTTTTGCTTTTTATATCTTGTTTGGATCTTTTTAACAATTGAACTAACCTGGACTGTTATGTTTTGGGATTTTTTAACATGTCTAATATCTTTATATCCTTTGTTATAATCTTTTGTGTTCGTTATGATTTCCATTCTAACATGAATTTTTTAATGCTGTTTATAATCTGGGTTAAGATATAGTTAGACCTTAGAGTAACAGGGCATGTTCTAGGCAGAGCTGAGTGTAGGTAATCAGCATTAAGTAGCTTTATAGAAATAGTAAAACAATACACAGACTCTCTCTTTTGGAGGTTAAGGTGAGAGGATGACTTGTGGAGACTCTGCTGGTCCCTCATGTGTCTAAGAACTGGAAAAATAGGGCTCACTATTTCTTTGTTGTGTCTGGGATGTAAGGGATAAGGTTAATTCTTGCTCTGCAGTGTTTAGAGCGTCTGTTTAATTGTGGCCTTAGCTGGAAGTTAACTCAAAGTAGAGGAAACCTGGTCAGCACCATGTTTGATTTTAGTTTGGATTTTGGCTGGAATGTGTAAACATGTGAAAACTGAATCAGAGATCTGTTGGGGTTTGTGTGTTTGTGACCTTTAGATTTACCATTATAATTATTGTGCGCCCTGTGTAAGTTGAACATGATTATGTTGAAAATAATTTAACTGCAATATTAAAGTAAGGTAGATTCCTTACCTAATTTACTTTATAGTCAGAAACAGTTAATTACTCCTACTAAATATGAAATGATATTTTGGAAATACTGAGACTTTCAGATGTCAGGGAGTGTGATTATATTCAAATAATTCTAAACAAAAGTGATTTATAGCAGATTAGTTATGTATTTTAATGTCTATTCCAATTTCAGGTGTGTCTTAGTCTTAGGAAAGTGGTCAGTATTGGTAAGTGCCTATTTTGCTTTAGTAAAACAGCATGCAAGTTCAACCCACGTTAAGGAGGAATTTTAAATGTTTTTTTCTTTACCTGTTGCCACAGAGAAATAGTAAATTTGCTATCTTTAACTCCTAACTGACTAGTAAGCTACTCGTAGCCAGAGTATTGTTAGTGTGTAACTTTTGACAAGCTAGAAAAACTTGTATGCCTCCACTTTCTCTATTTATAGAAATCTGTGATAAAGTATCATACTTAGGTATAGCTTTTCCCTTTATGTTTTAGGGACATAGTACTCAAAATATTCTTTTACTAATATCCCCTCTACTTTGAAATAGCAGAGACTTCTACAAGTTGAATATACTTTTTTTCTTCCAAGTAGACCCAAGTTTAAATAAAGGCTATCTTCATTTGCTTGAACTCATTCTCTGGGCCAAACATAGATGCCTGGCTATTGCTGCCCTTAATATAACTCTTAATTTGTAGGGCAAACTCAAGGTACCTGCCTTTTCTAGACTAATACTTTAAGCAATAAACCTCATACTTAAAGCAAAGGAAATCTGCTTTTCAAGTATTTTTGCATTCCATCCTCTTCTAGGCAAAATGTTAAATCATGCAGGATCTGATTAACTTTGCTATGATTGTTCTGTGATTCTATGTTAGTTACTGTTTTTAGTCATTGAGAATGGAAACTCTAAAAATTGGTGAAAGTAACTTAAAGTACTGAAAAAATATCCAATTTTGGAGGGAAAATGTCAGGAGAAAATAATGGTGAAAATACACTTCAGAGGTTGCTAATTGTATATCTTATCTATATGCTTAATTCTGATTAGAAGGGGAACATTGCTTTTCATAAAAATAAACCACTTAAACTGCTTTATATGTATCTTGGGAATAATGGTTGGTTTGATGATGGCAGTATACCTAAAAACAAAAAAATTGGTATTGGGAGTAGGGAAGTCCTTTTCCATTTTAATGGGTTGTAGAGAGTAAGATTTAACAATTCTTCTCTTAATAGCTATTTTTTTTTTTTTTTTTTTTATGAGCCAAGAGATTAAGAAGTGGAGCTGAGGGCTGCCTTTCTCATTTAGAGTGGTAGATACTCAGGACCCAGAACTAGTTACACAATTTGTAGGGTCCCGTGCAAAATGCAGATGTAGCGCCTTGTGTTAAAAAATTAAGAATTTTAAGGGGCGCCTGGGTGGCTCAGTCGGTTGGGCGGCCGACTTCGGCCCAGGTCATGATCTCGCGGTCTGTGAGTTCGAGCCCCGCGTCGGGCTTTGTGCTGACAGCTCAGAGCCTGGAGCCTGTTTCGGATTCTGTGTCTCCCTCTCTCTGACCCTCCCCCATTCATGCTTTGTCTCTCTCTGTCTCAAAAATAAATAAAAACGCTAAAAAAAAAAAAAAAAATTAAGAATTTTAAGACTGTGTACGACAAGAGCGTTAAACTGAGTGTGGGTTGCTTTGTGTCTGCTCAAGTCATATACCCATGAAGGCTGTTTTGTAGGTACTTTATGCAAAGATAAGAGTGTACACTGAAGAAAGAAGAATTTGGCTCTCTCTATCCCCCATCCCTACTTTATCCAAGGTAACAGGTTTCTTCCCCGATTCTTCCCCCCAAAAATGCCATGTTCCTTTTTCAGTTGGGACTGAGGGAAAGAAAATGTTCTTTGCACAGTCTGTTATGTGCTTGGGACTTAAGAACTGTGAAAGATTAATGACAGCAACTAACATTGAGTTTATCAGCTCACACTTGTGTATCCCTTGGGACAGGCATATGCATTCTCCTCCCACCTCTCCACTGCCATTACCTATCTCCTCCACTACCAGTGTGTTAATGGTGGTAGAATGATGATTTAACCTATTTATGTCTTTTTTTATCCCTCCTGTCTTCCTGAATGAGCTCATAGCTGCTATTGCCTACCCATCTTATACAGACCAACTAGATGGAGAAGAAATTTTTCTTCCCTCTACTAGGGCTATACCATACCTCTTATTTTGGATAGGTATAGCCTGGCCATTACATTAAGTTTCACTTTACCCCGGAGATACCAACAACCAGTTAGGAGCAAAACTGATGAAATGGGACTTTTAAATAAACGGGCGGGGGAGGATGATTGCAAATGAAAATATTTTGGAGGTGAATGTTAATTTAGCTTAGTTATAATGTGCTCCTTTACCACACTGAACTTTGGATGTTTCTAAGAAATAAATCCTCATTTTTTGAGATCATTTGTGTAGTGAACTAAAAAGAACATGAAATTCATTGAAACAATTGTATTTAATGGGCAGTAAGGTGGAAAGGGCAAAAGTACTTACTTAATAATGTTAGAGCCTAAAGTAAATTCTTTTTCTTCTGGGTATAAAACTAAATAATGCTCAAAAAAAACAAACTTGAATTTGTATCTCTTGTGTTATTTATTAATTTGTTTCTCACTGATCTGGTTTAGTGCTTTAGACACACTGTTGTTGTTGTTGTTGTTGTTGCTGTTGTTGCTATTGTTGCTGTTGTTGTTATATTTTGTAGCATAGCAGTTTGGTGTTCTTTTTGAGGGCTCATAAGTCTATTGTATTTCTCTTTCATTCCTATTTGATCAAACAGCTGTTCTGTTATATACTGAAAGGTATATTCTAAAACTTTGTATATGGCCTTACAGTATAATTCACTCTCTTTACAAGTAAGTTAAATACTCCCAGTAGCAAATTAGATCCTTTATAAATCAGATAACTGCAAAGGTGTTTTTAACAGTTTTCTGGTTAAAATCAATCACTTAAACATTCTTTACCACCCTGAATAGGAACCTTAGGAAGGTTTGAATGACTGAATTTGTTCCTTTCTGAAGATGCAGTTATACTCAAGAGAAGAAAATTAAGAATTTCTAAAACCAATGTAGTATTTTGTGTAAATACATTTCAAGTACAGAAACAATGTTAGATTTAAACTACTTTGGAAGAGATAAAAGTGTTTGTGTTTTTATTTTTTGACACTAACAAATAAGTGCACACATAAAATCCTATTACAGGGGCGCCTGGGTGGCTCAGTCGGTTGAGCGTCTGACTTTGGCTCAGGTTATAATCTCATGGTTTGTGGGTTCGAGCCCCATGTCGGGCTCTGTGCAGACAGTTCAGAGCCTGGAGCCTGCTTCAGATTCTGTGTCTCCCCTCTCTCTGCCCCTCCCATGCTCATACTCTGTCTCTCTCTGTCTCTCAATAATAAATAAACATTAAAAAAATTTTAAATCCTATTACAAAGAAAAACTTTGTGTAAATTTATGTATTTGGCAGATTATTAATGTAAATAACTTTGTTAAACTTTTGACTATTTATCACAAATATTGATAAGCCCCATTATACTAAAACTGAATGTGTTAGTGTTGTGTTCTAATGTTCTAGTGACTCCTGGTACAGTCCAGAATAAAACTGCTTTTCCCTCTAGATATAATAAAAACTGTTGAATGAGAACATTTGTGTAATAGATATATTTGTACATCATCTATTTCATTTAGTGGAACATTTTGTGTAAATCATCTTTTTCATGTAGAGAATACCATATGGGTGTCCCTTTTGTGTGCATATTAATATGTTAAATACTCATTTTTTTTTTTTTTTTTTGCAGATTTTTCTAAAATGTTTGGGCTGTAATGCAGGTGTGAAGTTTGGATGTTGGTATTAGAAAAAACTATTCCTGTAAAATGTATTCATGTTTTATCATCTAAGATAAATAAGTGACATTTCAAGGGATAAGAAATTTAAAAGTGATCATGGAGGGGCACCTGGGTGGCTCATTCGGTTAAGCGTCTGATTTTGGCTCAGGTCATGATCTCATGGTTTGTGAGTTCAAGCCTTGCATCCAGCTCTGTGCTGACAACTCAGAGCCTGCTTTGGATTCTGTGTCTCCCTCTCTCTCTGCCCCTCTCCCACTCGTGCTGTCTCCCTCTCAAATATAAATTTTTTTAAAAACAAGAATTATGTAAAAGTGATCATGGAGATATTAAGACACCAAGGTATTTAGGTATAATTACCAAAGGCCCTAGGTTTTTTAATATACTTACTTTATGGACAAGTTTTCCAAGGGATGCTCAGTGCATGTGTTCTCTGAACTTACTTGGAACACTGGGTAATGGAGATTCTGTCATATGCTGGGAGAGTTGTCCTTTCTGAAGTCATAATTCCTTTAAGTATTAATTACTATAAAAACTATGGCATTTTCATTTAAAATTTAGATCTGATCATTCATAAAATAGCCTGAACCTCAGTTTCTAGAGTCCGTATAACATCAAAAGTCAGAAAAATTCTTTTTCCTGTATTAAAGTCAAAATTCTTTCTACACCTCAAAGCAAACATGTCCAGTTCCATTTTTAAAGAACCACAGCATCTAAATATATAATAAAACATTGTATTGCATACTTGCCTATCACCCTCTGCCCTTATCCCTCAATTTGCTTTACACCCTTAACGTTAGCATTCTGTGAACAAATTTTTAAAGGATTGTTATAATGCATTCTGTTTGTATCCTACAGTAATTTATTTACATTTTAAAAGGAATTTGAATACAGTGTGGCAATTTTGACAACCAGCAAGCTCATCAAAGTAAGATTCTACCTATAATCTCATGATAAACCAAATGCTTACTCTGTTGCACATAACAAAGACAGGGATTGTGTGTGGTTTACCTTATAGATAGGGAAAGAAAAGCTGACATCTAGTAACACTTAGCCCTTTGAGTTCCCTAAACTCTTTACTTCTGTCTAGTGTATGAATTGCTTTAAAGTCCATTTAAATTCAGATTGTTCACCAATGCAACTAGGGGGGAAAAGGTGCTACTTGCAAAGCACTTGATACCTCACTCTTTCTGCTGGTTGTGAAGAACTTAGTTTCAACATATAAGCTAGACTGATCAATGAAGAATATGACTGCTAGCAACATATTCATTTAAACAAATGATGCCGAGGTGTGCTACAGGATGCTATCTGTATGGCATAGTAGAACATATTTCCATTCATATGCTGTCTAAATGTCAAAGGTTCAATTATTGGGTTTTCCTTTGAGTATTTGTTGAGTTTCTACTATGTGCCAGGCTCTTGACTGAGAAAACTAATGAGATTTTTCTATTCCAGATTTTGGTTGTTTAGCTTTGAATTAGCCATTCTTTAATACTTAACTTGATTTCCTACAGTTCTTTACTTACTAGATTCTTCTTCTGAGCATAAGCAAAGGAAGACTCTGGGCCCAAGCAGGATTTTACTTTTTAAAAGGCAGGTGACAAGAAGCAGAAACCAGTGGCTTGAATGAGATTTGTCTAGGCTTCTCATGGATTTTAATTTTCTATATGACATTTCTGTTAGCATTGCTACTTGACTGTAAGGAACTGTGTTTACTGGTTTTGTAATAGTAGCATCTGTTCTTTTGGAATCTGGACTTTGAACAACTCATTTCACAGAGTCATTGGATAGCCAGTTCCTATTCTTTCTTACCTAGAATTTTTCCAGGGGATTTCACATGGCAGGTTGACAGAAGAAAAGCCATTTGTGTAACTCTTCTGTTACATTTGTTTCCCTTCCCCTTGGATCCCTAGAGATAACTCTTACCTTCTCTTCCTGCTAATTGACCAGCAGCACCCTGGAATACTGTCATCCCTTTGTCCAAAGGAATGGTGTAGTTGTATTCAAAGACCAATAAAATGTTACGTTCTGTCTATTCCCCCTATAAAAAATACCTTTTTTTTCCTTATTAAGTTAGATTTTATAGAATAAGTGATTGAAGGAGAAGTTAAGTAATTGAAAAAATTTTTAAGACAGCACTACAATTTTGATCGACTTTAATATAAAAATCTTTTTTCCCATTTTAGTCACGTTTTAAAAATATAGATAGGAGATAATGTAAATTGAAAAAAATGTGAAGAATAGTTAGCATTACATTTCTGGTCCATTTGTAAACTTTTGTGAGATAATCTGGATTTATATTTCTTAGTAAAATTAAACATGTATTATTGTACATACAATACAGGTTGAGTTAAAAGTTGAGAGTTGAGCTTTTTTTGCCCTTTCATGTATAGGTCCAGCATATAATTTTAAGAGCTATTTGCTATTAATAGAATTCAAAGTGTATTTGCCCTAAAATTGATTTCTCATTGAGCTTTTTATTTGTTGGTGATGATCTTTTACTAGGTTTTCAAAGCATGTGAGACCTACTTAATGGAATAGTAATCAAATGGAAATTTAATATCATGATCTTAAGTAAAAGATTATAATTTTCCTGAAAATAAGGAAGATTAATGAGATATTAAAATAATGGACTTATGGCCATAAGAGGAAAGATTACTATTGTAATAATTGACCAATTCAGTAATTTTAAGTTTAGTTACATTTTCTCAGTTCTAGTTTGGTATGATAAAGCATTATTTGAAAAAGTAGTACAAGAAGAATGTATGCAGGTAATATCACTGTAATTAAAGACCCCACTGCAAGTTAGTGCATGCTTCAGGGTACACAAAAGAATGTAGACTTTTTCTAACTTGATGTAGATGGTCTTGACCTCTCTAGAAGTATGTATTTATGTTTTGGAATATATAAGAAACGTTAAATCTTTCTCTTCCCTTTTTTAGCCTTAGATTGTAAGCAAAAGAAATCAAGGTCAAGATCTGGAAGTAAGAAGAAAATGCTAACGTTACCTCATGGTGCTGACGAGGTTTACATTCTCCGATGCAGGTATATGCCTATTTTGCCAAGTCTGCTCGGTTTCTTCAGACTTGCTTTGAGACATATTAGCTGACTTATTTGGGATTTTTAATTTGTGGCAGAAGGTGCATTCTCAACAATCAAGTTCTAAATGAACTTTTGGAGACAGGCTTAAATACACTGTATTTCTCATAATACGCTATATTTCAACAACTGATGAATAAATTTTTTATATTTATCTCAGAGTCTCTGATACTGTTGATTTATGAAAGTAGCTTTTTTTTGTTGTGGTATTTATTTGCTTTGTTGGGTTTAATTTGATTTGGTTTGATTTTTTTTTTTTTTTCCTTAATTGTCTTGAGTTTCTGCTTCTTGGGAATGCGTTTTCTCTCCACTCATACTTCTAACTAAGTATAGCTATACAAACTCATTCCCACCTCCTTCTATACTCATCCTCATGCAGTTTAAGGAGTTCTGAATTGGGGAAGGGTCTTTTGAAAACAGTGGTACATTTTGGAATTATAGTTGTTTTAAATGTATTGAGATGTATAGGCATTAAGACCTTTTAGTTAATTTAATTTAATAGTAATGTTCCCACCTCTACAAATATTACTAGAGGTAATATAGCTGTTAAACCTATGAATTGGCAGTTTTATATTGTATTAAATCATTTTGACTTTGTATGTATTTAAAAACTGTTGTCAAGTGCTCCCGTATATGGTAGCATCTCCAGGCTATGGTAAACTCTACCTCTTATGTGTATGGATTTTATGTGACTTGGTTTTAAATAAAGGGAATTGGTCATGTTAAGAGAACTGTTATCAACTTCTTCTATAGGTTTTGTGGCCTAGTCTTTCGTGGACCATTGTCTGTTCAGGAAGACTGGATTAAGCACTTACAACGACACATTGTAAACGCTAATCTTCCACGGACTGGAGCTGGCATGGTGGAAGTCACGTCACTACTTAAAAAGCCTGCCTCCATTACAGAAACTTCATTTTCTCTACTAATGGCAGAAGCAGCTTCATAGAACAAGGAAACCTTTTAAATAGCAAATTTAAATTGGATGTACATTTGAAATTCTTTGTCTTTTTTTTTTAAAGCCACGTTAAATTATCCGTTTATAAATACTAAAGCAGGAATATGGGGAAAAGTGAATTACAGTGACATCAGAGCAAACTGAGTACTTCAAACAGTAAGTAGTCTATATATTTTATATAGGACGGAAGCTGTGTTTTTAAGGTTTACTAAGTTTTGTCAGTTAATGGTGTTCACTCGATGAAAGATCAGTACATGTAAGCAGTCATTAATAAACTGTTGCACATGAATAACTTAAAGACAGACTTACTGGAAAATTACATTTTCTGCAGTGTTACCAGAATCAAAGTTCTGTTTATTCCCCACAAGACTTGCATTGAAAAATAAGATATTATATTTTGTTTGTATGTATTTAGTGTTTTGTATAATACCAGGAACCGCTAAACTAAATTTACTCAACTTAGGGCATTAAATATCATGTACTTCATAGTTTGAGACTGTTCACTCAAATAGGGCAGAGTACTATTCTATCTAGATGTGTAAGTGTTTTTTTAAAATCACATGGAACGGTTTTTTTTATACTAAAAAGTGGAGGGAGATTTGTTTAAACAAGTATTTCTAAAAGAAATATGTACATAGTCCTGGAAATTATTTGTGGTAAGGAAATATTCTTTACTCCAGTTGCATTTCTCAGACAATAAAGTGGTGCATCCATGCTACCTCCTACTTTGTCAACAAAGATGCTATTTACCCTTTACATTTTTGTATCATAATAGATTTAAAAAATCTAATGTTCTTTATTGCAAGACATCCCTTTTGTTAACAGATTTGTTTCTTTTTAATGTTTTACTTAAATTTTGACATGCTTACAGGACAGGTTTGCCTCTTACTTTATTTAACATTGTAGAAATGTAATTAATGAACAATGCTCACTACACAATTTAGAATAGGCTTTCTCATTTATATTCCAAATTTGATCAGTTAGCAAAACTTAATACACCAATTGAAATATTTCTACATATGATGAGAATGTTTACAATTTAAATTTTAGAACTTGTTTTGGATGTGACTATATGTACGAAAATCGTGTAACACTATGCTCATGCTAAGAACCGACATAACGGAATTACTGAAATAAATGTGCTGTGAGGAATGGAAAATATGGTGCAGATGTCTTGGTCATGATAAATTGTGATTCTTTTAAACTCTTTCCAAAAACAAAATAGTTCTTTTAACCTGCAATCAGATTCCTTTACAAATAACAGTTTTTGTATGCAAGCACCATTTCATTTTATTTCATGTAGTATGGCTAATACTATAGTTGAAACAAGGATATGCATTGATAATTTTCTTCCTATGTAAATAAAGTTAAAAACAGTTAAAATAAGGAGTATTTTGGTAGAGTATATACATACCTCACTGCCAGTGAATTGCTTTCCTATGGTATATCTCCTTACCAGAAAAATCTCTAAATAAAAAAAGACTTAAAGAAAATTATAATGTCTATATTGTGAAGCATTTCTTATTTTTATCACTGGTGGAAATAGTCCACTTGTGGTTGTGTTTTATGTTGTTTAAATTGTTTATACTGAGCAGGCTACTTTATTCACATACCTTATATGTGAAATTAGGAAGTGGGATTAGGTGGAACATTTTCAACCAAGGGTCTCCTTATCTCTGGGGTACTAGATAGAGGGAAAGTACTTTCTTTTTTTTTTTTTTTATTTTTTTTATTTTTTTTTATTTTTTTTTTATTTTTTAATATATGAAATTTACTGTCAAATTGGTTTCCATACAACACCCAGTGCTCATCCCAAAAGGTGCCCTCCTCAATACCCATCACCCACCCTCCCCTCCCTCCCACCCTGCCCTCCCTCCCACCCCCCATCAACCCTCAGTTTGTTCTCAGTTTTTAACAGTCTCTTATGCTTTGGCTCTCTCCCACTCTAACCTCTTTTTTTTTTTTTTTTTTTTTTTTTCTTTTTTCCTTCCCCTCCCCCATGGGTTTCTGTTATGTTTCTCAGGATCCACATAAGAGTGAAACCATATGGTATCTGTCTTTCTCTGTATGGCTTATTTCACTTAGCATCACACTCTCCAGTTCCATCCATGTTGCTACAAAAGGCCATATTTCATTTTTTCTCATTGCCACGTAGTATTCCATTGTGTATATAAACCACAATTTCTTTATCCATTCATCAGTTGATGGACATTTAGGCTCTTTCCATAATTTGGCTATTGTTGAGAGTGCCGCTATAAACATTGGGGTACAGGTGCCCCTATGCATCAGTACTCCTGTATCCCTTGGATAAATTCCTAGCAGTGCTATTGCTGGGTCATAGGGTAGGTCTATTTTTAATTTTCTGAGGAACCTCCACACTGCTTGAGGGAAAGTACTTTCAAGTTATTTTTGTTTTTTGAAATCCCTGATAGAAACTGTGTATTTCTCTGTAAAGATGAGGCTAGCTAAAATTTCAGATTCCTTTACTTCTGACTCAAAATATACCAAGTCTGTGTATACCAGTTGTCTCTTACTGAGAGACAACTCTTACTGAGCATGTTTCATTGATAGTTATAAATGAATATATTTTTTAAATTGGAAGACATATTACATAGCCTGCAGAATTCACAAATTAAAAAAAATGAGGATTCCTCAAGGGAAGACTAGCATCACTAGAGTTGAGTCCCTTTCAGCTCTCATTTTTATAGTTCTCTGATTTTATCTTATTAAGCAAACTGTCAAGATGTAAGAATACAAGTAGTTTGACCACAAATTTTATAAGCAAACCTGGATTATAATTTTTATGTTAAGCTATATTTAAAATAAATATTTCTTTTTCTTAATGTACATAGAATTCAATCTAAGTAGAGTAATTCAAATTAAAAACAGTAAACTATAGGGATTCCTAAAAAGTAAATTAAACAAAAAATATTTTTCATGGTAAAGATATTTGGGTTTCAAAATTTGAAAAATTCTTTAGGAAGCCAAGTTTATCCATTATTTGACAACTAGGAAATTAAGACATAATTTTCATTTGGCTTCTACTAGAAAAAAAATTCATATTGTCTCAAATTATGGTATCACAATATAGCCTGATTCAATATTGAGTATTGCCTATTTTCTTTTAACTCTTTTTGTTGTTGTTGTTACCTAAAATATTTGAGCTTCTTTAGTATTAGAGCTTTACTTTCTTTTTTTAAAAATCTGGTTAAAAGTGTTTATTTATTTAACAGCATCAAGACAAAAAAGTTAACTTCTCTAAAAGTAGTACTTTCTACTATGCTTCTTTAGAATATATTAGAACCATGGTGTAGCTAATATCTCTATTTTGGATTTCACATATTTAATTATGGGTTAAGGAGATGATAGTTTTTCAGTAATAATTTACTTATTTATTAAATGTGTTATTTATTTTTGAGAGTACAAGTGGGGGAGGGGCAGAGAGAGAGGGACAGAGGATCTGAAGCCGGCTCTGCGCTGACAGCAGCGAGCCCAGTGTGGGGCTCGAACTCATAAACTGCGAGATCATGACCTGAGCCAAAGTCAGACACTCAACCAACTAAGCCGCCCAGATGCCCCATCAGTAGTGATTTAATAGATAGACTTTTCTTATGGACATACATATAACCTCTCAGGAACTATACAGTTAAAACATATTAGTCTAAACAATAGCTTTGATTTTTTTTTTCCCTAAGAAAGTGTAATATATGCTCATTTTAGAAATATTATGAAAATGCAACAGTAAAAAGGGGAAATAACCTTGGTATAATCACTCAAAGACATTTACTTTTACAGCTTGTTATATTTCTTTCTCTTGCTGTTTCAGTGAGCTTGTGATTGTGTGTATTATATAACGTATACTGTTTTCCAAATTTTTTCAAATGTTTATTTACTTATTTATTTACTTATTTTGCGAGAGATAGAATCCCGAGCAGACTCCTGCTGTCAGCACAGAGCCCCACGTGGGCCCAAAAGTGAAATCATGACCTGAGCCTAAATCAAGTCAGACCCTTAACTGAGTGAACCACACAGGCACCCCATGTTTTCTCAATTTTAAATTTGAGTGGTGCATTGTGTAGACTAACCTTTGAATATTAGATCTGGAGCATTTTCTAGTACCAACAACCAGTTCTCTGATTCTTGAGACATCAACTGGGTATCCAAGAATTTGATGCAATTCTAACATTAACTACCTAGAGTTAGCATCAGACTCCTTAGGCTCAGTCCCACAACACCCACACTTCAGATGCCAGTCACAAGTATCAGCTCACTTGTACTTCTCACAATCTGGCTATAAATTGGGGTTCCTGCAACACCCTGTTCAAGTTCAGTGATTTGCTACAAGAGCCTTATAGAACTCAGGAAAATACTTGACTTTGCCAGTTCATTTTAAATTTTTTTTTTTTCAACGTTTTTTAATTTATTTTTGGGACAGAGAGAGACAGAGCATGAACGGGGGAGGGGCAGAGAGAGAGGGAGACACAGAATCGGAAACAGGCTCCAGGCTCCGAGCCATCAGCCCAGAGCCTGACGCGGGGCTCGAACTCACGGACCGCGAGATCGTGACCCGGCTGAAGTCGGACGCTTAACCGACTGCGCCACCCAGGCGCCCCTGCCAGTTCATTTTAAAGGACGTAACTCAGAAACAGACAAATGGAAAGGGATGCATAGGGCAAGGTATGCATGGAAGAGGGTGGCATGGAACTTCCATGTCCTCTCTGAGTGCACCAGCCTCCCAACATCTTGATGTGTTCACCAACCTGGAGGCTTTTTGAACTCCATTGCTTAGAAGTTATTATAGAAGTTTCATTTACATAGGTATGGTTGTTTTAATCATTGGATGCTGATGATTAGCTCAATCTCCAGCTCTTTTCCCCATCCCTGGAGGAGTTGGTGGGACCAGGGTGGGGTCGGGGTCAGAAGGGGTGCTGAAAGTTCCAATCCTTTAATCATGCTTTGGGTTTTCTGGTGACCAGTACCCATCCTGAAGCTATTTAGGGGTCCCAAGCCACCGTTTCATCTCATTATTCTTGCAAGTTTAAGCTGTTGCTCCTTTTAAAATAAGCTGTTCTGTAGTTCTGGCTCCTTTTTAACATATTTAATTTTATCTCTAGTTTTCTAAAGTTTTACTATCATATTTCTAGATGGGAATTTCTTTTTTATTATTGTCAAGTTTGGGATCTCTGATGGGCTTTTGGAAATTTCCTAGCTGTTGTCTCCCAGCTGTTGCTTCTGCCTCATTCTCTCTTTCCTTTGTAACTCCCAACCAAATGTATTTTAAATCCTTCTCACTGTGTCCTCTAGGTTTTTTAACATTTCTTCTCAGTTTTCTCTGTTGGTGTTTGCTACATTTCAAATAATTTCTTTTGACCCATCTTCCAGTTTACTAATTTTCTAAGCTACAGTATACTAAATCCCATTTACTGAAGTCTTAATTTTGGTTGTAATATTTTTCAGATCTAGAATTTACATTGGTTCTTTTTTTGGATATACTTTTTATTGTTTCTAGTAGCCTATGTGGCTGTTATTTCTTTGAATATGGTCTGTATAGTTATTTATATATTCTTCTGATAATTCCAAATAATTACGTGTCTGAGCTTACTGATGTTTTCCCTGCATCTTGTTCATGGTACCTTGTTTTCTTACATGCCTAGATGTCTAACAATATGCTAGATATTATATTTGGAAGCTGTTAATAGAACTATTTTGAAGCCTAGGATAGTATCATAGTATCTTTCTCTGCCAGAGAGTAGGGTATCATAGTATCATAGTATTTACTTCTGCCAGATGAGTAGGGGTTCTACCAGTTTAGAACACTGTAATTCCAAATTCAAGATTTATATTTTCCTGGTCTACCAGATGACCCAAATCAGGCTATAAAAGCTACATCATGGGAAGGTTCATACACCCCTAGTTCATATTTTACCCTGTGAATGTAATTTTTTTTGTACAAGTTCCCTGCGACCATTGAAATTGCAACTTAGTTTCATAGCTATTTCTTCCAGATATGCTGTGTCCTCTGCAAAAGTAAAAGGTTTTATTACAGGGCGACCCCATAAGGTTTCTTGTCTTCTCTTAAGAGTTTCACCAGATAATTCTTTACTATCTTGTTATCTCTTTGCTGCTTATATGATGTTTTTGTTTTTATTAACCCAACCTTTTTAGTTGACCACAGTGAGAGAAATTATTGAGATTATGTAGTCCACCATTATCAGAATCCAAAGTCCTTACGTAAGTTTTCGAGAGAGGGGATTTTATATGTTTTTCAGTTCTATTTTCCTATAAGAGTTCTGTTATATAGTATGCATCTAGTCAATATTCACTGAATGATTAAGTGAATAAGCTATTATTTTAGAGCTTATTTAAATACCTTATGGGATATGTTCCCCTTGTTTTTCTTCTTAAAAATAAATTGTGGTTATTCTTTTTTTTTTAGTTTTTATTTAAATTCTAGTTAGTTAACATACAGTGTAATATTAGGTTCAGATGTACAGTAGAGTGATTCAACACTTCCATATAGCACTCAGAGTGCTTCCTTAATCCCCACCACCTACTTAACCCATCCTCTCCCGCCCCCCACCTTCTCTCTGGTAACCATCAGTTTGTTCTCTATAGTTAAAAGTCTGTTTCTTGGTTTGCCTCTCTCTATTTTTCCCTTTCCTCATTTGTTTTGTTTCTTAAATTCCACATAGGAGAGAAATCATATGGTATTCTTGTGTTTTGCTCTTCCTGATATATTTTAGGATTACTTTGTCAAAATCTCTTTGAACTCAGATCTTGCTTTTAGAACTGCACTGAATTTATAAATTGTGGAAAATGGGAAATATGAGTCTTCTCTTTTAGGGATATGGTATGTTTTTCCATTTATCTTCATGTCTTACAGGAAAGTCTTACAGTTTTCTTTATGAAGAATTGCATATTTAAAATTTATTTCTCTGTATTTTAGTTTTGTTGCTGTTGTGAACAGATTTTTCCCAAAATTTTTAGTTGAACGTTACTGATATAAAGGGAAATTACGGATTCTCTGCGTAGCAGTCATTTATATCCTGTCACATTGCTGAACTCTCTTATTTTAATACTTTTTTTGGTTAATTTTTTGAAATTTATGTAGCCAGTCATATCCTCTGCAAATTGTGATATTTGTCTCTTGCCTTCCAATACTTATTCCTAGTCTTTTTCTTGTGTTCTTATATTATCAAGAATCTCCAGTACAGTATTGAATATTAATGGTGATAGCTTGCATTCCTCTCCTGCTCCTGATCATATAATGGAAACTTTTGTTTCATCATTAAATATAATTTGCTGGGAGTTACTTGTAGACACAGTTTATTGAATTAAAAAGAGTTTGTTTCTTATTGGATAAGGGTTTTTCATTTTCTTTAAAAATTTTTTTTCAACGTTTTTTTTTTTTTGAGAGAGAGAGCATGAGCGGGGGAGGGGCAGAGAAAGAGGGAGACACAGAATCCAAAGCAAGCTCCAGGCTCTGAGCTGTCAGCACAGAGTTCCACGTTGGGCTCGAATTCATGAACTGTGAAATCATGACCTGAGCCGAAGTTGGACGCTTTACCAACTGAGCCACTCAGGTGCCCCTTTATTTTCTTTTAAATAAAAAATAGACTCTCAATATTAGCACATTTCTCCAGCCTCTGTTGAGATTTGAATGTGCTTTTTCTCATTTAATCTGTTGATGTTAATAAAAAACATTAATAGACTTTTAAACATTGAACCATCCTTAAATTTTTCCTTAGTCTTGATGGATTCTTCATACTATGAACCTAATTTGCTTTTATTTCATTAAAGAATTTTTTCATGTATGCCTATTAGTGATCATGGACTTTTCTTCTATATCTCTCTGGATTTGGTATCCAAATTATGTTAACCTCATAAAATGATTTGAGAAGTTTAAATTTACCTATGCTCTGAAAGAGTTTTCATAACATGGATGGACAATTTTGCTTTCTTAAAGATTTGGTAGTCCTCATATCCATAAACTCAGGAGCCTGTTGCCTTGGAGAGACACATCTTTTGACTACTTTCACTATTTATTTTATAATCGTAGGTTGTTAGATTTTTTTCCCCCTCTCAACCAATTTTAGTTTATTCTCTTACAAGAGTACGTGTTTCTCCTAGATTTTCTAAAATTTTGGAAAAATTTGTACATACTATTCCCTTCAAGTTATTGTTTCATCACATTACTAATGTTTACTTCAAGCTTGTATTAGCTTTTTTCCTTAAACTTACTGAAGGTTTTATGTTTTTGTTAGTCTTTTCAGGAACTTGCACTTGGTATTTTTTTCATCAACTCTATTTTTCTACCTTCCACAACTTAAGGCTTATTTTCAGCCTTTTGATTTTCTAATAACTACATGTAAGACTACACGTTTTTACATTTATATCAGATTTGACCATTTCCCATGGATTTAGATATATAGAGCTATCGTTGTTTGTTTATTACCTTACATTTCAACTTTGATTTCCTTTTTAGCCAATTTCTACCTTTTGGGAATTTGTTGAAATTTTGTGTGGCCTGAGATACATGGTTACTTGTTGGCAATGTCTCAAGTGTGAAAAAACAATGTGTAATCCGAGTTTTGGGGTACAGAATTTTATAGATATATTTGTGATATAAATCATATATTAAACATGCTATGTACATAAATTACATATATAAATATATATTCAGGATTTAAATGATGCTATTTAAGTTATATCTTACTCATATGTACTTCACCTTTCATATTCTCTGAAAGATATGTTAGCATCCCAGTATGGTTGCCACAGTGCCTGTTTCTCTTCACCCTCAGTTTTTGCTTTCTGTGTTTCCAGTCATTGTTCTTAAGTATATGAAGGTTCACGATGACTACTGAATCTACTTGGATTCAATAAAAGCACGAAAAAAGCCCTATTTTTAATTTCTGTTATTTACCTGATAGGCATTTTCCCCCTCCTTTCTAATGTCATTTTATTTTAGATTTTCCTCTTGTCAATGATATATAGCTGGATTTTCTTATCTAATACACCTAGTTTGAGATGAATAGGTGAATATAACCGTTCATATTTTTGTGCTTATGTATATATTTATACTTATTCTTGCCATATTATCTTACGCTTTCTATGTATTGTGCTTTCTTGATGTTTCTTTTCCTTTCCTATCTTTTATTGAATTGAGTTTTCTTTGTTGATTTAAGTTTACTTATTTATTTTGAGAGAAAGAGAACACACATAAGCCCAGAAGGGGCAGAGAGAGAGGAAGAGAGAGAATCCCAAACATGTTCTGTGCTGCCAGCTCAAAGCCCAACTTGGGGCTCATTCTCACCACTGTGAGATGACCTGAACCAAAATCAAGAGGAGGAGGCTTACCTGCCCAAGCTACCCAGGCGCCCCACTTTGTTCATTTTTTTATACATATATATTTGTATTGAGGTCATATAGGACAAAGAAAAATCTCACTTTCCTTTAATACAGGTAGTTTTCTAGATTTTCTTGGCATATATATTTTTTTCAAATTAAGTCTTTGCTATGGTCTCTTTTTGTGTACCCCACCTCTCCCCTGCCACCAAATTCTTACTTTGAAATCCTAACGTCCGATGGCGATAGTATGAGTAGGTGAGACCTTTGGGGCTGATTAGGTCATGAGGATGGAGCCTTCGTGAACAGGATTAGTGCTTTTGCAAAAAGATCTCTAGCCCCTTCCACAGCTTGAAATATCTGTGACGTGTGAGAGGGCCCCCCACTCCAATCTGACCATGTTGGTTGGCATCCTGATCTTGGACTTCTAGCCTCCAGACCCATGAACAATAAATGTTAGTTTATAAGCTACCCAGTCTGCGGTATTTTTTTGTGGAATGGACTAAGACTTCAATTTAATTAAATCTTTAATCCACTTGAAATTTGTTTTTGCTTATGTTATAGTGTAGGAGTCTGTGTCTCTCTTCTTCCAGAGTGGATAGCCAGTTATACCAACACCAATTTATTATTCTATACTTTGTCCAACAGAACTGAACACTACTTTTGTCATATATCAAATTTCAGGTATTCTGCGATCTGCATCTGGAATCTCTGTTCTGTTTAACTTTTTGTCGGAGGGCGGGGGGCAGGGGGGAGGGTGTCTTTTTTAAGGCTAGGTTCTGGTAACTGGCAGAGGAAAATTCCCTGTCCCTCTTTAGAATAAACTGTACTTAGCTTTCTTTACTGTAAGATCTTTAGAGTGATTTTACTACCTTTCTCTTCTGTTTCAGAAAATTCTCTATTTTCACAACACTGAGGACTCTATCCTCATCCATTTATATTTAATTTCACATGGCTAACCAGTGTTTCTGTTTCTCTTATTCCATCTTGAGGTCTCTTTTCTAGTTTGTTTTTTTACTTTTGCTCTGAAAGGTGAATAATAAGTTTACTGAGCAAAGGATCCTCGAAGACAGTCCTCTCCTTTCAGGGTGGTAGGTGCTATTTGTCTCAGGGTGCATAGACCAGCTATTTCATTGCCAGTCTGAGTTTTTTCCTTTTAAGTAACTTGATCTTTCTGTTTATAAGATTGTCTCTTTATCCTTAGAGTTCAGGAACTTGCCAAGTATACCCAAATTTGTGCTTTTCTCATTGGTACGACCTGGAACATAGCAGAATTCAGGCTTTCTATAACTCAGGTAAAAATTTTTTACTATTCTCTGTTGAATAGTTTTATCTTTTCCATTTTTTTTCCCTCCTTTCAGAATTCCTGTTATCTGCATTTTGTATTTCCTTGACCTATTTTTCAAATCTTCTCCCTCATGATTTCCATTTATGTGTTTGCTTTGTACTTTGAAATATTTCTTGCACTTACAGTGACCAACCTCCTCTTCAATTCATTGAAAACTTTATTTCAATAATAAAATAAAATTTTGTTTCAAAAATGTTACTAAGCTTTCAGAAATGTGTGTGTGTGCACTGCAGTTGAATCTCAAATGATATGATTTATTTTCATTCATGTTTTCATCTTCTCTAGTATTTCTGTTTTACTGAGTATGTATTTAATTATTTTGCTGATTTCCTCTCTAGTTGCTGAAATGCCTTAAAGGAGTTATTTTTCTTTTTCAGCTCGTTGGATTCAGATCTGTTTGTTGAGATATCGGGATATCCTACATGTTAATAGTCTTCCAAGTAGTGAAAAGTGAAGTGACAGTCCCTTGCTGAGGTACCTGAAGGACATCCCTGATATCTCTCAGGCCTCTGTAATCTCTCAGTGTGTAGGGCAGGGAGGATTCAGTCTACCCATTTCGTTCCTTTGGGGCTTAAAAAAGATGTAATATGCTTACATTGGGGCCAGATATCTCTGATTGTCAAGTTCCTTCTAGGATCCACCACCCTCTCGTCCTCACCCCTGAGCTTCACCACCTGGAAAAGAAAGTTCCATATCAGTTCCCTTTTCTCTCAGGACCCTAAGAGAGCCCCATGCCTCACTTATGTTTACACCAGTTACCTCTAAGTCTCAGCAGTCATTTGGCTTATAAAAAGCTAAAAGCTTAGTCGTATTGAAAGTAGAGGAAAGGAATTTGTTAAAGTCACACCTGTTCCTTGGGGCACCTAGGTGGCTCAGTTGGTTAAGCGTCCAAGTCTTGGTTTCAGCTCAGATCATGATCTCACAGTTCGTGGGTTCCAGCCCCACATGAGGCTCTGTGCTGACAAGGAGTCTGCTTGGGATTCTCTCCTACTCTCTCTGCTCCCCAGCCCCCCCCCAATAAACACATACATACATACATACATACATGCATAACTTTTAAAAAATCACACCTATTCCCATAATTTCCTCACCCTGAAAACTTGTAACAATTATTAACTTAATTTTTAATTAGCATCTACTATCATCAGTATCTGCGTCTCTTCCCTCCAATACCACAAGAACCTTGGCATGTTTTATTTCCCATTCAGCAGCCTATTTTTTTCGATCCCCTGAAATTTGGCTTCCATATTTATTAAATTTGATTAATTATATTAAATCTCTATTCTTCAGTACACATCTTTTTATAGTCTGTGTGAAGAATACATAAAGCACGGTGTACCAAAGTAAAACACTTATATGTAATTGTTTCACTTCCAAAGTAGACTTGTTACTTTTTTCATGAAAAATTTTTAATTGAGGTAAAATTAACGATTTTGTTTTATTTTTTTAATGTTTATTTTTGAGAGAGTGAGAGAGGGAGCACAAGTGGAAGAGAGGCAGAGGGAAAGAGAAAGAGAGAAAATCCCAAGCAGGCTCTGCACCGTCAGCACAGAGCCCCATGCAGGGCCCAAACCCACGAACTGTGAGATCATGACCTGAGCCAAAATCAAGTCAGATACTTAACCGACTCAGCCACCCAGGTGCCTCTAAAAACAACTATTTTGAAGTAAACAATTTAGTGTATTCACGGTGTTGTGTAACAATCATCTCTCCTTAGTTCCAAAATATTTTCATTACCCCAAAAGGAAACCCTGTACACAGTAAACAGTTGCTTGCTCCCCAGTGCCCCCATCTGTAATGCTGGTCAACCTCCAATCTGCATTTTACCTCCATGGATTTACCAGTTCTACCTTAGTATCCTTTTTTAATCAGTACTTTTAATTTTAACCCTTGAATATGTATTGGTTTTTTTGTCACCTGTGGTTTTATATATGCATGTCTTCCTCTTGGAATTATTTATCTTTTGCTGGAATATATCCTCAAGGAACTCTTTTCAGAAAGGGCTTACAGGTGGTAAGTTCTCCAAGTCTACATATCCGAAGATATATTTATTTCCAGTTTGATTAGGGATAGAATTTTCATAGACTTTTTGAGAAGCCTGGCTAGAGGCTTGTCAATTTTGTTTATTTTTTCAAAAAACCAACTCTTGGTTTCGTTGCTCTGCTCTACAGTTTTCATAGACTTTTGAAAATACTATTCCATTGCCTTCTTACATCCAGTATCATGGGTAGTCTGGTCCCAGTCTGATCTAATCCCTGTTTCAATCTTTTTTTCCCCCTCTATTTGGAAATTTTAGTATTTATCCTTTTATACTTATTTACCAAGATATGTCTTTATTTTTGATTCATCCTGCGTAGCACTTTATGGACCCTCTCATTTGAGGATTTATGTCAATTTTCTGTCCTGGGACATTTATTTTTATTTTTATTATTTCTTTGCTTATTTGTTTTAATTCTTTTTGCTGTATCCTTGTGGAACTTAGAACTCCTAAATCTGTCTTCCATGTGTCTTATTTTTTTCCTTTTACACTTTTTATCTCTTTTGTCTTCTGTATTTTCAGTTCACTCTTCCAATACACTAACTGACTCTAAAACTATGTTCATTCTGCTAATCAGCCTACCTGATGAGTTGTTTCAGGGGTTGGTATTTTGGTTTAAGTCTTCTTTTTGCTCTATTAATTGTTTTGTCAGGGATTAGTTTTTATTTGTTGAGCTTGATGCCTTTCTTTCACGGTGTTAGTTTCCCTCAAATATTTGGTGATTCTTGCTTGTTCATCTTAAATTTCAAATTCCTTGTTAGCCTTCTGCAGTGTTCTATGAATTCAGCCTATTTCTGGTTATCACAGGGAAAGAGTACAACCAACATCAAGGCTTCTAGATGTGTAGACTTAGTTTCTTTTTTGGTATTGTAGAACAGTACCATGCCTCTGCCCTGGCTAAACTGAAAACACCTTAACTCTTGGCCCTTTCCACCATTAGTAGCCATCTATCTTCCCATGCATAGTTTGGGTTAAGGTTTCCCCTTTCAGTCAGATTCCATTTATCATCTGTGTTTTTGGGGATTACTCATAATTTCTGATTAATCAAAATATACTCTCTTCTTTCCCAACACTATTAAAGACGTTTACATTTTTTCTTTTTATCATTTTCCTAAAAACTGGAGGATCCTGAAATATATGTTCAATCGACATCTTGATCAAAACTTCAGAAACTAATCCATATATTATTGTGAATATGTAACCCAAATCACTTCTCCAATGATTTCTTAGTCACTGGGAACTTCAGTATGTTGCACAGTCTATAAGACATATTTACATGAAAGTCCTTTTTTGATTAATAGGAGAAAAGTTCATGTAATTGGAGTGGTATGTTATTTCCTTAAGCCCTTCTGAAATCATGTTATAGGATGTTGTAGTTATGTTCAAAACAGTGTTCTTTTTAGCTGCCCCAAATCCTCAAATTTTTTTTCTGAATATAACTTATAAATCAGTCCTTTTAGAATATCAGAACAATGCTTTCTACTCACTGCTGTCACTAGATATATATTTTATGGAGATGCATTAGGAATAGATAAGAAATGAAAGTATTTTATTTTTTTTAGAAATTAATCTGAAACATGGATTTTTTTTTTTTTTAAGTAATCTGTACACCCAATGTGAGGCATGGACCCACAACCCCGAGATCAAGAGTCATATGCGTTACTGACGGAGCCAGCCAGGGGCCGCAGTATATGATTAAAATGAGTAAATTTTTTACCCTATGATTTAAATTTTATATTCTGCTTTTAATTTTTTATTTGTTTTTAGAAGGTGACATTTATTGTTGCTCATTTCTCTTTCCTCAAAGTGATGAAGCTGCTGATTTGAAATGTGTATTTTGGTGCCATTTCAGAACCAAAATGTTACTTACCAAAGGTGAAAAATATTATGCGAATGTGGTTTCCTGAGATACCTGCTCTCCTTTTATATAGTATATTCAAGCCCTTTGAGAGGTCTAAATATTATAGATCATAGCTCATGAGACCTCTTCTCACCCAGAAGGGCAATATAATAAGGACTTAAGGCCATTCACTAAAAAGATGGAAGAAACTTATGTTCTCTTATATATAACTGTAAAAGTCCGTTTTCTCTGTTAGACATCTGCTACTGCTGTATTTTCTGCTATATTTCAGGAGGCAAATGTCCTTAAGACTAACGCTAACGTGGCTCTTTGAACTGATGATCAGGAACTCCACAAGGGTATGCAGTCCGCTATGTGGTTTTGGGCCCTCACAGTTTTTAAAAGGAAGTCAATTCCTCACATAATTGCAGCTAAAATCAAAGGGTTCTAAATAGTAATACCGGCACAGCAGTAAATGTTATTTTATTCTCATGACCCATTTTCTTGATGATCCTCTGAATTGCCTTAAAAACACATGCCAAATGCAGTTTGTGCAGTTAGCAGTAAATAGATTCAGTTAAGGCTCACTTTATGTAAGATCTACCAGTATCTTTAATAAATTACATACATTTTTATTTAACTTTTCAGAGAAAAGAAAGGTCTGATCTCATTTGTTCTTCATTGCTACTTCTGGATTCCTCCCTCTCTCCTCTGCTTTGAAGCTCAGACTGTCCAACATTTCACTCCGCATCCTTGTTGCAGTTAACTGACAGTTCCCCAGGATGCCACAGCCTTGAAGGTTTTTAGCTCCTCGTCTGTCTTTGCAACACTACCCATGTTCTAAATCTTGAAGATTTCAGTGTCCATGAGAAAATGACATTAGAAAAAATTGCCCAAGAAGGTGAGGGAGCTAGTTATATAATTATCTTAGGGAAAGTGTAATGGGCTGAGGGAACAAGTGCAAAGACTGAAGCAGAGCATGCTTGGTGTGCTGAAGAACCGCAAAAAGGCCATTATGGCTGGAGAAAAGCCAGGGACAAAGGAGGAGATAAAGTCTGAAAACAGAGCTGGGTCATATAGGGCCCCTATGCCATTGGAAGGCATACCAGATCATAAGATTTTTCTAGCAGATTTATCCTTCACTGTATTTCAGGCTCTCTGATGATCATGTCCTAAACCTTGTCTGTATCCATAATTATAGGCCTATCTTTTTTTTCTCGGTTTTAGTATTCATATTCTCTGAATTACCATTTATGGTCATTCCAATTTTACTCTCCCTGATTTCAGTGATTCTTCAACCCCACCAGGGCCTACAATCCATTGATCTTTTATCATTTTTTATTGACTCCGCCTCCCACCACTCCCTGTTCTTCCTTACTCCCTTATCAAAATTATATTCATCAGCCCTTCATCAGGATCACCCTGTTGTAGTCACTCATCCTTTGTCTCTCTCTCTCTCATTTTGTGTACTCTCTTGACAAAAGTCTCAACCCCAGCTAAACCAGCTCTCCACACTTAAACGTTTTTTTCTCCCATATTAAACAAATTGTTTAAAATAAAAACTTTTGGCCTCCATTAGAAATGGTGGAGGCTGGGGCGCCTAGGTGGCTCAGTCAGTTGAGCGTCCAGCTTCAGCTCAGGTCATGATCTCACAGTTCGTGGGTTCGATCTCTGCGTCGGGCTCTGTGCTGACAACTCAGAACCTGGAGCCTGCTTCGGATTCTGTGTCTCCCTCTCTCTCTGCCCCTCCCCTGCTCGCGCTCTGTCTCTCTCACAAAAATAAATAAACATTAAAAAAAAATTTTTTTTTTTTTTTTTAAAGAAATGGTGGTGGCTGGAGAGCTGGCTCCAGCTACCACCCATTTCCTTTTTTCCTTTTTAAAGCAAAATTCCTGTCAGAGCCATATATTATAACAATGATAACAATAAATAACATTTATTACGCACTTGCTGTGTGCCAGGCATTGTTCCAGATATTTTACATATATTAATCTTGTTTTATTCTCATAGCAGTCCAATGAGGTAAAAAAAAAAAAAAAAAAAAAAAAAAAAAAAACCACTTTTTACAATGAGAAAAAGGCACGAAGAACTTAGTTTCCCAACTACTTGCTGACAAATAGTGATCCTGGAATTAAAATCCAGGCAGTCTGTCATCAGAGCCTGTGCTCTCAACTAGACCAAAGCAAAGCAAATTATGTTCTAAATCTCAGTTCTCAGACACATTAGCAGCACACTCCAGTTTCCAAGAATGAGTGTATCCTACCCCAATCCTCATTCCTCCTGAGCAGTATTGTAGTAAGTTCTGGCTGCAAAGCCACGATATAATAATGTGGAGTTTTCATGTAACCAGAAGGTTCAAAGTGATTACTTTTAGGCAAAGGACTCTCTCTTGCAACATTTTGACTTTAGCCTTTTTTGGTTTCCTTGTGCTTTGCATTTCTCTCTTGCCTCTCCTGTAAATTCATCGGTAAGAGGCTTAAGGCTGCCTCTCTCTTTGGTAGAAGCTCATGCTCATAGTATGCCAAACAGGAACGAGATGGGGAAAAGGAGTTAAAGGAGAGACTTTTCTGATCCTGATCTCTAGTTCAGGGGGAAAAAAAAAAAAGAATACCTGAGCTGCATCAGATTAGTAATAAACAAGATTTCTTTGTCTGAATTGCCCCCTTTTCAGTTGCTGCTTTGGAATACGTGGTGGCAGATTTTAATCCAAAAAAAAAAAAAAAAAAATTAGGGACTTTGCACTATTTGTCAAAGAGGAGGGGAAAAAAACCTAATGACATGATTTTAAATTCGTCAATTGGAGTTGTTTTCTCTAGACCCTAATCTAATATTCCCAGAGAACTTCTTACTCAAAGAACTTCCTATGATGCATTATTAATTTGTCAATTCTTTCTTACATCGTCTTTGGGGAGAGAGCAATTCAGTTAAACATTTAGTATATTTTTTTAAATAACTACTGACTTAGAAAATTTTAGAAAGTAAATCATCAAAATCAGTTTTAAGAAGAGGGAAACATCAGAATCACTCTAGAATGCCTTTCTCATTGGCAGAGGTCACATGCCCCTTCCTAAACAATTGCTGGCAAGGAGAAAGGGTTTCTATGATTGGCTTTTCCTTTTCTGGAAGGAAGGTTGTGGAGTCAGCCACCATCCCAAAGAGGATTTGTTTCTTATTTGATTTTCGTTTGGTTGGTTTTTTGGTTCCTTTTTGAAAGTTATCCTCATGTTAGAAATAGTTTAAAATTCCCACTCTAAAGAACAGGCAAGCTTTTCCCAGCCATGTTGTTGCCCATCCCAACCGTCCCCATACCCATTATATATAGTATGTATAGTGTATATAATTCTGCCTCTCTGTAACCATGTTTTAATTATATTCAATTTGCAAAAATGTTAAAATTTTATTCACAGTGAAAGGTCTAATCTGTTGAAGGGAACTGATGCTGATGTGAAATCACTAGAAGAGAATAAAAAAAGAATCGACCTACAAACGACCGTGGCAAAATGAAGTTCTAAACATTTCCCAAGTGATTACTTTTTACTGTGGAAGTTTTATTTCCCAGAAAGCATAAAACTGAATAGTCTTGCCAAACCAGCTGAAGCTTAATGAACAAACTCTATTGGCCCTTTAATAATAATATCTGAACCGTTTATCTCTTCAGTTCTAAAAATGCATATAAGTTGGCAGAGATTTGACTTAAGAGTTTTAAGTCCTATATATAGCTTTTGGGTGACATGATCTCTTTTTCTAGACATCTATCTGCCTCAGGGCTTTGGTCTAATTACTTTTAGTAAATAAACTATTTTCATATAAATGGTTTAAAGAAGAGCAATATTACTAGGATTATGAAGACCAAGAGTATAATGTTACAGTCTAAAAACCCAAGGTTTTACTGCGATACTAAATGTTTAACTGAATTGCTGTCTCCCCAATTGTACCTGTGTTGGATGTTGCCACTTTTCTATTGCTGGAAAGGGCCTTTTACAAAAGCATGTTCAACGTGAATACTAATCCTTATAGCAAGTCCTTCAGGTTAATGCCAATAGTGTGCATGAGGACAAAATCGTATTTATACCATGTAATACTCCAGAGGGATTAGGTACTGAGCAGCAGCTGTAGAGAAAAAGATGATAGGTCTGACAAGGCAGAACAGGCTAGAGAGTCTGATTTCTGAAAGTGGAGATCAGAGAGTAGAACTAGCACTAGGAAGTATTAGGAGATTTCAGCTTAGAGCAGTTTCAGTCCAAACCCAGTGGGTATGCTTAAAGAGCCAACCAGGAAAAAAAACGAAAACAAAACCAAAAAATCTTTGCTTCCTTATATGGACTTAGGGAGGTATTCTGGGAAAAAAGCATGTTGAAACTCCTTCAGGAAGGAAGAGGACTTCTGATTCAAGAGTCATTCTGTTTCTGTGCCTTTGCCACCAGTTTTCACACAACTGGTTTCTCTGATACTACACTGTCAGAGACACCCAACTGATAGTTGGCTTTTTCTTTTACTGAATAAATACAACTTTTTCCCCGACCATAAGAAAGAAGAAAACTATGAGATAGAAGATCTGTTTCCATGGCTTTAAAAAAAAAAAAAAAAAAAAAGGGTAGTATTTCCCACTGTGTTCAATTGATGATGGTGAAAGGAGGAGAAGGAGGATGACAATGAGAAAGGCATTTTGAAGTTTAGTGGCTGTTAGGGGAAGGAAGTTGAGAATAGTGGAAAGAATACTAAACCAAGTATCGTAACTTGATTTTTAGGTCTGGGTTGTTCCCTACTTTAGCCAAACATAAGACTCTGAATTCATATTAGTTTTAGTTTCTCTATCAATAGGAAGTAGACTATATGATCTCTTGCCCTTCTACCTCTAAAATTCTGTAATTATGACAGCAAGTATCTACACTAACGCCTGAGCAGTATCGAGAATATGAAAAACAGTATATAGAGCGAGGTGTCCTTTTATAATTAAGTTTATGCCTAGTTATAATTGGTTTATGGAACAAAATTTTTTCCCAGACCCACTGTACCTCAGAAAGGATTGAACAGTTCATTCTGGCAAAGAAAAGGCAAAACTGTTAGCACATCATACTGCCACATGAAGGCTAACAATTAGACATAAAGCCAGACAAAATCGCAAGGAGAGCCATAAATAAAAGAGAGTCTTAATGTGATTTAAATACCGTGACTGAGTTGCATTCAGTGTTAGCCTGGTCACCAAGTCCAATGCGACATTATCCTCTATAGAGATGTATTCTAGCAAAAGGCTTCTGCATCCGCCATCTGGCCCTTGACTCAGGGAGCACATCTCACTGAATGACACATAACCCAGTGGGATGCACCAAATTTGCTTAAACATGAGCACATCCTCTTCTCATAACAAAGGCTGGATATGCCCCTAATTTTATATTCTATAAACTATGTTGAGGAAATTATTAAAACAACAGTCTTCTGGGGAGGCCTGTAACCATCTACTGATCATGTTTTCTTTGTCACAGCCACAGTTTCAAGAAATACTGTAAATTTCAGCTTAAATTGAGAAGCAAATTAGATGTGCTTTAAATTTAAAAATTCGTTATGAATTTAGAAGTAAAAAAGTGAACTGTTTGTGACTAGATGATCTGACCTTACAAACACAAGAATTTGAGCAGAGTTCCAAAAGTTAGAGTTTGTGTTCTCTGTGAACAGCCTTCAGGGAATTGTGCCAGAGGAGCTCTACTTAAGAGAAATTTCTCTGAGGTTCTGATTTTTTTTTTAGTTTATACCTTAAACTGTGATTTCAGACGTGTTCCAGAATAAAGGCAATCACATCCAGTATTTCCTGTCTCTAAGATAGAGTCTACTGCACTGCTTGTATTTTATATTACTTGAGAATTATTTTCCTTTAGAAGGAACAGTATGATTTGCCTAAATGGAGAGTATTTTTTTTTTCTTTTTAAGTATATCTTTGGCATTCCTCAGAGTGTTAAATATTTTATTGGCTATTGGGAGGAAAGGATTCTCTATTATGTAAATGGCACCCCAAACCTACAGATCCCAAGTTAATACTGAAGACTTTTTGTTAGTCTCTGGTGCCCTTTCTGGTAAAGATAAATGCTAAAGAAGGGGCAGTATGTGGAAATAGGAATAAAACTAAAATGACCATTTTTCTTCCAAGTTATATAACACTATAATGCTTTGTTGCAATAATATGAGGAAACCTTATGCAAGAACTGAGCTGTGATTAATAGAAGCAAAAAGAAGTAGAAACATCATTCCTTAAACACAGCAAACTCAAATAGGAAGGAAAATAGTGTTTTAAATGAGAAGCAAAAAGTTGTATGGAAGTGTTGAATCATTATATTGTACACCTGAAACTAATATTACACTGTCTATTAACTAACTGGAACTTAAGTAAAAACTTTTTGAAAGTTCAAAGTGATATGAGAAGGAAATGTTAATGCTAATGCCAATATCATGTGAACTGTTAATTAGAAAGTAAAGTGGAAATGGAGCGTGTGACTAATAAAGTAAATACCATGAAATTCTGGGGAAAGCCTAGTTAAGCTGGACTTCTTCAGGGCTACAGCACTGAGGGGATTTTCTCATGTTTCACGAATTGACCCAAATTATTATGGAGTCAAATGATAGTGGAGTCCCTATCATGAAGGGTAGTGAAATGAATGAAGACTGAAAGAGAGCATCATAATGCTGACGTTGTCAGATGTCCAGTCACGTGGACTTGCGAACCTGGCAAATTGCTGAAATTAGTATGGGGGAAGAAATCTTAAGTTATAAACTAATTTAAAAATGAGAGCAATAAGCTAGGCAATGGCAGTTTTAACATATTTTAAGAACTGAACCTATTCATCCAGTTTAGTACCAGGCCCTAAGCTTCTGCCTCGAGTGTATGGCCCACCTGAATATTAAGGGCCATTATATGGAAGATGATGACCAGCTGTTCTCTTTCTCCCCTGAGTTCCAAACAATAAGAAATGGGCATAAGCTTTGGTGTGAAGGATTTAGGCAAAGAATGAGGAAGAATATTGTAAATTGAAGTGCATTACTGAGTGAATTTCATTCTATGGAAGTCTTTTAAAAAGTCATTACTGTCACTCAAAACACTTACAGTCTGTCTGTGACATACATAGGTAGCCCTACAGTAAGAGATGTGAATAATTACACAACAATTAGAACGTCTTTGAGCTGGAGAGTAATCAGCCCAAACACCAAGTAATGCAAGAGAGAAGCATGAAAACACATAACCACAAAAACGAGAGAGAGAGAGAGAGACATGTATAGATCAACATAATGACAGCATTTAGCTAATTAAACTCTCTGGAAATGTTCTGACTGCTTTTGGAAAGCAAAGAAGTCTTCATTTTTAGCTTTGTCAGTTGACATAATTTTGAATTGAGTCTGATTCTCATTGGCATCTATGATCTATGTATACAGTTTCTGGAACAGCCTTTTCCTGGAGAAAATTTTCAAACAAACATTTGGCATCAGTGGAATATTTTTTATCACACCATCAGTATTTTTCATTGTACAGCCTTTGACTTCCATAAGATTCAAGCTGTCTTAGAGTCTCTGAGAACCCTAGGGCATTAGATGAATGCCAGGTATGTTACACTGAGAGATTAGATCCCAGGGAACTGGAATTCTGAGAACTAGGATGCCTGACTGAGATTGATCTATGTATCCTGGTATAGATACAGAAAGATATTAGTGGTATTCTAGATTAGAATTTTTAGACTTCATCCAAACAACCTGTTAAAAGCCACGTTCTCTTGTACCTGTGAAACCATAGATTCAGTGTAAGAATAATGCGTTCAAGAAGATTTAGTCCGATGCAGTGGTGTGCTAATGTTTAATTCCTGGTTTTCCGGGCAAGGAGTGTGTGGTTTTGGGGGGTGGAGGATTGGAAGCAGAGGTGGTAAGCAGGTATCTGATTTGTAGCATTGGCCAATTTCTGTGATACAAATGCCCCCACCACGGCCAACTGCAAGCTACTAAAATGACATCAGTGAAAACAGAGTTGGGAAGAGGTTGCCTCTCGTTATTCCTGCACATGAGTGGTCCTACATCAGGTATACGTAAAACATCAAAGTTCAAAAATCTCACTCTGTGTCATTCAGTGGCAATCAGCATTGTCATCATGAAGTACAACTTCTTGCTTCCACCTTCTGGCAAATGGTCTGAAAGCATACCTTACAAACACGTGGCTTCTCCATCTGAGAGCTGTGATTTTTTTTTTTTTTTAATTTTTATTTACTTTTGTGAGAAAGGGAGACACAGCATGAGCAGGGGAGGGGCAGAGAGAGAGGGAGACACAGAATCTGAAGCAGGCTCCAGGCTCTGAGCTGTCAGCACAGAGCCTGACATGGGGCTTAAACTCACAAACCATTAGATCACGACCTGAGCCGAAGTCAGATGCTTAACCGACTGAGCTGCCCAGGTGCCCCGAGAGCTGTGATTTTTAAATCCTACTAAAGACTTTATTATTTAACATAAGACTCCCCTATGATACTGCTCTTTTTAGCAGTGTCACCCAGTCCTTTGTATGTTCTAATTGCTATAAACAGCAAATGAAATGTTTATAGGTCAACAGAACCAATTCTTAGGAGCAGTAAGCACAACCTTCAGAATAGAAAAATAGTTTGGGAGGCATGTTTTATTTTGGATTTTAGTATTTTTGGTGTTAAAAAGACTGATAACACACTGAGAAACAGTAATTATCATTCAACATGAGCCTGGCTGGAAACACATTGCATAGCAGTTCAAGAATTTATTTGCTTATTTTTGGAAACAGTAGAACTATTACATTAACCTATCAGTTTATGGTCATCTCCTCCTTTTTTCTTTTTTTTAAGTGTCTCAATTTTTTTTTTTTTTTATTAATGTTTATTTTGAGAGAGTGAGAGAGCATAGGGGAGGGGTGGGGAGAGGAGAGTGAGAGAGAATCTCAAGCAGGGTCCATGGTGTCAGCGCAGAGCCCAGTGGAGGGCTTGAACTCAGGAATGGTGAGATCATGACCCAAGCCAAATTCAAGAATTGGAGGCTTCAACCAACTGTGCTACCCAGGTGCCCCCTCCTCCTTTCTTCATTCTCTGACCTACACATAGTTTTGTAAACCCAAGATACATGTGTCTCATCCCTTTTGTCTCTCTGTGAAAATAAGAATTGTAAAATTGTAATGGCATTGCCCTCCCCTGTGCCAGAATTCCCAGATGCCTCGTGTTCCTGACCGAGTAATTCATTTACTTATGAATTCCTGCTCTTTGTATTTAAAAGACAAAACCACTTGGCAAAAACCCTTCTGAACTTTCAGAGAGAAAGCAAATGGATTCTTAGGACACAGTCATTCCAATCATGCCATGGTTAATATTCATTCTAAACTGTTGATAACATTTAGGATAACACCTATATTGCTATTTACAGTGAACTTTCACATGTATGTCCTTCCCATTACATAATACTGAGTAACATTATTGGTAACATGAAATGTCACTGTCCAGTCTTAGAGCCTCTGCCAATAATTAATATGTATTTATTCAATAAGTAGGTGATAGGTGCTTTCTGTGGTGAGCCATTATGGAGTCTGTCAAGATGAATTAAGACCAGTCCATTAGTATTTGACTTAAACTGGGCAGGGGTTAGAAATGCTTGCACGTATTTAAACTATATGAAATTCTTATTTTCTGTCATCACTGGGAGAGAATTTAAGCTCAAATAGGTCATCACCATGGCCCTAATAAAATTTTTGTTGTTGCTAGGTTGGTTGGTTTGGTTGTATTTCTTTTTTTTTTTCGATAATTGTTTAATATAAACAATAATTCAATCACAGTTGACAAACACATGAATAAGTCAGTGAACTGTATGTGCCTGCCACACATCTAAGGTCATTCCCAAGATATACTTCTTCAGTGAATTTTTCCCTGACAGTAACAGTTAATGACAGTGTGACCCCAATCATCTTAATTGCTGAGAGTTAGCACAGTTATTCTGCATTGCTATTGGCTAATGAATCAGATTCATTGGCTGGTTCTGACAGGGCTGACATAACATGTCACTGACTAAGTGACAGTTCTAGAAGAGGACAGGAAGAAGTATGAGGAGGGAAGCAAACGTTCGTCAGTACACTAAGACAAACTAGCACAACACCACAATCTGTGCTGAAGCAGGAAATGAAAAAACACACAGAGGGCCTCCTGATCATTTGCCTTAACATCACATTTTTATTCTCTCATATTCAGAAGGAAAAAAAATAGTGGTAGAATGATATTTCTGAATCTGTCATTTATAAATTGTAGTTTGGGAGAAATTGAAATAAGTTACATGGGGGTGAGGAAGAGACAAATGAGATCTTAATAATTATTAAGTTGGAGTGGACCAGGGGGAAGCATCAGAAGGTAAGTAGAAATACAGAAGTAAATTGGGTGTTTCCACCAAATACCAAGCCATATATCTAAGGAGAGACCATCACTTCTTATTCACGATGTAATTAAGTGGAACCATGTGAAACTGCTGATAGTCAACCATCTTTGACCTACAAAAATGGTCATGGGTGTGGTTTGACCTATAAACTATTGGAAACAAGGTATATTTGTAAAATATATTTTAAAAAGCACACTGAATTATCCCATGGCTTGTTACAGAGAACAAGAAAAACAATAATCCAAAAAAAAAAGTTAGTTTTTTAAAAACACTATAGTCAACTCCTTAACGTCAAATACCTATGGGTTTTTAATCCAAAATACTCTATATGCTTGGGGATGATGTTTGCAAGGGTTTTTTTGGAAAGAAAATAAGCTAGTTAAGAAGGCATTTTCTATTAGCTCCAAAGGAATGTAACACCAGGCAGTGTTTTTCATTTTTAAGGATCTGAAGGACGCTAACTATAGGAAAGATCAAGAACAGTCACGTGCTGGTGAGTACTAGCCAGTGTTTCTGCACTGACTGTGTAAAACGTTCTCAGCTGTGGAGTCTCCCACCCACGATGTAACTTTGACCTATGTTGCTGTCCACAGGTCCTCCACCACCCTATAGCAAGCAGTCCATGGATGTCTGCAAGCAAGCATTGGGGCCTGGCTGTGCCATCCTTACCCTGGCCCACCCCTGGGCACAAGTGGGATGTGGACTCTGAACAGAACCACCAGTGTATTATTTCTGCCACTTCTCATCCATCATTTCTGGGTCATTTGAGACCAGCTTTCTGTGTTTGCTAACAGATCTTTTTATATATATATATATATATATATATATATATATATACATATATATATATATATATATATATATATATATACATATATATATATATATGTATATATATATAGGAATATCATATATATATACACACATATATATCATCCAGCCTTATAAAGGAGACTCTGCCATTTGCAACGACACAGATGAACCCGAAGAGGACGTTATACCAAGTGAAATAAGCCAGACACAGAAAAATACTGCATGATCTTAGTTACATGTGGAGCCTAGAATAGTAGCCCCCCTGGTTACCACGTGGGGAAAATAGGGAGATGTTGGTTAAAGGATATAAAATTGCAGTCTACAGGATGAATGAGGAAAGCTAATGTACAACATTATGACTGTAGCTAGTAATACTGTATTGAAAACGAAATCTAAGAAAATAGATTTCACATGCTCTGACCACACACAACACACACACACAGGTAACTGTAGGAGGAGATGGATATGTTAATTTGCTTGACTCTAGTATCCTATCATTACATATATCAAAACACCAAGTTGTACATCTTAAATATATACAATTAAATGATAAAACAGGAACAATGTTTTTAGCCTTGAAACTGAAGTTTGAGCAGTGCTCAGTAGGGAAGCACTCTTCCTTCTCCCAGTTAGTGTTAACTAGGGCTGCTCAGTGTTGAATCTACAGAAGGCTCATTCACTCATGTGTCTGGTGGTTAATACTAGCTGTCAGCTTTAGCTGGGCTGTTGCCTTGAACATCATCATGTAGCCTCTCCATATGTTCTGGGCATTTTTCCAAAATGGTGGCTCTCACCATTTATCACTCACGCCAAGTTTAATTGTCTCAAGAAAGAGCTGGGTGGAAACCATCACCTTTTCTCCTTACTCTGCAGCTTAGCAAGTAGCCTTGAAAATAACAACCCACATTCTAGGTACCTCAGGGAGCAGAGTGGACTCCATTCACAAAGAATTGTCATTACTTGAACTGTCTGGTGGCTCTGTGGGAAAACAAATAGAAGCTTTACCTGTTCGTACCTCAGAATTCCTCCAGTGCTACAGCTGCTGCACAGGTGGGGTTTGTTGAAATATTTACAGGGAAATATTTTAGTTGCTGCTGCAAGGGGTGATAACAGGGCAAACAGTATATTGATGAAAAAGCTTGGAAGAAAAGACTGAGAAATACAGTGTCCATAAAGGCTTTGAAAAGTTCTTGACATGGACATTTAGAAGGCCACACACATGCACAGGGCTGTGTGCATGCTTAGGAAGGCCCGAGAAGGCCCTAAGCTATCCCCTCTGGCTGACCTTGAGGCTCTATAAAAGCAGAAAGTGAAACCTAAGGCACAGTTGTAAACTGCCTGATTGAGTACTGAAGTTATGCCTCAACCCACACATCAAGCCCCTTGGCAAAAGCCAGTATTTTGTGGGTTCCAGGCATTTAAGGAAATCTCTGTGCGATTAACTGATCACTAAGCCAACTAAGAAATTGCAGTGGTTTCACATAGGAAGGGATACAGCTTTACAGGATTAGTTCGGAAAAGCCACTAAATAACAGACCCTAAGATGAGAGAAAGAAACCCAGATTTGCCACATAATAATATATCCATTTCTCTAAAAACAGTGCATGCTATGAAACAAAGTATGACTCCTCAAAAAAAAAAAAAAATAGCCAATAGGAAGTGTCCAGGAAAAGCCCAGGTATTGGACTTTGTAGACAAAAGTCTCAAATCAGCTATTTTTTTTTAAATGTTTATTCATTTTTGAGAGGGAGAGCACAAGCAGGGGAGGGGCAGAGAGGGAGAGAGACACAGAATCTGAAGCAGGCCCCAGGCTCCGAGCTGTCAGCACAGAGCCTGGTGTAGGGCTCGAACCCACGAGCCATGAAATCATGACTTGAGCTGACTGCTAAGATGCTCAACTGACTGGGCCACCCAGGCACCCCATTTTTTTTAATGTTTATTTAAAATTTTTGAGAGTGCCCAAGTGGGGTATGGACAGAGAGAATCCCAAGAAGGCTCCATGCTGTCAGTGCAGAGCCCAACGCGGGACTCCATCTCATGAACTGTGAAATGATGACCTGAGCCAGTATCAAGAGTAGGACACTTAATCAACTGAGCCACCCAGACACCCCTCAAGTCAGCAATATTAAAAATGTTCAAAGGAAGTCCCATTTAAAGAACTAAAGTATCAGAATGATGTCTCACAAATAGAGACTATTAATACATAGAAATTATAAGTAAATGGAAATTTTAAAGTTGGAGAGCATAATAAAAATCCACTTGAATGGCTCAACAGATTTAAGCTAGAAGAATGAATCAGAAAGATTCAACAGAAATCAGTAATAGAAGGAAAGTTGGGAAACTCACAAATATGTGGAAATAAACACATTTCTAAACCAATTTACACAAAACTGTAAAGGAAATTATAAAATACTTTGAGATCTACAGAAATGAACACAATATAAAAAGTATGGGATGCAACCAAAGTGGTAAGTAGTAAAAGGTAAGTGTGTAGGCACACCTGGCTGGCTCAGTCGGTGGAACATGTGACTCTTGATCTTGGGGTCATGGGTTCAGGCCCCACATTGGGCATAAAGTTTTTGCCTTTTATTTTTTATTTTTTTTAATATTTTATTTCTGAGACAGAGACAGAGCATGAGTGGGAGAGGGGCAGAGAGGGAGGGAGACACAGAATCAGAAGCAGTCTCCAGGCTCTGAACGGTCAGCTCAGAGCCCAGCACAGGGCTCAAACTCACAAACTGTGAGATCGTGACCTGAGGCGAAGTCAGTCGCTCAACCGAACCACCCACACACCCCAAGTTTTTGCCTTTTAAAAAGAGGCAAATGGATAGCTGTACATGCCTACATTTAAAAAGAAGAAAGATCTCAAATCAATACCTATCCTAAACTAGAAAAAGGAAAACCAAACCCAAAACAGGCATAATAATGAAGATAATAAAATAGATGACAAATACAATAGAGAAAATGAACATAACTAAAAGTTAGATCTTTCAAAAAATCAACAAACGACAAAACTCTAAATAGATTAAGAAAAAAAGGCTGAAACTACTAAAATCAGAAATGAGAGGACATTACTACTGACCTTACATAAGTAAAAATGATGATCGGGAGATACTATGGACAATTACATGTCAACAAATTAGATAATTGGATGAAATAGATTAATTCCTAGAAGTACTTAACAGCCAAAACTGATTTAAGAAGAAATAGAACACTTGAATAAACCTGAATACAAGAAAAGAGATTGAATTAGTAATCAAAAACCACCTAATACAGAAAAGCCCAGGACTAGAATTCACTGGTGAATTCTTCCAAACATTTATAAATGAAAAAAAATGTTTTTAATTTTATTTATTTTGAGAGAGTGCTAGCAGGGGAGGGGTGGAGAGAGGGAGAGAGAGACTCTCAAGCAGGTTCTGCACTGTCAGCACAGAGCAGAGCCCAACGCAGGGTTCAATCCCACAACCCTGAGGTCATGACCTGAGCCTAAATCAAGAGTCAGACACTTAATTGACTGAGCCACCCATGTACCTGAGAATTCTTCCAAACATTTAAAGAAGAACTAGCACCAATCCTCAAAACTTCCAAAAAACAGGAGAGAAAATGTTGTAATTCATTCTATGAGTCCAGTGTTACCCTGAAACCAAGGCCAAAGACATCATAAAGGAAAGCTATAGACCAAATCTGTTATGATGTTAAAAATATGCAACAAACTACTTGCCCAATTGGAATTTATCCCAGGAATGGAAAGTTGATACAAAATATGAAAACTATGTATTACACCATATTAATAAACTAAAGGGGAAAAACATCTCAGTTGATGCAGAAAGAGCATTTGGCAAAATCCAAAATCGTTCCATATAATATAAATAGATGTAAATTATGACACTAAGACCATGTAGTTGGGGGGGGAGGGGAGGAGAGGTAGAAGTGTAGAGTTTTTATATGCAAATGAAGGGAACAGCTTAAAATAGACTATTATAAATATGTTTTATGTAAGCCCCATGGTAACAATAAAGATACCCCTAGGAGTTACACAAAAGGAAAAGAAAGTCTATCAATCCAGAAAAAGAAGGGGGGGGGGGGGGGGGAAAGGACAGCAAGGGAGAAAAAGAAGGATAAAAGAACTATAAGACAAAACAGTTAAAATGGCAAAAGTAAGTCCTCTATCAGTAATTACTTTAAATGTGAATGGATTAAATTTCCCAACCAAAAAAACAGTGGCTGAATGGATTAAAAACAAACAAAAACCTAGATCCAACTATATGTTGTTTACAAGAAACAACATTAGGACACTCATAAGCTGAAAGTGAAGGGATGGAAAAAGATTAACCCTCAGTTAGACTAAGAAAAAGAGGAAACTCAAGTAAAACCAGAAATGAAATCACAGTGGATTTCACAGTAAAAAGAGACTATTACATACAATTATATGTCCATAAGTTGGATATCCTAGAAGAAATGGATAAATTCTTAGAAACATACAACCTAACAAGCCTGGATCAAGAAAAAAACAGCCTGAATAGACCAATAACAAACATGGAGACTGAAACAGTAATCAAAAACCTACAATAAAAGAAAACCAAGATGGCTTCAAGGGGAATTCTAACAAACATTCAACAAATACCAATTCTTCTTAAACTCTTACAAAAAGAAGAGGGAACACTTCCAAACTCATTTTATTAAGGCAGCATCACAGTGATACCAAAGTCAGACAAAAACACTGCAAGAAAAGAAAACTTTAGGTCAATATCTCTAATGAATATAGATGCAAAAATACCCAACAAAATAGCAAACTGAATTCAATAGCACATCAAAAGATCATTCACCATGATCAAGTGAGATTTATCTTTGGGATATGAGGATGGCTCAACTTAACAAATAAGAAAATATGATACAAAACATAAACAGAATGAAAGACAAAACCCACATCATCTCACTGGATACAGAAAAAGCAAGAATTACAAAGCTGGAGCTATCATACCCCCTGATTTCAATATATATTACAAAGCAATGGTAATCAAAACAGTTTGGTATTGGCATAAAAACAGACATATAGACCACTGGAAGAGAATAGAGAGCTCAGAAATAAATCCACATATTTATGGTCAACTAGTCTTCAACAAGGGTGCCAAGTAAGCACTATGTTCCCAGGAAAGGAAGGTGCTTCTTGCATTTTACCTATGTTATCTTCCAGTAGTTTTATAGTTTCAGGCCTTACATTTAAGTCTTTAATCCATTTTGAGTTGATTTTTGTATGTGGTGTGAGATGTCCGATTCCATTCTTCTACATATGGATATTGTTTTTCCAACACCATTTATTGAAGAGACCTTCCCACTTACGTATTTTTGCTTTTGTTGCCAGTGTTTTTGGTGTTTTGTAGCCAAGTGGGATTGCATCTAACTAAAATGCTACAGAGCAAAGGAAACAATCAACAGAGTGAAAACGCAGCCTATAGAATGGGAAAAAATATTTGCAAATCATTTATCTGATAAAGGTTTAGTAAGGGTTCAATAAGGAACTCCTACAACTCCATGGGAAACAAAAAACAAAACAAAATTATTTTTAAAAATGGGCAAAGGACCAGAATAGGCATCTCTCAAACGAAAACATACAAACATAAATGGCCCAAAGGTACTTGAAAAGGTGCTCAACATCCCTAATCAGCTGGAAATTCAAATCAAAACCACTAATCTCTAATGAGATTAGAATGGCTATTATCAAAAAGACGAGATAACAAATGTTGGCAAGGATGTAGAGAAAAGGGAATCCTTGTATCCTGTTGGTGGGAATGTAAATTAGTATAGCCATTATGAAAAACAGTATGAAGGTTCCTTTAAAAATTAAAAATAGATCTACCATATGATATGGCAACCCATATTCTGGGTATATATCCAAAGAAAATGAAATCGGTATCTCAAAGATCTCTGCAATTCCATGTTTATTGCAGCATCATTCACAATAGCCAAGATATGGAAATGTGTCTCTCAACTAACTGGATAGTCACACACACACACACACACACACGCACACTGGAATATTATTCAGTCTTAAAAAGGGGCGGGTGGGTGCCTAGAGGGCTCAGTCGGTTAAGGGTGCAACTCTTGATTTTGGCTCAGGTTATGATCTTATAGTCTGTGAGTTCAAACCCTGCATCAGGCTCCACATTGCCCTATTCTCTCCCTCCCTCCCCACCCCCCGTCTGCCCCTCCCCAACTCGTGCATTCTCTCTCTCTCAAAATAAACTTTAAAAAAGAACAAAGTCTGAGGGGCGCCTGGGTGGCTCAGTCGGTTGGGCGTCCGACTTCGGCTCAGGTCATGATCTCGCGGTCCGTGAGTTCGAGCCCCGCGTTGGGCTCTGTGCTGACAGCTCAGAGCCTGGAGCCTGTTTCAGATTCTATGTCTCCCTCTTCCTATGACCCTCCCCTGTTCATGCTCTCTCTCTCTGTCTGTCTCAAAAATAAATAAATGTTAAAAAAAAAAAAGAACAAAGTCTTAAAAAAAGAAAAAAGAAAGAAAGAAACCCTGCCATTTGCAAAAACATAGATGAAACTGGAGGACATTATGCCAAGTGAAATAAGCCAGACACAGAAAGACAAATACAGCATGGTCTCACTCTTCTATGTGAAATATAAAACTGTTGGGCTCATAGAAGCAGAGAATAGAAGCATGGTTGCCAGAGGGTAGAATGGTGGGAGGAGTGGGGGGAAATGGGGAGATGTTGGTACAAAGTTTCAGTTATGTAAGATGAATAAATTCTAATGTAGGGGCGCCTGGGTGGCTCGTCGGTTAAGCGTCCGACTTCGGCTCAGGTCACGATCTCACGGTCCGTGAGTTCGAGCCCCGCGTCAGGCTCTGTGCTGACAGCTCAGAGCCTGGAGCCTGTTTCAGATTCTGTGTCTCCCTCTCTCTCTGCTCCTCCCCTGTTCATGCTCTGTCTCAAAAATAAATAAACGTTAAAAAAAAAAAAAATTCTAATGTACAATATGGTGACTGCAGTCAACAACGCTGTACTGTGTATCTGAAATTGGTTAATAGAGTAAATCTTAAATGTTCTCACCACACACACACACACACACACACACACAAATGGCAACTAGATAGGATGATAATTTGCTAATTGTTTTGATTGTGATTATTTTACAGTGTGTATCTACCTCAAGACATCAAGTTGTATACTTTGAATACATACAATTTTTATGTGATGATTATACCTCAGTGAAGCTGAAAAAAATACATCCTTTAATGATAAAAACACTCAACAAACAAGTAATATAAGAGAACTTCCTCAACCTAATAAAAGACATCTATAAAATATCTACAGCTAACATCATACTTAATAGTGAAAGACTGATAGTTTTGCCCTTAAGATCAGAAACAAAGATATTTGCTTGTTCTCAAAACTTCTATTCAACATTATACTGGAGATTTTAGCCAGAGCAATTAGTGAAGAAAAAAAAATTAAAGGCATTCATATTGGGGAATAAAAGAAGTAAAATGATCTCTATTTGCAGATGGCATGATCTTATACATTTGGAAAACCTTACACCCTTGACATGCATGCCAAGACCATTCAATGGGATAAGAATAGCTTTTTCAACAAATGGTGGTGGAACAATTATCTATCCTTATGTAAAAGAATGAATTTGGACCACTGCTTCACCTCATATACAAAAATTAATTCAAAATGGGTCAACAACCTAAATTTTATCAGAGCTAAAACTTAAAAAATCTTAGAAAAGGGTGCCTGGGTGGCTCAGTTGGTTGACCATTGGACTCCTGCTCAGGTCATGATCTCAGTTTGTGGTTTCAGCTGTGCTGACAGCTCAGAGCCGCATTCGGATTCTTGGTCTCTGTCCCTTTCCTGCTCTTGCACGTGCTCACTCTGTCTCTGTGTCTCTGTCTCTCTCAAAAATAAATAAACATTAAAAAAAATCTTGGAAACATAGGTGTAAATCTTTGTGAACTTGGATTAGGTGACACATAAGCAATGAAAGAAAAAAACAAATTAGACTTCAATCAATTAAAAGCTTTTGCATCAAAGGACACTATCAAGAAAGTGAAAAGACAACCTACAGAATGGGAGAAAATAGTTGCAAGTCATATATATCAGAGGATCTAGTATCTAGGATGTATAAAGATCCCTTACACTTCAATAATAAAGAGCCCAATTTAGAAACAGGCAAAGAATTTGAATAGACATTTCCCCAAAGAAGATTTACAAATGGCCAATTAGTACATGAAAAGATGCTCAACATCATCAGTCTGGAAATGCATACCAAAACCACAATGAGATACCACTTTACACCCACTAAGATAGCTGTAATAAAAGACTATAAAATGTGTTGGTAAAGATATAGAGGAACTGGAACATTTGTATATGTCTGGTGGGATTATAAAATGGTACAGCCACTTTGGAAAACAGTTGGGCAGTCCCTAAAAATGTGGAAGTGAAAACATGTTCACACGAAAATGTGCACATTAATTTTCATAGGAGCTTTATTCATAAAAACCAAAAAGAAGCAACCCAAATATCCATCAATTGATGAATGGAAAAACAAAAGGTGGTGTATCTGTACAATGAAATGATACCCATAAGAACAAACGAAATACTAACACATGCTGAAATGTGGACGTATCTTGAAAACATTAAGCTAAGTGAAAGAAACCAGACACAAAAGGCCAAATATTGTATGATGCCAGGGAATTGAGGGGTGGGGTGTGCAGAAGGAAGAAGGGGAAATGGGAGTGACTGCTAATAGGTATGGAGGTTCTTTATGATATGATAGAAATGTTCTGGAATTACTATGAATATACTAAGATCCACTAAATTGTGTACTTCAAAATGGTGAATTTTATGTATATGAACTATATTTCAATAAATAAATTACAAAATAAGACATGGAAAGGGAGTCACTAAATCCAGCCCTCATTCAAGGAGACGGGAATAAGACTCCACCTTCTGATGGGAGGAGTGTCAAAGAATTTGTCGGGCAAATGTTTCCAAACCACGCCTCCTACATATCCATCAGAATGACTAAAATTAAAGACTGGCAATAAATGTTGGCCAAGATATGGAGCAACCAAAACTCTCACACATTGTTGGTGAGAATGTAAAATGATACAATCACTCTGGAAAATATTTTGGCCGTTTCTTATAAAACTGGATATATGCTTACCATGACCCATGACATACTTATAATGACAGTCACATCCCTGGGTATTTATTCAAGAGAAATAAAAACATCCACACAAAGGCTTGTATGTAAGTATGTATAGCAGCTTTATGCATTATAAACTACAGCTGAAAATAACACAAATGGCTATTAACAGTATTGAATAAACTGGTTTATTCAAACAATGGGATACTAATCAGCAATAAAAAAGAATGGACTAGTGATACATGCATAAACACAAGTAAACTTCAAAAACAAGCTGAGTGAAAAAAAAAAAAGCCAGACACAAAAAAGGAAATAAGGTATAGTTCTAATGCATAGGAAGCTATGGAAAAGACATATCTAATGTATAGTGAAAGAAGGCAGATTGGTGGTTGCCTGAGGTCAGGTGGCACATTTTGATTTCAAAGGGTCACTAGGGAACTTTTTTTGGATGATGAAATTTCTGTATCATTTGTGGTAGTTACACAAATTGGTCAAAATATATAGAAATGCACACCTGCATGGATATATTTCATTGTATATAAATTCCCTCTCAAAAAAAGGAAAAAAATTCATCCAGAATCTAGCCCTTTCTTAACTATTTCTATCCTGATCAAAACCACCATTATTTTTCACCTAGTTTATTGGAATGGGCTTCTAACTTTTCCCTATTCTTGCCCTCTTTCTGCCTATTCTCAACATAGCATTCAGATAATGCTATTAAAACACAAGTCATACCACACTATTTTTCTGCTTAAAATCCTCCAGTGGCTTCCAATCTTACTTTAAGCAAATGCCAGGGGAAACTAATTTACAATAACCCTTTATGTGATCTGCCTCTATCTTCCATCCCCAACATCTGTCTGTATCCTTTTCCACTCCAGCCATTCTGGCCACTACATTGGTTTTTGAACACATCTGTCACATTCCTATTTCAGGCCTGTACACTGCTGTTCCTTTTGTTCTGAATGCTTCCAGCATCCCCACATGGCTTTCTTTCTCACTTCAAGTGTTTACTCAAATGTCACCTTTTCTGCAAGGCCTTCCTTGACCACTTTATTTAAAATTCCAAGGCTTCTCTCTGGGTTTAAAAACATTTTGGCAATTATTTGGGGAGGTATTTCACAAAGCAAATAGTAAATAATGTGAAAATAATGATTTTTTTTTCCTTCATGAAGGAAATGTTTATTAGGTTTGCCCAACATCTGCATGGGGCTCAAGTTCATACTAATTCAATTTGCTGACCTGTGAATGCAGGCATGCCTCTAACACACTCTTATGAACCTCAAACAATTTTACCACCTTGAAAAGCTGCAAGGAAAGAATAGGTGTTTAACAGTGATGTGGGAATCTTGGTGAAAGTTGCCAAATGAACATAATGGTTCATTGATGAGAGACAAAGGACTCCTGTGCCACATAGAGTTGGGCTGGTACTTTCAAACAGAAAGGTCATAAATTGACCAGAAACTGCTTTTTGTAAACAAAGATGTTTGCAACTTATGCATAACTTAAAAAAACTGTTTGCAATGGAGTGACTTCCTTCTGTCTCTCAGCCCCTCACCCCTCAAAGTTTTGGTCAACAGCCCAGGCTTTTTGTTTTGAACTTATTTTTTAAAAATTGTTAAATAAATATGGAAAAAATAATAAAAATAAAATTAGTTAAAATATACATTTAACATTTTTGGTAAATGGCGATTTGCATGTTTTCGTTGAAAAATTGTTCATTTCCTTTGACCATTTATCTTTTTTTCTATTAAGTTTTTATTCATTTTTTTTTGTTTTTAAGTAAGAGAGATGCCTGTTATAAAAATGTAAACAAAATAGAATTCTGAACAATCAAAATACAAAAATTACCTTCTAAAAATTTTTTTATATATTTTTTTTCTTTTATGTAATCTCTGCACCCAACATGGGGCTCAAACCCACAACCCTGAGATCAAGAGTCACATGCTCCACCAACTGAGCCAACCGCGCATGCCCCATTAGCCAATACTCTTAAAAAACAAAACAAAAGAAACCTTCAAGGACTGTGGGTCTCAGAAACCTGTATGTTGGAAATATTAGAGAAATCTTTGCCTTTTATTGTAACAAATAAAAAAACTGTGAAGGCCAGACTTTCCATGGAGACTGAGAATAAGGTTAGGCTTAAGGACTGCTGAGAAAAAAATCTATGCTGTTAAGGGCATATTTAATCTGAATGACTTCTGAAGTGTTCGTAATTTTTCAGTTTTTTCACCCCTGAATTGTATAGAGTGCTGACTGGTGTTCTCAAAGATAGAAGTTATTCTCAGGAAACAGTATCTCCTTTTTAGGGGAAAGAAGGGCCCAGTATTGCTACAGCAGGAGTTCTCTACTTACTTTGGAGTGAGGTATTCAGTGGAGGTGGTGGGGCCTTCACATAAAGTGACCTGAAAAGGGAAGAGAAGGGGCACAAGTAGAAGACAAAGGGGAGGACGATCTCTGATTCATCAGATACCAGCTGGGGGTCCTATAATTTAACTCACTTCTGACACTACTTACTCTCTGCCCCTACTTCAGATTGTCAAGTACAGGTTATCATCTGTGCATCTGACTGACCAGCTATGAATTGGAACTTCCCTCAACCCTCTCCTCGGGTTTGATCATTCACTAGAATGGCTCACATAACTCAGGAAAAGTTCCCTCACTAGATTAGCAGTTTATTATAAAAGGAGCAGCTCAGGAATATAGATGGAAGAGATGCATAAGGAAAGGTATGGAGGAAGAGGTGAAACACTTCCATGCTCTCTCTGGGTGCACCACCCTCTTAGCATCTCCATGTGTTTACCAACCTGGTGAATTCTGTATGGGTGTCCAGTCCTCCTACATACACACACACACACACACACACACACACACCTATTCCAACTCCCTCTGCCCATCCCCCATACTTCAGAATTTTTATAAAGACTTCATTATGTAGGCATGGTTGATTGAATCATTGGCCATTGGTGAATGATTTAATCTCCAGACCCTCTTCCCTCCCTGGAGGTGGGGGGGCAGTAGGGGAGGTGTAGGGGACTGAAAGTTCCAGCCCTCTAATCACATGGTTTCCTGGCAACCAGCCCTCATCCTGTGGTTATGTAAGGACCTTTCAAAAATCACCTCGTTAACATAAACTCAGATGTGGTTGAAAGTAGTTTGTTACAAGTAACAAAATATACTCATTTTACCTTTATGCTTTGGAGCTATTTCAAGAACGTGGTCAGAAACTAAGTATAACAAAAGATGCCCTTGTAGCTCTTATCATTTAGGAAACTACAAGTTTTGCACAGGTTCTGTGCCAAGAACCATAGGTAAAAACAAAAACATTTATTTCTTGTATCACAATATCATAGTTGCTTAGTTTGCAGAAAATTTTTAGTAAGAATGTGGGTTAAATTTCATCAAATGCTTTTTCTGTATATATCCAAATGTTTAAATTTTCTCATTTATTTTGTTAATGTGCTGAATTACATTGATTTTCAAGTGATAGGCTAACTTCAAATTCCTGGGATAAATTTTGCTTGGTGAGGGTATGCATCCTTTGTATATATTCCTGGATTTAATTTGTTAATGTTTTGTTAATGAGTTTTGCATCTATGCTCATAAGGGGTATGTATCTAGTTTGCAATTTTATCTCTAATGTCTTTTAAGGTTTTGGCATCAGTTATATTGGTCTCATAAAAGGAATTTGGAAATGTTTTCTCCTCTATTTTAAGATTACTTATTACTTTTGAGATGTGATGGAATTCATCAGTGACACCAACAGACCTGGAGTTTTGTTATTGTTTTTGTTGTGGTAATAATGAGTTCAACTTCTTGGATAGATACAGGTTTATTCAAATTTTCTATTTTATTACACATCAAATTTGGTAAGTTTTTTTAAGGAAATTTGTCCATTTCACTTATGTTGTTGAATATAAAGTCTTAATGGTTATTCATAATATTCCCTTACTATCCTTTTGATAGTTATAGGATCTGTGGTAATATCCCCTCTTTCATTCCTGATATCTTAAATTTGTGTTTTCTTTTTTTCTTGATCAGCTTAACTAGAGTTTTATCAATTTTATTAATTTTCTCAAAGAGCCAAATGTTGACTTTGTTAATTTTCTCTATTTTATTTTCCTTTATGGATTTCTGCTTTTGTCCTTATTATTTTCTTTAGTATTTCCTAAATAAAACTACTTACCCTGGGTTTATTTTGCTCATCTGTTCCCAGTTTCTTTTATTTATGTATTTTTTTTTTTTTTTTTTGAGAGAGAGAGAGAGAGAGAGAGAGAATCTTAAGCAGGCTTCAAGCTCAGTGTGGAGCCTGATGCAGGGCTTGATGCCACCACCCTGGGATCATGACCTGAGCCAAAATCAAGAGTGGGACACTCAACTGACTGAGCCACTCAGGCTCCCTTTTTCCCAGTTTCTTAATGGAGAAACTTAGGTAATTGATTTTAAACCTTTGCTTTCATTATCATTCAGTTCAAAATATTTTCTAAATTTCCTTGTGATTTTTTTTTCTTTGGCCATGGGTTAGTAGAAGTGTATTAACTTCCAAACATTTGAGGGCTTTCAAAATCTCTTCCATTGTCATTGATTTCTAATTTCATTCTTCTGTGGTCAGAAAACATATTTTGTATGATTGCAGTCTATTCAAATTTATTGAGACATATTTTATGGCCTAGCATATGGTCTATCTTGGTGAACCTTTTATGTGCCCTTGAAAATAATGTGTATTCTGCAGTTGTCTGGTAGAGCATGCTATAAATGTCAATTATGTTTATGTTTTTCTATATTCTTAATGACCCGGGGGTTTAGTTGTTGGGAGGCACTAAAATCTTTAATTATAATTCTGGATTATCCATTTCTCTCCTTATTTTTGTAGTTTTTGCTTAATGTATTTTGAAACTGATTTAGATACATACACACATAATTGCAATGTCTTTCTGATTAATTGGCCATTTTATTATTTAAATTATTACTCATTATCTCTGACAACACTCCTTGTCTTAAAGTCTATTTTGGTCTGATATTAATGTAGTAATTCCAGTTTTCATATGCTTACTGTTTTCATGGTATATTCTTTTTCATCTTAAAAAAATTTTTTTTTTAATGTTTATTCACTTTTCAGAGAGAGAGGGAGAGACAGAGCATGAGCAGGGGAGGGGCAGAGAGAGAGAGAGAGAGGGAGATACAGAATCTGAAGTAGGCTCCAGGCTCTGAGCAGTCAGCACAGAGCCCAATGCAGGGCTTGAACCTACCAACTGTGAGATCATGACCTGAGCTGAAGTCGGACATTTAACCAACTGAGCCACCCAGGTGCCCCTATCCTTTCTCATCTTTTAATTTCAACCTATTAGTACCTTTACATTTGAATTGTGTCTCTGTTCAAGACATTTTATGGGGTGTTCTAGTTATCTATTGCTATGTAACAAACTACTCTAAATCTTAGAGGCTTAAAATTACCACAATTCTATCTGAAGATTCTTTGGATCAAGAGTTTGGGCAGGGCTTGGTTGAGGAGTTCTGTTCCTTTGTCTTGGATTATTGACTTGGGTACATCCATTTGAACAGACCTGGAAGGTCAAAAGAGTCTTATTCATTTCTCTAATGCCTCAGTATTTCTCCAAGTTCAGCCTTCCTTTAGTATTATGTCCTCAGACTATTTCAACTTCTCACATGGTGGCTAGATTCTAAGAGGGAAGGTCATCAAAATAGTTTTTCTAAGTTTATGCGTCCTCTTCTCTTCCTTGTTAAGAGAAACTTACTTTTTTTCCTGGTAATTTATTTTCAGGTTTGATATCCTTTAGGGGAAGCTGTTCCCTTCTCTATTCCCAGTGGGTGGATAGAGACTAGTTTAATAATCCAATCATGGTAATCCAATCATCCAATCATGTTCCTCTGGCCAGTGATTATTTGGAGGTAGGCCTGGGACATTACTCTGGAAGAGGCTTGAGGTAAACTCAAAAGGACTTTTGGGAAGGTGTTCATCAAGGCTTAAAAGGATACAACAGAGGAATGTCCCCTTTCTCTGATGCTAAATATTATCTGCACGTGACCTTGGAAGTATATGGCCATATTGCCACCATGAAGGAAGGACATAAAATTAGGAGAAGTCAACATGCTGAGATGGCTGAAGACAAATTTAGAAAAAAATCTGGGTCCTTGATGATATTACTGAGATACTAAATCAATCAACACGGGAACCACAAGATTCCCCTCCCTCACCATTTTATTGAGACATAACTGACATATAACATTGTAGTAGTTTAAAGTACACACCATAATGATTTGTTTTTATATTGCAAAATTATTGTCCCGGTATGTTAGGTTAACATCCATCACACAATTTCAAAACATTTTTTTCTTGTGATGAGAACTTTTAAATTTACTCTCTCAGCAACTTTCAAATATACAATTAAGTATTGTTAACTGTACATTACATCTCCTGAGTTTATACCTTTTGACCACTTTCACCTATTTCTCCCACTCCTGACTCTCCACCTCTGGCACCTGCCAATCTGTTTTCAATTTGTATTAAGTTTGGTGTTTTTAGATTCCACATACATGTGAGAGCATATAGTATTTGTGTTTCTCTGACTTATTTTACTTAGCCTGATGGCCTCACGGTCCATCCATATTGTCACAAATGGAGGGGCCATGAGATTTTTGCCCTTCTGCTTTATGAAATAACTTTTATTTGCAGCCTAAAGCATTCTGAAAGATAAGCAGCAGAGAGAGGTTAAAACAGAGGTGATAGTGGACCCAGAGCTTTTAATCTTCTATTATTAATTTTATGATTGGTTATTAGAGGGAAGATGCTTAACACATTTAAATCTATAGCACAAGTTACAAAGCACAGCAAAGCATGTAATATGGATTTAAATGTGCACTTTATAAATCAAATTAAAAAACAAAATTATTTTTTTTCCTCCAAATGGCATCATTTCTGTGCAGCTGCTGCTGGCAACAGAGCTGACATTGCATAGAGCTGGAGGTAAGAATCACGTTGTCAGAAAAGATTATGGTGAAGTTAAAATTATGATGAATAAGATATTGTTTGGCATTTCAATTGAATCACAGATTTGGGTTTAAAAATCCATAACTGGTTTGTAATGACAAAAAATAGAAGAGAAACCTAAAAGAAGCCCCAAATGACTTTAGTCCAGTGTGGTCCACTTATCATAATTAGGGCTGTGTGTCTTAATCACAAATATTTCTGTTTATTGACAGTCAGATAACTGTAATTGTTTTAATTTTAATAAGGTGTATGAATAATGAATATTTAGAATCTCTCATTCTTTTGGCTTCCACAGAAGTGTCATTTTTAAGCTACTGGGACCAATGAATGGTTTTGTCCACTTTTTATCTTGGCTTGTCAAGTAAGGATACGAATTAAAAGCATCTTTCACCTCTAATCATAATTATTTGTGAAAAGAAACAATGTTCAACACCCCCAAAAGATGTAATTTTGGAATTTCTAAAAGATGTAATTTTGCTATATAAAATCACATAACTTAGTCTTCTTCATATTTTCATCACAGACAAGTGCAATTTCTTCACGGACTGGCACGAACCTGAAGACAGGCACATGGACAGGTACCATGATTTCAATGATTTTCTCCAAAATCTATTACAGACTGGAAAATGCTTACCTTCGTCCTTCTATACTTAAAAGTAGCTTTTTTGGCTGTTTTTTTCAAAGACTATCGTGTCTGTGACATGTAAGGCCTTGTGGCAACCACTCTGGAGAACCCCAAAACATGTAAGACCTAGCCCCTGAGTTTTAGCTGCTGATACCTTGGCTGGGCCGGAAGAACATGTCACAGAAGCAGGCAAATCTTGTGTTCTCTGCACCAAGTGTTTTATATTTAGTAAAGTCCAAATGCCAATGGATGGTTTTTGCTTTTTGTTTTTTGGATTTTTTTGGTCTAGCTTAATTTCTTTCAGGTCTTATCCTTGTGTATCTTCACTAATGGGCAGCCAAACAGCAACGTTGGTTTTGATAGCACTAGGAAACCAGGAATGTAGTGTTGTAAGGGGTGAAGCTGATCAAAGGCCATAAAGGGACCATTACAGGAGTGTGTGAAGATTGTTGGATCCTGTGAATAGGAGCCCTGCTGCACATGGACTTGTCACCTCTGGGGTCTGTTCTTTCCAGCTCCTCACTGAGGCTCTCTCTCTAGCCCCCTGTGAGCAAATGGCTGAGGAAGCACCCCTGTTACCTCTGTGCTGTATGATTTTCAACCAGCTCTCAGAACCGTATTCTAAGAATGTCTGAATCTGATCAGTTCCATAAGATGATTATGTTCTCACTACAAGTGAATTGTGAACTAAATGTATTGAGTTGGCAGCCAAGATCAATAACCTGCCTTCTTTTTTTTTTTTTTTTTTTTTTTTTTTAAGGAAGTTCCCTTCAGCAGAAACCATTATCAGACATTCTATCCATAACTCAGCACAGAGTTCTCTGGATTTGTCTAGTGGGAAAAATTAGATCTAACGTACTGCTAATTTAGCTCAAAAAGAAACAGCTCTTGTTTCTGAAGAATACACTGAGCAATGCTTGAGTATTTTGAAATAATCAACTAAGAAAAGGGTTTGAAAAACAAAATGAAATAGTGATTTCCCTCAACACACACCCAAGGCATGTCTGCATCGTCTTCAAGCCTTTCTTTCTACCAAACAAATCAACTCAAGTCAGCAGAGACAGCCTAATCGTTCTATCCTAATTTCATATATAAAGATCTTTGAGAGCCAGTATATTTTGGTTTAATCCCAACCTTTTTTTTTTCTTTTCTGTGAGTTTGTTTTACAATAAACATTTTGAACATTTCCTTTCTAAAGTGCCTCTCCTCAAGTATCTTGTCTAAATAGTATATCAAGTTCCAGTTTGGCTGATTGGCAGTGCTAAGTCCCACTTTATTTAACATGCAAGGCTAGGAATTGAAGCCTTGCCTAATTGGGGTCCTTTAAGGAAAACACACAGGAAATGGGTTTCTCCTTACATATACCTAGGGAGATTTTGAAACACTATTGTCAGGCAATACAAGCAATCCCTGAAACTTTTTCCCTTGGGTTATCAGAGTCCGAGACAATTGATGACATTACATCGGTCGTTCATTTTAGATTCGTGGAGCCTACAAAAATCAATAGTTTTCCATTATCAGGTCCAGCTGGGTCACTAGCCTGTCAATGAGCTGTTACAATTGCTGTACAGGGGTGAGCCTGACCAGTCAATTGCTGCTGACAAGAGGAAAACATGCTGACAGCCACAGGAACAAGTCAGAACACAGATTTGCACTTCAGTTTGCCATCCAAAGAGACTCAGAGCAAGGCCATTTTCAAGACACGGGGCACACTCTGTGGGAGGCTTGGGGGAGGGGCTACCGCCTGGTTTTATAGCACAAGCACCTAAGGGCCTGTCATAGCTCCAGCCAACCATCTCCTGACGAGACTACCTGTAGTCACTGTCTTTGTTAGTAAGAGGGGCTGTACCAGCCAGAGTGGTCCCTAAACACCATCTTCTATCCCATGATGTACCCAGCGTAAGAGTAGGAGGAAGGAACTGTACTTTTACTACCACCAACTCTATGTAATCATATGTATCTCGGAAAATGTAAAAACTTAAAAGAGGCCATACATGGGCCAAAGTCACCAAATATAAACCGATATGACTAAACATGTTGCAAGTAAGTGTTGACCGAAGGACAGAAAGAAGGTCCTCCAATGTTGATATATAGGCTCCCTTGTTCTGTCATTATTTATAACATTATCTATATTTTTTTTTTTTTTTAATTTTTTTTCAACGTTTTTTTATTTATTTTTGGGACAGAGAGAGACAGAGCATGAACGCGGGAGGGGCAGAGAGAGAGAGGGAGACACAGAATCGGAAGCAGGCTCCAGGCTCCAAGCCATCAGCCCAGAGCCTGACGCGGGGCTCGAACTCACGGACTGCGAGATCGTGACCTGGCTGAAGTCGGACGCTTAACCGACTGCGCCACCCAGGCGCCCCACATTATCTATATTTTGATCTCAACTTGAGGTATTTTACTAAACCAAGCATCCTTCATTGGGGTCTCATTCACAGATACTCTGTCAGATTCAGTGCGGGCAAGCAGAACTGAGTTCAACTTGCCCTGCCCATAATTAGGAAGTGGGGGGTACAGTGGTCAGCTTCAATAAATATCTTAACTGCCCCACATTAATAAAATGGAGACAGGCTTGCCTTGCCTACTGTGTCACAAGGTTGGCATGAGATTCAAAATGAGATCAATTGAGAGGAAGCTCGTCCAAATAAGTGACTCTGTGTGTGTGTGTGTGTGTGTGTGTGTGTGTGTGTGTATTTGTGTGTCTCTGGAAACTATGCAGCAAGAAGTTTAGAAGCAACTGAAAGAAGTCCTTTCTCCAGAATAATTCATTTTGGGTGTAGACACAATGCTTTCCTTTTTTAGTTGAATACATGAAAAATCTATCACATATTCCATTATTAGTGAAACCCAGAGTTTAGAAGACAGCTCCGAAGTTTTACTGGGTTTGGTGGCTCTCCTTAGTTCATAGAGAAAAGGACTGAGATGCCAGGAGAGTAAACACGCACTGCTGGGTTCCTGCATGCTGATGGACTTCGGAAGCAACGAGAACTTGTGCTCTGCTCTGGTCTCCTCATGCTGGTTTTATTCCAGACATCAAACTTATGAGCTCAAAAGGTAAATATTTTGAATTTGTTTCAATATTATGATTTTTAATGTTTCACTTGTATTAACATCTTTCAAGTATTAAATTCTAGCCTCCCCCCCCTTTTTTTCTTAATGCCTCCAGTCTTGGATTTGATTCTTTTAGAAGTCAACATTCACTTGTGTTCTATCATCAAACAAAACTGGTAATCTACTGTATTACTGGAAGCCAAGTAGCTAGGCTTTTCTTCTTCTTTTTATATTACACCACCAAAAAAAAAAAAAAAAGCATTTTCTTTAAATGAGTAAAAAAAAGTAGTTTTAACAAGAGCAAATTTGCCAGTAATTAGATGAACCAGTCTTATGTCTTCCAGCACTTGGAAGCATGAAATTCATCAGAACTCTCATAGCATTAATTAAAAAGAATTTATGTTTTTTTAATAAAATGCTTCATGTTTTAGCTCCTTTATTCCTCTACCAAATGTGATTATGTGGGGGCTGAAGGGAATTCAGGTTAATATGTTGACACACTTAACAATGCAGGGTCATGTTGCACAATACGCTTCACTGGTTTAGTTCAGTACACCCCCTGACAGGGCCTAATCATCCCCTGCCCTAAAGGCAGAGGGAAAGAGAGGATTTTAATTACTGCTCTGTATGCAAGTTTGCCAGCATTAAATTGAGACATAATTAGGCCTCTGAATTTTAATAATTGTCCTAGCTAATTGGGCAGACAAGTACGTTATGCAGCATGGCGTGATTAGATAATTAGTATTTCCAAATGACAAAATTGGGCTCTTGATTACAAATTCTACATGAAGGGGGAAAAAGGTAGCAAGCAGATCTTTACAAGTCTATTAAGGGAGAGTTTAGCGATGTTGGTAATTTAAAGTCCATTAGGAAGCAACATTTCATTCTCAGAGCTGGGGGTCTGGGACAAGGGCCTCTGGCCAACACTGGCCTCCCACTTAAGTCTCCTCCCCAGGGTGCTGTGATTTCTCTGGGGTCTGCTCATCCACTCTACCCACCCAACCCCCCACCCCAAGCCTAGCAGTCATCACTGACCTTGGGTAAGGTCTCTTTGGCTAGACACCAGATGGCAGGTGATAACTCTGAAAAAGAAGTCATGGGATGTAGGAAGGGTAGAACAGAAAAGGGGTAACCTACCCAATAAGGGTATATGTATCTATTGTGTCTTTCCTCTGCAGGCAGCTGTTCTTTCCTTCTTCTCCCAGAATTCACCACTTTCATTGTGTCATCAGCTCCACTAGAATCTTTTTGGTGGAAAATCCTAAATCAAAATCTTAAAATTTTGAGGTATTATATTATTGGGGTAAAGAGCATGGGCATTGGAGACTGGCCTGGATTTGAGATCATCACTCACTAGGAGTTTGCTCTTGGAGAAGTTACTTAGTTTTGCCAAATTTCATTTTCTTATTGGCAAAATGAGGAACCTTCCCCCCATAAGTTTGTTGATAGGATAAAATAAGATAATGCATATAATTTAAAGCACAATGCCTGGCATAGAGTAAATGCTCAATATTAGCTACTAGCTGTTAAATGCAAATTAAGTCAATGACTTTAGAAACTATAAGGTGGAAGTGCTGCTGGCTCTTTACTATGCTCTTTACTCACTCAAATGAGGCAAGGCTCCCTGGTTCCTGTGCTTCCTAAAAGAGGGACATCGTGTTCCATTTATGCTGGAGGATGCCCAATGGCAACAGTTGCCTTTACAACTCAAACGCCCAACCAGTTTTCCTTTCTGTCCATTTTTAAGAGGTTAGCATTGCAGCAAGCCTGGCCATTCAGAAATCATGGGGGCAGTTAATCTAAGAAGAATGTGGTATAAACTCTGGATCTTACCCCACCTTGTGACTCTCTCTTCACAAATGTCACTTTATTGCCCATAGAGGCATGCTCCTGGCAGCTAAACTTTCCTCACAAAAATCAATAGGCTGGGCTTCAGAGTTGTTTTTCAGGCAAAAGGAATATTAATTGGATACAAACCAGAATCCTTCTAAAAAATGATTGAGGGGCACCTGGGGGGGGCTCAGTTGGTTAAGCCTCCGACTTCAGCTCAGGTCATGATCTCACAGTTTGTGAGTTTGAGCCCCATGTGGGGCTCTGTGCTGACAACTCAGAGCCTGGAGCCTGCTTCCAGTTCTGGGTCTCCCTCTCTCTCTGCCCCTCCCCTGATCATGCTCTGTCTCTGTCTCTCTCAAAAATAAATAAACATTAAAAAAAATGATTGAAAGGTGGTTGATGGATGATAATGTGATGATAGCTTGTTACAGGAAACTCAGAAGTTCTGGATGTATATCCATGTGTAGTCATTAAAGATGACTGTAAGGGCAAAATAACCATGTCTCCATAGTTTGGTCCAGTCAAGACTGTCTACCAGACTGAATGAGAATTTCGAATGACTTTCTCAGAGTTTGTGCGTTGTGGCAGATTCCAATTCAGAATGCAGAGTTCTCTCTGTAGGTAAACTTTATATCACCATGGCATAATCTCTACAGTACATAACACCTGACTATCAGAGAGAAGAAGGCAACGACCTGAGACCTGAGGAAGACAAGGCACTTAAGATTAAGTATAGAATGCAACCATTCTGCCAGAAGTTTAAGAAGGGAAGAATAAGATATTATTCTCCTGGGTGGGAGGAAGGCCAGAGAGAAAGAGTGAGGATTCTTATGCCTGATCTCTATTTACATAGCAAGGTAACCACTCCTCTTGGGGCTTTGAGCCTCTGTTGTTCACAGGGACCCTTCTCTCGGGGTCACACGAGTGGCCTGGAGAGTTGGTGCAGAGTTCTAGCCTCACTGAACTTCCCAGATGCCAAGAGGAAACATCACCGTGGGCAGAGGGTGGGAGAGTTAATAACTGTCATAAGACTTCTTCCTCTGCCATACAATGCTAGAGCTTCTCTCCCGCTCTTTTTGAAGAAGTGCGTTTATGACTGATCGCTCAACACCTTGTTGGTTCTGATTGCAGAAAACACACCTTATAAATATATGATAACCATCCTGTAATAGAGAGTGTGACAATTTACTTCACAGTGCGTTTCGGGCTGCTAATTGATCGTTTCAGTCCAGGGACGATTTGGAATAAATTATAGCCATCAAAAGGATATCACAGCTCATTTTGGTGGAAGGCTTTCCACGTCGCTTCGCGTACGTCTCCAGGAGAGCGCTGATTGCACCAGCTGGCGGAGAGGAGGGGTGGGAGCCAGCGGCAGAAAAGGAGGCCAGCGGGGCGGGGCGGGGCGGGGCCGGCGGGGCGGGGCGGGGCCGGCGGGGCGGGGCGGGGCCGGCGGGGCGGGGCGGGGCCGGCGGGGCGGGGCGGGGCGGGGCCGGCGGGGCGGGGCGGGGCGGGGCCGGCGGGGCGGGGCGGGGCGGGGCCGGCGGGGCGGGGCGGGGCCGGCGGGGCGGGGCGGGGCCGGCGGGGCGGGGCGGGGCGGGGCGGGGCGGGGCCGGCGGTGGCGCGCGCGTGCGCGTGCGCGCGAGGCAGCTGCAGGTCCGCGGCCGGACGGTAGAGGCCTCCCTTCTGAGGCGGCGGCGCGGCCGCAACCGGCTGGGGCTCCGGTCCCCAGCTCGCGGGTCCTTCCCGACGAAGTCCCTGCGCGGCCCGACCCAGTGTGAGTATTCCCCACTCGCTCTCTTCCTCCCGCAGGCGGCACCGCCTGTTCATTAGAGGTGAGAGCGTCCGCCGGGCAGAGGGCCCTGCTGGGGGCGGGGGTGCTCACGTGCGGAGGGGCTCACCTCCGGCTCGCTGCTGCCCCTCAGCGGGGCTTCCCCAGGGGGTGGGTGGGGGGAGGGAGGTAGAGGTGCTTTCGCGGGGCGAGGCTCTTAGCTCCCGGAGCCGGACTAGCGAAGCGTGGAGTCGCCGCGGCCCGGTTGGGGGTTTTGTGTGCAGTTTAGAGTCCGTAGCTCTGCTTTTCACGGCGCAGTTGGGGAAGAGGGCTCGTGACAGACCCAGGCTCGCGGGGAGTCTTGCCCACCGCAAACCCCAGCGGAGGGCGAGGAGAGCGCGGGTCGGGCGGTTGGCAACGCGAGCCCGCGTGGGGGTCGCCCGTGCCCGAGGTTGCGGGGCCGGCGAGTCGCTCGCTGGGGGATGCGGTGAGAGCGCCGGCCAGAAAGGTTAGGTGCCCAGACCCTGCCCACTCCTCACCCGAGGGGTGTGGAGCCGATCGCACCCCCAGACCCTCGTTTCGTTTTTATTTCCCAGCAAAGTGTGTGCCGTCGCCTGGCGGTCATGGAGAAGGGGGACGCAAAGGCCTAGCCCTGGATGGGATTCGAATTTGGAAAAAAAAAAAAAAAGTTTTTCCTATTCTTGTCGCAGGCACTTGCCTTTCTGGTCTCCCCGCCTCGCCCACGAGACCTCCAGGCAACTTTTATTTTGTTCCTAAGTTGAAGCGTAAGCTGGGTTGAGGCCCTTCAGCTCACACGTAACCAACCCCTCTGTCCCAAGTGCTCAAAGTCGGGGCTTCGCGCGGTACTCTTAGTTCTTTAGTCCTCTGTCACGTTAATACGTTATGTCAGTCTAGGGCACGGATGTTTCCATGCAGGCGATTTTGACAGCAATCACCATACCAAGCTATTATGAAGTGTGATGTCAGTGCGTTCTGGAGGACGGATAATATATAAGCCAGTTCTTGACACGCTATCTTACAAGGAAACATCTGAGACCATCAGGAAGAGGCATTTTAATTCACACACCAAAAATATTTTGTGTTTGGTTGACATCTTTCAAAATGCTGAAAGAGGTAGTAACATTTACCATTTTGTAGGTATTTATCAATATACTCACAAAAGTCCCCCAGGAAGGAGGAGGGTTTTTTATCTTCTTGCTGTTCTATCATATATGCCGAGGAACAGAGATGTTATGTGTCCTACCAAATAGTCCACAGTAAGTCAGGGAGAAGGCGCTATTTATGAAACCAAACATCTTCTAAAACTGGAATAATTGGAAAAGTGAAGAAACTAGTTGTGCAAGAAAATCATCTGGTAGCTTGAATGAGAGACCCATATGCTTTTAGTACAAGTGCTGGGTATGTGAAACGTACAGTTTATCTCAGGTATGGAATTCAGGTAAATATTCTGTAAAGCTCCAGTCTTAATGACTACTTAGGTATTACTCTTGGGTATTAAAGACTGATTTTATCAGGAGTCACTTAAAACAAGGGATTAAGTTCAAAAGTATTGCGAGGGCCCTGATGAATGAATTCTGACATCTGAAGTCATCCAAATCTAAGCAAATACTTTAGGCTTGATACTATATAATACAAACTGTATTTACACAGACCAGATTCTGTAGGAGTCAGTTTTACCATGGACTCCGCATGTGTTGACTCAAGGTATGATTTTCTTTTCCTCCATTCATTAATTCACTAAGTATTTATTCATTATCTGTTATAGGTCCTCCGTTTCACTTTGCCATTGAACATGATCCCCATAAGCAACTAATAAATAATTGTTGAAGTGTAACTAGAATATGTGTATCTTCTCCTGGCTCCAGGAAATTTGAGGAATATTATTATGAAAGAGTTAAAAACTGTGGCTTTTCATTTATACAAATGAGAGATTGGATTGATTACTCTCAAGTAGTAAGTCAAGGAAAGAAAAATTGCAGGTCAGGAAGTTTTCTCCAGCTAGTGAGTGCCCTGTACCTACCCAGTGGCATGTGTTTGTTTGTTTTTTTTTTTTCCCTTTCCTTAAGGCTTTAAAAACAATGTTTAAAGGGCTTGCGTGATCGAATGGGCTTATGACATTCTTTTAATTATTTTAGAATGTCAAGTTTTCCTAAAAATGTCTTGTTCCTCATATGGTATACTGGACTATCTGGTTTTGTGTGAGTAAAGGCATGATATTTTTAGTTAAAATCAAAGCCACATACTCCTTTCTCTCCCAATCTGAAATAAGAATGGCCTACAGTTAAGCAAACAAACACATCCCAAGTAGTCACAAATACACCTGGTTAAAACTCATTTTCATTGGTTTAATAGAAATAGAAAAAACATACCCAATATGTCTATCCCGATTATTTATAGTTTGAATGTTTTTGTGGATAATGCTTCAGATAATTCAGAACAATGCCTATATTCTTGAATATCAAGACATTTCTGTGTGAAATGTATAAGATGCACCTAAAGAATGTCAAATTTTGTGAAGTACAGTAATAGAAGATGTTAAGAATAATTTTATCTCTACTCTAAATGTGTGCTGTAGAGCTGAAACTGTGTAACCAGGATATGACTATAAACTGATGTAGACAACTATACCAGGACTTGCACATATATTTTAGTGTGTCTTTATCCAGCTAGTCATCCTGGAAGTTTGCAATGATGCGTTCATTGCTGCCATTGATCAAACCTGTTTTGGAGCTCTTCATTAGGCACTGTTTTCAAAACTTACAGCACATCTTGTTAAAAAGCCTAGGCAGTGGTAAGTCATCTTCTTTTGTAGACTTTCAGTGCCCTGAAGAGTAGGGAGACTGATCAAGTCAGGGTAGTATAATTTGGGATCAAAACAATCAGAAGGACAATTAGATGGCTTTCTTTAGTAGCTTTTAAACTAGTTCTAAAGTCATTATACAAACATAGTTTGGATAATGGCAGCACCATTGGAATAAAAGTAGCTGCCAAGGGACAGCTTTAAGAAAAGTGCTCATTTGGAGCTGTACATTCTCTTTGATTGTCAATGAATTATTAATTTAACAGTCATATACATGTATAGTACAATGGTATACAGTACAGAGACATGCTCAGAAAGTTACGTTGTCAAGAATTTGGTTGATCTGGATTTTATGAGAGTTCAGTTTTGCTGCTATGATTACAAAAGCTGTTAAGTTCTAGAATATGGAAATGGATAGGAAAAATCCAAGATGTCATGGGCTAAATTCAGGATTGCCATATATAGTTCTATAGAACTGGTGCTCACATTCCTTGAAATATAAAAGAATCATACTCAGTTAAGAAACCAAATTTCACCTGTATTCTATTTTGTGAGCAAGGCATTCACCATTACCAAAAAATTCGGTGATCCTTAGACTGTAGGTTAAATGTAACCTGTGGGTTGAAACGTTTGTCATGTTTAGTAGTTGGTTGTGAATACAGACCCCAAAGTAGATATGTAGTAGAACCACTGTGTACTGCTTTAAGTTAACAATATACTATCAAAATATAGAATCATGAAACTCCTCACCCAGTGAAGTTAAACTCTTATATTCAAGACCAGAATATGAGAGAGGGAATAGAAAGACTAGGAAAAGAGAAAGAGGTAGGTCATGGGACTTTTGAATCATAATTAGTTGAATTTATTTGAGGGAAGAGTTTATAATTCCTTTCCAAAAACCACTAGCAAACAATTTAAAATCTGAGGGAATAGTTGAGATTCAACTCCAGCTGAGACTGTATGGAGTACCAAGAAAAGCAGAAAGAATGTAATTAGCTGAGTAGGAATTTTTCTAAGAGTTCAGGTCTAATACCTTAGTATTATATAAAGGGCCACGGGATCATTAGTGATTAGCAGGGATTCAGACCATAATGATGAGAGATCAAGGCCAGGGGACAAAGATGAAAGAGCTTTCCAGCTTAAACTGAATGTTGCAAATGCTGGTGCACTTACATAGGGAAGGTGAGCCAGCAGATAAAGAAATAGGGCAACAGTCCCAAAGCAACAAATGTGTTCTTCTCTTTCACCCAAGAGTTAGATTGGATATGGAGACTAACCAAGTTTGAGCTGAGACGAAAAGAATGACCTTATTTCAACCGTTTATAAGGTCTGGAAATTTGAGTCCTGTCTGCTTTGATGAACTTGGATATTGCCCAGAAATTAGGGAAGGGGACCTGCTGGGTCCTGGATACCAGGGCTACATACCCAACTTAAAGGTCAGTGAACAAGGTAGAGAGATCCAGTTCTTTTCTGGGTAGACCTGGTTTGTCCATTAGGTAGACTAAACAACTCCTAAATTTTACATTATAAGTACAAGGAAATATTAGGTACCCAGGAAATCCTCAATAGATATGACAATGGTGGAAAAATAAGTGACGTAATGTTAGCCTTTCTTTTGAAATGGCTAGCCTAACCATCATGTCTATTCATCTTCTATAGACTTAATAAACATCCAAATGTTTCTTACTTTGAGTCGAAATACTAAATTTTGTCTATAGGATTGGGGTGAGGAGGCTCTTAGTAGTTTAAAGCCCATCTCTTTATTAATAGGGTCCTGGTGGTAGATTTACAAAGTTCACATGTGGATCCAGAATATAGGAAAGGTGAGAAATTGCCCTGAAAATTGGGAAGTATCATGTGGTAGAAAGAAAACTGGACCAGGAGCGGAGACCAGGTTTACCATGTACCAATTGTGTTACTTGGAGCAAATTTTGGTTTCCTTTTAGGCAAAATGTATATCAATCATAGTGGTACCCCATGGATCTACTTCAAAAGGTAGTTTTGATCCTAATCTGAGACGAAGTAAATGGAAGGACTTGGTTTATTAAATACTGTGCAAGTGCAGGATTTTGTGTGCCACTGCACAGGTTTTGTAGGTAAAGGTAAGGGTTGTAACTCTTGAGCTATACACATATTTAAACCAAAATATAAATGAAGATGGAAACTTACCTTTGGGAACTTGGGAGAATAGAGTGGTTTTAGCATGGATACTAGAGACAGGTGGATAATATAGTCATTATTTCTCCTTTCTCAGGTTCATAAGAAGTAGTACTCTGTTGCCATTGCAAGAGATTTAAAAAAAATAAAATAAAAAGCTTCCTGAAGGGCTGTTGGTTGTAAAGAAACCTGCCAGCTTGCTTAATACTATCAAGTCCAGATCTTCAGCACTGAAGACACGCTCTCCATGTGGGGGGAAAAGTAGCCAGACTTCCAGGCCTTGTTTTTTGTACTCTCAGAAGTTCTTCTTTTCTTAGACATTTCATTAATTCCCATTGCCATCTTCATATCTTACGGGAGGACAGAAGCTGATTGAAGTTCCATATATTGGTGTAATTGGTCAGCTGTGAACATTTTTTTGCAATTGTTATTCCTCCCACAGGAGCAACCCATTTTTGCTGCCGAGATAGCACAACCTCCCCCCAACCCCTTGCAGGCTTTAAAAAAAATTAACACTTGTATCTTTTATTTTTTCCTACTTTCCTCTGTGTATTTAAAAGTTACAGAGGCTCTTGTTCTTTCCCCAGCAGCGGCTCCAGCTCACAGAAACACAAGTACAGATACAGATAAGACAGCATCATTGGCTCCCACCAACAGGGGGCATGGCTCCAAGACAGGAGGGGAGAATAGAAGGAGAGGTCTGGGATGTTATGGGGCAGTATGCACTCATCTTTCCTTCTGTCGAGTTTCAGAATCTACCCTACTAAAGAGTAAAAACAGTGCCCCTTGTCTGAAGTCATTGGTTAAAGGGAGGTTTCCTGGAAGTTTGTTGAATATCTTCCACACAGTGATACTTCATGAATTCACATTCTGTGAGGCACAGTGTATTTGAGCCAGTGTCGTATATTGCAGCATTTGATTGGTTTCAGGTAGTCTGCGTTTGAATATCACATCTGTTACTTGCTGAGTGGTTTGGGCAAGTTTCTTAATCGCCCCGAGCCTTGTTTTCTTTATCTGCAAAATGACAGTAATAATAGTATCTGCTTTTTAGGATTGTTGTACCTGATTGTTTAGGATTGTTGCTGTGTGCTCAGCAAATAGGAGCTATGTTTTTAGACTCTGGGGAGTGAGAAAGGAATACAAAGGAATTTCCATTTTCAAGGAGCTTACAATGTGGTTGGAAGGGACTGAGTAAAAGAAAACTGACAAGACCGTGCAGGGCAGAGAATAGGCATGCCATATAAGTGTTGCAGATAATGAAGAGTTCAGCAGTCTGCCAAGGACTAGGATGAATGGTGAAAGATTTCAAGATAGAGGTGGGAATTATCTTTGGGATTTGCAGGCTGGGTGGGATTCAGATATATATGGTGGAGTTGAGAAGGCATTTCGGATGGCCGGGAGAAGTAGTGATCAGAACACACAGTATAGCAGGGGTGGGAGTATGCCAGAGTGGAAAGTAAACCAGCTTTTGAGCCAGATATATAAGCATAAGAATTCTGTCTCTGCGGTGAGATTTTGGTTGGACAAGTATCTTAACTTCTTTAGTCTCAGTTTCTACAACCTGGAAATGGGTGTAATCATATCTCCTTAAGTTGAAGGGGTTAAATAAGATAATGTTTGTAATGCCTAACATGGTGCCTGCCACCTCACAGGTGTTCAGTGAAATGAAGATAATCCATGTGGTGTTTTGAGAGGACAATGGGAGGGCTGTCTGAAGAGCTGTCTTGCCTTGTGTAAACTAGTAGTGGAAAACAAACCAGAAATGTCCAGTTAGGGAGAGTGGTGAGGAGGCTTAAAGGCCAATTTAAGGAGGTAGGGCTGTTACAGGCTATCAGAGCTATCCAGGGCTTTCCAGTAATGTGAGGGTTTATTTTAGTTAATATCAAGGCACTCTGAAAGCTGTTTTGGAAAAAGGAAGAAACTCACTTTGCACATGTAAGGTGACAGGTGTATAGATTAGGATAGTGGAAGGGTTACCAGACCTGGTTGACCTGGTCTCTCTAAAGTTTTTTTTATAGACAGAGCTAAAGACTAAACAGTGTGGAGTTAGGGAACCTTTGTGTTTCGTTTTGTGTGTAGACTCCTAATAGTGTCACTTGTCCAGAATAAAATCAGTTATAGACCCACAACTTTGGAAAATAGAACTTGATGTTCAGGGACTGTAAAAGGTGGGAAGTAACTTTAATGCTAAGTAAGTCCTAGAACTTGCTTTAGCTTAAAAAATAGCCCTTTAAAAATTTTTGTTCCTTTCTCCTTGTTAATGAAAATGAGTTTTTGCCTTTCGTTGGTTTCCAGGAAGACATAAGTACAGGTCATTTGTAGCAGTGTAGAGTTTGAGGTTAGGATTGTAGTCACATTGGGTTAAATGGTGAGGTAGCAAAATGATAATTTTGGTGACTTTGTTTGGTGACATTGTGATTTGGATGAGAAAATGCTGTCCTTTCCCTTTGGTTTAGAGGGGATTTATTTATATTGTCTCATTTTCTCCTCACCTCTCTCTTTTTTCTGCCCATTGTAGTTTTGTAATGGGAGAATAAATGGTAGAGAATTGTTTTTCTAAAGAAAGTTGCATTGATTATATGGACACCAGTTTTTAAAATGTGAGGAAATTGCAACTACCTATTACTTTTCGGTGGTAGGCCTTAAACATGTTAAGCAGGAAAGGATAACTGACCTACCATTGATTTCCTGAATTTCACTGTTCTCCCATCTGGGGGCAAGGGCAACACGGTGCTAATAGCTCTGAGGTGTCTGGGGTATCCCGGTAGTTAACTGTAGCCAAGTATTGCTTCCCTTGGAAGGAGGATGCACATGCCAAGGGGATTGTGCACAGTGGTTGACAAACATAGAAAGGGGATAAATGACAAAGTAAAAGTCAGGCCCTGTGAGGTTAGAGGCAAAGCAAGCTGGCTTAGTCCTGTTGCTTCTGAGCAGGGGCAAGGAGTGTATTTCATTTCTCATCCCTTGAGTTTATTTAAATTATCTGTTGGGGTGGGGGTGGAAATAAGGCTGATTAATACTAAGATGCAAACATGAGGATTATACCCAGCTTCTGATACTCCTTTTCACTCCATCTTGGAAACTGAAGACCACAAAAGAAACTTGTTAGAAAGGAAGGAAGGAGAGAAAGCAAAAGGTATTTCTCCACTTTTTAATGAGAGGTGTTTTTTGAATATATGCTATTTTTGGATTTTTGGTATCCATGCCACCCTAACAGATCATCCACAGTAGCTCCTGGCTGAAGCCCTGGCCAGCGGGGTTTGAACCAGGGGCAGGTGGTATTGGACAGAGGGTATTCAGGGTGCTGCTGTCATTAATTTTGCTGAAAGAGCCTCATCAGAGACCACATGTCCCCTCCTTGGTGGGTGACATTGAGCCTTGGAGAGGGCCTCCATGCAGTTTTCAGCCTTGCCCCCTCCTCCAACCTTTCTGCCTTCTGCTTCTGCAGTGGGACCTCTCTCTCTCTCTTCCCCTTTTTTTTTTTCAATTAAATGAATTAATTACCAGGCGTTTAACTTTTTGCCAGACTCTTTCATTATGCCCAGAGTTGTTGCTGAGCGGCAAAGGGAAGTAATAACATTCGCAGTGAGGGGCAAATCCTGTTAATGAACAAATTAAAGTTCAAACAGTGATTCAAGTTCACAACCTCTCCGTGGCTCTTCTCTTTAATAAGAGTTATACATGTTACTTTCCTGCTCTTTTCTCCTTTTTATTACTTTTTAAGCTTTTCATCAACACTGCTGGGGCATATTTGAGGCTCCCAGCCTTTCAGCCCTGACAAGGACTGGAGCACTTATAATCCCATCTTAATTTGGCAACTTTTGTAAAACACATAAAGGGCCCAGGGTCACTTTTGGTCACCAGGGCCCAGTGACCATCTAGCTTCCACCACCTTCCAGGGCTCTGTGGGTTGCTCCTCTCCCTACACATTCCTCTCCAGCAATCAGGATCTGATCACTCACCTTCCTGCCCCTGGGCACCGCTTTGCCAGGCGGGGCTGCAAGGGTCTGAGCCTTTGCCTCTCTCTGTCCTTCTCCTGTTGTCTTCTCCACCTACCTGGTTGCAGCCCTTAGGGGGAAGGGGACTCGGTGAAAAGAGGGAGGAACCTTCAGACTAAAAGCTGGGAACCTTTACAGGGAAAGGATCCCCTCCTGGCCACCATTGTTATTGTTACCAAATGCTGCTTGCCTCATTTAGGGGATCACGCAGATGCTGAAAGGCCCAAGCCTCATTGGCCCAAACCAGAGCCAGGCAGGGGCCTGGTGGGGAAGGAGCCCAGGCGGTATTGGGTGCCTGCCTACTTCTCTCTCTCCCTCTTTTTTTTCCCCCCTCCCCATACTGTGGATTGCGTGGGGGTCTTTTCCACATCCATGCCTGGCTTCTCACCACCATTCCCTGAGCGTGGCTTGATATAATCACCATGACAACTGCAATCTACGAGCATACACATAATAGAGATGAAATAGACAAAAGATTAGCATGCCATGAAAAGTACAATAAGTTTCTTATTTAGCATTTAGATAACTGTCTTTCCTTCGGAGCAAGCTTCAAAGTTGAAGCCAGTTTAGACCAAGAGGATTAATTCTTTCTCCCGCATGCTTCATTGAATCTCTCATTACCAAACTTTGTCTGTATTGATGTAAGATTTGATTGAAGATTAGAGCATTTAGCAAATCTTGCTTTTCTGCATGTATCAGGTCCTTTCAAGCACGGATCGCAGTGCCCAGTGGTCAATACCCTTACTTTTATCCAGTGTCTGCTTCATTTAAACTTAATCAACTCCATCAACGAACTGGAACAGGGAAACGTCCCTGCGGTAAGAATGTTGTGCTTTTGTGGGATAATTCTTTGCTCTTTCCCGATCCGTTGCCGTTAAACCTAAAATTGCACTATGATGAACTTTTTTTTTTTAATCAATATGATAATGACAATTGGGCCTGAATGCTCTGGTAGGACTTAGACTTGAGCTGAATCTGGTTTCCATCACTAAAACAACTTCTGGTCCTATGATAGTCCGCCTCCTTTTGTGTGGCTTTAATACCTTTTCTTCCCTGACATTGAATATTGCTCAAGCTGGAAAATGATGCATCTTTGTAGGGAAGGCTCATATGTCACAGCCAGAAAGTGAAGCAGACCGATTGGTTGTGTGAATTATCTGACTTGCTGCAGTGAATTATTTGCACTGTTTCCCTACCTAGTCAACAAGTTCCTGAGGTATAGTAGAGATCAATCAAAACTGACAGCCTGCATGTGAAGGCTTTACTGTGTAAATCTGGCGCACTCCTCCTAGCCATGCCGGCCCTGGCATCTGTATATCATTTTTATACTGCTACCAGTAGAGCAATTTCAAAAGTATTTGCAAGGAAAATGCGTGTCCCCATCTGTTCCTAGAAGCATAAATGTGCCACCTTCAGAGGGTTTTCACTGGTAATCATATCTTTAATGATCAACAGACTAGTGATATATATTTTTCCATAAAATGGGGTTTTCTTCACTTTATTGTGATTGGCTAGAATAAATAGCTTTTCCATATGTTCGGGAGATAAAATATAAGATTAGCAGAGGTCGTTTGTTGGATAGTAAACAAAAGAAACAATTCATTCCAAATAATCTTTGAACAGAAGCAATGACAAAATTAAGTTGCAATAACAGAGCATCTGAGGCCCCACATCAAAAAACAGACCTTGTTCCTCCTTGGAAAAGGAGCCGTTTAAGAGTAGAAACTTAGAGTCTCCTAGAGGACTCTGGTGGCTTATTTTCATGAGGCAGGGGAGGGAAGGAGCAGGGTAAGAAGGAGAGGCTAGAATAATACTTATTTGTTCTACTTCTGTTTTAAAGTCATATTTCCTATCCCTTTATTTTTTAAATTTATTTTTCAAATTCCTTTCCCTTTATTTTACCTGCTATTTGCCCATCTTCACTGCAGCACCCTCAGTAAGTGTGTTCCGAAAGTAAGAAAATGCAACCTTGCTGAATTTCTCTTCAGGCCTATAAGGAGATAGGGATGATTCTTGTACTTAAAAAATTAAAAGGCTGGCTTCCTCCATGGGAGATTTCTCTTCTTTCATAGAAAAGGGTGACCTTGAAGAGCCGAGCACAGTACCTGCCTTTAAGTGAAATTCCAGAGCCATGCAAAAGCTATCTCAAGATAGCCAAGACCCACCAGAAACCCCCTGGGAAGTGTTCTTAGCAATCTGATCCCACCTATGTAGGTTACAGTCTGAAGATACAATCAGGCCCTGACCTGCCTCCCCACACTTGTACCCACACATGTATTCTCCACACTCAGCACCCAAGAGGCCTACCCCCTTTTCAAATGCAGACATTCTTAGTTCTGTAGACACTGTTAGAAGTTTGGAAACTTCTCCAGGATTTCTGTTAGAGGTTTCCACTGCCTAATTAGTAATCTTCAATCCTATTTTATTTGCAGAGTTGGGAGAGAACCTCCTGTTCCACAAAGGACTGACATTAGTTGTAAGATGCCTGAATCTATGTAAACAATGTCTTCAGCCTTCAGGCTCTCCAGAAAATAGGTGTAGAGCTGTTTAGACCTGTTTTCTACATGTCAGGAATTGAGAATGAGAAGTTGGGATGGGAGTTTCTCTGAAACATTGAAATTAAGAGCAGTTAGGTTAACTGTTCAGCTGATTCTTTATTGTTATTTTTACCCCCTTGGGACAATGTGGGTGTTGGGGGGGGGGGATTCTGTCCTTTCTGTATATGTTACCCTCTTCACCCCCGTATTCCCCAGATTTTTTTTTCCTCTCTCCAAATGCCTATTGCTCTCACTGCAGCAGGAGTGTATAGGTATTAGTTTGAAAATTGGAAATGTGGTGTTCAGGCTGATCCTAAGCAGAAAGTCTATTAGCATCTTAGACCTGACTTGTGTTAATTTCCTGGCCCCAGTGAGGCTTGGGAACACTGACAAATCAGTAGAAAAAATAGCTCACTTAAGTCTCTGGCCAGAAGAAGATGGGAAAGCTACCAACAAAAGATTTTCTTTTAAAATTTCCCCTTAATCTTAGAAACATAATCTTATAGGCTGGGTTGTACATAGGTAAGTGTAGACTTTATAGGATTTTACAGGTAGATCACATTTTGCCTGATCTGAAACTGTATTTGCTATAATACTACAATTAAGACTGAAAGAAAGGGAAGTCACACTTGTGGTTGCCACATTGTATTGTGATATACTGCAGATCTGCAGTCTGCAGTGAATTTGCTTGCTACAAGGAAATTCTGGCATGTGTTGTGTATGAATGAAACATGATTTACACTCAGTTCAAAAAATTGAATTTCCTGATTTCTATATATCTTAGTTTGAAACCCATTTTGCATTGAATTTCTGTGTTGTTTTTAGAAAATGAAAAGAAGTAAACTCACCAACTGATTTTATGTGGGAGAAATAAATGTGTGATGTTTGCTCCTTCCCTTGTCCAGGAGGACGAGGCTGTTAACTATAGGTGGGACATTTCCCACTCTGTTCTCCTGTGTCCAGGGGTCCTGTTTAACCTACAGATCTCTGCCAGGAATATTGCTGTCCACACGGGAGTGGAAGACACTGCAGAGCTTACCTTTGGGGCTCAGGTTGGCTGAAGCTCTGAACCATAGAACTGCAGGCATCCAAGGTTTTCCTAAACACTAGATTGGAGCCATTTGCAACATATAGTCCTTTGCTGCTTCAGAACCACAGACCCTCTACATGTGCATATCCATAACAGATATGGACAAGCATTGCAAATTTTAAAAACAGACATACTATGTTCAGGGTGAAAATTACTGCAGCAACAATGCCATCTCTTTCCCTCCAAAGTCTCACTGCCACCAAGCAACCTCATCAATAAATCCAAGCTTATTTCACTGAAAATGTACTTAATTCCAGAAAAATTACTAGATATGTGTATGTAGCAATATTATTTGTTAACCAGTTTTATGAAAAAACCTCTCCCACCTTAGAAGAAAATATTGAACCTTAAACTCTAATTCAGATGTTTAAAAACATGTAGTTTAATACAGTGTTATTTTGCATATAATGTCTCATGATTGTAATATGCATAGTATTTGATTTTTTTAGATACCCCTTAACAAGACAGGGGAGCAAGCAGTATGGTGGTTTGCAAAGAAGTTCAGATTTTAAAAATAAGCTTAAGGAATTGCCTGTTTTAAGGAAAATAAACTCAATTGATTGT